>NC_086198.1:29254219-29873219 GCF_035770615.1 Melospiza melodia melodia
AAAGTCCATTCCAAGGCTTAATATTCTATGGTTCTATGATTCTCTAACAACCCATTACCTTTATGTTGTAACATCAGTTCAGCTTTGTCTTAAGTGTTGCCAGATAGATGTTCTTAGAGTGTGATTAATGATAATTTCTTTGAACAATGTTCATTAAACAGTTTGAGCTAAGTACATGGAACAAGCTGAACTGAAATTGTATTTTATTAGCATGGCCCAGCTGGGAGATGATTTATGGCAGTAGTAAAGATAATAATTTGAGTTTACTGCTAGAAAGATTGGAAACAAATGTCCATAATGAAACTCAATGTTAAATCCTCCTGAATGATACACTGTAACATCAGCATCCATCTGTCCTTGGTGTTGGATTTGTTGAGAGGAATTTCTGGTGTCCAGAACCTAGTATGGAGGATTCAGCCAAGATATTTCTGCTTTGCAGAACCAGTCTTGTCTGCCATAACAATTTACATAAAGTCAGGGTTAAGAATTTTGCATAATATAGGTTTATAAGGACCTACATTATAATCTTATAATGATCTAATTTTGTAATTTTAACAACTACCTTCTTGTCCTCCCTGTGAACTTTGCCTCTGAACTCTCCTCAAGGTCTCACAGTGAATCCTTGCCCTCTTTAACCTGAGCAGAGCTCAGGCACTGCCTTTTGGCCTCTGCACTCAGCCTTAGTGTGCACTTTCCCTGCACACTCCCTGGGAGCTGGGTCCCTGCTGTCCAGCCAGGAAAGACTTCACAAAGACAAGCTCCCCAGGAGCCATCAGGAATTTCTTTCTCTTCTCCATTGCAAATTAACTGGCAAATGTTCTCAAAGTATCATAGCAGAAACATATGGTGACTGAAGTGTATGAAATACAGGCATTGTAGAGATGCTACCTAGATTTTAACAATATAAAGAGCTGAAGAAAATGGTGTGAGAAACAGGCAGCTGCCTGGTTTGTTTCTGATGAGATGGTGAGTCTCCTTCCTTGTGCATTGTGGTTTCCTTCAAGTATTGCTGTTTCTTTCCCTCATTACAGCTAAATTTTTGTTTTTCTAGAACTCATAGCAACATGGACCTTCTCCCTAAAAGAGCGGTCCTTTGGTTTTGCT
Organism: Melospiza melodia melodia; assembly: GCF_035770615.1. Classification (NCBI taxonomy): domain Eukaryota; kingdom Metazoa; phylum Chordata; class Aves; order Passeriformes; family Passerellidae; genus Melospiza; species Melospiza melodia. The sequence goes on from NC_086198.1 coordinate 29,255,324, forward strand.
GTCTTTATGTTACTGTATTTTTCTCAGTCTTTTGAAGAGGGACATAATTCTGTGTCCATACAGATAGGGAGTAGGCAAACAGGGCAGCACATCATTCAGAAGCACTGGCAGGCATGCCCAGAAAAGCAGGTCATACAGCTTATGACACAGTCATATGCACAAGGAAGGGAAGCAAAAATTACATATTTTGTTCTTCCCAGGAAAGATTTAGTCAAGAAACATTTATCTCAGATCACTTATTTACATACATGAGGACACATGATGACACCACATACAATGTCTAGTAAAAGAAGTGGCAAAGGTAGGATTTCAACATAAAATCTTAGATGGTTTATAAAATGAAATGAAGGAAGATCCATTAAATAATGAAATAAAATTAAAATCACACATCTGTTCTTATACAGTCACTGATCACTTAATGGAACAATTTTGATTTAAAATTATTAAGTCTTTGCAGCTTATCTGTTTCATTTGTAAGTGAAGAAGGTCTAATCAAATCTGCCACTCAGTCTTAAAAGATTCTGTTCATTCAAACAGTTTCTTATCCAAAAAGTTTTGTACTTATTTTAAAAGGTGAGATAATCCCTTATTATTATAATGCTAATAATTGGCAGGTTAGAAAAGCAGAGAAGCAAGTCTTCAGAAAATTTACCTTCTGTTTATATCTTCAAAGCTGCCAGCTGTATTTTCAGTAATTGACAATAATATATTGTTGAATTAATAGACACAATATACTTTTTGATGTTTGCACAAAAGTTGAAGCAGAGAATAAATATACCTGATAATTGTATGTATAATTTGAAAGTAAAATTGATAAGCTATTGTTAATTTTCCTGTGGGTTAAAAAAGTTTTGGGATTGAAAATCCTACATACCTATACAAATCAAGCATTCCTCCTTTAAAAATTCTACAGGATTTCTGTAGCAATGATTTCAGACACTCTAAGTAATAAGAGCAATACTGCAGTTTGCAGTAATTACTATAGAATACGATATTTTATAAAGGTGGCATTTCATATTTCATCCAGTAAAACTCAGTTATTCATGTTTTAAAATTAATGTCCTGAAAGGTAAACAGGTAAATAATAAAGGACAAAGATACAATTATGCAGATAGAGAAACAAGTGTGAAAATCTAGACTTCTCTGTCTATATTGATATAATCTGCATACAGTTGCATTTCAGCATGTTGTTATAATAAAAGGGTAAAGAAGACATCAGATTTTTCTGGATGTGGATCTTATTTCTAAGACAGAAAGTGGTAGCTAATGCTGCAAAACAGAACTTTGCACCAGTAAGAATATGTGGATCTAAGTGCTAAATGCAACACATTGAGTATTATGGAGTGGCTTTATTCTTTGATAGACATCTGAGTTATGATTTGTAATTAGTAATCATTGGTCTAACTACTTTTGCCTGTGCCACTGTTTAACCCCAGCCAGCAACCCAACCTCTGGCATCCCCTTGCTCACTGCCCCACCTGCAGGACTGGGGAGAGAACTGGAAAGGTAAAAGCTGGAAAACTCATGGGTTGAGATAAAGACAGTTCAACAGGGAAAGCAAAACCCACAAAAAGCAAAGAGCAAAAGAAGGAATTAATTTCCTGCCTTCCATGGACAGGCAGGTTTAGTCATATCCCGGAGAGCAGGGACCTGTCACAGGTGACTTGGGAAGACAAACATCACTTCAACATACTGAGCATGATGTCACATGGTGTGGAACATCTCTTTGGTCAGCTGGGGTCACCTGTCCTGGCTGTGTCTCTTCCCGCCCCCCCTTGCCAGCGTGACAGTAGAAAACATCTCCACATTATCAGCTCCGTGTTCAGCACAAATCCAAAGCACAGATCCATAGCAGCCACTGGAAATACATTAACTCTGCTGCAGCCAAAGCCAGCAGAGCCTGGCTCACAAACACAGCAGCACACACAGCTTTCCACCCTACCCCTGTTATTTCTATTTGCTATTGCCACAATTATTGCAGTAAGAAAATATTTTATCAGGATATAATGTATCCCCATGTGAAGTTGGGTGTTACATTTGTTGGTAACACCCAACTTCACATGGGGATACATTTTTCAAATGTCATTCTGGGAATAAAATACCAATCCCACTGCATGTTTTCCCTCCCAGGATTAGCTGGTGTTTGTTCAAACTCAGTCTTGAAATGAGAAATATTTATTCTGAGTAGGACAAAGTCATAATCTTTACAGAAGATAAAACACTTGAATGCTTTAATGTATTTTCATTGTTGTAACTGGTGGCACCTTTAGAGTAAATCCAGCAGTAAAATCTGCAGTGATTCACTTTTGAGTGCATGACATGATTTAAGTTATCATACGACCATAGTTAAGGTTACAGCTGCAAGTTAGTCTAAAATAATGTCCCAGATGTCTTTACATCTAAGAGCTTTCTACACTGATAAGAGAATTCTTTAACACATTGCTTGCTTTTGCATAACATTTTTTGTACATCAAATGATTCTGCATCTTTCCTGCACATATGGCCACGGTATTTTAGTCCTTATTTTCTTTTCAAGTGTTAGCATCTTAAGTGGAATAAAGAGCTGATGTCAGGTGTCAGTTTGCATCTGCTTTCCTGATTCCAGTCTTGTGCTCTGATTCAGGCATTCCCACTGCTTATTCCAGTTACATCTTTTGAACTTCCTGTTCCATATAGATAATTGGGTATCTTGCACAGTCCTTTTCTAGACAGAATAAATGTACCACTTTTGGGTTACGAGTGCAATCTACGGTCAGTTTTTATGCAGTATTTATGCACATCTATCCAGAAAGATTATTTTGATGCTAATTTAGGCCACTGAAGAGCACAGTGAGCCATCACCAGTAAATTAAAACCTGTAGACAAATCAGATCTATTATTTCATATTTTTCAGAACAATGACAACCAAATGAGGTGTGAATAACACATCTATTGCCCTCCCCACCCCCAAGCCCTACTCAAATCCTGTCAGTGACATGGAAGTTCGCAATTTTTATGGTTTCTTTTCTGTGAACTCTCCCAGGGTTCATCTATTTATGAAGTGGCAGGTACTTCTGGAAAGTAAGGATTGATGTAATATGCAAGAGCAAGAGAAAAGATCTTGAGACACACAACTTTTCCCACTTTATTTTCCAGAAATCTGCCGACCCAGCTGGTAGAAAATCTGAAACACTGACTAAACATATTACTTGTCCAAAACCACTGTGTATAATGTTTCAAAGTTGCTCCAGCATTATGGACCAAAATATATTATAAAATCATCTCATTGGAATAATCAGAATTTGTACATTATACTATTATTGCAGCAATCATAAAAGGAAGCAAACTCCAGCCTTGCAATAGATTTTTGAAGTTGTGTGTTTGTTTTTTAAGTACATTGTTGATACAGTAATGCAAATGACTCTGGTAATGTGACTGTGCAAACCTCTCAATTTGTTTTACTTTTTTATAGTTATGCATTATTCATGTTGCATTAGCATATGCACTATTTATTTCCCTAATTGTAACAAGCACTTAATTAATTACACTATAACCTCTTGAATCTATAGGCCAACTGTTGCATCTTTAGTTAATATTTTAAAATCTCATCTTTTTCCATTTTTCCGTGAGTCTTTGATGTTTTGTTTCTTAGCCTTCTTGTTTGGGTTCTCTGTGGAACAGTCTCAGAATAATTCTGCAGTTCTCTTTTATGGCTGAAACTTTGCATTTTAACAGTTGTCTGGAGATAGTTTCTTCTTTGTGAAATATCAGTTTTAATAACAAGAAAAGAAAAATGCCATAAATCTGCACTAACTACATAAAGCTGAAGTCTCTGAGAGACTGATTAACATTGAGACTCCACACAGGTTTTTCAATAATTAGAGGATGTGCTTGCATGGAGCCATGACTGCTCTGGCCTTGATGCTGTTTCCCAGGGCAGGCAGCAATTATTATAGCCCACAGTAAATTTCCTACACTCGTTGCCTCCAGCCACTGAAGATCTTTTTGGAGTAAAGGTCTCTTAATTTTCTACATTCTTCTCATCAGCTTGGATTAGCAACATGTTCTATTTATTTTCTTCAGTTGTTTTAGAAACAATTGACAGCTGCTTTTCTGCTGCAGCATTTTCTTTGCACTTAAGGTTGAAGGGATCTGATCAGAGCTTTTATTATATTAACACAGTCCTGGAGCTTTCAGCAGGGCAGCCAGAACCAAACTGTTATCACTGTCTTTAGGCTCAAGTGAGTAACCCCCACCCAGCACTCCCAAGCTTTGTGGTGCAGATTATGTTTATTTATTGTTCTCAGATTTTTATGGCCTCCATGGCTCACAAATGAATTATTCATTGAGGCAGAAGGCTCCTTCTTCTGTAATGCAGTGTCTTTACCTTGTTCTGTGCTTATTTTCACTAGAATTTCATTGTATTACAAAACCACCAACTATAAACTGACTTCTCTAATCTTAAAAAACAAAATAGATACTCATGGTTAGTAAATGAAATGTTAAGTAGTGAAATTTAAAGTGGTTATACTGTTCTCTGATTATACAGGTTAGATGCTGCTAGTTATTAGTGGGGAGAAAATGCCCAGATTGCTTTGTGTAAAATAATGTTGGACAGGGCTGTGTAAGACATGCAACCATTGCTGGTGCACTTCATAATTTGCCTTTACACCCACTGTTGTCAGTTCATGCTAAGCTTCTCCACAGTGATGCAGTAAAATACAGTAAAGGAACTTTTAAAACAATAAGGGACTTAAAGCCCTGGAAAGAGCCACTGTAATAAACTGTATTTTAGTGCAAATTTGTAGACATTCATCCATCATTGTTTTGAGCAGACCTGCACTTACCAGTAGGAGGACCAAGGATATCACTTTAAGAATTAAAATTTTTTGTTACAGGATGTATGTGGAAACTCAGGATGACTTTTCAGAAAAAGATAAAGATTGAAATAAAAACTGACATTGAGAAAAACATTGAAAGAGAAGGAGAAAGAGAATAAACTTCTGACAGGAAAGAAGTAGTTCAAAGAAATATGAATGGTTAGTGAAGAAAGACCAGGAAGTGTGGAGGAGGATGAAAGGTTTAAAGATATTAGTTAGAATGTGAAAGAGAAGAATAACTAATATTAGTGGAAAAGGGTAAATTACCTGTTGAATATACCTCTGGAGAGAAAAGCGAGGATAAACACTGTCAGGCTGGAGATTGTGTGGGAAAAGGAGAGTGAAAATGCAGGTAAATACAACTGGATTTGCAGCGAACCAATCTCAGAGTTGCCAAGTACAGTGCCTAGCAGTTATGAAGGGTAGGTGAGATGTCCAGGGCAGATATGACATTTCCATTCTCAGCTAGTTTTAGTAGGATAGGTTTGAACTGCCAGATGGGAATATCCTGATAACATCTTTCCTATTCCACATGTAAAAGATGTTCAGTCAGGCACCATTTAAACAGAGTAACAGTTTTATCTAGCATTTCTCTTAAGGAAGGAAACACAAAGTGTCCTTTTAGCATATTATCTCAGTTGCAAAAAACACATTAATAGTGGTGGCTTTGATTTTTTTTTTTTTTTTTGTTTGGGTGCCAGGGAATAGGTGCCATGTTGGAAGGAGGTGCTGATCTTTTTGCTTTATTCTTTCCTAAATAAAAAGGGAGGAAAGCAGCAGACTCTGAAATGGAGAAGAGTGCTCTTCCTAAGCCATTTCTGAAAGAAGAGAAACCAGCACTGCTGCATCCAGCAGAGATGAGAAGAGAGATCCAGTACTAGGTCAAGAGAGTGACACACAGTAGTGTTGCTTGGAGCTGACCTTTTCTGTACAGTATTGCCAGAGCTGAGATAAAGGACTGACTGATGCTGGAAAAAGGAATTTTTTCTGAGAAGAAAATTCCAGTAAAGCACATAGACTTATGGGAGAACAGAGGATTTATGTTTAAGAATCCCCATAAGATTTCGGTGTGGCCAAAAACTTCAAGCTCCCAAATAAGTTATTTGCTATAGAATATGATCAGTTATGTCTGATAGAGTAATTATATTTAAAATTTTAAAATTCTGACACTGATATAAAACATTCCAGCAAAACACAAACCTGGTAGCCAGATTTGAAGCTGAAGAGCAGTGGCTGCTCAGCCCAGTTTTCAGACCTGTTTTGCCAGGGATAAAACCCTACAAATCTCATGCCTTGCTGTGGTATTAACAGCAGGAGCATCAGAGGAAATGGGACAAGATAGCAAATGCAGACAGAGTCCCTTTGTGCCAGGGATGAGATTAGCTAAGCTGAAGGTGACTTAGAAAAATGTAATAATGTGACACTAATAGTGTTTCCAGTATAGTGCAAGAGTTCTATTGTCATTACATTGCAAGGGTTCCACGTTGCCAGAGTTTTTGTACCTGCGTGATGTTTCTTGTAGGCATCTCCTCTGGCACTGACTTTTCCTTATCCTCACAGTGACCAACTGACTCCAGTTCCCTTAATCAACCAACCAATCCACTCTTTTATGACACTCTTTTTATTGGCTACAGGTGTGGCCTGTTAACATCAGGCCTGTTCCAAATCCCTAATAATTGACCCAGCTACAACTATTTAGGGGGTAAGATTACTTTCTATACTACCTTTATTTTCTTATATTTTATCCCCCTACATAATAGAACCCTTTTAGTCCAAGATCTTGAATGAGATCCCAGTTAGAATTCTGTTCTGTGTGGAAAGAAATTGTGCTCTTGTATAACATGCCCTGGACCTCATGGCTCCAAAGTTGTCCCTAAAACTTGTCATTCCCACCATGTACTGAAACTTCCTTCTGCAGGCTGTAGATATTTAATTAATGGTAATTCTGAAAACTGTAATTCTGAAACCTGCTTACAAGTTTAACTTGGTCTTGCATAAACATTCTCCATATTTAGTCCCTAAATACGTTATTTTGTGTTCTGCAGTTTTAGATTTTGTGTCACTGAAATCAGTCCAGCCTTCAGTGTAATTTTCATCTCTGCATATTTGGATGCTTCCCTTTGTTTGAAACTTTAAGTCTTAGCTTTGACTCATTTATTCCCAATTGCCAAGACATTTTTTAGACATATTGCATGTGATTTGTCCCCTTACCACTACTGTATATACTCTACACATAACTTCTTAGCTTGACTGTTTCAGCCTTCAAAACAGTATAGCAGCATCTCCTCTTCAGTGAACTCCCTACATACTTTCTTTTAAAAATTCCACTGTAAAAATAACTCCCATGTAGCATTGTACCTGGCTGCATTCTAAAGTGTAGATAGGAAATCGTTTGTGTTTCTTTTGTCCAGAAGGAACATAAATTATCCTAGCAAAAACTAATGTTATATATTAATCTGACCTTCATTTTTGTAATTACAGGCTGTATGCTTCACAGCTTCTTGTGTATATATATCAAATGTTATTGGATTTCTTAATTTCTCTTTAAATTAACAATGTGTTTTAAACTGTAAATGAGTAACATTTAGAAATTTGGGGCTAGATTCTCAGCTAGCATAAAGGATCTCTCACTTAACCATGCTATTTTTCACAAGCTGAGAACATAGCCTATGACCTCCTTTCACTTATTGTATCATGTGTTAGAAATAGAAAAAAAAAATTAAACCAGTGAGATTTTCAGAAATATTCTCTAAATGAGAAAAGTCAGGAAAACATGTTTCAGAGTTCATACCTGTTAACAAAAATTTTTAGGGAATAGAATATCTTTACTTTCAGAATTATTCATAGTGCACTGATTTTTAGTTGTTTGCTGTTATTGAGATCATAATTAATAATACATTTCCTAAATAAGGGGTGTTCTAAATGGATTAGCATATATAAATATATATGTGGTTTTATATGCACATATTAAGTCTAGCAGCTCATCAATGCATTGTGTTCCAGATTTGAATAGCACTTTAAAATGCAGCAACAAATAGTCAACTAGAAAAAGAAAAAGAAGAAAAAAAGGAAAAAGTTTAGTACTCAACCGTAGAACTGTGTCTGGCTTTGAAAAGGGGAAAAGAATACATAGAGCTATTTCCAAGTGTAAACCAGTGGATAGAAGGGTGAGAAGGAAACATCCAGACAGGAAAGACTGTGTCACAATTCTGCACTGAGATGTCATATGCCTTTGTATAGGTGAGAGAAAAATTACCATAAAGAGAGGACATCTGTTTCTGCCTGATTTGGAAGATGTGTTTATCCTCTTGTGAGGATAAATAAGTGATGTTACCTAAACAGTACAGAAAATGTTTCAGTAAAAAATTCTGATACTGCACTGTGTTATTTTGGGATAAAAAAATTATTAACAAACTATTTGACCACACTCACAGCTTGTGCCTTTGTTTCAGGACAGTAGGTGGGATCTGCAGTGGCAGAGACAGTGAATGAATGAATGAATGAATTAAATACAGTTAGGAAGAAAGAAGTTTCCAGTCTAGAGCACTGAATAAGGTCTTCATGAAAAAGCAGTTCCTTATTTTCTGTGGTCAGATCAAGGGCTGTGCTGGCTTTGCACAGCCAAGTGCAGTGTTTCCAAGGATCCTGGGAAAAGAATCCTCTGCACTCCTCCTCACTGCACCCTCCTTTGTTGGGCTATTGTTTCCAGAGCTAGCTGGGTTTAGCTAACCAGGGATGCCAACACATGATAATGAAGTTGTGTCTTTAATTTACTAGGTAGACAGCTGCTCTGAAGTTAGGATGTTATGGGATTCCACAGAGTTGGTTTTTTTTAAGGCAAAACAGGTAATGATAGAGTTTGATGTTAAAATTGATGAAACAGACTATCTAAATAGACTTGTTCAGAAATATGGGCAGGAAAGAAAACAATACACCAGGGTAAAGCAGCACTCAAGACAGATTGATCAGAGGGAGCAGAAAAAGATATAGTTAGAACTGAAGACTGAATAAATTCTCAAGCTGTTTAGTATTATTCTGGAAAAGTATGGCTGGCTGTGACAAGAAGGTTCTGAAGGCTTAACAGAAGAAAGGGTGATCAAGGTCACATTTGTGACACTAGAAAATACTACACTGAAAGTTGTTGACTTTTTGTCAACAGGAGAAACAGATAAAAAGAAAAACAAGGAGGGGGGAGACACAGCACAAAACAAGCTATCTATGCTTTTCAAATTTTTGTTAAATTTTGAATTTACCCAAAAATATGCACAGAGAATTTAAAATTTATTTTAAAAAACTTGATGGAAAAAGTATGTTAAATTTCTTTTACACGAAGATATATCCTCTCTCAAAAATCTAGTGTCTAAAAGCATCATTTCTGTAGATGTTTTCTCTTTAACTTCCATACTGTGTTTGCTCAGTTTACCAGCCCAAATAAGTTTTTGATCTTTTTAACATTGTAGTTCTAGCAGATGCAAGGCTTTATTCTTTTGGTTTCAGAAATAATTTTCAACAATAGAAAACAAAATTGAGATCGAAGAATGCCTTTTTTTTTCTTTTTCTTTTTTTTTTTTTTTTAGTGATGCTGCCAAAAGCACAAAGAATGCAGTCAGCCTCTTGAAAGCAAACTAACTCCCAGGGCACTGCTTGTCAAGACTCTTCAGAGCATTCTCTTCTGTGGATTCTCAGACACGTAGGACGGGCTGTCTGTTATTGACATTGCTGCCATGGCTGTGGAGCAGAGGAGCTACTGGGGGTGGGCATCACACGCACACCTGGACCTTTGCAACTCCATGGGAGTAACTTCAGTGCCTTCTGCTTTCCTGCTTTTTGGGAGCAAAGTTGCCCTCACGATTACGAGCAGCACTTTTGCTGCTCTTCTCAGCAGAGATCATCCTTTATGTCAGACTCTCATAGTCCTTGTAGAACAGAGACTTTTGAAGCACTTTCCTGAGATGTCTAAAATGTCCTGGGCATGTTGCTCATGATTTGGTACATAAGGGATGGGTTTTCATTGCTAGTGGTGCCTATTTGTATATTTAAAAGATAATTCACTTTATAAATACTTGTAAGCAGCTTCCAACTGTCTTTTGGCACGTCAACAATATAACAAATTAGGAAGAAACAAATTGCAATTTAATACAACTTCCCAAATGCTCTCTCTAAAGTCCCTAAATTTAGGATAGAATAAAAATACTCTCAGGAGGCTGAAGAGTAACAGGGTATAAGGGAGTGGTTGAAAATAGAACGCAGTAGTTCAGATCTGACTAGTGAATCTGAGCAGGGTACGGAAGGCAGAGAAAATTGTGTCTTATTACTTGATTGCTCCCTACTGTAGTGTGAAACACCCTTCAAATTATTTAAAATTAAGACTATTTCTCATCATCCCTAGCATGTTAGCAAAAGAGCTGATTTCTCCTTCCTTAGATATTCTCTGTTACTAATTCCTGCAATTGTATTGAGTTTCGTTCATGTTTAATTGTTCAATAGACTAAAGATTAAATATAAAATTATCTGAATTCTGTTTGATTTTATTAACTTAAAAATAATTTTAAATTCTCAGCTATATGAAAGGCTTTTGCCTCAGACTCATTTCTTGGTATTTTATGACTGCATGAACTTCACAACCTGACTCAAGAAAGGGCCTCTAATATTTAGATAAAAACCACTTGTCCACAAACAGATGTTTTCTAATCTATTTGAAATTATTTACACAAAGTTATTACTTATTATGTTCTGTCAACAGCTGCTGTGCAATTGTTTTTTTTCTGGTTTCCAAACTATAAAGACTCTTCCCTCTATGTGGCCATGCAGGTCACACATTTCCTTGTCCCCAAGGGGATGAGTTCAACCTCTTGAACCAGGTATCTTCTGTTCTCTGCTCTAAGCTTAAATTGGATTGTTTTTAAGATAGTCAAAAGAATGTTTCTTCTCGCCCTAGGACCCTTTTTGATTTTGGTAAAAGGAACTTTCTAAACCTTCCTTGTTAAAATAAAATATGAAGAAAAATCCCTTTGATTACAGCAATTTGTCTTGTTAAAGAAAATTGCACAGAGACTCTGTAATGTGTCAGACTGTGCCTCAGTTTCTGGACCAGCACATTTATGAAACTGCACAGTTTTATATTCCTAAGGCATGGTGGGCATTCCTCATGTCTTAGGGGACTAGGACTTTGTATAGAATTCCCCTGTTCTCCATGACATTCCCCCTGAGGGTCCATCCCTGGATCTGTGCATAATCATTGAGACAATTGAGGGTGGGGAAGAGTTTCTGTAAGAGAAAGGTTGACATGAACTAGAAAGAGTTGAAAAAACACGAGTAACTGCAGGATGCTATAATCTTTACTAGTATGAAGAAAGTCATCAAGGAACGATTGGTCATTGTCCCACTTTTCAGAACAAAAATTTGGGAAATAATTTCTTGCTGACATTAGGGGTAATCAAATCTGCTAAAAAGATGGAGAAATTACTCTCATTCATTTTTTAAATCTCACACATTGATGATATTTTTGAACTTTCCTTTTTGTGCCCATTGCAGTTCCCATGCAGAAATTTGTTTTGAAAGGTTCCATGAAGATGACCCCTGACAGATTCCATTGATTTCATCACTGTAAGTTGTTCCATAGCACAGTACTGCCTTAATTTAGATATTTTTGAGTGATAAGAATATAAAGTGTGCCTAAAATCAATACCCCATCATTTTTTCTGTTATAAATCATAGATACACCCATAAATATGGTGTACAATTTTTCCCTGCTATTTCTGGATGACTCTAACTTTATATGAGCTTAATTGCATTATTTAATTATTTGCATTCTATTTTGTTATTTAGTAAGCTCCTAGTTTGGATAAGAAATAATGAGGAGTCTTTCAGCATGCAGATTAATGCAGGATTTTTTTTCTCTGGCTGACATTTCCTATAGACCGTCTGTACAAATGTCATCCTGGAAAATAATATTTGTCACAAATGTATTAGCATGAGGAGTAAAGTAGAAAAAGATTTTAAACAAAACCAACTTGTGTGTTTCTCTGTTTCATTTTTTTTTAATGGAAGAGCTGCATTTTCACACCATTTCTAATCTAGAAATCATGGCAGAGATCTCTTCATCACTGACCACCTGGGCAGGATGTGGCCAAAGCTTTGACAGAGCAGGCAGTGCAAAGGGTCACATAACACTATGCAATTCTGTTTGAGCCTGCAGATTTGAAAGCAGGCTCAGCCATGAAATAGGAGGTATTTTCCCATGATCCATTATCTCCCTGAGATTTAAATAAAACATTGGGAAGTGAAACAAGTTGAGAATTCTTTGGAGCATGACAGGAACAAACCAAGTAAGCAAAGAATCACTGCTCTGGTACCAGCAGGGCACTTGTCTGCCAGTTTTCCTGAGCTAACAACTTCCTGCAAAACAACTGGTAGAGAATACAGTCATCCTAATTACAAAATGCTCTGAAGAAGTAACCTTAAAATGGTTAGTTTTGTACCTGGCAGTTTGTAAATTACCACAATACTGTTAAACAAAAAAGCCACCAGCTGCAATTTCTTCAAATTCCAACTTCAGTCATCAGCTCTTTCTTCATTATCAGTGTAAGAAAATTGTCTAAAATCAAGTTGCTATTGCCAGTCCAATTCTTTCTGTGGAGGCTCTCAGAGATAGGAACTTTTCCTACATGGGATGTCTTCTGTTGTCAGCTCCGTATGAAATGAATGCTGCTGCATTCCAAGTCATAGCAGAATCAGGATTTTACAATGGCTCCAAGACTTCTACAGCCAAAAGAGACACCAGCTTCTGAGTGTCTTTGTACTCAACATGAACACCAACTGTTTTGTTTTTAACAGAGTTCATCCAAATTGAAGTAATTCTGCTTTCAAAATATTCAAATCAGACAGCACCAAGTCAGCTCTGATGCCAAGAAAGTCCCTTTCTTCTCTCTCATCTCTTTCTCTTGTTTTCAGTCCACTCTCTTTTCCTTCCTCTGCTCAGCTTTTGAACTGAGGTGTCCCTCAGCACAAAGGAACGAGTCTTCAGTTTGATGTTTTGAAACCTTGCCTGGCCTCAGACAAATGGATATAACAGCCCAGCCCCTTGTAGGGACGAGAGATGAAACAATGTCCAGGGGAGCCCAGATTCCTCCAATCCCCATCCTTGCAAACAGAACACTTAACCTGCACCGTCACCCCAATGACGAGGCCCTTCATGTTTAGCACTTTCTCTGGATAGTTTAATATGAAGTAATTCCATTAATGTTTCATACTCTTGTTTCATTAATTTTTTGAAGGAAGAATGTATTATTAAATGTTCAGTCCCCTCTCTCTTATCAGTTCAATTAAAGTACAGAAAAAATGCAAAAACGCAAAAATGTCCTCCAGCAAAACTGGAGTTAACATCTGATATTTTGAGGATTAAGAAGGCCACGAAAACCCCAAAAAACAAAAGGTTTTCAAGCTCCCTTTATATATCACACACACAGAAAACAAACAAACAAATGGGCAGTTACTATTTTGTTATTAAAAAACAATGTTTCAGCTTGTAATTGTAAATTGTAAATGTGACATAAGGTCTGCTCTTTAAAATAAGTATTTTTCTTTATTACACTTTCCCAGGTGTATTCAGCTTTTTCTTCCCAGGACGACCTTTGTCTCTGCTCTCAAATCACAAGCCCATCTCTCCACTTCTTGCTAGTTTTCTTTGTCCCTTTCCCATTTCCACATAACTATGCTAAAATTCCAGGCTTGCTACCGAATTGTTCCAATGTGGTAATTTTTAATGCTGTTTATTGCCACTATTTATTTACTTAAGATACTCTATGAGTAATATAACTGCGTGAGTGGTGTGTTTCCCATGAGCACTGTGTCTGTTTATTTCTAAACATTTGGCTGTGGTATACTTCATTCTACTCTCCATAATTCAGTTGACTTTCTAGTTAGACACAGTTAGAATGAGCCCACCTCAGCACAAGAATGCTGTTTTAAACCACTGATAGCTTTGTGAAATCAGTCTAGTCCTTATAATAGCTATGGTATATCCCAAATTGCTGGGAATAGGATTCTTTTTGTGGTGGGTAGTAGAAAGACCTGAACTGGGATCTGACAGCAAAAAATGCTTCAGTATCACTTTGATAAAAGCAAGATTCATGAAAAAGCCAGTTTCACTAGGTCTTAACCACATATGCTGTGGCTGGGTGATGGCACCAGCTGCTCAAGGGCCTCACACAGGCCATGCAGAAATGGAGTAATTCTGTCCCAATAAATCCTTACCTCAGAGTCCTGCACAAAAGCAGCTTCCCTTGGGATTCTGCTATCTACAGCCCTTCCCCAAAGCAGTAAGGCAGATTGTCAGAATTCCCCAGAGCTGATTCCTTCTATTCCTGATGGGATTCCAGAACCCTCAAATTGTCTCCATTCACCCCCACTTCCCTACATGTGGTTCTTTTCCCTGCCTTTCCTGCATCCTACATAGCACAGGCAAAGATGTACCGTATTTTGTTTTGGATATTTTTTTAATATGCTGTGCCTAATGAGAGCCTATATTCCTGTGTGTATGTTAAGAGTGTTCTGTGTAATGCCAATCATTCCTTTGACTTTATTGCCATACTTGGGAAAAACTTTCTGATTAATGAGTTTTTTACCCATGTGAGCAAAAAACGAAGAGATGCCATTTAAGCCCAGTGAGTTGCGGAGCAGGCAGAGGAATCAGCATAGGGTTGTTTATGGATTTGACTGACTTTCAGCTTGTTACACAACTAAAACAGTGAATGAATATTCTTGTTTTACCTTTTAATAGAGCACTGTGCTGAACAACAATCTACTGAAAATGTTTTTTATAAAGTATGGATAAAGCATGTATTTAAAAAAAAAATCCCACTCGTGTAAGTCAGCACATTAGTGACATAGTTGAAAACATTTTATGAAACAATATATTAACTCAGTAAAATACAAATGAAAACTGTATATTAATTGCTTTATGTGCCCTCCTATACTCATGTTTTATTAACTTTTTAATATTATCAAGTATCATGCTAGACTGTGATACTCCTCCAAATAAGGCATTATTTTTACTCAGTTTATGAAAATAAATGAGCATTTCAGATTAGCATTTTGATTTTGCATGAAAGCACATAATGTTTTTTCTTGTATTCCCTGATTGTTTCAAGGGCATTGTATCATAACATAAAGCCGAAGACTCTTTCATCTTTCCTCAGATAAAGTTGGTAATTACTCCTAATTTTACATGATATTTAAAGACTTTAGCATTTATTATTACCATCAGAACCAAGTCTTAACATTATTCAGATTAGGAAGACACTAGATAGATTTTTTTTTTAGTGTTTCTCTTACAAAGTAGAGTGATGACATACTCCACCACCACCTCATTCCCTTCCCTGACTAGAATTTTATCAGAGTACAAATGTTAGGAAGCTCAATGAAAATACAGTTTAATGCAGCCAGTTAAATTGCCTGAGAGGAAACAGTGCATACAGCTTTTTTAAAGCCTTTCCCCTCAGGCCATTAACTAAGAAACTGGTCACTAACTGCTGGTAACAAACCATTTTGGAGGGATTATTGCTATTACCAGAATTCAGTGGTTTATGGCTACATTTTGCTAAAGACATTAGGAGATGTAACATGGATGAGCCCAAAGTACTGGAAAAATCCTTCTTTTCCCTTGTGATTAACAATAGTTTTTCTTCCAGCCCAGATGTCTCGAACAGTGGTTTCATTATTTCTCATATCTCCCAAAGCTGTAAAAAAGGCTTTTCATTATGGTCAGGATTCAAATGAAAGGAGTGAAACTACAATACTGACTTCTGGGAAAGTACAGTTCTTGTAGAAGCCATGGCAAGTAGACCAGATTTTGATGATTTCCAAGAATTATACCTGCCACAAAGCACTGGTGGAACAACACAGAGCAGCTTTCCCTTCCCGTGATCAGTCTGATGAAGGCACCACCACGGCTGAACACACCAACATGGTTTTATGTTCATTTCACATGATTTTGCAGCTTAAATTTTAGGTGTAAGAAAGGAGTTTTGATCAGTATGTTTCTAGCTCTCCTCAGTTAGTTCCATTTCCTAATTACTCCAATTCATATAATCTATAATATTAGCAAAGATGGCTCAGCCTCATTGGTAATGGAAAGTACAGAATTCTAGGAAGTTCAGCACTTAATTAGGAAAAGTTCTGTGGAGATCCAAAAATCTTTATTTTATTATTTTTCTTTTTTTTTTTTTTTAAGGAACTTCATCTAAGAAGATATTTTGACAGCTTGGTTGTACAAATGATATTGTTGAGTTAGAATGCAGATTACAAACATATTATTTGCATGGCAAATGTGTTTTTCACTCTATTCTATCCTCCTCCATCTTTTAATTTAAAAAAAAATCCTAGATCAGAACATATCATTAGCTGTGCTTCTTAGTGAACCTGACTTTTCTCAAGAAATTTACATCTTTCTCTCATTTTCTGTTAAGGTTTCTTACCCTGTTTTCTCACCTAAAGAATTATAATGAGGTAGAGAGAATGAGATCTATGGGGAAAGCAGTGGACCTAGAGACTAAAGGTAAAAGGATGATTGATGGTATGAAATTACCATAAAAGTACAATCAGGATCAGATTTTAAAATGAATTTTTAAGCAGCCTAAGAGATACTCTTTGATTTGTAGTCTGGTGGAATGGATAATGTCTCATTCAGTGGATAAAGTTTCTCACTGTGTGACTTGAGCTTTTTCTGATCTTTCTGACTGGGAGTAAAATGGAACCAAAGCATAAAGTGGTTTTTAATGCTGAAAATATCAAAAGCAATATTCCTAATGTCAAAACCTAGACGTAGCAGGTGAGAAAAGAAAAATAAATAGAAGATAATTATAGTGTTGATATTATTGTACAAAAGACACTATTGTCTTAGCACCCTCTTGGATCTACAAAAATATTTTAAACATAAGTAAGTAAAGGGTCAGATCTTTATGTTGAAATGTAAAACCTCCTGATCTTTAAACACTTTAGGTATTTGTGAATTTGTTAAATCAATTTTCAATCTAAGACAAATACTACAATTTATGTCTGAGCAGTACATGACATATATTGTAATCTCTATTTAACTAACAACAATTTACTGTGCAATTGGTGGCTCGGCAAAATCAGAACTTAATGGGTATTTAAGAGTGTAAAATATTCTGTAAATTTTTTAATGTATAATTGCATCAAATATTAAAACAAATTTACAAAAGTTGAAAATTGAAATTAAGACATTTTTAATTTTCTAATTTAGTGCATTCTCAGGAGGCATCTTATTGGCTCTGTAGGACTGATGTTAGAAAGCATTACATCGTCGACAGGCTTTTTTTTTTAAAACCAAAATTCTTATAATTAGAAATCCTTTTTATTCTCCCACCACTGTCTATTTAATTTATTTAATTTAGAGAATTTAATTCTGCTAGTAAATTTTTTAAAAAAGGATCCTTTTTTTTTGTAAACTAATTAATTCCTTTCATGTAGAAGGAAATTTATGATTCATTTTTTTCTCACTATGTATGTAATAAAGATGCTCATATATACCATTTTATGTATAACCTCAAAGGATTTATTTTATTACAAAGATCCTTATTATATAGCTGGATGTTGTGATATTAAAATTACAGAAAATATTTTTAAATAGTTTAGCATTAAAAAAAAAATCCCGAGATTTCCAACAGTTGCTTCTTATGACAGTTTTCATTTTTTTCCCTCCTCCTGACAGTTCCCATAATGACTTTAATCATATAGTCTGGAAATGGAGCAGGTTACTGAACAGCAACAAACTCACTGGTCAATGTCGGTGTCACTTTTCTGGGAGCAGGACTTTTTGAGCATCAAGGAACTAATTTTAACAGCCTGCTGGAAAAAGTGTTAAGTGCATTAACTCCCTGTCAATCACATTTTTAGCATGCTGGCCAAATTATTATTATTATTTAGCTCAAGACATTCTATTGAAACTTATTTGTATGGTATTCTTATCTGTGTACCTTATGTGACTAATGATGATTGTTTATGGAGAGGTGCCTGTCCAATTATTTTTGAAGGAACACAAGAATGCAGAATGACTGGAAGCATCAGGTTTTTGCCAGAGAATGCCTCAGGTAAGAGGAGAATGGCTAGAGGCTATAAGGAATCACAAGAGACAAGTCAGAGTCGTAAATTGGAAAACTGACATATCTCATCTAATATACTTGCTAACTAGGCCTTTAAAAACCTTGACATTTAACTAAGTTTGTGGGAAAAGTTATATATTTTGTCCTTTTCTATTGGCTATAACTCATTAATATGATGAACTGAGGTGTTTATAATCATTATCAGCATTAGCTGACTAGCATATGGGATCATTTAGAGATCCAGTTAAGCACCTAACAACTGCTCAGTTGTTTGTGTAGGTTGTGCCTTTTTCAAAGTCAAGTCAGTCAAAAATGATATTGCAAGTTATTTACCCTTTTGGTACTTCAGTGTGTGAAATAGGATGAAAGAATGTTGGTATTCAGCTGAGGCATTTAAATAATGCTTTGGAAGTCCTGGCCTGCTTAGAACACACTGCAATCCTTACTGTAAAACAGAAATTTCTGATGGTTTCAAGAAAAAAAGGTAACACAAAAACAAACTTTGCAGTGAATGCTGCCTATTAACTCAAAACGATTTTAAATACATTAGGGGCTTAACTTTCTTCGTGGTGAAAATAAACTTTGTCTTTACTCATTGATGTTCCAAGGATAAGACATTAATGGGTAATTAAATACATACCCTGTCCTGATTCTGATCCTGATCCTATGTAAACAGGTTTTTTTATAGGGGGGGGAAATCTAATTTCTAGGTAAAAAAATAAACCAACAAAAATTCAAGCCATGGAATTCTGTGAAATGAACAACAAAAGGAACTCACTTCAGTATGAAAAGTGGAAATGATCACAAAAAAAGCAGAAGGAGGCACTGTAGCTCAATAGCTAGAAAAGAGTATGTTTTAATTTCTGAAGAGCTCTCCTCTCTGAAGAATTAAATTAAAACAATATACTTTGCAGGCGAGCATTTTTATTCTTACAGATTGCCGTAATTTTTTTCAAAAAGCAGAAAAAAAATTGAAGAGAGCTAGTCAATGGAGGAAGGGGGAAGCTATTAAGGATTGTTTTCCCAGGGCAGGAAGCTGAAATTCAGTAGGAAGTGGCATTTTGACAAGCACTTTGTATTTCCAACCAAAATGGAATCTTGCTCATTTAGTGCAACTGGAGAACAATTAATTGAGGAAACCACCCCCCCATTTTAATCTTACACATGAGAAACTGTATTGACTTTTAGAGGATTTGAGTTAAGTCTACTAGCACTAGGAATTCATTCCTTTTACCTAATGTATTTTGGAACATGAATAAATTATACAGCTACATATTACAGTAGGAGAGAAAATGACTACTACTGCTCAGGCTGTGTGACGTTTGCCATGCTATCCCCATTTTCAGCTCATAACTTTCTGAAAACTTCTGGCTGCTGGGTGAAATTTTTCATAGTTTAGGTCTCTGTTGGATAAAAATTATTTTTTGAAAGTTGGAGGGACTCATTCCATTATTTCTGGATATGTGTGAATAAAAACATATAGCCCATCAGGCAAGCAGTCTTGTTTCTGCTGCACTGCACTGTCATCCAAATGGAGAGTGGAAAGGGGACCATTTTAATGCGAATTTGGGGACTGCAAATGAATAATAACTCAAAGGGTTGATTAGTTTAAAAACAATTAAAATCTTAAAGGAATTTTGAGTTTCATCCACTGTGCTGCTGAATTTCCTAAGCTCTTTTTCCTCAGCACATTTTTTCAGGTGATAACTACACAAATTTGTCGAACTTAAGTGTTCTTTATCTGGTCACTTATGATCAACAATTATTTGGCAATATTTTGACTGGTCTTAGATCACTGAAGTATGTGTGCTAGGTTATACTCATGTAAGCCTTCAGATGTAGTGCAATGAAATAAGAAGGGACTGGAAAACACATGGAACCTTCACATTTTAAATGAAACATTTGCACATACAATTTCCAGTCCTACTAGGGTGCATGTGAAGAGAACAAGAGTATATCCAGTTCTATCTAAGTCTTCCCTAATTCTGTCACAGATGAATGTTTAAGGGTGAGGAAGAGAGAATGAGCAGCCATGGCCCCTTGTGGCATTGTGACTGTCGTTCCCAACTCCATGCACAGGCAGAGCTGTGGGGTGGCATTGCAGAGTGGGAGAAGAACAGAAGGACAGGGTTGGAAGCTGGATTAAGCTCTCTGCCTCCCATCCCCATTTCCCAACAATGCTTCCTTTGTACCACTGAGCTATGTCTTCCAGTAGAAGAGTTCTGTGGAGCCTCAAAGCTGTGAATCTGCTGCAGAGAGAAGTGTAATAAAGGCACAGGCAGCAGGTTTTAGATGGAGCTAGAGTTGAGAAGAAGGATGAGAAGTGTAGGCACAGAACCAAGTGAGAAACAACTGATAACCTCAAATCTCTTTCCCCATAGCAAATTTCTGAGAGCTGAGGTCCAGACAGTTCTTGATATGCAATATATAAGTACTTTATTATTATATAGCTTGACCTTGACTCACTTGAGTCAGTGAGCCCTTGTGCTCGCTTTTGTTCTATGTGTCCAAAATATAAATCAGTATTTCTATTAAGCAGCTAATGCCATATATTAAAAAAATATGACATTTGTCACCTCATATATGCAGTCCTTGCCTAAGGGACATCAACATGACCCAGGGTCAATAGCACTGAGTTTGGTGGACCCTGTCCCTTAACTTGCAGGACAAACTTACTCTAATCACATAACATTCAGTGTCTTAGTTTCCTCATCTGTAGGACTTGGATAAGAACTCTCATTTTGTTTTTAAATACATAAGAACACTTCAGAGAAATAGATGTTACTGTTCTAACTTCGATCAGTTATGTCTGAATCCCAAGGAATCCCAAGTCTAAGCAACACCTTTCAGTGGATGAAAAAGGCCACCAGGCTAGACAGAACATATGAATCTGTGAATGGAGTAATTAATGAAATATACTTATTTTTATCTTTTTTTTCTTCCTTCTCCTATGTTGATACACCTGGCCCTGTTGTGCTAGAAAAATCTAGGCTTAGGTATTTGAAGTAACCATATTGAATATATTTGTTTATTAATAACACACGCACAAACATCTCTGCAGTATCCAGGACAAGAAATACACAACTCCCCTCATTCTGTTTTGCTCACTTCCTAGTCTCAGTGCATTCTTGGCACATGTGCAAGTAATCTGTCTGGTTTACAAGAAAGTACATCATCTGGTGTTACTGGCGGAAACAGTTTTAATAGTCTTCCTTTCTGAAAACAGCTCTGAAACCCTGACATCTCCATTAGATTCATGTCCATTATACTGAGTTGATATTTTTCCAAAATCCTTTAAAATTTTCCTTTCTCTTGTTCAGGTATTGCTAATAAAGCAGTGCCAAGAGTGACTTTATCTGTGTCTGTAATCTTTAGTTGCATCAACGGTGTTATTCAGATATGCCATTTTATTTTTATCAACACTTAAGGGAATCTTTAAAAGGCAATTGTTTTATCTTCAGAACTTTCTGTCAGTGTTTGTATCTTCAGTCTTTGGGATATAATTGTCCAATGTTTGTATGCCTGGCTGTAGGAGACTGCATTTATTTTCACTATTTCATAAGAATAAATGATTTCTCAGAAAATAGTTCCAAGGAGCATACATCTCTTTTCACCAGCAGGAATTGCTTGCAGCAGTATCAAGGAAGGGGTGTCATTTACTGTCTTTAAAAATTGCTTATCCATTGCAGGTTTAATTGCAACAGCCTTCTAGTAAGTGAAACCTTCTCTTACAGCTAAGCTAATCTGAATTCAGATAGCTTAGAACAATATGTAGTTGATATTAAAAAGTACAGATTAATTTAAGGAAAGCAGCTGGCCTCAGTTTCCTTTAAGCAATTATATTTACTATTCACTCTTCAATAATTATTGTTTTTATAAGTCTTACTTGCAGCTTAGATATTCCTCAGCCCCCAGTTCACATTTTTCTAAAACTCTCTCCAAAAGTTTAAGAAACAAAAGAAACCTTTTTCAAAATTCACCCTTTCCCAGAATGATCAACACCAGCAAAGATGTGAGATATTTTTTAAAGCACCTGCTTTGAGCTTCTATCAGGCTTACCAATACATTGTCACCAACATTTGTTTGCTGTGAAATGCACTATTATTCCCATTTATTGATAAAGAACTGAAGTAGAAAACAATTTACTCCACCTCATATTGAGGAGTTGTGATAGGACTATGAGAAAGGTTGAATTCCCCGATCTTCAAGGAAGGTTTAAACAACTTACCACACAAAATTATTGACCAAAGAGAGATAAACATGGCTATGGAATTAATAATGCTTCTACGATTATGAAGATGAAAAGAACAATCTGTCTTATTTTAATTTTACACTTCTGGTTTATGTCTTAAAAGTCTCCTTCAAATTGCATGTTTTGGGGTGTCTCTAATGGGGCTGATTTTTGGGGAGACTGCTTCTGGAATATGTAGGGACTGATGGAAGAAAAAACTTCAACTCAACAGCTTTGAGAGTGGCAGGTGCCATTGCACCTCTGCTTTCATAGCCTGTTTGCAACTATCACTAAGGATTTGTAGATCTATTGAAAAGATGGAGATGAGTAAATAATGTTTGATGACAGTGAAGCAATTTTTGTTGGGTTATTTGTGGATATAAAGAAGCTTCTCTTGTTTAGTGCCATTAGTGAATCACTATAGGAGATTGTGACTTATTATTATAACAAACAGGTAGTCATTAAAAACCAAACAAAATAATCAAGCTAAGTCTACAAAAGCATAGCCTGACTACAAAGTAATAATTTGAGGGAATTAAAGTGTTACCATAATTATTACAGCTTACAATAATATTTACATGTTTGTACATTTCTTTTATTAGTTCACTGGCATGTTTGTCCTCGCAGGCAAATTCTACATCTTTGTAAGAAACATGGTTTTGATTCAAGTCTTCAAATTATAATCCAGGTTTCCCTATTGACCATTAAACTGCTGATGCATTGCCTGTGGTATGCATAAACAAACTTGGTGCAAAATAACCACCTCTTTTTGTTGGTGAAAGATATCTGTCAGATCAAGGGGATGTCACTATTATGGTCTGAGTGGAGGGCAGAATGTTTGAGTCAGTATTTTGCCACGACTTTTGGGCTGAATTCTCTTGTACCTTGTATTCTCTCATATCTCTACTGAGAGGTAGATGAGCACTGTAACACACCTGTGATGAGTACCAACCCATCAACTCTTGGTGGTCTGGATTTTATGTTGTGTGATTTCTGTATCATCCAAGATGTTTGAAATG
Source organism: Melospiza melodia melodia (assembly GCF_035770615.1). Classification (NCBI taxonomy): domain Eukaryota; kingdom Metazoa; phylum Chordata; class Aves; order Passeriformes; family Passerellidae; genus Melospiza; species Melospiza melodia. The sequence continues at coordinate 29,278,557 of NC_086198.1, forward strand.
TAAGACAGGGTCACTTGGAGTAGATCTTTGGGCTGGTTCTCAGAAAGATGCAAACAACTTTCACTCAAAGCATTTTTGGTGCCTGTGCTCATCTGTTTTTCTGACTTCTCACTGTGAAAAGTGTTTTTGAGGGTAGTGGAGAAAAGCCACTGGCAGCAAGAGATTCTTTCATCATGTTGGGCTTTCTATGCCCTGACAAGGTTGACAGTCAGCAACTGAATATGCAATGGCCATAAATCTTGCAAAATGATTAGCCAAGGGCTATCATAATTCATACACTCCTAAAGATTGAGAAGTGTTCTACCTAGCTGGGGTGCCTTTCCACATTTAATTCACATTACTCTTTGAGTTAGCCTAATTGAAACAGAGCAACCACTTTGCAAATGAAAAAAACCCAACCCCCCCCCGCCCTAATATGTGTCTTTCTAAAAAATCTTCATAGGCCTATAACTACTGAAAGCTTGAGTTTGAAGATCACAAGGATCAGAATATAAAAATATATCACCCTTATAATAGATATTAAGAACAACATAGAGAAAAAGTGAACTGCAACTCCCATGTTCCCTACTGCTTCTGCTCAATCCAAATAACTTGTTTTCTTATCTTTGTAGACCTGCAAAATTATTAAAAAGCTGCAGCAGGTTTCTTTTTTTCCCACTAAAATGGAGCAGTTAACAATGGGTAACTAAAACCAAATGCCCTTATCATGCTCTTTACAGTTAGAAAGAGAGACAATAAATAACTTCTAAAAGCCATGTATACTGCCATGCAGCTTTGGTATGTAACTGTTTGCTTTTTCTACCTGATTTATGAGGTACTTAGAGATTTTACTGGTGCTCAGTGCCAGAAGACTGTGCACACTGAGAATTTCTGTGCAGAATCAACTCAATGTTTGAGCATTACACAGTAACAGAGTCCAGCTAACACACCTGGTTTGTGCATCCAAAAGCCATAACACCAATCAAGTGTAGACTCAGACTCTTCAAAGTGCATTTTTGTCTCTCTTGCACTGGAGTAAAGCAAGCATTTCCCTGAATTAGTGTGGGAGACTTCCCCCACGGGTTTTTTTCTATATGTGAGGTAATTTGGGGAAAGAAAGGGAAGAGAACTGGGACTTCAGTTTGGCTAAACTGCAGCTTTGCTGGTGAATAGTTCTACTGACGACCAATGTGTTCACTGGAATTCTGGCAAATCTGACAGCTCTTTGGATGTGCACATAGAGCTCCCCCCCTCAAATGGAATATAGAAACTTGTGATGAGGCAATATTTAAGAAATTGAATGAAAATGAAAAATGAAAACTCACAAAATGTGTTTAAATTATATGATTTGAAGATTATTTTGCCTAAGTTACATGTCACTCTCCCACCAATTTTCATCTAATGTATCTTGGGGAAAGGCAAGGAGGAAGGAGCCATCATCCTGGCCGAGTGGGAGCTCTGATAGTCCCAGGGTAATTCAGCCCAGTGCCTCAGGCTGACCTGAGATCAGAAACATCATTTCAAATCCTCAGGCACAGCCAGGCGAGTGTGACTAGGTCAGATTCAGTTCAGGAGTCATTTTACTGCCATCAGTGAACAGACAAGAGTAGGGAATGTTGATGCTTAATTGTAGTTTACATTTAATTGCAATTAGCATTTTTTACATGAATGTGTAACATTTTTACTGTTAAGAGGTTGTTTTGTAATCCCAATTTTATTTTATACTTATCCCTATATGCTATTTAGTTCTTTTAAATAATGTTAATATTCTTTTTAACAGCTTTAAATACAACAGAACATCTCCCTTTTGATTTATTTATTTATTTATTCTTTTAAATAATGTTAATATTCTTTTTAACAGCTTTAAATACAACAGAACATCTCCCTTTTGATTTATAAAATATGCTTATGAGATTAAAATCATGTATGGTATTAAAATACATCAGACTAGTGGAGCCCTGGCAATTAAAAGACTGCTCCAAAACTGCAGGTTTTGGTCTCAACAAAGTCTCTTCTAAAAATCAGCTCTCAAAGCTTCTAGGGGAACAATCTGGGGCTTTTTCAGTCACCAGGGAGGTGAACTCTGAGCTCTCACTGCTCAGCACAATTCATAGCAGCCTAAATATCTTTATAATTCAAGAATTTCATCTCACCTGAACTGTCAAAGTAGAATACAAATAGAGAAGTGACCTTTAATCAGTAACTGGAACCGTAAAACTCCTGTGTTTGGCAACAATCTGGAAGCAACTGCAAGCTTCCCTGTGAGCAATCCCACCACAGCAAGCAGGCATGCACATCCTGTGTGACACGAAGAGACATCAGATTTAGCTCGGCTTGAATGCAAAACAATGTGGAGATGAATCTCCAAAAGGAGAATTTACATTACTCTTTGCCAAATGAATGAAGGAAGAAAGCACTCTTGGCTCCAAATATTACTATTAATCCATTAAAAAATAGGGAAATTAATATTTTGCATAGATTTCAAACAAAAATATGTATTTTCCATCAGGTGTATTTTACCAGATACCATTTCCTCATAATAAAAAGCAAAACTCTAGCAACCATTAGTCTCCCTATAATGCACTTAACAGCAATAGCTGCAACATGGGTTTTATTGATTTTCATTTAAATAAAAGATTTTTATTTAAATACAAATTTTGATAAAGAAGAAAGGAAATTCTTTTAGTGAAACGACTGAAAAAGATCCTATTTGACTAATGCCACAATAACTAATTCAAAATTATAACAACAAGAGAAAATTTTGTATTTATTTTTTAGACACAGTTCTCACAAACCAGATGTACACAAAATAATCCCTCGTCGGTGCTGCTTAAAGATAGCCCTGAAAAATCTCTGTATGGTGGACCAAACTATGCATGCAGCGTCTGACAGCTTTATTATGTATATAAAGAAAAAACTACAGAAGGATGTGCAGTGTAGTATGACTGGGAGAAAAGAGATTTTTAGATTTCTCCACATTTTCTCTGTGAGGCTGTGTTGGCAGCACTCATATTAATTTAATTTTGTGACTAAGTCTCCTCAGTAAATATTCAGTCCTGCCATAACAGATGATTTGGGATTTCATTGGCAGAAGGAGCTCCAGCTTTCATTTCTTTTGCATTCTGCTGTTGGTCATTTCAGGCAGCATTCAAGGAATGTGCATATGAAAAGAAAAGGCACTTCAAGCTTCTCACTGCTGTAAGAGGGGGCTTTCATTTACATCTCTGGAATGAAGAAGTAGTTGCAGAAGAGTCAGATGAGGCCCAAGAGGCCTCAAGCTCCACAGCAGCACCGAGTTATCCATCAGTGCAGAACATGGTTCTGTGTGCACAGAGAGCCTCAGAGGGGCCACACTGCAGACCAGGGGAAAGGTACTCACATCCTGGCAGGAGGACTCACATCGTGCCAGGAAGGGTACATGAAATAAAAAGAGCTGATCTCCATCTCCGTTTGGATGTTTCTAAATGGGCACGATGTTCAGCGAGCATCTTTTGAGCAGTGGACACTTTTGTTGGGGAAATGAAGCCCGTCTGCTGCAAGAACAATTGCTGGTGTTGTCTCCACCTGTGGACAAACAGCCCCTGCCTGCTGCCTCTAATGCCAGGAGTGCCCCTGGACACAAGTGCTGCCCACAAGAACCAGAGTCACCAAGATATACTGGAGAAAGATTGCACAGCTTGAGCACAGGTTAATGTCACCATTTGGTGAATGAGAAGACACTTAATATTTACCCCAGAGAAAATTTTGTCATTTCTGGATTTCTGCCTCAAAGCAGTGTTTCCGAATTTCCTTGTAATTTCCCACAAACTTCAGGCAGAAAAGATTTTGAACTGTTCAACCTACTGTAATAATACATAGCAATACATGAAGCTGTCTACATAAATAAAATGTGACATGCAAATAATAAACATTAGCTTTTTTTAAGGTATCCAAAGTTTAGAGGTAATTACTGGAATAGTGAATATACTCACATCCAGAAGGGCTGTGCAAGGTAATTCTGAGAAAAGGGAGGTAGAGATTTATCTGAGTTAACATCCAAAATAAAACCTCATTAGAGCTGTTCTCCTGCTACTGGAAGAAGCAGCAAAGTAGTACTCATCATTACATTATGACATTTCTTTTAATGATAGGTAAATGGAGGAGACTCCAAAGTTTCTCCATGGATTTTCTTCCGCCAATATACAAACACACACACACATGTACTACTTATAAAAATCAATACTAAAAATAGAGGAGCCAATCATAAAAGATGCCTACAAAAACTATGGATTCTTGTTCCACATTTTATTGCATGGTAAACTGCTGCTACATTTTCTCAGCAGGAATCATCAATATAGACCCAAGAGACCAAATGACATCTTTGTGAGTGGCTATTTATCTCTATCTCACTTATGTCAGGAAAATTTGTATTAAAAGCATAACAAATGATTCTTGAATTTGTAATATCTAATTTATGTGATATAACTAACTGCTCAGTGATATATTAATGTCAATCTCAGTTAAACTGGCCCAATTTTGTTTCAGTTGCTACCAGAAATGAATGTCACCCTTACAAACTGTATTCATTTTGAATGCATTGAGTATAATGCAGAGCAGTGTTACCTTCCAAAACCAATTTACAGGGGTTTTACTATAGATATGTGTTAGCATGTTAACCTGTACAAGCCAGTGAGGAATTAAAGCATGGAGATGAACAAAACCAGACTGTAAAAGCTTTTCTCTTCAGCTGTATCAGTGTAAGAACAGAGGACGAAGCTGTGAACCTTTTTGTAAGGGGAGGGCAGTTGCCAAGACAGTGCAGTAAAACAGAGGAAAACACTACGGTTTGAGAAAGGAAGGAGATGGCCATGTTGCTGCTGGTCCTTCCCTGCCATTCTGGTTCATGTGTGTTTACAGAGCTGTGTCAAAAAATGAATAAAGAATAAAAACTTGGAAGAGTAAAGTAATTTTCTGAGGGAAAGGCAAGGGAAACGTACCCTGTGCGGGAGGTGCAAGGGAAATATATGTAGGCAAGGAATGAGGAACGCCTGCAGAGAAGAAAGTGGGAGCCATGAAGTAGAACTCAAAGGCTTGAAAAGAGACTGTAAGACACGTAGCATGAAAGAAGGGAAAAAGGAATCTTACAGGAACAGGTCAGGACAAAGACTAAGAGGGAAGAACATGGTTTGGAATAAGGAGAAATAAAGCATAGCCAAGGCTATTTTGGTCTTAAGAAATCGAGAATGAAAACAGATGACAAGGAGGATGAGTGAAATTTACAAAAATATTAACATTCAACAGTTCTAAAGAAAAGAATTTCCCAGTCTTGAAGTTGTGAAATTACAGGTATAAATGAAGCAAAAGGTTATCTCTTTTATGAGGCTGAGAAGCTGCAAGCCAATTTCTATAAGATTTTGGATTTGCTTTGGTTTGCAGACAGGTGGAAACTACTAAACTGCAGTCTTAATTTTGAAAAAAGGACTGAGATGTTTTCAAGCTTTTAAGCAAATTGTAATAATAATACTGGGATATATGAGTTGTCCTCGCACACCTGGGGCAGATAGATACTAAGATACTTCTAAGCCTTCTTTAATGCTTCAAATACACAGATGACATTTCATAACTGAGCCTTTAGCTGAAAGATCAAGTTAAACATGCACTGAGTGGGCCTCAGTGATGGGTTTAGGACTGGGTAAACCAAGGACTGTTAAGAGCTGTCAAGATTTTCTGCAGTCCATAAAGAAAAGTTCAGTGTTTCTTTAACATCAAAACCATCTCCATCCCTTCCAAAAAACAAAAGACATTTCCCAACCGTGCTACAATAATCTGTGACTCAGAGGGATTGTTGATAACTAGGAGGGTCACTGTAACTTTCAGGATAAAAGGAACTGGCCACTTTTGAAAATGATCTGTCATTGTTTCACTCTGTGAAACACCAATTGGTTTCAGGTAGAACACCAAGATATGAAAATAAAGTTGAATCTCTGTCTTAAAATTAATATGCCCAGAAGCAACAAATGTTCTCTGCCCTCTGCAGCCTTAGTTTCCCTGCAATCACCATCTCTTTTGTCTCTTGAAATGACCTCCATGGCTTTTTTGTACAACTCATTTAAATGGTTGCTGGTCCAATGTGTGCCCTTCCTCGATATTTTTATTTGTGAGGGATCATTTACTGAACAGAGTTTCTGAGGTTGTTGATCAGAGTGTGAAAATGTTTACAATCATTGAGGGCATACAAGTACAAAGCATTCCCACCATTTATTTGGTGACTTCTAGAATCAGATCAAGCACATTTTCCTCTATGAACACGATGAAGCAACGAACATTTCCCCTGCCCCACCATCTGCAGAGAAGCTAATTTTGTTTTTCATTTTATATTACATTTCAGGGAGCATATAGTGACTAAATTTCTTTCATAGCTCGTGCTAATTGTTTATCTCATGAAGGTTTACAGAGAGGAAGAAACAAGCAACTCTGTGGCTGCTCCAGCAAAAGCGTCAGAGTAAGCAAAGAAACCTTGACTGTCCCCCAATCAAACTTACATTTTTTGCAGACTTGTCCCCTCAGACCACAGGTTTGCCACTAAACTTTGCACACCATTCTTGGACGTTTCCATTCTTGGCTCACATTCATGCAGCGGAATTATTTAGACGAGCTCCAATTTCCCCAGTTTGGAATGGGAGGGAAAATGTATGGCGCTGCCAGGCAGAAGATTATATCTTCGTTTTGGTGGAGGTTTCAGGCTCTTCAGAGAGCCTCTGGTTGTGGCTGTCACTCTCTGCCACACTCAGAGGCTTTTTTTATTGTCCCTGTCAGTTAGCAGCCCAAGGTTACTGCCAGCTCTCTGTCAGTGCTTTGATTTTTGTCAGCTATGGCCAGGTCCTTTTAGTTATCTGCTATCTTTTCAGCTTTGTTCAGCCTGAGCTCTACTTGTCTACTAATTAGCTCTTTGGAGATTTCCCTTTTAAAACTCACTATCACAGAGGACAGGAACCGTTCAAAAGTTTTGTGCTTCATAGAAATTCCATATTCATCCACATCCCATACAGCCATCTTTTTAAAATTAAAAGTGGCAGGTCAGGCCAATTTAAGGTATATAAGCAGCACAGCCTGTAAAAAGATACCTTTAGGTTCTTGATCAGGTATGTAGATGAATGACAGAAAAAGAAAAAAATGGTTTCCACTGAAAGGACCAAGGTGTACAAATAAAAAAGAAACTATCATTCTGTGTAACATATTCTCATTTTCTTTATCTTCTGGTGTGCAAATATTGTGCTAGCTGAATATAAAAGTAGCACAACTTTAGGGTACAAAAAAAAAAAAACCACACTGTAACAACATCAAGAGTGGTCTTACATCAAGGAGGGCCCTGAGGATGTCTTTGTTGTCAACTTCAGAAGAAAAGAGAGGAACAGAAGAGGAAACTGGCAGAAGGAATAGATGCCAAAGAGAACTCAAAGGATTAGGTCCGGGTGAGGTGATCGGTATTCGAAAACAGTCTGCCTTCTGGCTCTGATCTAAGGGAATAGGCTGGCAGCAAAGCCAGAGGGCATAACAGCACAAACACACCTTCAGCACACTGCTGGAGGCTTGCCTCAGTGCCTTAAAAATTGTGGTAGCAATTAGAAATAAATGTATATAGGAGCAATAGGCGAAAGTGCTCTATTTATGAATAAAAGTCCTCTTTTTACATAATACTCAGTCTGCTTGTATCTTCTTTTCCTTCTTTTCTGACACTTGGTACGTTTTTCTCTGGTATCTCATCGATGCTGTAAGTTGCGCCTACATTGCACTTACATAGTGTTAATGCCTGGAAGATGAAAGTAAAAACCTTTGAATATATTAATGCTATAACACAGATGTCTTACTTTTTATACTCCTTTTTTAGAAATATGGTGTGGTTAATAATGATGCAGATTGTGCTGGATGGATGAGCAGATGAAACAGGGGAATACAGATTAAATAAAAATTTCTTCAAAGCTTACGTTTGCTTCATAATTTAACTTCTGTACTTGTCATGATAGTAGTAGCTAGGTGCAACTATGCATAATCACATTGTTCTAAAATATCCTGGTGAAACAGAGCAGACCTAATCTAAACAGCACTGCCACACTTGTTCAGATAACTGGGGGGAAAAGTGTAATTAGGAGATGTCAGCTTGGCTCTATGGATGATGATAATTACAAATCTACAGTTACAATAAAATATACACAAACAGTTTTACTGTGGAGAACCAAACATTTCTTACAGAAGGCAAGGCTGAAAAGAGACAGTGGAATAACCTGTCCAGACCTCCTTTTTAGATACAACACCTCATGCACTTTGGGCCTGATTTCTCTTTTTGTTAATTGCTCTGATATTTGTCTTATGCATTGGACACCTGAAAGAAATGCAGGTTTGGCAGCTTTTGTTTTGGTAATGGGAAAAATCCCTTCTCAGGTCACTGCTAACTTGGGTGATGTCTGGCCAGCATGTGCTGACTCCAGAGCACTCACAATTCTGTTTTTGTGTTTCAGAGATCAGTTTTTCAATGGCCTGGGTATTAGGAGGAGTTACCAGGATAATTCTTATTCTTTGAACTCACTGTGTACATGGGGTCCTTTGCTCCTGATGTTTGGCCAGACCGACAGAACAATAAATATTTAGTTGTTTCTTGTTCTCATCTTTGGATGTTTCCATCTGCTTTTAAAACTGTTGATAGATCTGGAGACTTTACACATCTTTTGTATTTCTTGCAGGTTGAACATTTTGGACATATTTTACTACAATATTGTAACTCTGCTGTTTTCAAGGTTCAACCATAATCTTTACCTTGTTCAATTAATCTAAATTGGGGCATAAAGGTAACATAGATATTTCAGCTGCATGAATTGAAAACATTTTGATGTCACCTCCTACTGCTTTTAAGAAAAGTTCTGGCTAATCACACATTTTGACACTGAATTGCAATTATCAAATGGCAAAATTGAACTGACCAAATTTTGTCTTATAAAGGCCAATTCATTACTTTCATAATTTGCATGCTGTTGATAGCAGCAGTTTTTATATGAAAGCTGTCTGGTGTCCTTTTTGGAGGAACCATTGTTCCAGACACTTTCTCATTGGCATCACATCTTTTGTCTGTCCCTACCTTCTGAATCCTGCATGGAACAGACAGCCATCATCTGACACACAGCATGCACCCAGATGAAATAGTTGTGTCCACATTGCATCTTTGTTCCACTGACACCTTAAATGGTTAGGAACAATTTAGTTCAGAAAACTTAGAGATATTAAAATCTCTCAGCCTGCCCTTCCTCACTAGGAGGAAGGCATATTTCAGGTATGGGTGGCTGTCATGTCCCTTTAGCCTTCACAGGTTTAGGGAACCCTCATGACAGAAAGCAAGTGACCCCTGTATAACGCTGCTGGCAGTCATTGCTCCTCTTGTTTTTCCCTTGCTTTAGTTCTGCTTCCTTTGCTTGATCATGGAAGCAAAAGGATGTTGCAGACACGACATACCTTGAGTTTCTGCTAACTTCAAATTTCTAGACCTGAGCATGCTGATCACCAGGAGATTATCTCAAGGAGCCTTCTTAGCACATTTGGCTGGCAGCATTAATATTCTTCCACAGAAAATTTAATCCACATTGTCTCTCAGCCTTCAATTTGCAGTGTGGTGATTAAGGTAAGCAGTTGCTGCCTTAATACAACATTTCCTGGTTGTGAGACAGTCTGTGCTGTTCCAGTCAATTCAGATATTATTTCCTCAATTGCAGGCATCTGTTACTCAGCTTATCTCAGTACCATGCTATTTAAATGAATTTCTCTACACAAATGGATTTTGTCATTTTTTCACCAGATACTACTTATTATTATGCTGCTAATCAAGGGCTGTGTCTCTTCACTGAGTTTTTCCACTTGCTTATACTGATAAAATGCAATCATCAGGTGAATCATTTTATTTAGTTAGTCTTATTTAGTTCTACTACAATCATTTTATTTAGTTCCAGTACAATAATTTTATTCAGTTCAGTACAACTGATGGACATTACAGTCCTTGAAGTACCTCTCAGTAATCTCTCAGTTTGTTCCAAGTATTTAACTTTGACCAATTGTATTTCTTCTTCTGTGTTTGTTTTATGGATTGTTTGTCATATATAATAAAAGAGGAAATGCCGTATTATAACAATTGAGGTAATGCATACCCTGCACTTGAATAGTGATTCAGCTGGTCAAAACCAGGGTGAGGATTCATTGCCAGTGCATTTGTAGCATGTTTGGGAATCTTCTGAGAAATGCCTCATTTGCTGGGCACTGGTGGATTGGCTGTACTGGGCAGCAAGAGAAAGAAGTGGGCACCCCAAGGGAAACAATCACTAGAAACACATTATTGTCAACTTTAAAAGAATCAGTTCATACTGAAATGTGTTCCTTGGAAAGGAGAACACCAATAGTAGGGATACCTGGCCTAAATGATTTAAAAAGGTGGGACAGTGTTCACAGGGGTTTTCAGGTTTAGGGAAGAGACGTAGAATTTGACTCCATATTTCAGAAGGCTTGATTTATTATTTTATGATATATATATTGCATCATAACTATAGTAAAAAGAATAGAAGGAAAAGTTCCATCTCAGAAGGCTAGCTAAGCTAAGACTAGAATAGAAAAGAATGCTAAAAAAGGCAGCTGGCTCAAAAAGACAGAGACAGCCAGCTCTGCCGTGACTGGTCACTAAATCCAAACATCCACACGAGACCAGTCACGGATCTACCTTTTACATTCCACAGCAGCAGATAACCATTGTTTACATTTTGTTCCTGGAGCCTCTCAAATTCTCAGGAAGAAAAAATCCTAAGAAAGGATTTTCATAAAAAAGATGTCTGCAACAAAAAGGTACCTTCTCTCCTCCAAAAAACAGAAGTCGCTTACTATGATCTTGAGACTGTCTAAAGATCAAGACCAGTAAAAGAAAAAGTGCAATGAAAATTTAATTGACTGAAACTGATGTCAGAAATAAGGTTCAACTAGTGGTCAAAACAATGATGGGTGCTCTGTGCTTCTCCTTTTCCACATCCATCCTACTCTCCCTGCACAGAGTAGTTTCTGAGGATGGATACACCAAGAATTGTGGCTGTGGAAACAATTAGAGGCCTGTACCTCCCAATTAAGGTTCATGAAAAGTTAATCAATCTCAACAGAATTAAACTTTTGCTGAAATAAAATTCTTCTAACACTCCTGGTCATAAAGAAAAGTTCCAGAATAAGATGTAAGTATAAATAAAGTCATGGATGCCTGCCTATGTTTGCAGAGAGCTGTGTGAATATTTGTGTGTGAGAAGCTCCCATAGGCAATATTTCATGCTGTTTTCCCACCTGCCACATTTCAAGTGCAATATAGAATTTTTACTAGGGACAGGAATATATCTCTAGAAAAAAGAAAGGCAGACAGAATCGTGTTAACACTAAACTAATTTTCTTCCCAATAAGTTAATTAAAGAGAAAAAATTTCTTCAGGACTTGAACAAATACTAAAATTCCTAAAATTGGGTTTGGAGGCATGTAACCTCCTTACTTTACAGGGAGGAAAAGCCAGGACAGAAGTTTTGCCTAAACATTTTTTTAGGCCTTCATTTTAGTCCCCTTGCATTTTGGATGCCCAGGTCCGTATTTTGTCTTTCTGTTCTCCTCCTGTGCTCCTCCTTTTTCTATAAGATATTGGCCTCTTCCAGCTGCAGCCAAGAAGAGTTGTGTCAATGCTCTTTGCCACAGAAAACTAAACTTGAATTTTATCAGGTAGAAGTCCAAGTGTTAAAAGTTTCAGTGGAAGAAACTGGACTCTCAGCATCTTACTGAGGTCTTTGATATTTGATTTCCTCTAGCTCAGCACTCCTGCACCAGGAATTCACATTGCTGCCACCAGGTATCCATGTGAGTGCGAAAAAAAAAAAAAAAAAAAATCTTGTACAGGGAAGGCCAAAGGTCAAACAACTGCATGATAAATGCTTTGGATGTCAGACTCTGCAGTGGTGAGTGGTTATGGGGATATCTACAGTGTCTCAGACAAGAGCCTGATTTGTTCATTCTTTGGGTTTTCCAGGCATGGATCACTCCAAGCTGAAATCCTGCAGCCATGGCCTGTGCTTTGATGAACCTGGGGCAGTGGGCCCTGCAGTGAGGACCAGCATCACAGTAATGGGATTATTTGGCTTTGGCTGCCCAGGCTGCAGCAGAGCCTCACAACATCCAGTTACAAACACTTCACAGGCTTATCAAAAACATCACCTGTTGCCTTACTCTCTCAGAAATAAAAGAATATAATGATAAGAAGTTTCATCTTCCACCTCTCATGACTGGTTTAATATATTTTTGCTCCTTACAAAATTATTTTTTTGTCTTTATGTCTTTTTATGTCTTTTTCTCTAAAAATTATTATTTTATTTTTTCAAAGAATGAAGCCACTCTACAAGACAGAGTGCTGTGGAGAGAAGGCAGAGCAGCATTTTAGGAAGCTTGGGAGTTTTTTATATCACACCTTTTTCCCTGGCTCTAAGTGTAATGAAGTAATTGAGCTCCATGTGATTAATAAAATAGGAAATTTACATAACATCAGACTCTCTAAATGGTATGATACATTAAAAATGGTAATTCACCTGATTTTTACCAGGTACTGCTAAGATGAAGTGACAGCTTTCCTTCTTTTGGGCAGTTAAAAGAAGTCCCTCAGTAAATACAGTCTGTTCACTGGTTTTTAATTTCCTAAATCATCCAAACCCCACTCACATGACACTACATAGCAGCCAATGTTTTCATTATTGTGTTTTTGCTGATTTGGTAAATAAGGAAGGGAGTCTCTCGATATTTTTGAAATAGCAGCAGGAATTAAAAGCTTTACAGAAGCCCTTGTGTCAGACATTAAAAAGATACAACATAACCTGAAGCTGAGACTCCACATTCTTTTCCTTCTAGACCTGTTTCAAAAGTCATTTATGCTGTTACAGAGCCTGAAGACAACTGTGAGGTTAGTGGAGACCTGTGGTTACTCATAGAAGTTGTCCACATGTGTACATAGGTGGCCTGCAGATTTTGTCATCCCTTTCTTGCCATCTCAGCCTTTTCTCCTTTCGGGAGAGAACTGGCAGATCCCTAAAAATCCTATCCCCATTTTTTAACAATTGAACCAATTTAACTTTTGTCATGATAGGACAAAAATCCCACTGATATCTGGCAAAGTCTGGGGATAATATAGCTGCCTATAGATGGTTGTGTAGAAGGGTTTTAAGTCCAGAGGAAGCGAGACGAGGAAGACAAACTAACAGGAGATAATCCCAAACTAAATGGAAACAATGGAAGTAGCGAGGAGAGAAAAGAAAGGAAAAAGTCAAAAATGAAGAAATGAAACGTAAGAACATCCATCTGTTTTAATTTAGAGATGCTATACCTGTGTTACACTGCTGCTCCAAAGGACTGAGCTTGTTCTCAGCCCTGCAGGGCTGGTGCCTTTCCCTGTCAGCTTGGGGCAGGTGAGCCAAAGGGCTGTGGGCAGTGTGGGATGGGGTTTCACCTCCAGACTCTGCCAGATCCAGAAATGAATAGGAAGTATTGTTCAAAATGCATGTCTGAAATGTATTGCTTGAAACAAGACCAGAAATACTCCATTTCCTACTCTATTTCTGATTTAATCTACCTATCTCCTTCCTCTTGGCTTCTAGACCCACAGGTAAATGGCATGTAACACCCTCAGCTTAATGCTAATTCCAAATTAAAGACTGTCCAGCCCACAGCTCTGCCAGAGGAATTTAACATGCATTTTGAAGGTGGAAGAAAGCACACCACTTATGTTGCTTAAAAAAAACATACAGAGATTTGTGTATTTGGGAGGATCAGCAAACAAAATCCTACAGGAGTAGGAAAGTGAGCAGGGCATAATCAAACAATGCATAGTTTTGTCAGTGCTTGAGGAATATAAAATCTAATAACCAACATGATATTTGACTGTTCTTGTGCCAGCTCCTTAATTCTCACCTTACTCAGAGAGAAAGGGATTTTTGAAAGAGGAAAGGGTCCAATTATTTTTCAAACAAGAAAATAAAGAGAACCTAAACACTTTGAAACTGATCTAGAAAATATGCATGGGATCACTTCCCATGCATTCCAGCTCCCTGTCCTGCTGGTGACAGAGATGTTCCTTCCTGGGCATAACAGCCACATGCACAACATGGTAGAGGAGAACTCAAGACTCAGATTCACAGAATACAAGTATTCCATATCTTCCATATTCAGTTCAGTTGGTTTACAACTTTAAAAGAATTTTTGTGTCTCAAACAATGTAGTGGCAGATGAGAGGGGTGAAGAGTATAATTAATAACAAGTAGGATATGTAAAAACACAACTTCTCTGTGCCTGAGAAGCATTGAGTTTCCACCTGGTCCCTTTTGGGCTAAGCTGTTTGATCAGCTTCCCTCAGTCTCTGTGGATGTCCTTATACCACTTTAATTGAAGGACCCCTGTTCTCTTTTTATTTTTGCTCTATGAAAAATGCATTGGAGATGTCTTATAATGAACTTTGATATGGTGAAATGATAATAATGTCCTAATTATATATAAAAATGTAATTACACTTGCTACTATTATAGAAAAACTCCCTTTATAATGAAGTGTTATGTTAGAAAAAAAGATTTCATTATAGCTAGATTCCTTTACTTGTTAATTTGGCCTGTGATTCATCGCTTTAATATTAAAAAAATTCTAAGTTACTTTTGATGTTTCTCATTTATGGTTCATTTCTCTGCTCTGGCACCTTAAGATGCCAAAAATTACAAACTTATTTAAGATATACTTAAAAATGCACTAGTTCTTTAAAAGGAAAATCAGAAAAAAAGGAATAAGGTTACTTCTTCTGGTAAGAATATTTTATAACAGAACACCGAACGAGGTTAAATACCATGGCCATTTTCTCACTGACCAATTGCCTTATTATTAAAACTTTCCTTCTCAGCATATTGTTAAAGGTAGTGTCAAATAGTGAATATTGCTGAGGAAAGGAAGAAGAATATTAAAATAGATAATTTGGAAAGAAAAGTTCATTGAAAGAAGCATCCAGTCACTTCTGAAAGTTGCAATCAAGTGACAGTCCTGAGCAAAGGCTGAAGAAAAAAAAAAAAGAAAATGAAACAGAATTAACATAATGTGATCTCAGGTCTAATATAACAAGATTGAGAATGGGCTCAGGATATTTTCCCTGTTGTATAATGAAAAGAGTACTCTGTGTGTCTTTGTGTGCCCGCAAGTTTCTCACTGCATTATAAGATAGTTTGCAACAATCAGTTGGTGAAAAGCCAGAGGGGGGAGGTGTAGGTAAGGCAGTGATTTGCTAATGATTGGAAAACAGAATAGTAATTTTCTAGAGCAGGAAACAGCATTTCTCAAACCAAAACAGCATGACTTTGAGGTGATGGAATAACCAATTATACAAAAACACATAGTTACTATAAACAAAAATCTCCTAAGATTTAAAAAATATTTTAAATATAAATTATTTTTAATAAAGTCTACATCCTGGCATTCATCAGCTTTCCAAGAGCTTTAGTTGCTTTAGCATGGAAGCCTCCTGATCCTGTCCATTTGCTGTTTCCTCCTCTTTGTGGATGAAAGGTGGCCTCGCTGGAGGAGGATGTTCCCCAGTAGCCAGCATCTCTCAGGGCTCCAGCCCTTGCTGCAGTGGGTAATGGTTCCACCTTGTTATAGAAGCATGAGGAAGAGACCCATGCACCTGAAAGCTGCTCTGCATGGAAAATTTCCTCTTCCTAAAGCCTTGCCTCATTTCTGTCTTTAGACCATTACCTCTGTTGATGATAGATGATAAAAATCCATGTATCAATAGTCAGGGCTAATGTATTCTGTGTGATGTTTATACTGCACTGTGTCCTCCACTCTTGCTCCCTTGACAAAAACCTGTATGGAAATGCCTTCCTGCTCTCTCTACATCCATATACTTCTGCTGCTCAGCAAACCAAGGCTGAAAGACTCTGAAGGTCTGTTTACTTATGGGTGCAGTAGTATCTGGTGTTTTCCTCACATTACACTCTTTCAAAGCTGAACAAGAGGCCACGCTCCTGTAAAAGTTGTTACACAGAACATCTAGGTACCAAGAATTTTAGTCCACATAACTTCCTTGCTTCATTTTTCTTACTTGAATAAAGAAATCCAGTAACTCTTACAGTTTAACAACTATGGAAAAAATGTGAATTTGAACATAAATAATTTAATTGAGACTGTAACTTTGCATCTATGTGGTTTTATCTGCACTGGTCAGGAGTCATGATACAAGAGTTGGTAGCTCTTCCAGAGCAACCTTTCAAAACACCCTCCCAATGAGTTCTTAGAGCAGGACTGCATTACACTTTTAATTATTAATTTCTTCAGCCAGCAATTCAGATTCTCATCTTACTGTGCATTTCATCTTATACAATTCAGTCCATGGAAATAATTTAAATGAGGCCCTAAACCTGGAGGGCTGAGAGAGGAAGAGAGGAAGGGACCAAGACCATAAGAACGAATCAGCAGTAGGATCAGGACACAGGCAGATTAGCAACAGGTTGAGCTGTACTTCCAGCTATGGTAGTGGAACAGCTCAGTCCTTTTCCATTTAAAAGCCCCTCAGCCTGTTAGTCAACCTATTTGAAAAATCAGCACAATTGTTTGCATGACTAACAGCATAAATTCTGATTATATTTTTGATATTGGAATTGGAGAGTCCAGATAATTAAAAGAAAAATGAGATCAAATTAAGAGGTGGCACTGAATATATGCCTTCCTAACCTCCTGCATCCTGTAGCACTAGTCTCTCTTCAGAGAGAAAGAAAAGTAATAAAATCAGCAGGGATGTGAGGAAGGGCAGATTAGAAACTTCTAAAATTGAGCAGCAACTGTAGTCTCCAACAGGGCAGCAAGTGTCACCAAGGAGATGCAATCTCATGCACTGCCACAATGCAGAATTCCCACCAATTTTTTATCCTCGGTCAAAGGAGCACTCACAAAGGTAACAGCAGATGAAGCAAGATTGGTTTTGTAGAGGAAAACTAGTTACAATTTTAATCACAGAAGAAGTTTGAATTAATAAAAAGGCATATTTTACTCTGTTCCCTTTTCAGCCTTTTGCAAAGAGTGTGTTGGGATTCCTCTGATGTTTTGGTAGAGATTTTTGGAGTGCTGTTTCTGATCATACTAAAGCAATTGGCAAATGAAGGCCTTACTTTCTGCTTGGTTAAGAACACAGGGAAACATTTTAAGAAATGTCTAGTTCAGATTTAATTACAGCGCAGCCTATGGAATTTCTGATTCCAAACAGATATTCAGTGCTGGCCAGAGTCTTGTCTGCCAGCTGTGCTTTCTCCCAGACCCTTGCAGCATCTACCCCAACATATTATCTGGTGGCTGCACTGATGGGGCCCTGGCAGGGCTACAGAACTCAATGGCCATTTAAATTCATTTACTGACAGCACTTTTCTGGCATTCAGAGATGCTAATGTTGACGTAGCAGGCAAGCATTTCTCCTGTTAGCAAAGCCTCACACAGCAGAGCAATCACAGCCATTTTTGACAGAAAGCACACCTTTGAAGGCTTTAAGATCATTGCAGCCTTTAAAAATTTCATTCTAAGCTAGCCAGTTGCAAGATATTTCAAAAGCTTAAGCTTCTCATGATCAAAGGCACTCCTGAATCACTCTATTATGTTCTCCTCCTTAAATCCTGTCTGCTTGGCAGTGTTGGTGAGGAATTCGGCAATTTATTGCTCCTACTCGTGCAGCATATTGAAACATGCAAACTGCACGCACAGAGCTCCTCCACAGTGTCACATATTCTGCTGACATCTCAGGATGTGACAACACTTAGCAGTATTTTGAGAAAACCAGATTGCTGTTTATCCCACCACTTAATTTAGAAAGCAGAAAAGTGATCAATGTTTAGTAATATCATTGTAGGCAAGAAAAAACATGTAGGTGCCACTTTGTAGTCATATACCTTGAAAGTAACATCTATTTGAAAACAAAATTGGGGACAAAATTTTCAGTCTCTGACTTGAAAATTTCTTGCCATTTTTTTCTTTGCTTTCCTGTCTGCAAAGGCAGGATGTATCCAGACAGCCCCGTGCAGGTGCCAGCTGGTTCACCATAAATGATAGTTGGCCATACAGCTCCTCATCTGTGCTTTATACATCTGGATTTATTAGCATAAAGTAAAAACATTCAATTCTAAACTGTTTTATCTCTCTGTTTGAACAACATAGCTGAATATCATTAAATGTTCAAATTGTCCATGGAACCTATGTGATTACTTATCCTTGCCATTATGACAAACACAACTTCCTTTCTTGCCCAGGAGGGGAGAAAGATGTTGAGATAATAATTAGGTATATTGCAGCCTATTAATGGGCTTTATTTCCTAGCTGTTGGCTCAAGTTTGAGGAGAAAGGACAGGAAAGCAACAGCTGTTCCCACAAAGAAAATGAGCTCTGAGAAAGACACCAGCTGACTCCCTTTCTTCATGGGTTTGTGGCCTACTATAACCTGGTTGTATTCTCTTGTAGTCTAAACTCTGATCTTGGCTTTTAAATACTTAGTTTTTGCAAATCTAAAAAAAAAAAAAATTAAAAAAAATTACAAAATATTAGCACCTGTGGCCACCTCCAAAAGATACTCCCCATATTCTGCATGCAAAATGAACATGCAAACAAATATATAAGAATTAGTATTCTCATCTGCCAGTACCTTTAAGTTTTGCAGATACCTACATAATACAAATACTCATCTGTTTCTGGTTTTACATATATCTGTTCATGAGAAGTTTTGACATTTTTAAATCTTTATCTTATCTGAAGTCACAGGGAATATGCACCATTTTTAGAAGTACCAGCAATCTTCTCTAAGCAAAATTGATAGAGAGACATCTAGGACACTCCAGCAGGCCAATGCTCTGGCATTGCAAGTTTATCCCAAAACCAGCAAGCAGGATAAAGAGGTTTTTAAACTGCAGAAGAAATTGTACTCTCTAGCAATAATATCTGATCAGACAACTGATCTATTGTAAAACAAGTCTTTGCCTAAGCAACAAAAAACCCACAACTTCAGTAAAAGCTCATATTGCTTGTCCTTTGCATACAAAGTGCAGGAGTTTTATGTAGCAGATGCAAATGCATTTTCGGGGCAGAATGAGGAGCAATATTTGCCTCAGTGTAGCAATGGCAGTTGCACAAGGCAGCCTAGATAATTTTCTAAGTCCTGGCAAATCTGAACTTTATAAATGCATAAAGACAACCAAACAATTGGGAAGCCATGAGCAGAAGCTTGGCAGTGCAGCAGAGAAAGTCACACACTGGCTCTTCCAGCTAAAGCTTTGTGCTCAGTGCTAGAAAGCCACAAGGCATTTTCACTGGCTGTGACACAGAGGAAGCGATCATAGCAACACGTGTGAATATGATGTAATTTTAAGTTACTCAGGGTTAAGTTCCTCATAGATAATCACTTGCTTTATGAAAGAGCCTACCATATCTCACTCAGAATTATTAAGGCTGTTCATGAAGTGAAGCTTCGCTTGATTAAGTGTTGCAAAATATCCAGCGAAGTTTGCAAAGTCAGGTAGCTAAGTGGTAGCCCTCCGACAGCTGGGAAAATAACGCAAATGAGAAACA
Organism: Melospiza melodia melodia; assembly: GCF_035770615.1. Taxonomy (NCBI): domain Eukaryota; kingdom Metazoa; phylum Chordata; class Aves; order Passeriformes; family Passerellidae; genus Melospiza; species Melospiza melodia. The sequence goes on from NC_086198.1 coordinate 29,298,180, forward strand.
TGTTGTCTTATATATCAAGAGTTCTATTACCATTACAGTGCAAGGATTCCATATCTCCAGAGTTTGGTACCTCCTCGATGTTTCTCACAGACAGCTCCTCTCAGCACTGACTGTTCCTGGTCCTTGCAGCAGCCATCTGACTCCAGATCCCACCAATCCACTCTTTTATAACACTGTTCTTATTGGCTACAGGTGTGGCCTGTTAACATCAGGCCTGCTCCTGATCCTTAGTAATTGGTTAAACTGCAACTCTTTAGGGGGTAAGATTACATTCTATACCACCTTCATTTACCCATGCTGTATCCTCCTACAGAAACATAATTTCAAAATTAAAAATAAATTAGATATTTGGGGGAGAAAAACATCTTGACTCAAAACCAGGGAATGAATGGGAAGGTTCTTTTAGTGTTGCATCTTGAAGAGAAGCAACAGCACCAATCACCAGGATATGTACTACAAACACAGGAGCTCCTGCATTTCATCACAAACTGCAGTGCTACAGCAGCACAAACTGCTGTTGATAGCAAACCAAGAAGCCCACAAAGTCTGCATAGAAGCTTTGCTGACTTTTGAGGGGTTTTTAATTTTTAACATGTTTTTCAATTTCAAATATTTCAGTTGAAGAGTGTTCATTTGAAAATGTGGCTTTTACATCCACGATGAAGGTAGGAATTGTGGAGGGTCTCAAACACATTCTAATACATTTTTAGAGTGTATTGACTGAGAATCCCTGTTGCAAGTAATCTCTTGTAGATTTTCTTTGTTGCAAATAAAACTATCAATACACCTTTAATAAACTGGAATGTCAATTATTCTTAGCCACAGAAATGTCACAAAAGGCAGACATTCTGACCCAGGAGCTGTACAAGCTGCAGACTGAGTCACTACAGAGCAAGCAGCAATATTTAGCTAAAGCACTGATCCTGCCATTTTTAAAATTCTCTTGATTTTGTGTACTGCCAAAAACTTCTCATTCAGAATTATGGCAGCTTGAGTCCCAGTCTTTGGGGAATATCTGCAAGACATTTCAGCGTCTGATTCTTCAAGTAGCTCATTAGGGTGATGAAAAGCCACATGATGAAGGGGCAGTGCCATCCATGAAGAGCTAGGGGTTCCAGTTGTCTTGAATTATTAACAAGTCAATATTTAGTGGACTGTTCCTGCCTGCCTGCCTACAGCAGGTGGTACCCCACTGCCTTTCACTTGGAAAGCATCTGCTTGCTCTGAGCCTCCCCAGAGCTTGCTACAGTCATTTGTTCGATTTAAGACAGACACTGTCATTATTCCGTGCAGCACTTCACAGAAATATTTCCTACTAAATGCTTGAACCATCTGAGCAGCACTAGGCAGGCTGCAGGCTTCATTAATAATGCATCCCTGCTTATCAATAGATTTAGACAACTGGTATTTAGAAGCTTCTTCAGAAGGAGTGGATTTTTTTCACACCAGTTAGCTTCATTCTGTCAGTTCCTTGATGTAGACATTACATCCAACTGAGTTCTGAAAGGCAGAGGTGCTAAAATTGTATTTGAGCTGCTCCCTTGCTTTGGAGAACCATTTGACTGATGTAACTCTTCAGATCAACTCCTCTGTTATTTTATTCTTTGCTGGTTTCAGGGTTTGGGGGGAGGGGTGGAGGGCAAGGTTACATTTACATTAAAATGGAAATTTACCTTTGTCTTACTTGAAATACATGGAAATATTGGCTTCATATTCTCTAGTTTCCAGTAGAGCTTCTCTGGACTCAGGTCACAAATGAGGGGGGAGGATTCAGTATTAGACATCATATGATTTGCAGAGGAGTGTCAAGCACTTTTGGTGAAGCACTCAGGATGCTAAATACAGATTAAAAAACATGCTGATCCATGCCGGATCAAAAGCAGTGTGAAAAAAAGTATTTCATTTAGGGAAAGGAAGGAATTTAATACAGGGAAAGGGAAAATAAAGATGCAACTCCGTTTTGGAAAAAAAATTAAATAAAAAGAAAGAATCCTTGAATAGCTGTGTCATGATTATAGAGAAGAAGTGCTCAGATCCATTTTGATACTCCTACTAAGCCTTCCTTCTGGACCAGGTTTCCCTTCCATCACCCCCTTGCTGAAGCCCACAACTTCAGATGGATTTCAGCAATTTTCTCATTTGCTGGACTGGCTCTATTTGGTATCCAGGAACTGGGTTATTTTTGGTTTGGTTTCAGTTTTTACAAAGCATTCAAACAAATGGTTAGAAATATGCACAGATTTCCATGATATTATCATATTTATTTATGGTTTATAGAAATCTGTTTCAGCTTTGTTACCTCCATCCCTACAAGTTGAAAAGCTGCTGTTTCCTGCAGTTCCTGCCTATTTGTCTCTAGAGAAGCTAATTTCTAGCTGATGTGCACCTTCCACCCAGCAAGTTCATATTTTTTGGTAGACCTGGAATGCTCCAGTGCTTTCACATCCCCCTTGTCTCTGACTTGCATGGGGAAACTGTGTACACAGCTTGATTTCTTTTCTTTTCTTTTCTTTTCTTTTCTTTTCTTTTCTTTTCTTTTCTTTTCTTTTCTTTCTTTTCTTTTCTTTTCTTTTCTTTTCTTTTCTTTTCTTTTCTTTTCTTTTCTTTTCTTTTCTTTTCTTTTCTTTTCTTTTCTTTTCTTTTCTTTTCTTTTCTTTTCTTTTCTTTTCTTTTCTTTTCTTTTCTTTCCTCTCTCTTTCTCCCTTCCCTTTCTCTCTCTCTCTTCCCTTTCTCTCTCTCTCTCTTCCTCTCTCTCTCTTTCTTCCTCTATTTGATTACATAATTCTTTGATTCTTAGTGATAGGAAATAATCTAGGTTTGGGTTTTCTTTCTTCAGTTGCAGGAATTAACTGAGAGAGACATCAGCAAAAAGTATGAAAATATTGAGGTATGATAGCAATGGATAAAATTTGCTATCAGGCTAATTGCAAGTTGCTTTTGCTACAGATTGTTTTCAATGTAGAATTGCTGGTTGCTGCTCTAATGACAGAATTGAGATATGGGCAATAAAGCCAGAGTTTAAAAAAATAAATAGTTTGTTCTGAGAATTTTGTGCAACTATAAGAGAAATTATTTTGATCACAACTCTTCTAATTCCTTTGAGTTCCACAGTGGGTGAGGCTTTTCATAATGACACTCATTACAGGGGATTGAACTGAAGGGACCTCTTTGGAAGTTTGCATCCTACCCCTGTCCACTGCAACTAGGTCACACATGATTTCTCCAAAGATGTAAGAGCATATTTCAGAAGGATGACTTTCGGATCAAAAGGCAGTTCAATCTCTTTGCCTTTAATTCCACAGCCTAGCTAAGAGGCGCCAGTGGTAGCTAATTCACAGCTCTGTCCACCGGTAACTATTTAACTGTTTATAAAAACTTGCTTATTAAATTAGGAATGATTACTTATGGCAGAGATACTGTAAGGTAGAGATGCAATGTATGAACCAGGTTTTTTATGTTTTGTTTTCTCTTTTAAAGGATAAATTCCCTGATGCCATTATTAGGAGCCTACAAGAAAGATAGAGAGGGGCTATTCCCAAGAGCAGGTAGTGGCAGGACAAGGGACATGGGTTTCACTGAAAGGGTGTAGGTTTAGATTAAATATTAGGAAGAAATTCTGTACTGTGAGGGTGGTGAGGCACTGAAACAGGCTGTCCAGAGAAACTGTGCATGCCCAGTCCTGGAAGTGTTCAAAACCAGACTGGATGGGGCCCTGAGCAAGTGAAAGATGTCCCTGCCCACGGCAAGGGGGTGAAACTGGATGATCTCTAAGCTCTGTTCCAACCCAAACCATTCTGTGATTTGACAGTATCCCTCTAACAGGGTAAAATTCATTAGCCATGAACAAAGTTAAGTAACAAATTTTTCTTCCCCATCTATATATAATCTTGATCTATAACTTCACATCTTTAGTGGCCAGAAAAAGGCAGTAGATGAAAGGAATGTGCAAAAGCAGTGAAGGAGCAAAGAAGCAAAAGCAGCAGCTCTTCCTGAAGCTGAAGCAATAGAGCAGCACAGAGCTTCATACTTTGGCTTGGAGGTGGACAACATCTGATTTTTTGACTGCCATCCAATCAGAATTTAAAAAAAAAAAAGAGAGAGAAATAAAAAAAGGAAACCACTAGAACTGGTTTAATAATTTTTAAAGAGATTTTAAATGATACTCACTTTATCAAGCTGATGAAAATGACAGTAGTGTCAGGGGGTAACAGGTTGCTAATAAATACAATAGTTTAGGAAAGTGTTATTCTTGTCATGGAAAAATGTATTTTGAGAAAAATAATACCACTGTAATTCATTTTTGAGAGCTGTAGAGACATCTTAGATGAGGAATGAAGTTATTAAAGGCAAAAGTACACAATATGTTGTAATGAAATGGTTGTGCTACACACTTCATTAAACGTTTTGTGAGGCACCTGGGAAATTCCAGCTCTCCCCCCTCAGAAGGAAGGGCTTGACGTGGCTGGATCACTGGAGGAAGCACACAGAGCTAGGCTGAAACAAAAAACAAAAAAAACAAAAACCACACTGCCTGCCTTGGTGACTCCAGCCTGCACGCAAAGCTGAATGTGAGCAAAGATTAACTAAGGGGCTGCAGGAATCTTCATTTATTCTTCCAGTGCAGAAATTATGGTTCCAGGAGTCATTGAGAAAGACCTGAACACTGCCAGTGTTCAAAAAGGAGTTGATGCAAAGCTGAAGTTCACTGTGAACGACAGCGCTGGGGAAAATCCGACAGACGGTGCTGAGCACGTGTCCATTGGAAACAAACACACTTGTCATATGAGAGCCTGAAAGGCTTAAAAATTCAGAGAGCACAGTAGGGAGTCTTCCAGGAAGATTCAAAGGACTGATATGTTTTGAATGTGTTGAGTGTTTGATTTACAATATTTAAGGGTAGAAAATAAAGGGAAAAAAAAAAACTTAGTCAAATTTTATATGGATCTCAGAGAAACAGGAGCTCAGGAAGGGCAGATGTGCTGGAATATCCATGATACTTGCATGATCATTTCAGAAGCTCATCCTTTTCGTAAAAAACAACCCCCCAAAACACCCAAACAAAACAAAGAAAAACAAACCCCTAATCCTGTACTTTAACATTTTGAGCAGCATTGCTGAAATGATGCTGTTTACAAAGCATGTTTTATAGTTCTCGTTCACTTTAATCCACTATTCTTTCAGACATGCAGAAAGAGCACATTACAGACAAGAACCAGGGCAGAGGAAACTGTGTTTACACCACAAAAGCCAGGGAGCTGCTGAAGTGCTGGTCCTTCCTTAGCAATATTTACAATCATGCTGGAAACTTGAGGACACACCCAGCAGAGTGAACAAGAGCAAGATGAAGATCTTGTTGCACAATGTTATAGAAATAATATGCAATATCAATAGTGGTAGCTTCTCTTTTTGCTCATGGTTTATCAAAGCTTTCAGCCTACTAATCTGTTTTCCATTAACTAGGACTTACATTATAATTTGAAAACTCTTAAGAGAAAATAAAGGATAAAATTTTAAATTAATACTTTCAGTAGCAAAGCTTTTATTAGTGTCTTAGAGCAACTGAATAACGATTAATTCTGCCCATACCCATAGATTCATTCTGAGAGAGCCCCTATGGGTATGAAGTCAGGGTGTGTCACCTGGCACACATGTAAAACAGTATTTCAGTCTAAAATTATCTCCTTGAAACAGCATGCCACATGCAAGTCCTGTACAGCCTAACTCTGAATGGCAAGAGGGCTTGTGTTCAGATTTGTTCATTGATACTCTAGCAAATAAAACAAGCCCCCTCAAGAGGTTCTTCCAAAATAGTTGATGGGGCAGATTCTGGCAAAAGGAGAAAGCACGAGGAAGTTTTGTGACAGTAGCCCTGTTTTTAGCACTTCTCAATTCCAAGGAATGTGCTCTCAGGTGTGTGAGATGTTTTAATGCACCAACACATCTCTCTATTCAGTGTTAGCATGCTCCTTGGAAAAGATATAGGATGAGAATTTTCCTCCTTGTTCAATTTTTGTTTGCAAAGCTGAAGAGCTCTGCAGGGAACTGAAATGAAATGAAAAGTAAAGTCTGATTTAACACAGCTTTTGACCATTCTTGTTTCAGTTCTGTATCTTTTAACCTCCAGGGCATAATTCTTCCTCTTAATCAATCCCCTTTTGCATTCCTTCTGGGCTCTCTTCTTACTTTTAACACACAGCTTAGGATGACTCTCATTCTAGGGAGAGCCATACTCCTTCCTAATAGTATCATCTTGGCTGCTGCTAAAACTTCTTTTGATTCAGAGTTATGATATGCCTCCCCCCATTCAAATATGTAAGCTTCCCAGCACTCACTAAATAGCCTCAGCTTTTCACTTTGCCTTTCTAAGGCCCCAGAACTGTGGATTTATCTTTCACATTTCTCAGAGAGGAATTTGGACAAAATGGAACCTGGTCTAAGTATAGTTTTTGTGTCCAGACCCTTTAGATCTTGCTGTTCAGTGAAACCATGCATAACACATGATTATTTTTTGCTAGTTCCCTGATCATTTCGTTTAAAAAAATCTACCTCAGTTTACTTCAGAGAAAGTCCAAGACCTGACCTTTTTGGAAAATAAATTTGGGAAAAGAAGTTACAGTATTTATATGTAGGGTTTTTCAGTGGACACTTTTGTTCTTTGGGTAAGTTCAAGGCTTCCATGATCACATAAATTCCACTACCACTTCCTGCCTTTAATTCCCACCCCACCTCACAAAATAGGTATTATCCACTTCCAAACCTTGGATATTTCTCAACATGCTTGTTCCTGGTGGTCCCATTTTTCATTTCACTAACAGACAACGCCACTACAGTTCCACTGGCCTCTGCCTGTCTGCATTTCACTTTAGAAACCTGAGATCACAGAGGTGCAAAGGAGAGCAGCAAGGACACAGGGAGAAGATGTTATTCTTCTCAGTTTGACCAGAAGTTTAAAGTGCCCTGACAGCAACTAAATGCAGTTAATACAAATATACTGCTTGGTGGTATTCAGAAAGTAAAATCTCACCCTACATAGCATCAACTGGTGTGCTCCTACATCTGTCTCTAACCTTCTGCTCCTGCCAGGAGAGAAATCCTTCTCAGGAGTATTTTTTAACAGGATTAAGAAAATAATATGAATTAATTTCATGCTTAAGAATTGAGTATTAAATGCAGCTGTAAAAGGAAATGAATGCAGCTTCAAATTAAGAAACAGTAACATCCTTTGCTTAATGTTTTAAGTAAAAAGTCAAAAATTTAACAGGCAAAGCTTCTTTCTGTGTGAAATCCACATTTTGAACTGCTCGGATGAAAAATGTCTGCAGTTCCATGAAACCTGAAAGCTCTCTGTGGTATTTGCATCTTCATTGCTCTTTTCCTAAAAGCATTTTTCCTGACATCCCTTAGTGCTGGTGCCACCAAACACTCGCAGGCAAGAGGGCACAGTCTGGGCCTTCTTATGCTGAGATGTGAAAAATCAATTGAATCCCCATCAGATGGAATCACTGGTGCAGAAAGTGACTAAACACTGAAAGTTATTCTGTGATCCCAAAGTCTTGAAAGGGGATACTGCAAACACAGTCTACAAGCTGAAATATAGGGTGATTATATTTATAATAACTCTCTGCATGGCATTGCTATTCTGGGCCTCTGTATTTCTACAGGTATGCTACTACTCATGGCTGAATTCATTTTCTCTCCAAATATTTCAATTCTTATAACACACATATATAATATGACATGCTATGACACTGATTTATCACATCACACCACGATAGTGAAACATGCAGAATATTTCCATTCCATTACCATTATGCATTAAAAACTGGGTAGACTGACAGCAGAGTCTACATACTGTGATAGAAAACATAATTTTTATTTCTGTTTCAAATTTGGGTGATTCTAGGCTCTATGTCCTTATTTTACTAAATAAAATCTAATTATTATATGCTGTATATTGTATCTATAATATATAATTTAGCCCTGGGTATAAATAAATCCTACCTTACTCATCTTTCCTCATATTTTTTTCCCTTTTCCCACCCCTATCATTTTCTATATTTTCTGCTGATTTTCCCAGCATCTTCTCTAGCCAGTTCTTTGTTTCTCTCTTAAACTTCACATACTGCCTTATATATCTGTGATAGCATCCATCTGAGCTGCGGGAAGGAATTTTCTTAGTGTACTCTCTGTTTGTGTCAGTCCTTTTATAACATACTCAGGATGATAAATTACACTTGAAAACTTCTAGCACAGATACAAAGAAGTCATATTATCTATTCCCAAAAGAATGTTAATCAAAACCCTTTAATCATAATGCTGATTATAAACACATTTGGAAAAACCCAAGCATTTTATGGTTGAGCACAGGAATAGATGTCAAAAGATAGATGTTGTCGTCTTGGCTTTCGCACAGTCTTGTGGTCTCAAGGAAAGGATCTGATTTTGTTTTCTAGCTTGGTCTACTTGTCAAAATACATGAATAATAATTGGCCTTCTTGATTGGGTAATGCTTGATTCAGGTAATGCTTATAAATGCTTTGAAAACACAGACTGTGCCTGGCTAAAGAGGTGCAAATTTTTATTAGCTGTCAATAATGTTTTATAGAAAACACCATGGCTGAACACTCATCAAATTGGTAAATTAGTAGAAAGAGAAAAATAAAGAAAAGGGGGAAACTACAGCTTTGGAACAGTAAAAGTCAAAGCCCAAGTGTGATGCAAAGAAACAAACTTTTGCATGAAATCTGCACAGCTACTCCTCACCTGAAATGTGAAACCAGCGTAGACAACGACTGGTCAAAATGAAACTCTCCAGTTTTGTGTATAAACTCTGCACTTTAGGTACACTGATGCTAATGCCATGAGGTCAATTAACTTTGATCTATAACGACAAGAGTACCAGCTCCCTAATTTATTGGGAAAAATAAACTTTCATAAAATAAACCGTGAACCCTTGCCGCGCTGCACGGCGTGTGCTCCTGCTCAGAGCTGTAGCTGAGCACACTCTAGCGGCGCCTGGCACACCACAGTGCAGGCAGGCAGAACAGAGGGCTCCACTCATCCCTCTGTGCAGTGAGACACAGAGCCTCAGCTCCGGGCAGCTCTCCCAGAGCTCCAGAACCCCTGCCCTAAAGATGGATAACGTTGGATATTTGCTGTTTCTACTTTCTGTACCTCGCTTCTCGTTGAGATTATATAATGCTTTAGAAGGCGGCTGGGGTAATTTATGGGGAAAAATGCACGTCACTAGATTAGCCAGTTTGAGATCATAATTTATCTCTAATGGCCTTTCTTTGACATGAAGAAAACAAAAGAAAATTAAAGCTGATAGGGCTGTTCTAGTAATGTCAAAAGTTGGCATTCTTTATCACTCTTTAACTTAAAAGCAGTCCTTGTCAGAATAATGATAAAGGCATCATCGAAATTTTGCTTTTCATCTGTCTGACATATAAATCAATGATCCAAAAAACAAATCATTATATATGTATTTTTTTAAAGTGAATATAAAACAAGCCTGCTTGTCTGCATTCTTCATTCATCTGTGACAGAGTCAGTTGTACCATTTCTCTGAGCCCTCCCTCACAGCTGAAGCTGCTCCCCCCTCCCAGCTGTAACACTGACCCCGTTTAGAAAGCACATCTCAAGCAGAGGCTCTGGAACCAGTAGCCTTTTCCAGGGTGTGAGCTGACATAATGGGCAGCTTTGCTTCCTCTGGGGAGCAAGCACTCTCTTTATCACGAGGACAAATGACCTGGAGGAGAGGTATCCAAGGCCAGCCACTCTATTTCCTTATAAATGCCAGATCAGATCATAACACATTACAGTGACTCACTGTGTTAATGACCAGGCACTTCCATTTGCAGGGAAAGCACGAGGGTGCCTCCAGCTGAATCCGAGCTCTGGCTAGCTCAGGGTACACTTTCCAAGCAGGAATGCTACTTTTAAAACTTCCCTTTCCCTTCCAGAACACATCTTTGAAATTCGTGGTTACAAGCAGACCAAATCATTGCCAAATTAACAACAACCAACCAAATGTTATCAATAAAAAAGGTTTACCTTCCAGCACTGCTGACCTGCTAGAAGCAGAGTAAATCATGTGTCATTCACATCAGGGAAGAGTGGTTTTCAGCTCTCAAGGGGTTCCTCCAGGATCCTTCCACTTTGGATTTTTCTTTACTTTTTTATTTTTAGAATGCAGCTCCTTATTCCTCATAGTGGGCAGATGCCAGCAAACTTTTTTGCACATCTTTTCACAGAAGTACAAGACTCCACCTTGTCCCTCTATAATTTGAAAGTTGAGCAGGATTAGCTGAGCCTAAAAAATAAAATAAACAAAACAAAATTATTTTTCAGGCTTGAATTAATAAAAAACAGAAATAGAACTATTCCATATTTTGGGGGAGCAAAAAAAAATCACACCCTACTATGGGAACAATTACAGATAAATTAAGAAAGGTAAGAAGTAGAGAAGGAAAATAAAGGTTAGTTGACAAAATATAAACAAGAAGACAATCAAAACCACAGGATTAGAAACAACAAAAAGAGGGAAAGTGTACAGTAATAAAATGGAAATAATAGAAATAAAAGTATTTACTTTGATGTATCTGTTAAGTTTAACATAGGTCTGGGGAAAAAAGGAAAATGTTAAACATCCACAGTGAATCAAAAAGCTTCCTGAAGGAAAAAACCCAATCAACCAAAAAAAAACCACCAAAAAACCCAAACAAATCAGAATAAATGTAGGAAATTAGAATGAGACTGCAGGGAGGGAAGTAAAAATATAAAGGTATAAAATAAGGACATAGCCTTCGCATTGCTCCTCTATTCAGTTGCCCTGCAGTCACAGAGAGTCATATTATGGAATCCAAAATCAGAATTCCCCACCAAATATTCAACTTATGTCAGACAATGAACCACATAACAAGTCTTTAAATTAAAAAAAATGCTTACTGCATCAAAATATAGTGTCTGAGGCAGAGAGCAAACTCAAATGTGTATCATGAGGTCCCACAAAAGAAGTGTTTTAGTTTAAAATGCTCAGAAACTGTATTGCCATGCTTTACAGGAAAGTTAGGAAAACATTTATTCCTGCTGCCTTTACTGATATTACTGATACTGACCTTCCATCTAAAGATATATTAAAGCAGAGGATACTGGACACTTCAAGCTCCTTTGATAACACAACCCTTAGCATGCATCCTTTCTCTCAGTGAAGACATTAATTAAATTATATGTATTCCCCAGTGTATTCAAACACATCCTCAGAGGTAGGAAATGTGTTTTCAAATTAGGAGCATAAGCATGAGTGCTCATTTCTGTTCAGATGGGGAAGGCGGAGTTCCCTTCCCTGTTATTCCCTTCCAGGTCTGAGAAATATGTGAGAAATCTTTGAGCTCCTATTCCTACACTGGTTTCAGCAACTTGCCTGAACTGTTCTAAAAACAGTATTCAGGCTGAAGTACTTATTGCAATGAAAAGCTTCTGGCAATGGACCATGCAGAGTGTCTGTCTCCTTCCTCTGCCAAGATCCCTGCTCACTGTGCTGCTATCTGTGTTTATCCTCTAAACTAAACTCAAAGTTGGCAGCACTTGGATGTCTGTGTCAGAAGGACAAGAAGTTTGAGTTTTATATATATAGATGCACTCAGACATATACATAAATATATACATATCTGTGTGGGCTCTGTGGTTCTGCTAAGAAAACTTGAATTTAGGCAAAAATACATTTCTCTTTCTGTACAATACTAATCATGTGCCTGGTTTTGAGCAGCACAATTACTCCTCCCCAGAGCCATCAGGAAATGGATTCACTAACACTGTCTGAAGAGAACAGAATATAGATCAGTCCTTGTTAAGTTTATATCTGATAAGAGTGTCATGTTAGAGAAAAAGCACAAGCATAAATTCTCCAGACAGCAGATTGCCATTATTAGCTTTTCCCCAAGCCACTCCCTGACACCTGTTTTCAGTACCTTCAATTACATTAAAGAGTGAGACAGAAGCACACAGGTCGGAGTAGAAGAAATATCTATAGGTTGGATCCTTCATCCCTGAAAAACCCCAAATAACTTATTCTTACCTTAGCCTTAGTAAACTACCAAATTTTGAAGGGTTTTCTTTCACTCTAAATTTCTGCATCTGTTGTGCTTTCCTTGTTACCTCTGTATAATTATCATTTCCCATGTTACAGCAGCATGCTACATTTGATTGAGCACGATTCTGACATTTATATGGGTAATAATATTTTGCAGTAATTTCTTAGCTTAAAATTTTAATTATAATATTTTAACATGATTTTTTGAAGAGGCAAATGCCAGGCAAGTGCCTGGTTTTAACTTCAGAAACATTAATGTTGATAGCATTTACTAGAAGTATAATAATTTGCTGAATTTTAAAAATAGAGTAGTTAAACTAGGATTTTTATCCAAGCAAAAAAACCTCAAAATTGCTAAGCTTGTTATACTTTAAATATCTGTTAATGATTCCAGTCCTTTTTTTAAAAAAAGAAGTCTTTTTGGAAGAGATATTTATGCAGAGCCACTGTGATAAATAGGTAAGTGTTGGAATTTCTAATCCTAGGGATGATTTGCTGTTGCAAACTGAGTACAAATGGGTTGCAATCACATTTTTCCTCCTGGTTCTGTTCATATTTGGAGCAGGCAAAACTTCCTACTGGCAATTTGCACATGTAAGGCTGCCCATACACACACATTGCCCAGAGTGAATCATGGCAGAAAATTAGACTTTCAAAGTTTCCTTTCCAGCAGCACCAGAGAGTGCCCTGAATTACATAGGCTGGACACCCATGATACTCAGCTGTATGTAAAAAAGACAGTTTCTCTTCTAATGAAACCATCTATCTTTTGTTCAGCCTGCAGGACGACATAAAGGTGATCCTTTGAATTAAACTTACATAAAGCAGGAGTCACAGTGCTAAGCTGAGTGAGGCTAAGCATCCACATGAACCTATAGAAATGAATGTTTCATGGCTGTGGACAAAGATAATGGCATGCAAGGAACGCTGCTCCAGAAAACGATGTTGCCTTTCATCCCTAATAACCAAATAAAAAATGGGAAGTCAGTACTTGGGAGCTACTCCAGCAAGCAGATCTCCAGGAAACAAGGTTCCCCACAGACTCTTCCTTGATCTTAAAGCTTAACGTGAAACATTTATATGCACGTAGCACCTGGCCACAAGACGTGGGAAGGCACTTTTATCACACTGGCTGTATTTCTTCCTTAAATAATAGATTTCCTCTTTTCTTTTTTTTTTTTTTTCTTTCCCTCTCCTAGAAATGGAGTACATACTCAATAATGTTTCTGTACCTTTTTTCTTTTCTTTAAACATTTTGAGAAACGGGCAATCTTGAAAACCTCAACATCACACAACTTTAAGAACTATTAATACATCTCAAACTGTCTGGGGCTGAATTTCATCCAAGTTTCTAAAAGGAAAACTATCCAGTCAAAATAAATAGAGCATTATTTAGATGAAGTGTTTTTTTGTTGTTTTTTTTAATGTTTTAATTGAATGCTAATCTCCCCCTTGCATTTCTCTGTATATCCAAGCACACGGATAAACTGTGCACAGACTAAGTCCAACTGAAACTACACAAAAGTCAGTTGAATTATACACAGAATTTTCCCAAAGGCACTCCAGAGGAGTTAAGAACAGCAGTCTGTAAGCCTTAAATTGCTGCTCCAAAACCAGTGCCAGCTTTGCAACAATTGACTCACACGTGTCATAAGCAGGAATTAAAAGATCAAACCTGCAAAACACATATATTATATGTGCTTCTACATAATGTAGCTGCATCTCTGTCTTCTTCAAACTACTCTTGTTTTTATCTACATCTCTAATGTAGCTTGCAATCACCTCCACTATAACAACATAAAGCAATCTCAATGCTTCCACTGAAACAAACAGCTCTAGAATCAGTGCATATTTGCCTCTGATTACATGAAAAATTCAAAATTTTCTTGACCAGTAGGAAATCCCAAACTCTGTTATCCATTCAGACCAATGTCTCTTGAGAGCTCAGGCACAGAAAGTAAAGCCATTTTTGTTTGTGCAAAACAACTCTTCAAATTTTTCTCAAACAAAAAGGTTTCATTTTACTTCAGCTTTGTCCATGTTCTCCATTTTGGCTGAGAGCAAAACAGAAAAAAACCCAAACAAAACCTAAAATGCTACAAAAAGAACACAAACCCAGAATACTCAAATGTTAAAATTAGGCCATTTGGTCATTTGAGTTCCTGCTAGTGACTCCATTTCTACTGACACAAAGACATTTTTCCACAGTTTAAATGTGAGAGAAAATACATTTCAAGAAAAACTGTGAAAGTTTTCACCCCGATTACTCCTGTGGTCTGGGACATGCAGAGTTTTGACAAGAAATTTTAGCCTTAAAAAGCCCCTTGTAACTGCATCTCAACTTTTGTCCCTTTTGCAGTATTTCTATGGACTTCAAAAATAAACACTAAAGAGATCACAACTACACAGGAGGAAAAATAGCTGTAGAGTCTGCACACAACTCAGGCAGTAACAAACACAACTAGATCCAGAAAAAGCAAATGAAGAAATATTGGAAAATTTCACCATCATTTTCACTTCTCACTACATAAGAAATCTTTGCTGTAAAGCCTGAATTAGATTTGCATCACATAAGATTAGGGTTTGAAACAAGGAAAAAGAAGCAACTCTCTTCCTCTGCAACAGAAAAAGAACATGAAATACCTAAAAACATTTTGTGTTAGTACAGTTATTTTAACAGCACTCATTTCTCCAGATGATTTTTTTCTAGATTTCCATATGTGTGGGATAATTATAAACATTCCTCTTCTCTGCCTTCCCCTGCATAAGGTGCATTGTTTCCCATTCACATTTTGGAACCCGAGGCATGGAAAATTCTCTGCACAAGACACAATACTGGGTTATACGGTCCTCCCTGTGAAGTGCTGCTGTGTTCCTAAAGCTGATGTGTGGAGAAATGCAGATTCTCTGAATGGAGATTCAAAAAAACAGCCCAGCATAATAAGCAGGAACCCCATCACATTTTGTGGCAAATAAGGGGAAGTGAGCACAGTCCTAACCCAGAGAGCGAGAGCTTGGCAACTAAAGCATTCTTCTGGGACACAGGACACACTGAGACACAGCACACCCCAGCTTTCCTGAGCAAGTATCAGAACCACTGAGCAGCTGTAGCAGCATTTTCTACTTACTCTTGTATATTTTGCAGAGTCAACTCTAAGAAATACAGAAAGCAGAGCACAGGAGCTGGGACGGGCAGAGAAACCCCGGCTTCATGTGCAGTGAGAATCCTTAAGGATGCTGCAAAGGTTTAAACTTTGAACAGAGACAGTCCAAAGGGCAGGCACCTCTGTGAAGAGTGAGTCCCTGATGAGAATTTACACTTGAAACCATCACTGTTGAAGTTTATTTAGTTTGCCAGATGCACTTATGAAGATAGTTTCTTAGCATGAGGCTGTTTCCCACCCTCATTAAGGGCTTAAAGAAGAAGTTAATTGCAAAGTCCTGCTCCAAGTAGGACTCATTTACATGAGTCCAAAGGCTGGGACTTGGGGCATCCTTTACAGATGGAGACAACAAAGATTGCTTCACAGCAGCATAACTTCCTCACAGGGAACTAAAGAGAAGCTGGGAATCGTATCCAGCCTTTGCACAGATCAGTTTGTTAACTATGAGACACTGCAAGAGAAAGGCCAGGCTTGTGGCCAAGCTCAGTCTAAATCTTGGTACTAACTCAACTTCCTATGCGACACCAGGCAAGTCACCTATCAGTCTCCATTATCCAGCTATTAAGTGGGAATTCAGGGCACCTCCATGTTTCCTCACCATCTGCCAGGCCTATTCATTGCAGCAAAAGCTTTCTATTATTCATAGGCTGAGGCCAGGTGGGACTAGAGCACCTTCTTGTCTGATCTTCTGCATACCTGGGGCTGTTCTGTGGGTATGTAATACTCACTGGGCAGCTGATCACAAATGGGGTCTCCAGGTGTTCTTTCAAAAGAGAAATAATAATATTTACTCAAACACAGTCATCACCATCCTCTGTCTATCTAATGTGCTGAGCCTATTTAGGATTTGGATACAAATTTTGTTGTTCTTACAAAGCCAGCAAACTTCTGTGTGTTTCTTCTTTATTTGAAAGTTGTTTCAGAAGAGGATTTTTCAGAATGAAAGTTTCTGAAAGAGTTCATAAATGTGAGGATATTTCAAAGGCAAAAAGTACTTGAACATCCCAGATCCTGAACTTGATAATGCTGTGTACTGTACTAATGCATTCAGAACACAGGAAATTGTTTCTGAATTAAGCATGATGCAGCTTTAAGAGAACACAAATTCTGGGAATCTGTAAGACTGTTGTTCTAGATGCATAAAACCATAAAAATCAGAGCTCTTTAGATTAACTTACCTCACTCATCAATGTCTAAATATTATAAGGCTTTTCCAAGTAAAATACCCATATTCTCAGTATTGAGATAAGTTCACATAAACTGAGTAACTTAGGTTTAACCAAATCACAATCCTTAACTTCCAAGCATTTTCAGGGAATGTCCTCAGTGGCATTACTTGCTTTCTGCAGGTTTATAATGGAGTATTTAAATGCCACTCTACTTAGGAAAGGATCAAATAAAAATCAGCTTAATGAGAATAAATTTTGCTCCTCACTTCTGCTTGTATAAAAAAAGATAACTTCACAAGTACTCAGAAGTATTAGAAGAATTTTCACGTTTTATATTTTTGATAAACTGGAAGAAAATAGAGGAAAAGGGTGGAAAAAAAGCCCTGCAACAAGAAATGTGATAGATAGAAAGCTTCACATACATGCTACGAAATCACCTGTTTAATTTACTCCTGACTGTATTATATGCTGCCATCATGTCAGCTCCCAGAAAAACACCATCCATATTGCAAAGGCAGCGATTCACCTCTTTCTCAGACAAGCCTGTGTGTTTATCCTCAGGCTTTTCAATCCTTGTTTAAGGAACTATGATCATCTGAATGTCAAAACTCAATTTATCAGCTTCAATATATATGAAGGGAGTGAAATACAGAGGCTAGCAGCATGTGGGAGTTAAACAAGATGATCTGATTGTCCCCTCTGGCCTTACTGTGACACCTAGCACTGAAGGCAAGGAGCTGGAAGATGTGCTGTCCCCTTTCTGTCTCCTTTTAATATGACCAAGCTGATTTAACTACAAAATTTGAGACAGAATCTGACAGTCCTTGACTATGCTCCCTTCTCACTCAAACAGCTCTGAAGGTGTCTTCTGTGAGAACTGCTCATATGAAAGAATACACTGAAGAATGGATGTAAAGTTTTTCAGATATGAAGACAGAATTTTAACTTAAACACAGGCTGGAAAATAACTTGGCTTGCAGGGCAGGCCCAATTCAGGAAAATGCCCTATTGCACAGGACATAGAATGGACCCTGTTATCCAGGATGGGGTGAGAGAAACTGATACTGGAGCTAGAGGGAATGAAATTTAAATGGCAAGCACAGGGCAAGTGTGCTACCAGCTGGGGTAAGTGTATCAGCAGTAATCAGGAGGTAACAGGAAACTTGTAGGTTTGGGAGGGATATCAGATAATCCAATTTAATCCTGGAGAGGGCTGGGCTCAGAAGACAGCAACCCAGGGAGAGCTGAACCAAAAATGAACCGGAAATCAGAGAGAGCACTGAGGTAGCTACAAATGATAAAGAGAAATGAGAAGAAGGATTTGGGGAAGGATTCTGGGACAAAATACACTTGCAGGGAAGAGATGAGATGGAAGGCTGAAACAGGGAAAGGAGGAGTAGTCAAACAGAAAGGTTCCGTCTTTGCGGATCCAGTCCACCAGCCAAGACTTCCTTCCCAGAAACCTGGATGGGAAAATTTCTCCACACCTGGCAAGAGGTTAGGGCATCCACAGGATGCACACCCTTTCTTCCTTTCTACTGACAGGCAGCATAAAAATAACTCCCAGCTACTGCTGTCAGTGACACTGTTAGCTGAAGCAGCAGATGGCTGTCAGATGCATCCAGAGATTGCCATCTTGCTGATGACCCCTGTGGGGGGTGTCATGATTCCACAAAATCTAGTTCAATGTTTTCACTTTGCTTTTCTAAAAACCTAGGGAGTTACACAAAGTATTAAAAACAATATTATGCTTGCAATTAAAGCATGTATTAAGATAAGCAGTATCAAGATTAAAAATGCCTGCTCTTTTTTTAATGTGCTCTCTTCTTTCCATGTTTCATGTGATGCAAATTGCTCTACAGGGGTTAACAAATGCTACTGTCCATATAATTTTGTCTCATTTCTTTTTCTGTTGTTTTTCCTGTTGTTGTTTCTTTCTTTGTTTGTTTAATAATGCAGAATGGGTGGCAAAACAGGAGATCACTATAGCAAAAATAAAGAAGAATATTCTTAGGGTCAAGATAGCTGAATGCTGCCTAATAAAAAAGAGATTCCATATCTGCTTCTGTACATAACACAAGGCAGAACTAAGCAGAAACCTTAACTTGATGACCACAAACTCTCTAAGTTCTTACACATCCCACGTGAAACCTCTGGCCGGGTTTGCTGAGTACTCACAGTTTCAGCCAAAGTTTTATTTATTATATTTGTTTTCTGAATCTTTGAAAAGCTTTTTTAAGACATCTCACTATGATCACCAGAATTAATAGCTGTTTGATGATTTTAAACTCTCACAATTTTCTCCATGTTGCCCAGTAACAGTTCTTGATTTTGTATGGATATTGTGAAGGATTACAGAAGTGTCCACAATAAATTACTAATTCAGTCAGCATCACAGAATATGAATCTCATATTTCATATTTTTCAATGAAGATAGAATAAAGCATTGAATGCTGGTGAGGGAAAGACTGTCCCTGGTGAAGATGAAAACACACTGACATGGCAGAAATAAATAGTGTGTGTTTGTATACAACAGACACTGTAATTATTATTTCTGTGAGAAAACACGGGATGCATGGACAATGTTAAACTCAACAACCATGCTTGATTTTTCAGCTTTAATAATGTTTTGTTAATCCAGATTTTTGAATGCAACATGCTATAAACTCATCTACATAGAATTCAGAATTTATAGGAGAGACAAAATTTGAATCAAAGTGTAACCCATTTTTCCTGATTATGGCAGGGGGTATGGATTAGGTTATCCTTAAAAATTGTTTCCAGCCCAAACGATTCTATGATTCTGTACCAGTCTGGGAACTGTAACCTGACATGTTACTTTAGAACAAATGGCAGCATAACTTTCTGTCAAAGATAAACTTAATTATGTGGTGTTGACTAATTTTCTGGCACTGAGACAATCATAATTCATTCCAGTAAGAACAGAATCAACCAAGTCTACTATTCCACTTGTGTTTTTCAGGCATAGTGAAGTGGAAGATGTGAATTTTGGATGTTTCATCCATAGGAAGAAGCACGACTCCCAAACCATTACAATTCTAGATAAAACCAACCCAAACTACACTTCTGGAAACCTAACCCATGCACAGGTGTTTGTGTCAGACATGCCTGGAGGGGATCTTCGCTCCTCGAGTGTGGGCCATGGCCATGATCATCCCTCGTCCTTGGAACTGGCGAGGCTGCACCCCAAATCCTGGGCTCGGCTCTGGGGCCCTCCCTACAGGAAGGATATTGAGGGGCTGGAGTGAGTCCAGAGAAGGGACACTGAGCTGGGGAAGGGTCTGGAGAGTAAATCCTGTGAAGAGAGGCTGATGGAGCTGGGGATGCTCAGCCTGGAGAGTAAATCCTGTGAAGAGAGGCAGAGGGAACTGAGGGTGCTCAGCCTGGAGAGAAGGACGCGTGGGACACCTTCCTATTCTCCACACCTCCCTGAAAGGAGGCTGTAGCCAGGAGGCAGTGGCTTTCTTCTCCGAGATAACAAGCAACAAGACGAGGACATGGAGTCAAGATGCACCGGGGAGGTTTAAGCTTGGATATTTGGGAAAATTTCTTCATGAAGGGGTCACACACTGGGACCGGCTGCCCAGGGCAGTGTTCGGTATTTAAAAGACATGTAGATGCGGCAGCTGGGGACACGGTTTAGTGACGGACCTGGCTGTGCTGGGTGGACGGTCGGACTCAGCGGTCTCACAGGTCCTTTCCCAGCCCTGAAGACCCCGTGATTCCATGGAATACCGCGTTCCCTGCAAATGCGCTCTGGGGGCGCCGCAAATCCGCCGAAGAGCAACGGCGCCATCTAGCGGCGGCACGGGGCGCCTCACGCCGGGCCCGCCGCGGGAAGCAGCGCGGGAAGGGGCGATGCCAGGGAGATCTGTGGCCCCCGGGAGATCTGTGTCCTCAGGGAGATCTGTGCTCCCGGGGGGATCTGTGTCCCCGGGGAGATCTGTGTCCCCGGGGGGAACTGTGTCCCCGGGGAGATCTGTGTTCCCAGGGAATCTGTGTCCCCATGGAGATCTGTATCCCGGGGGAAACTGTGTCCCTGGGGAGACCTGTGTCCTCAGGGGATCCGTGTCCGCAGGGGATCTGTGTCCCCGGGGGGATTTGTGTCTCCCCAAGGAGATCTGTGTTCCCCGGGGACAGCACCGTGCCTCACGGGCAGGCAGGGACACCAGGGATGTCACAGTGTCAGAGGCACAGAATGGGCTGCTGGGTTGGAAAAGGCGTTTGAAACTCATCCAGTGCACCCCCTTGCAATGAGCAGGGACATCTTCTATTAGATCAGGTTGCTCGAAACCCCGTTTGAATGTTTCCAGGGATGGGGCATCTGCCACCTCTCATGGCACATTCCAGGGTTTCATCACCCTTTCCCCTCCTCGTATCTAGTCTAAATGGATCCTCCTTCAGCTCAGAACTATTGTCCCTGTCCTACCCCAATGGGCCCTGCTACACAGTCCATCCCAGCTGTCTTGTAGATCCTTTAGCTACTATTGGTGCTATAAAGGTCGCCCTGGAGCCTTCTCCATGCTGAACAACCCCAGCTCTCTCAGCTGATCTCACATGAGAGGACAGTCCTCTTATCATCTTCATGGTCTCCTCCACACCCATTCTAACAGGTTCACGTCCTTCCTGTGCTGGGGATCCCAGAGCTGGATGCAGCACTGCAGGTAGGGTCTCACCAGAACAGAGGAGCAGAATCACCTACCTTGACCTGCTGGCCATGCTGCCTTTTTTTTTTTTTTTTTTTTTTTTAATGTTACAGTTGGCTTTCTAGGCTGCTGTTTATGTTCCCTGGCTCATGTCCAGCCTCTCATCCACCAGCATCCCCAAGCCCTTCTCTGCAGGGATGCTCTCAATCCCTTCATCCCCCAGCCTGCACTGATACCAGGGGTTGTCTCAGCTCAGGTGCATCAGCTTGCACTCAACCTCAAGGTTCCCATAGGATCTCTCCTTGAGCTTGTACAGTTCTCTCTGGGTAATATCTCATCCCTCAGGCATTTCAAAGCATCCTCTCTTTTGTCCATAGATGCCAATTTAATATAACAAACTCTAAAAAGCCTCCAGTCAGGATACACAGTTAGCTGCTTTTTCAGAAAAAAACAAACCAAACCGAAACAAAAAAATCCTCAGTACACCTCATTATAAACAAACAAACAAACATAAATATCAAGAATCACTTACTGAAGAGACTATGAGTTATTTTCTGGCCACATTGGCGAAATGCATTTTTCCACCTTTCTCTCTTAGAAAGCTGAGTCATTTTTGCAGTTTCTGGAAAGCTTCATTCAGCCTAATAGTGACACTTACTGGGAAAACATGCCATGGAAATGCCAAGGCCAAATGGTTTAAAGCTGGCACACCATAATCAGTTGAAACAAGAGCCTTACAAATGGGAGTGCTGAGCAAACACAGGCAAAATGTGGTCATTTTTTGTTCTAGTCCAGAACTTACACAGGCTACACAAGGCAATAAAATTAAATATGATCTTTTGCAGCCTGGGTGTTTTATTATACCTGTGTAAGTTGACCCAAAATTCCTAAAAAGGAATGAAACTTCAGCTGCTGGAACTGTCCTTGAAAAATAGGAAACGTTGAGTACGTGACAAAAACCTTTTGAGGATTTATCCAATATAATGCCTCCATGAGCACATGGGATCAATTCCTCTAGAGGTTTGACACAGGAAGTTTCTTTAGCCAAAACTAAACTTTTGAGAGCCCTGTGTTTAGTTGTCATCCATACAGCCAGTGAGGCTTCTGCTTCTTTTTGCTTTTGTACCAGAACAAAGGTCAGGAGGCTTATCCTGTCACAGGCTGTAGCAAAAGGCAAATAGAGCTGCGATGCTTTAAGCCATAGCCACACATCTCTACCAGCCCCAGCTTGCTTTCCAAACCCCAAATCTGATATTTCCTCACTGTTTGAAGCTAAAATGCTTCACATTACAATAGCTGAGACTCTGAGCACTTCCTTGACTCAGCTTAGAGGCAGAAGCCTCCAGCAGAGACACAATGGAGAGCTACAGATTGAGGAGACAGTTTAACATACCATATCAAGATTCACCAGAAGTTGTCTGTTAAATCTCCAAATAAAAAAAAAAAAAAAATCAGTGAAATTTTTACAGACACCCACCTGACTTGCTGTATCCTACAAGATGCCAAGGAGAGGGATTAGGCTTAGCATGTGTATCACAGCAAGCAGTAGTCTCCTGACTACACAACTGCTTTTCCTAAAAAGAGTACATATATCCTTAATGTGCTGCCAAAAAACTCCTACATTCAAGGAGGCCCAGATGAAGTATTTTCAATACTTGCTGGGTGCCCCTGACTGAAGTGATTCTTGCTTGATTCAAGTAGCAGATTTCTTATACACAGCACACAGGGAACCTTCTTACAGACACATCAAACAGCCGTGCAGATGTGGAGACAGAAGCCGTGAAAAGGACACATGAAAAACAGAAATGACCATAACAGTGAAACCTTTCCTTCTCCTAAAAACTAACAACAACACTACAGCGCATGCTGGGTAGCAGCAGTTTGCCCATGTGCCAGAAGAAAGCAAACAAAATAAAACTTAAATTAAAAAAAAAAGATATTTAAAAACATCTAAAGAGTTACACAAGCCAAGCCCTTTGAGAGAAAAAGCAGTCCTCTGAATAACCAAACATTGGGTCCTGGCATCAGTTTTTAGAGCTGTTATTCTTCTCCTATATGACTGCAGCAACTCTGAATGTCCTTCTGAGGGCTGTGGAAGAATCTATTTATAGCTGTGGGATAGCAGTGCTAGTGCATCATGACACTGGCCTCTGTTACTGGAAATGATCCTGGCTGATTTGCAGGCAACAGGATGAGTGACTGACACATCCCATCAGAACAAGAAGTATGGTTCTAGAGAGGAAGTACCAAAAAGAAAAGAGAAGCCTCAAGATGCATGGGAAGGTAGTCAAAACAAAACAAAAAAGATGGAAAAGTCTCCCTTTGAGTCCAATTGCCCTCATTTACATACAAGTAAATGAAGTCAAGAACAAGCCAAAGTATCATTTCTGTTACATGAGCTCTTGGATGTTCTAATCATGATAACAAAGTCGTAATTCATCAAAGATGAAAAGCATCCATAACCACAAGAACAAAAGCCAAGGGTACCAGCCCTGATATGCACTTAAAAAAAACATTGTTCACCTTACTCAGACTGTGCATCACCACAAAACCACTACAATAAAACTCCTAGAACTGATTTTGCTGTAAGTTAGAGAGTTATTCTCCTCTGCAACCCATCAGGACAGTATCCTCACGGAACCAGAAAAAAAAAGGCCCTACTAAGATATCAGCTGACACATTTTTGCATCTTCCACCACTTTCCCTTTTCCATTCCCTAGAGTGCTATATCAGTCAACACTTCACAACATCCACATTCCCTTATCAACAATCAGACATTAGTGTTCATGGCACTCCCTTGCCAATGGATAGGCAAGTTTGACACATGACTTATTTATTTTGGAGATTTGAGAAACTGTGATTCTTGGCTCTCGGCATTTCTAAGTTTGGGAACGGCTTTATTTATCACCAGCTCTGAATTGAGGCTGTAAAACTGCTATGAAAACACATAGATGGTCCCTTAAAGGAGAGCTGTGCAACACTGCCAGTGAAATGGTTAAACACAATGTCTGGTTATTAATAAAAGGAACTGAGCTGCATGCTAAGGGGTGAGGCCACAGCAGTACTGATATCCCTGGAGTGTTTGCCATGCTTTGGGATAACAGGACTCTATTTATATGCATGCTGCACAGACCAGGCACTGTGTGCTAAGCACAGGTGAGGGTAAGAATAGACAGCTGTGAGCTCTCTTCTTTGAAATTGCATTCTCAAGTTACGCAAATAAACCACTTTCAAGGTGTTTTTAAAGGGAAATCTACAGCATTACCACAGCTGTAAATGTTTGTGGGTGTTCAAATGTCACCTGGTGGGAAAGCTGCTTTGCACAGTGTCAGCAGGAAACTCCTATTAGGCTTTCCAAAGGGCATCCCCACATCTCAGCCACTGCTAGAGAAAGAAGGTATTCCTTCATGTATAGCACTGCCTGCTAACTCACCTCAGTACTGTTCATCTAGCACTTGGAAATGATTATTTCAGAGGAAGCTACTATTTCACACAGTAGAAATGAGTGATTTGCTTTAGCAGGGGTCATTGTTCCATGACAAAGCAGTCTGTTGCTTGGACAGGGCAGAGTATCACTATAAATATCAGCTTCTTACAGTTATTTCTCTTCTTGGTAGTGGTTGATGTCTGGAGTGTCAGATCAAAGAACAAATGTGGTAACTGTGCCCTATACAATAAAATCAATAAGTCAACAACTCTCCTTGGATCCTTTATTCTAAGACAAAGTTTGTATTGTCTGTACTCTTGGCTACAGTAGAAGATATTTAACTGTGAAGTTCATACTGCAGGAGTCAACAGCAGTCTGGAAAATTCTTTGCCTCAGTTTGGAGATGATGTATTCATAAGAGTCATTTCTCTGAGGAAAACTGAAAGAACTTGCTAAGTCAAGTTAGACAGCCCTAAAGATGATGCTGGTGCTTTTTGCAGCCATGATGTTTAGGTTATACCACACCATTACATAAGAGATTCAGGACTTCTCAGGCTAAAGAGGAAAACTTGAAGCTTCAGTAAATCATTAAACAATACATTTAATCATAGGGAATGAGTTGCACCTTCTGTTCTGGGGTTACTTTGAGTTTGGTTGGGTTCTTCTACCTTCTTGCATTGTTCCAGGTGTCAAATTTGCATCAATAATAAGAAAGTTCTTGCTTCAATGTCTCTTTCCCCTGGTTAATGGGATACTCATTACCTTGGAAGAGGAGCTGCGCCTTTGTTTTCCTTCTGAGTTTTGATCAGGTTGCACTTGGCCTAGAAGGCGCAATTGCAGCAGATGCACGTCCATGTTGCCAGAAGATCCGTCAGAACTAGTTTAGCTCATTTCTTCATTCTGCCTTCCAAGAACTGTTAGCAAGAGAGTGCTTTCACACAGGTATGGAAAGACTAACGTCAGGAGGAGTTTTTGAAAGATTGAATGTTTCAGGATGTAGCAGCAGGACACAGAAGAGCTGATGCTATCTGGAAGGATCAACGCCCCCCTGTGATGAACCTTCAGTCGGGTTCTGGGCTTAGGTACTTGATTTCTAGGCACCAAAGACATCAATTTTCAGGCCACACACTTGACAGTTCCTGAGCATTAAAGAGTTGTCCCAGGAAAGCCCTGCTCAGCACCACATGCAGAGCCCATGGAGAGAGGCAATGTCCCCATTTGTGTATAGCCTACACCGTCACTACAGGGCAGACAGGATCCCTTTGTCAGCACCACTCTCAGCTCAGGGACTGAGCTCCTGAGCTCCAGCAGATCCTGATTCCCAGGGGGTGCAGCTCCCCAGCAGGTTTGTTGGGATCAGAGAAACCTTTCTGAAGGCTCTCCTCTTTGCCCAGCTCCAAGCCACATTTCCCATGTAAGACCAATGACAACCCATCAGTGCTCAGCCGACATTATAACTTTAGCCACAACATTTTTGTTATTTTGTAATACATATGTAATATTCTCTCCACAGAGTGCTCCTTGAGGAACTCAAGCCAATTTTCCTCTGAGCTGTAAAAACCCTGAAACCTTCAGTGACAGACCCTTCCCTTTGCCCAGTGTGTAGTGCCAGATTTAAGGAGAACTGTTACCTCTCTTTCTCCGCACAAATATCTTGCTGATTTTTGTGTGCTACGATGCTTATGTTACTCTGCCATCCCTTGGCTGATTTGCTGCTTTCACGTCATTCACAGATGATTCAGTGGAAGAACACAGAAAGACTTGGAAAGCATTGGGAATGATATTGAACAGCACTTTGGGACATTATGATGCTTGCTGTCCTTGAAGGCAGCACACTTTGCACTTTCCTAAACGTACACTGCTCTGGAGGCTGACAATTACCCATTTCAGTACATGATTAAAATACAGGGCACTTTGTGGGGCAGCCTCAAGATTCTCTCTGTCCCAGTCATGATTTTCACCCACGCCTCTTACTCCCAGTCCAACCCATGCTAGAGCAGAGCCTAACCAAACAACCTTAAAGGTGTTTTGAATGTTTCCACAGGCATTTGTCTGTCCTGGTGAAAAACCTCTAAGTAATCTTGATTTTCTTTCATCCAGTTTAATAAAGGTCCAGCTTACAGGGACTATTTTTGTTTTCCATTTTTGTCTTTTTTATTTCTGATTGCCCACAGCTTAACTAAATCTTGACTAAACTAATGATATAATTAATCATAACTAAATACATAAATTTTAAATGCACTACTACTGGTAACTGATAGGATGCTTTTCTATTTATGAAGAAATAAACCAGATTGTCAGTATCAACTCAGTTTCTAAAGAGTCACAGCAGTATATTTTTTCCCCAAAGTGACCCAGAGAACACACAAAACATCTGTCCTCAACAGTTTTAAACTGTCCTTTGGCATTAGCTTGGCTTTCTCTCCATGTTATTCTTTTTTTAACTCAGAGCAACTTTTTCCAGTCACCCAGAGGAATCTCCAGTAAAAACAGACAAGTCATGAGTTGATGTTCTTGATATTTTTAAGGTTAAATAAGCATTTTTATTTTGAGTAAATCAACAAAAGTTCCTACAGATTGCAGTGGAAACTACTGATTGAACAGGAACTTTGTCTCAGATGCTTTATGAGGCTGTGTATACATTTCAGTAAAAAGGAAAAGAAGGGCATAAGCCTTATTTTTCTTTGAATTACAGAAATAGTTAAATTCTAGCTATGCATTCAATAATACTCTCGTCTGCATCACAGTTTATCCTAGGATTTACACCCTCATGTAAAAAGATCTCACATTTTCATGGATATACATGAGAGTGAAAGTTTTAAAACATCCCCATGGGAACAGACCCAGTGCCAGTGAACATGGACATTGCCAAGGAAGGCTCAAGTATCGAGAGGGAATGGTCAACAGTGGCTTAATGGATTACCATATGGTCAAGGGAATTGAATCAAGAAGGATTCCTTCCCCAGCTGGGCTGACCTGCTCTTGAAGTGAGACAGATTTAATGTTGTCTATAGCAAGAACTAATTTTTCACTTCACTGTTCCTTCTTCCAGCTGCCTAATCAATTATGGCCCCAGATAATACACTTTCAAAAATAATTTTACTTGAAGAATGACAGACTTACACTGGACTGTTGTTTCTGACTTCTGTTGGTCTTAAGTCAGCTCCAAATACACAAGAGAAGTCTGGAGCAAGAGTTCCTGGAAATGAAAACATTAATTTCCCCCAGTGAGCCTGAGAATTTAAAGAGAAAGAAAGGGTAGTCTAATGAAAAAAAACCCACTTCTTTTACTATTCTTCCCACAATTAGGAGGAACTTAACAGCTGCAACCATTTACCATTTAGTAAAAAAAATGCCTTTTTTCAAGGCATATTTATTATTTTTTAAGAACTATTGCTTAATCCCTCTCCAATAAATTCACAGAGATCATGTGTTAATACAGGACCATGGATTTCATATGTTGTACAGATTAACTGTAGGTAAGGAATTTTTCTCCTCCTAGCAGCAAGCTGCTTGCCAGTAATATTGTCAGTGAACACATTGGATTTCCAGTGTGGAATAAGTCTCAATATGTTTTATGCTTTCTTTTAGGACTAGTGTTTTTATATGTGGCAGCAGAATGTTTCTGTACAAGTCTTTGATAACTGATCTGATAAACCCATTTCATCCATCCTACCAAGATAAACTTAATGAAGGAGATTAATTTGTTTATCCTCATAAACCGGAACTTGGATGACAGGACATAACTTCTAGTAAGTTCTAGGAACAGAGAAGAACTATATGTACTAAAGGAATAGGGTGGTACAAGGACAGAAACAAATTATCCAAAAAAAGATGAAAAAAACCGAAAGGTTGTAATAATGAAAACAATGATGAACTGAAGCAAAAATCCCTAACCACTTCAAGGAAAAAAAAAAACTGGGTGTGATAACGGAGCAAAGCAATGGAAGAAGATGAAGAATACATGCAAGCCAGGGAAGGCTAAGACAATTTTCTGTGGCTAAATTTCAGTTCTCCAAAAGGAGCATGAAGGCAGGACAAAACAGCCAGGACCAAGTGAAGACTCAAGGACTGGTGTCAAAGGTAAGCCCGGGGATGTTCCACAACCAGAAAGAGTTCATGAAAAGGAGGAACTATATTTGAAGGACAGTCTTTCTCTGGATCCCTTAAAAAAATAACCAAACCACCTTGTTGGATCAAATCTAGCACAACCAGTGAAAGAAAAAATCGACAGGAGAAATATATCACATAAATAACAGAGACTCTGACTGTCTAGTCCTGTTCCACAGGACTGGAGTAAATGTGACCACTTAACATCCAACACCTTTTTCAAGCCACAAGAATCTGTCAAGTTACCTTGGTGTTTTCTCCCTGAGCCATGTTTAGTTTATGGAAATACTTCTTGGAGTTTGGCTTCCAGCATGTTACACAGTGTTCCAATAGTGGCTGAACTAGCAACAAACAGTTATGTTTATCACTTTCTTCTTACAAGAATTTCTACTGCTTATTGTGCACGTTTGTTCTAAGTACTCCTGGAACTTCAGCAAAGCTGTTTGAGGAAGGCCTGGAGTGTATGGTACATAAAATTACTGCTTGTGAGGAGAAATTTCACACAAAAATTCAGCCAACAGTCTTAGCTCCTAAATATCTGTTTTGTTGTATGAAATAGCTTTTGGTTGCTCAGACCAAGGCAATCCCAATAATTTCCTGTTCCCATTTCCTGATCCATTTCCATCTGTTTCCTTACTTATAAGTTCCCATTATTTTACTTGTTATTTTAATTTTTATCTTTTAGTTGCTTTTGAATATTAGACCACTAAGGGACAAGAATAAGCTCCTACAGGGCCATCTAGAAGGATTCCTGACTGATGAGTGCTTTTTCTCCACAAAGAAGACAGGGAGTTGTATTTGAGGGTTATCATTTTCTTAAATTATTTTTTCCTTCCTAAGAAGAAACATGCTAGGTTTGAGTTTTTCTTTGTTTGTCTGACAGAAAACAGACCATGAACAGATTTACTGACTTAACTGGACTAACCACAAGGCTGGAATTATGTATGTGATTCAGTATCTTGCCAGAGGAGTAAAAGAAGTGTTACTATCCTGAAGAATTTAACACTGTATTAAAAATTCAACAGAAGGGGGTCATTTTAACTACAACATGCTTGCACACATGTGCCTTTACCTGCCAATGGAGCTTTGCCAAAAATTCAGTGTCCTGCATTGGTTTGGGTGTTTTGAGTCCCTCTACTACAAAGAAAAAACATGTTCAGGCTAATTTTTCTATTATACAGCTTACTTATTTTCTATAATAAATAGCTGTAATTACTGAAGTCTTACATGATTTTCCATACAATTAAATTCTGACTTAAATGACCTTGGTTATAGACCTTACTTTTGCTCTCTGAGGTCTCTTCAGTGGTCTAATCCCAGATTTAGGACCTGAAATTCCTCCCCTGGCAGGCTGCCATACCTATTTGGATGGCAGGTGTCTTCTTAGATTGCTCTACTCTCTTATTGAAAGTACTTTTTGATCTATTTCCTATATTTACTTGTTTGGAAGAGGGCCATCATCCTTCCTGAAGAACCAAACATGGAAGTTAAGAGGAGATTTTAAAACTCTGGGAACAGCTGAAAATACCACCTGGAAAATCTTTGAATAATGATTCTGTATCTTAGCAAAGACAAGATAACAATCTTGAAGAGCAGACAAGCTGCTGCAAGGAATAAAATGATTAATTTGTCGATTGTGCCCATGGCAAACAGAAAAGAAATAGTGAACTTACAGAGGCATATAGGGGAAAAAAACCAAAACAACACACCTTTTTAATGGCATGATTAGTGAAGGCCTGGAAAAGATTACCCAAAATGTCATAAAATCTCTGGCATCAGAAGCCTTCAACAAAAGATGAGGAAAGTGTTTTCAGGAATGCCACAGCACAGCTTGCCTTGCCTGTGATCTCATGGGGTCTACTTTTAGTCCATTTTACAGCAAATCTTTCTTTTTTTGCTCTGTCTTTAGGCAAATGACGTCTTAATAAAATTGCCTGCCTGCCCAAGCACAGACAGAGGCTTGTATCACAATTCCCACAACTTACAATTCAACAAACTTTCAGCACAATGTTGAAGTATGTTCCTAGAATTAAGCACACATCCTTGAATGAGACTGATGACTCAGGAGGAATTGATTTTGGCACGTGTTTTCTATAAGGCACGTTTGCAAAATCTCCTGTGGAAGAAAAACCCAAACACTAAAATTTCAACAAGAAATCCCAACAAACAGTCCAGAGAATTTTTTATTTCTTACAGTCTCTGCCTCCACAATGGGAAAGGAAATGAAAGCTGAAGCAAGTAAAGGAAATTATAGCTTTTTCTTTGTCCCTCCTACACATGCATTAAAAAAGAAGGGATGTGTGGGAGGAACATCAACATCTTAGCCCACTTACATTCCCTTTGCTCCATTTACTACATCCAAAAATCAAACAGAGTTCAAATGAAACATGAGAAGCTTTAGTCCAAAAGCAGAAAATATCAGAAAGTGTCAGAGATTGTAATGGGAATGAGGACAAAGGCCTTCCAGATTGCATCAGTTACATCAACATCCACAAATTAATTACCTTACCTGCCCTGAACTTTAACTGTGCACATATGTTAAATCCCTAGTGATTAAAACTTGGTGACATGTTGTCAACTGGTTGTGTCCTCTGTGCACACCTTCAGGAGTTTTAATCCATACCACTTAAACTGGAAAAGGTTGCACACTCTAAATCAGTTTTGTCACTACTTAAGTATGAAGTTGAGACACTCCAGTATTTGTTTACAGACAAACATTAAATCTAACTGCAAACCCCATGTAAAAGTGTCTGATTCAGCACATCTTTGACAACATTTCTAATATATGACCAGTTTTCATACACTTAGTATTTTCCTGTGATGCTGTTGGGTGTCAAAATTATTCCCTGCAATCATAACAGATACAGAGCTAATCCATGGGAAAAAAAAAAAAAAAAACCAAAAACCCAAACAACTTGGGTTGAAGTCCACAAAAAAAAAAGTTTAAATCTACCAAAGAACTTTGCTGTTGCTATGACCACCACAACAACTTACTATAAAAACAATGCACTTTATCAAGCCCATCTTCAGCTATTTGCTGTGAAACTAAATACCTATTGTACAGTATAAATCAAATACTTGCTTATAAGAGATTTTTTAAAATGTCTAATTAAGTTACATTTCCTTTTTTTTGAAAAAAATCTTCAAATTCTTTTTAAAACAAAGTGTTAATTTTGAACTATGATAGCTGAGGTAGAAGTCTCTGAGACAAACTTAGCTTTCTAGCCTTTGGGCCAAATATAAAACTGTTGATAAATTGAAATGAACCAGAAAATGTATGGTGAAACCCATTTGTAGAAACTTTGACTAATAACAAACATTTGTCCAGTGGCACAGATTCTAAGTAGAAACACATGACAAGGTGTGTGTGTGTGTGTGTATATATATATATAATGTTTATATTAAATATATATTTATATATATAATATATATATTATCAGCATTATTTCAATGTCATGAATAAAATTCAAAGTTTTGTAAGCTTCTAATGTTCATTTTATTGGTGGTTTTTTTTTTTCTCTCATTTTCATACCATCTGCTTTATTGTACTGGCTCTTTGAACCTAATTTGGCCAAATTGTTTTAGAAACTGCCTGACAATGTAACTAAATCCTTTTTACTGATGCTGCAGGAACAAATCGGACAATTTTATTCCCAATTACAATAAATCTGTCAATAAATCTAAACTTACCGCAAATAAATAAAACTGCAAAGAAGTCATCATATTTATCAAACATTTAAGGAGATGCTTCCATTTCCAAGCAGAATACTCTCATCCCTACTCTCTTTGTTCTTTATTATATACCCCAGTGTTAAAAATTTGTTTCCTTGGGCAAGATATAAAGGAATATGTCATAATATTTTAGTTAGCTTATGTTCAACCCTATCTCAAATATTAAACTGAAATGCAATATAAACAAAATTTTTAAAGTTCAAGAAAGTAATAAATCCCCATGGTTCTTTATTTTAATAGGACACAAAGTTCTTACCTGGAGAAGGTGGTGTATTTCTAATTAAAGAGAGATTGATAGCACAGAAAATTAAATAATTTATAAAATTACCATATAAAAAGTGAAGCCAGGGTAGGGATCCCACTAAATGTGAGGTAAGGCTCACTACTAAATGTCATTCAAGGCTAGGTATTTAAGTATGCTGGACTAATTTTGAGTGTCAGGGAAAGGTAAGGAGATGACTTCTGTTCATGTAAGCAGTCAAATATCTTCCTCAACAGGAAAAAACAGCAGCAGTTTTAAGCTAGCTTTTACTTGTGCTACTGCACACATGAGTCTGAGGTGTCACTGCAGCTTGGGTAACTTGATGATGAACGCCCATTTCTCCATATCTTGATGTGTATTGGGTAAATTAATTGCACAAATATCAAAACAGTCCTCTGATTATGAGATTTTGAGCAGTCTTCATTGTCCCTAGTTGCCCTCAAGCACTGAATATGGCACAAAATTTTTTCTAGTTTCTAGTTTATAAATTAATCAGCTAAAATAAAACTACAGTGGTCTGAAGACATCACAGTGAGCAAGAGTCCTAGCTCTGTAAACTCTTGCATAGGTTAAGATCTTGTGGGTGGTGCCTGAGCCCACAGGACTGAGTACACTGAAAATGCTTACTCTTGAGTTTGGCAGCATTTCTTCAACAAACCAAAAAACCCCTCAAACTGTCCCACCAAAACAAAAACCCAAACAACTAAAACCCAAAGCATAACAAAACCAGCAAACATACACACACAAAAGGCTGTAAGACCATCAATTGCATTCTTAGCTGATCCCCACATTTAATTCATCAGTAGTCCCAGTTTTTCAGAATGAAGTATTTTTCTTGGAAACATGATTTCTTCTGGGCTCCTAAGTAGAAAACTGGGTGTTAGAAATCAGGACTCTTGTTATAGGGAGAAGCTTTTGGTTGAATTTTTTTCAAGATGATTTATGTAGTGGAGTTTCAAGGAGTATAATTGCAAATTCATCATTTTGCTCTTTTTTCCAGCCCACAGTTTCAACAGAGACAGCAAACACCCTGTTCCACCTAGCACCAAGTGCAGCCATGCCTTCTGAAAGTGTTTCATGTCAAACAAGGTATTCATGGTTGCTGTTCATCTTTGTCCAAGATGTGGCAGTCAGCTCCCATCCAACATTTAAGAGCATCATGACAAATAGCTGTTTCTTGAAGTGTTTACTCAACAGGGTTGAAAGGCTTTTTTCAGCCCTGGCTCAATGGGATTTCAGCCTTGAGCCAGAAACACTGTGATCTTTGGGGGCTCACAAAGTGTGAGTGGCCTTACAAAATCTAGGCAGTTTGCCAAAGGCTCTTTCTTTTTTTTAAAACTTTGTTGAACCGTGGTGGAAGGTTAAACAATTCACACAGATTTGGTTCTCCCTGCCCCCAATTTGCCTTGTACTTAATGTCTTGTCAAGAAGTAAAGTATCTTCATAATGGGATGGATGGAACCATTTCAGCTATTACACAGCAGTGATGGTATTGCAGGAAATCTGAAACAAATGTTAACTTCAGTCCTTTTCAGCTCAAAAGAAAGAAGTATATTTGTAACGTGCTGAGAGGTTTTTACATCACATGGTATCAATTTTCTTATGGTTCATTTAAAATAATAGAAAAAAACCCCCAACCCCAGCTTTACGCTGAGAACTGGCAAGCAGGAAGTGAACTGCTCATGTCAAGGGGCAAGCCTTGGAAATTTGACTCCAGGAAAAGAATGCCTTGTTTCCAAAAGCACTAATGCACACATCATACAGTGCAAGCATGTTTTCACACATGCATTTTAATTTATGCATGATTTATGGCAGAAAAGGTCCATCACTTACAAATCAATGGAAGGAAAAAAATATGCAACCTATTGAAAATTAATGTTTGAAAGCCTTGGGTCATTCTGCAACTGTTTTTTGAGATTAGAAACAGATGTCTCTAAGTTGTGCAGAACACTATATTACTTTAGAAAACCCTCTACTGGACACAGATTTTATGTCCTATTGCGAGCCACAGAAATTTTGTAAATCAACAATTCAGTGAGCAAAAATAAAAGCAAAAATCCCCTACAAACTAACCAAACAGACTATTATGCAACAAAATGTATTTTTGTTCATTTTGACAAGTGTTGTTTTATTCCTGATCCCACTTTCAAACGCTCTCATGAAGTCCCTTTAATAGGCTATAAAGTTCAGCTACTAAATTTGTAGATAAATTTAGGCTGACATTTTCAATATGCATATTATATCCTCAGTAGCGAAAAAAATATACAAATATCTATACTTGCTTAGAAATGTGTACAAAGAAAGGGAACCTGACATGTCTCCCTTTAAAAAAATCTAAAAAAATGTAATTTCAGTAACAGTTTTTCCACTTTAGGTTTCTTCTTCACCTTCAGAAGGGCTCTGCCTGTGGCCCAGCTGTGAGCAGCAGCATTAGCAGACAGACATTCACTTTTCTGGTTTGAAAGTAAGAATAAATAGAATAACGTGATGCAGATTGCATCTGTCATCATTCCCAGTGTACACGAACATGGGAATGTACCCTACCAACTTCTGCTGCTAAAAAACACTGTCTAAAGTTAAAAGCCCGCATTCTTGCCAGGATTTCAGTGGAACAGCACTGGGTGGGTGCCCACATGAACAGGTCCACTGGCAATTGTGGGGAACTACATTAATTTTTTTACCTCCTTGAGCGAGCCCTCTAAGGTCCTGTATGGTATGTTTTCTGATTTGTTGCCAAATATCATTATATATTACTAAAAAATCCTCCAAAAATATTTTTATTTCTCTTTCCAAATTTCTTTATTTCATCTTTCAATAGCATCTTTCTATAAATATTCAGTCAGTGAGGGCATGCTTTGGCGTTTTTGCTCAATAGCAACATTTTTGTTTATGTCAGCAGGAGGTTATGGGACTGCACATGGAATTTTTGCTGTGAGCTATGACTTCCATGGGGTGGACAGCAGAGACAAACCCACTTCTACTGGGTGAGTGATTGAGGGATTTGGCTTAAACATCTGTCACAAAAAGTTTATTCTCTCTCTGGCTGATCTACAGAGAGAATGCAAATCTCCATGAAACAAATACTCTGAGGATGGGTTATTCCTTGGACAGAATAAACAACATAGTCAGTAGTTTTCTTAATATTATTTTGTATTACTGCAATACTTTCCTTTGACTGTCCACCATGAAGACCTTCCAGTTTAGTTAACTTGTTTAATATTGACAAATATAGCAGAAGTACATTATGAAGTCACCTCTTCTTTATACTTTAATCTTCACTGTCCTACTTATTGCATAATTTGGTATCTTGTTCCTGATGCACCATCCCATATGATTGCCTATGTATTTTGCCAGGAATAATATTCATAAATAGTTTATAGCTCAGACTCAACAAATAGTGCTTTGAGGAAAATGTGCTATTTATCCCAATAGAAAGCCTTGTGGTAGTTGTATAAGTACAATAGGTACAATACAAATTGTGAGCTGCTCCCTCATTCATTCCCTGATGTAATTTATACAAATAGGTACAGTTTACTTTAAGAAAAGACTAGGCACCTTTCACCTAACAGAAAAAAAACCCCAAAACTATTTTCTCAGTTCCTTAAGGCTCACTTCTGAAACTTTATCACAGAGAAAATTATCAGGATTTCAAAAATTAAAACTACTGATGGAGAGAATCAAAGCAAGCAAGCACATGGAGCAACTGCATTAAAATATTGTCATTTAACAGCACATTGGAACTACTATATCAGCTGTCTCGTAGTGGTTAGCAGGTCTCTGACACAAATGCAAATAACTGGGTATTTATGCTGATGAAAACCACTTAGTCACTTGCCAGGAAAATCTAGCTGTATAATACTTAGCCAATATTATTGGGTAAGTGAATAAATTCATATTGTACACAAGCAATTGACCCAAATTATTT
Organism: Melospiza melodia melodia; assembly: GCF_035770615.1. Classification (NCBI taxonomy): domain Eukaryota; kingdom Metazoa; phylum Chordata; class Aves; order Passeriformes; family Passerellidae; genus Melospiza; species Melospiza melodia. The sequence continues at coordinate 29,334,730 of NC_086198.1, forward strand.
GTGCTGTGTACTTAGGACCAAACCCACCTTTGTTTGCTCTGGACATCCCCACTGGGCTGGCAGCAGCCATTGCACAGGCATAAACATGGAGGAGATTGGCTATTGTCATCATGAGAGCTCAACAGCAGCAGACAATTCCTGTTTCTGCCCACAGATGCACAATCCCAGTAATATCCAACCAAAAATTTGGTGCATGCAGCAGTCAGATGTGGAGGCAGGATGGTGCTTGGATCCCCAGCAGGCTGCAGCACTCACTGTGCACAGGCCACAGCTAAATCAGACACCAATGTAATCCCATTAATCCTGGGAAGGGCCAGAGCATCACCCAGAGAATGGGTGGGTGGTGACAAAGATCCCCCAAAAGCTGGAGATGCAAAGCCAGCGTTGCCCTCAGTCCAAGGGAGTCCCAAGCCACTTTCTAGAAAGTGCCACTGAAGATGAGTCCCAGAGTACAGAAGACACATGGGGAACCTGCAGCCTTGTGCTTATTCTGACATGGATGCCAGGCAGATGTCACACCACAGTGTCTGTAAAAGTGGCATTAACATAAGGAGCAAGGAGAATGCTCAGTGCTGTTCTCTGGCCATCCTAAATTCAGTTCAGTTTGTAGCTGATCTTACCTTTTATTACAACTGCTATCAAAGCTCTTATTTGACAGTTCTTATTTACTTTGACAGAAAAAGACTGTTCTTTCCAAGAAGCCTAACTAGAGAAATGGTCAAAAATAATCTGAATTATTTCTTTAATCACACAGTTAAGTATGCATTTAATGCAGGCTACACAGTCACATTAGTACATCTATTAGACCACCCACCTTAATCAGCCCTCAGGGAAACACCACTGCATTGAATATATAAATATTCTATTCCTGCACTTTTCAATTTGTTAATTTCCCCATAGTATTATTCTAATTTCAACATAATGGGAAAGAAAAAGCAACATAACCCCAGTCTTCTTTGGCAGACTGAACAACAAAATACCACACTCAGAGAGATGTTGATCTGAAGACTTGAAGAAGGAATAAGCCTCAACTGTTCAAACAAAGCAAAAAGTCCCAAGTAAGCCAATTCTATATTTCAATTTGCAGTGCATCCTGCAGGACATAATGCATGACACATGCCTATCTCAGCCATTTGAAAACTCAGCTCACTTATCTTGGTCTCACTGAAGAGAAGTTGGGAGACTAGTATTTATTTCTCTTTTCAGCTTGAATTTCACTTTTGGTAGTCCTTTTTAGGAGTAAAAATAGAGAACACTTTTGCCTTTCCTCAATATCATCAGTTTATATGTTCAAAGAAAAAAGAGGATTGCATTATTAGCTCATTTAAACAGAACAAACTGAATTTAAAAGGAAAGAAGTAGCCCTTTAAAGTACCATTTCTAGGTGTTAGCAGAGCTACATGAGGAAAAGATCTGTTAGCTCCAGCAAGAAGCAAAGAACCACAACCCAACCACAGAAAAACTTCATCAAGAGATGAATTTTCCGTCATCTTCCTCTGTATGTATTCCTTTGTATTTTCCTCTTACATGAGAAGAGCAAGAATTGATTATGACCCTACTGGCCTGTTTTCTCTCTTTTTGTGTATCTGTACTGAACTAAGCTGTGACCATAAACTGTACTCAGGGGACATCTGCTTCAAGTGGGTAGAAAATGTCATTAGCAAAACCTTTTTTTGAAAGCCAGTTTGGCTTATCCATTCCTAGAGGCAGTTTAGACCAACACAACAAGGGAATTTTACTTTAAGCCCCAGGTGACAAGTTCTGCTGTGACACCTGCCAGAGGCTTTCAGTGTTCACACATTTCTACATTCACCTGAGAAGCAGGATCATGACTTCTCTCACGGCACTTCTACCGGAAAGCTGTTTGTATTTTCTCCCAAGAGCAATCTCACACCTTCCATCAGAGACAGAATTAACCAGAACCATTACAAGACAAGGGACAAGCTGTGGTGTTTCAGCCTGACAGGTAAGATGCTGTATATCATGGTAGTTTTCTTATTCTGACTTTCTCTATTCTGACACAAGTATTTGTCTTGGACATCTGCTATTTCTCATTCCTTCCTCATCCTAAGGGTGGGACACACTTTCATGCGTCTAATACACGTTGTCTCTAGACCTTATCACAATATAAACATCCAATGAGTGCAGCAAACACTGCTAAAAGTAAGAAGTGTTACATAACTCATAGCTCTGAGTGTTAATATATCACTTCCACCTACATGGGCCTCTCACAATACTTTTTACTAAGAAAAGAAAACAAGCCTTGAGAGTTTGGAGATCTTGAGTTGGTCTTTGAAACCTCTGTGTTTTACTTTTGGGGTAAATAACTCATTCTCCTTTTACTAGAAATGTCTGAGGGATGTTATGAGTGCTGCTGACCTGTTCATGATTTCAGACAACTGTGATTTTAATAATCAATCAGCTATGGTCATCTGTGATTGGCTCCCCCCACACCACTACATGAATGCAGTCATTTAAAGAGGGATATTGGAAACCTCCAAGTTCAAAATGTGCTAAAAATTTCCTCTAAGCCCTGAAATTTGGGCATTCCAAGGTTATGCTTCTGGTTTTCCAGGATTTCTCTGGTGCAATTAGATGCCTAAGTGGTCATTAGTAATCTGACAACCTGCCTGGTCATTAGGTACACATGCAAATTTAGGATAACATTATATATGCAGTTTAGTGGACTCAAACTTCCAGAATTGTGTCCTTTAACCTACCTCATTGTGGCAAGCAGAATGATAGAAATCCAACGCTGTATTTGTGCAGTGGAGCACTGCTAGGAATTCTCATGGGTTACCCTATGAGTTAAGGCCACCATCTTACCAGGAACTCTGTCTGGGAAAACTGCAGTTCCACAATAACACTTCTACCACTGTTAATAGTGAATCCCCTTTGGTACTGTTAAGATTTTCAAAACTTGTCCTTTAAAGCAGCTGGCTGTAAACTTTGAAGGGAAATCAATCGACCTTCTATAGTTGGCAGTCAAAATGAGTTGAGAGCCAGTGAAAATAAATACTTCCAGATTACATTTCATCTTGGAGTCAATTTTATTCCCTTTATGTCCTTAAAATTCAAGGAGGAATAACCACACTCCTCATATTTTGTCCCTTACATGCAGAAGTGCTCTGCTGATCCCCCCTTAAGTGCAGCACTGCTTAAATCTGTGAATCACCAACTAACCTGCCCATTGCAGTTCTTGTTTAGAATAATTTTTAAATTTATAAATAAGACACTTGCAGGGACCAAGTTTTAGGCAAGTTTCAGATCTCTTTGCACTGGTTAGTAGCTCTGGTTTGTGCTATGTATAGCCTGTTAATCAAGGCAAACACAAGGGAAGTCTAGGTATGCAACTTCAGGAATTTATCTTCCAAGCACTGAGCCAAAACTGCCAGCCCTAATTTTCTTGATGCCAAAGAGCTTCACAGAAGTCCATTGCTAGCATAATGCAAAGAATACACCAAGATTTTTCCAGGTATTCTCACACAGAATAGTGAAAAGAACCCTCTTGTTCCCCATAATTTTGTACAAAAAGCAACAACACAAGCAGCGCTCTCAGGCCTGGAGAAAGAGGGAGAAAAATGAAACCCAACCATCCTCACCCTGCAATACCTATGGGCAATTCTGGCTGACATCAGACATCATCACAAAGCTACAAATCAGTCTGTCAGATTAGAAGTCCCCTCCGTAACCTCATCCACATGGTTCCCATTTAGAGCAGCGGCACAGCCCTTGCAGCATTCAGCAATGAGGAAAAAGCTTGTTTGTGTTCAGAGTCAAAGCCACAGTCCCCACACTGACCCTTTAACAACTGACTTATCTTCTGAATTTGAGCTGTTTTCCCTCTTTATGCCAGAGCAGACCAGGCCAGTTTTCAGGGTGATGAAAACAATTTAAAATTAATCAGTCACACACAGGACCTTGAGGATTTAACTGCATCATTTCCCCTGCTGTCCTCCCCTCGGTGTTATTCACTCGGGTTAGATTAAAAAGCAGACTTAGATTTTTCTTCCTGATATACAGCAGTTAAACTTATATTTTCCAACATGCATTCATAACTTCTAGACTACAAATTCCAGTCACAGGGCAAACCCTTCTGGAAGCAGAGGGACTCATTTGACAGTAAGGACTGCTATATCTGTAAAGAAAGAGAGCACAATGAGAGTTTTCCTTGATGTGGCATTTTAATTCTGCTTGGTCTTTCCCTGTGAACATCGGCAAGAGCCTGCTCTGCCTTGTCTGTAGCTCCTCATTAGGTAGCGCAGGACAGCAGTAAGGGGCACCACTGGCCCCATCCCCTAGAATACATACAAGGGTTTCTTCTGAAAGTATAAAGGAAAACCCTAAATATGTTCCAAAATGGAAACAGCAATGCAAAGCTGATGGAATTAACTTAACCAGTCAAAATCACCATTTGTTTTGTTAACTGGAAAAAGGCAAGTTATCATGTCTGAGTAATAGCAGCATACTCTGTAGGAGATGAGAACCAGCAGGGTGCTGTGCAGAGGGTTTGTTAGCAGACATAGATCGTATCAATGTGATCGAGTGACTGCACCGAATAATTTGGTTTATTGCAAACATTCTCTTGGTATAATCTGGGTATCACATTCCTTATCTTGACAGAGCTTTGAAGTTCATGCCTAGCCAGATCAGATAAAGGGTGATGCTACCTTATCTCAAAAATAAACCCACCAAAAACCACCAAAAAACCAACCCACCTGACATCCTAATTTAAAGCCTAATTTTAAACAGTTCATTTTTCTCTCTTAAGTATGCTTCTAAAGGCAGAAGAATGTTACTGAGTCTCATAAGTGAGAGACAGCAGCTGGAACATAGTTTGCTAGAGACACAGTAAGAATATTTAAAGCCCCCTGCCTAACTTTAATCAAGGGAGTGTCCTTGTGAAGCTGTAAGACTTAGCTCTCATGTCTGAGATAGGCAAATACTTCAAATGTTTCATTAAGACCTTATGAACTGCAGCACCTTGTCTACTAAGTTCAAAGTAAGTTTCAGTGATCCCACAGGAATGTTTGGGGTGTTTTTAAGATAGATTTTTCCATGGAAAGGGATCTTTGTCAGTGTAAAGTGGATAACTCTAAGCCAGCCATCTGTGCTGGGATGAGTATGCAGTAGGAGGGACATACAGGAAACTTCCTCTAACATTAGCTGAGACATTATTTCTAAGAATTTTGATGTTTTTTCCAGAGAAATATTTACCATCTAGAGTGTTACAAGATCCATTTAAATACCTAATATCCTCATCCAAAAAAAGCTGCATCTTTGCAAGCAAGGTAGAAGAGAGCACATCAATCTCAGTTTGCATCTACTTATAGACTTTGAAATAGAAATACTGGAAATGCAGTGGGGATCAAATTTTATGGCTGATTAAAGTCAGGAAAATATGCCCTTCAGAAATTGTGAAGTTATTTAGCATCTTTGAAACCTTAGAACAGAACTAGACTCTGGAGTCTCCACAGCTAAGTGAAAACTCTGCTTCCAATTCAGTTTGATATTGTAAACTCTTAGGAATGTCAAAAATCAGAGAAAAAGTGCCCAAGTCAATCACACAGCAAATTTTGCCCCAAAACTCTAAAGGTCATTATGAGATTTCTGCCATGAACTAAACCATTGTATGTGAACAGCTCTCCTGTTCAAGACATTTTCTGATTTTTAAGATTTTATTCTTTCAGATGAGATTCTCTTTTCTTTATTGCTTTCATCTCTGAAGATGTCTCTAAGATGTTCATAGGAGTCTGTATTGCATTCTTACTACTATAAAAGAGGAAGTCCCATAAGCCTTCCAATGAATATTGATCTTGACTATGTGATTCTGTCAAAATTATCCTCTGATTTTGTTCCAGGTCTCTAGACCAAGTTCCACCTTTCTGTTCATCCTATTTCTAAAGAGTGTCTGACCCTCTCATTCCTTACCTTAAGTCACACTTTTTTTGCAGAGCCATGGCTGAGAGCCGTGTCTCTGGGGATACAGGAAAGCACAGAATTCATTTTGTTCTTTGCTTTGTTCTGTTTTTTAAACAACCTCCTCCCTCAAAAATGGCTTAAGCAATATGATGCCAATGATGGACTAGTTGGAACTGAGAGTGAATGTGAACTTTTAAAGACATCAATTTTACTCCCTGAAATGCTATATATTTTGCCAGGTGCTAGTTAACATTTTATGGCAAACACACTCTCTAAAAACTGAGGAGTAGAAAGTCTCTAGAGAAATACTATTGACTTGGAAACATGGGACACGGATAAAAGCTCATATTTGTAAACCATCAAATCTAATACAAAAAAGCAAAAAGCAAGCAAGCAAACAAAAATCTACAGACTATATCTAACTTTTTCTTATCTCTCATGATGCTAATGAATGAATGAATATTAAAGTATGCCTGAGGAAAGATAGTGAGAATCCTGATAGAATTTTTTTGTGGACACCTGAACAATTTGTAGTTTTGGATATTTGAAGTGCATTGCATGAAAACACTTAGTTTGGCATAATTAGTTCCATTAAAGTCTGAACAGGAAGCAGAATCCAGATTTAGCCTCCAGCAAATAAAGATCATTCTAGTCATGGAAGAAAGCCATAAGGGTGCATTAAAAAATTACCAGTGTGTTACTTCTACAGTTCACAGCTACATTTCAGAAGAAAAACCTTGTCTAGATTGTTCCTGCTCCCATCTTTGGAAGAATTTCAGATTACAAGAACTAGCTACAAGTTCACATAGTCCATCCTACCCCTAGAAGCTGCTTGCTAGGGCTCAGTACTGTGCTAACTTCATCTACAACATTTCTGGTTTGCTCAAAGCACAGGCAGCTTCTTCCTCTGTCCCAGAAACAGCCTTGTTACCTCCCACCTCCACACTTCAGCACTGTAAGAGTTTGAGTTGGTGGAAGTCTGTTTAAGAAACAGCAGTGGAAATTCATGTTCTCATGTTATCTTGATTAAAAATAAAATGATTCTGTCTGGAGCAGTGAAGGTATAGAAAATTGGGAATGTCTGAGAAAAACAGATCTAAGCAGGCTGGAAGGCAAAATATGTTTCAGGTTCTGTTTTTCAGCTATGTATGCATAAAAATATTTCAGAGCTTTGTTATGGTTTTGGAACCTTGGTGAAAAAAAACCCAAACATCTACTCATGTTCAGATTTTCAATCTCCTACACTTTTAACTTTCCTCTTTTTTTTTTTTTTTTTTTTTTTTTTTTTTTTTTTTTTTTTTTTTTTTTTTTTTTTAATGAGGAGGAATAAATAAGATCCTCAGAAGACAGAATCCTCCACAAGACAGAAATGGGAAGAGGGACAAAAAGTCTGTTGGCTTCTTGGTGAGTCTCAGCAACACTAAACAGCAAGTGACACCCTTTTACAGTCAAGTTAATAAGCCATGCCAAGCACTTGTTTCCTAGGGAGGGAGAGTGCCTTCCTTCCCCCTGCAGACAGGCATAATCAAGGCTTCATGACCAACAGGCAACTTTCAACACAAGACACGTTCCCACCCATTCGTATGGCTGATATTTGTCCAGTGGCTGTGCTGATAATGGTCTAATTTTCCAGTGCACAATGGTTGATTAGCAACAAAACAGACTAAGTAAACATCACATTACAGCTGATAAATCTGCAGTTGTAGGCTTAGAGAACCATCCAAGTTTCAATCCTTCATAGATTTTTGGGTTTCTCCAAAGAACAGTTCTTTTATACAAAGACTTGATTTTATTTCAAATTCTTTATAATCATTAACACTAGCCAGTGCACAGCAGAGCTGAAAATTCCCTCTCATCCATTTAATAATGATTACTGGTTTAAGGAACACATCCTACTAACACTGGATTTCAAAATACAAAGTCTAGTCTCACTCATTTTTCACCCTGAAGATTAATTTCATGTGATCATTTTCTGAGGCCTGCTGCAGTGACGACTTGCTACAGAAAGCAAGTTCTTGAGCCATCCTTGCTATGGAACATTTCTGTAGTGAATATTGTCACTAGGATGCATCTACACCAGGAAAGAAACCAACTGTGCTCCTGCTCATCTCAAGTCTCAGACACCTTGTATTGTGCCTCTTATCTTCAGCGCTCTCTCAGAGATCATCTTTCTGACACTTGCACAGCAAGGACTGACTAACCAATTTTGAGAGATTTCTACGAGACAGGAAACCTCCACTTTTTCTAATTGATCTGCAGTTCTTCCTTCTGTATCCCTCTGGGTGCATTGATAGTGCAAACAGGATCCTCCAGGCTGGATGACAGAAGCAGCAGGGAGAGTTTATATCATCAATTTTTAGCTGTCTCTAGTACAGATATGCCTGTGTGAGCCCTGAAAAAGGTGAGCTCGTATTTCTCTCCATTGTTTAGAACTCACACGTATTCATCCTTACACAAAGAGTATTTTTCACTTGGTTGACATCTGTTTAACACGTGACTTTACAAGCATCGATGCCAGGGACAGTCTGGGAGCAGGAAGGAGAGCTGGGAACCAGATGGACCCAAGTACTTTATAAGCCACTCTTGCCTTGAAAGAAATGCATTTGAGCTGAGGCCAAGTTCAGTGAGACATTTCCTAGCCAGCAATATCAGCTGGAGCTGCTCTTGCCCTGTCCATCCCCCTTCCTCCTCTTCCCAGCTGTCTTCCAAAACCACCAGTCACAACTGGCTATCTTTAGGGTGGGCATTTTATCAGCTGGTTTGGAGAGCTGATCTGGCTCAGTAAAAATACATAACAACTCCTCCTTTCCACTCCCCAATAAATGAGTTCTCTTTCCTGACTTGGTTCACCACAGGGCCACACTGGCAGAACTGACAGGATTATAGAAAGACAGGAAAAACAATCAGCTTGACAATAGCTGCTCCCCCCCAAATTCATTGCTTTAATTCCAGAATGGCATAGTCAAAACCTTGTCTTTTTGCTCAATTGCTCAGTTCTTCCACATAGCTCTGGGGAAAAAAAATCTTAGTACTCCAGTCTACAAGTATTTCCTCACTCTCATAAACCCAGAATAAACCTACTGAGACCTGAAGTCTCTCTAGAGGTTTCATTTCAGTGAAAACCAGTTCACAAATATTAGCTAAAAATGGTTAATTTTAGCTAATATTTGTGGGAAGACACTTTATCAGGAGTCACTAAAGACTGAATAAAAATCGCGCAACTTGTCCCTCCATCCATGTCATTTTATCAATATCTATGGATATTGCTAATGCTTCAGCTGCATGCCAGAACATTTGAGTCCAGTCAAGTGTACTCCAGATAGGATTTGGGACCCAGGAACAGGTCCTGAGGTACCTGCAATGTAAGAAACTCACATCTGAGCTGTCACGCTGATTCCTCCCAGAGCCAGCAGAAGGAACAGGCAGCACTAATGTGCATCCCAGCCCATCCCAAAACAACACCCAGCCCATGCTAACAGGCTTATCCTGCTCCCAGCACTGATGCCCACAGAACTCGCCCATCCAGAGGACCTCAGGGACAGGCCATGGGCAGTGAATTGCAATGTGCTGGGATTTTACTCTTCAAATTCAGAGTAAAGGTGTCAAAGAGGGATCTTATAGAACAGAACTTGGTAATGGTGTTTGGGCAGGTCCCCACTATCCACCTGTCCGTCTCACTCCACTCAATTTATCTCTCCAATTTCTTTCTAATCCACTTCTTTGCTCGTGCAGAGCAACCCATCTTTCCTTGTCAAAGCCAGAAGCTTTGCTAATGGCTTTCCCAGAGCACACACTCTTACCACCTCAACAACCAATTCCTTGAGATTCATTAAATACTGAATATACATTTAGGTTCCCCTTTTTTTTTTTTCATCAAAAAACAACAGACATTTTGCAACTTAATTTCAAATTAGCTTCTCCTGACCTGGCTTTCACAGCCTGAGGATACCAAACTGTACTGAGAGACACTGAAACAATGTTGTATTCCCTCTCTGGCAGTGCTGTTTACATTGTGATACAATACCGGGATAATCATTGAAGAATAAAATATTTCCATTGCCCTTGTATTCCCTCCCTTTTCCTGCTCTTTCACCCATCTGATATTTCCCTTTAAAAGGGTGGTTTGTCCTGCTAGTACCATCAATCCTGCCCCAGGATGTTCAGTCCATGTCTCAATTTGCCACATTTCTTTTCCAGCCGTTTCCTCTCCAGCACACCCACAACAGCCCACACTTCTGCCTTTGCCCTTACACTGCCTCCACTCCATTGCATTTTTCCCCCTCTTCTTTGGCAATGTTTCCTTTTTTCCATTTCAAGAGAGAGGGCAAATGAGCAGTGACCTCTGTAGCTGGCACCAGGAGCTCTCCTGTGGCCAGAGAGGAGTCAGCCCCTGCAGGAGAGGCAGCCAAGTCCCTTTCCCAGGAGAGGACTGTCACCTCCCCACAGCAGTTCCTGTCTGCTGAGACGCAGAACAGAGTCAAGTCAAATTTAGATATTGATTAATCCTCTGTTTTTCTATTTTCTTCTGTGGCCTAAATTCTCTCAGGAGAATGTGGTAGCTATAATAGAGGGAGTTTATCCACATTTTTATCCCTAAGTACAAACTACTTCTAGAAGAAAGACATATAAATTTCTGGTTACCAGATTTTTTTTTAATTGCAATTTTTAAAATTTTAAGTGCCTGGGTTCCAGCAGAGATGTATTGGAAGTACCATAATAGTACAGATGGGAAGTTATTTTTTTGAAAATAGTATTTGCAGGATATGCTGCTTTCAGAGAAGAGGGCTTCAAATATACACATTTCTGCTTTTCAGCTAGCTTGCCTTTATGCTATTTATAAACCCAGGAAAAGCAGGAAACACCCAAAATATATATTGATATGTAATAGGATATTTCTTCCTTGTTATTAAGTTTCAATATTAAAATTGAAAGGGCCAAGCATGACTTGCATAGGTTTTGCTCAAACTATTTGGGAGACCCCTGTGACAGTCCTGCATTTACCCCAGTGCCCTAGAAGCTCCACATCAGCCTTTGTATCTGAAGTACTAAGGCTGGGTGTTCACCAGCCCTTGCAGGGCCTCAATACCTGCCCCAGACAAGAATGGCCATTGCCATTTCCATTCTCTGTGCCTTTAGAAAGTGCAAATTCAGCACAGCACGAATGGAAAGGGAGACGCAGAACTCATCCTGTGTCCAAGTTTGCTAATGCTAAAAAAAATAGATACGTAAAATAATCATACATTATTTGCACTTTTGCTTTGGCATTCATAGTCTGTATCACCCACAGGGCACCAATTCTGTTACAATCCTAATCATCTTCAAATTAATTTTCTAGTTAAGTAGGAAACAGAGACAGTGACCATCCTTCAAATCTCCAGGCTCTCCACAGGTTTGTTTCTGGTTTTAACATGCTGCAGGACCTTCTGTTTCAAGGTCATTTTGACTTCACCAATGGAAACAGGTCACAGTGACACGCAGTGCTAGAGCTGTCCATCTGCACACACACTAACTCCAGTTATTCCTGCATTATTCCAGCCTTGTTTTGCCTCTCTCACTGCAGAGTGTCATAACAAAACTGATTAGCACACAATAAATTCAGCAGCTATCAGGCCAAACAACAGTGAGGGCTCTGCATGGCAGGCATGTGTCCAACACTGCTGTTGGTTGCTGGACCCAGGAATGGCACCTCTATCCCAGGGAAGGAGAGCGATGAAAGGCACATCTGAAGTGCCCGGTGCTGGCTCCCTGCCCCAGGAATGCCACACTTCCCTTGCTGGGACTGTGATAAGCCCAGCTATGTTTAGCAGCCCTGGCTGTAGATGGGAGCAGCCAGAGCTGCTGTCTGACACACCGCGTGTCCTGTCAGCACAGAGCGCCGTAACCTTCAGCTGGTCCTGCACATACTCTGAATGTCAGACACACACAAATCTGGGTGGTGAAGGGGGTCAGAAATCACTGTGAATTAAACAAGGAATTTGTTTGGGAGAGTTGAGACATGTAGATCTCACTGCAGTGCTTTGGTAATGAGAAATGAAGTCCGAGCTTTTGCTGCTGTTGCTGTGAAGTCCTGTGGGACTCACAGGTTCCAGTTGTGGGAAACAAACTTTAGCAGAACAGAAAACCCTGAAAACCAAACTTAAAAGACAAAACAAGACAAACACACTTTTCTCTTCAGCAAAGATGTCTTAGAAGAGTAAATTTTGCACTAACAGTCACAAAAATAAAGCCATTTGAAACAAAAGTGCCCTGAGACATCCAAAACACATTTTCTTTAAAGCTGTATGCTCTGACACATAAGCACAATTGGGACATAATCTGAAAGTCCAGGATGATTCACACTCAGAAACGTTCATATCTCCAGATATGTTAACTGTTGGCGTCATGTTATCAAGGTCAATAATTTAAATTTTTAAAAAATACACACACATTTATATACATCTCCACAGCAGGAACTGATAGAACTGCAGTTATTATTTTTAGTTTATTTCTTTGGTTAGAAGAACTGCAATTTTTAAAAGTAAATTTAAATAAAATCCTATTTTTATGACCTAGATTAATTTTCATTAAAATGAAAATTGTGCTTTGTTCTGATACTCCTAGACATTAGATTTTTAACATTTGAAATAATCCCTATTAAATTAAACTAAATTTTGGTAGAGACAGAACAAGTATGATGTGATCTGAAAATTTTTTCCTCCAGATTCTGTTTTCAAAACTTTGGAAAAAGAAAAAAGGAAATCGAAAAGCTTTCTTTGCAATGATCAGCTTCTAAATGTTGGGAAGAATAAAGAAACCTAAGAATTTGGGAATTTCATCTGAGGGAGAGAATAAGCAAGAATAAACAAAGAGACAATAAACTTTTAGTTTTCTAATTTTATCATTCTTTCTGTGGTAGAAAAAGCAGAATACAGTGCCAATTAAGTTGATTGCCACTGGCATACCAATTAGAAATTTTAATATTAAAAGAAAAATCCAGAAAAAATTCAACTGTAGTATTTAGGGCTGTTCAGAGGGAATCAAAGACTTAAAACTGAATCCTGACTGGTAGAGAAGATGCAGGTGTAGATTAAGATGGCCTCAAACATCATTTATCCTCCATTAAGTTTTAAGAAAAGGATGCTCACAAAGTTAGCAGAAGGGCTCCCATCCAGGTGTCAGAAGACAACTGATAAATATTATGGGGAAAATGGTGATACAAGAAGGTCTGTCCCAAGCATTTCTTCAGCAAGATGGAGAAAAGGACACCAAGAAAAGCAAACCTAAAATTTTGTGACAGCAAAGTTACACTACTCAATTCAGCACCTGTGGGACTTTGCCCAAGAAGATGGCAGAGACATGGCAGGTCAAAATCCAATCTCCTGGCAAGCCAGTAAGGCCTGGGATGTGGGATATACAAGGGGCATTTACAGTGGCAGGCTCTGGAAGTCAGCAAGAGAGGTACAGAACTAAAACCAGCAGCAAGGGAGACAAAGGCACAGCCTTTCCCTCACCCACAAGACAGATGACCTGGTCATAACAGGAGATCAGGTTGATCAAGAAGCACCTGCCTTGCCCAAACCCATGTTGGGGTCTGACCCTTTGGCTGTGTTGATAATCTGCTCCATAACCTTCCCTAGCACTGAGGTCAGGCTGACAAGTCTGCAGTCCCCTGGATCCTCCTTCCAGCCTTTCTTGTGGCTGTGTGTCACATTGTCTGGGACCTCCCTGGTGAGCCAGGACTAATGACAAAAGATGGAATGGCTTGGTGACCTCTCCCAGTATCCTTGGATGAATCCCATCCAGCCCCATAGACTTGAGAGTGTCCAAGTGCCAGCAAATCACTGACTAATTCCTCCTGGATTGCAGGGGATCTGTTCTGACCCTGTCCCCAGCTACCAGCTCCCCTCAGGATAATCATTCTTTCTGTTAAAGACTGAGGCAAAGAAGGCATCAAGTACATCAGCTTTCCCTTCACCCTTGGTAACAATGTTTCCCTCCACCTCTAAAATAGGATGGATATTTTTCTTGGCCCTCCTTTTGTTGTTGCTGTATTTGCAAAAACACTTTTTATTAGAATTCACTGTGATGGTCAGATGGACACCTTCTGAGTCTCTTTCTACATGACCTAACAATATCCTTGTTCCCAAGTTGGCTGCCCCTTCTTCCAAAGGTTTTAAAGCCCCTTCTTTAACCCTGTTCAGTCAGGCTGGTCTTCTTCCTCACCAGCTCCTCTTTCAGCACATAGAGATGTCCTGCTTCTTCACCTTTAAGATTTCTTTCCTAAAGTGTGTCCAGCCTTTTGTTATCAATGACTGCTTCCCAAGCAACCCTCCAAACCAGTGACCTAAACAGACCAAAGTCCATCCCCTGGAAGTCCAAGACAGATGTTTTATTGAGCTCTCTCCTTACTTCGCAAAGAGTCAAAAACTCTATCCTTTCATGGTTTTGATGTTGGAAGGTGCTCAACACAGAACTAAAGAAAGTTGTAAGGATGCATGGCAGCCACTCCTAAATCTACAGTTTGCTCAGGGAAGGCTTTGCATCTTGGAACAGCAATGGAACTGCTGTTCAGGATTGCCAGAACTTACAGGCAGAGGGAAGGTTTGGGTTGTGCTCCTATGGAGCTATAAAAAAGATGCTTCTGGAGCAGAGCACCTGGCAGTGATAGAAACTACCAGGATAGAGAGAGACACATTTGAAATAGACCATGTTTGTGAAGCCCATTTTGCTAACAACTTTAGTGTTATTTGACAAGCTCCCTCCAGTCTCCATCAGTTTTAGCCTCAAAAATATTTCCACTAAGATTTTAAAATAAATGCAAGCTCTGTATTCTGACACACAGAATTTGCCAAGGGTGCTTTAGCAAAGAAACCCACAATATTGCTGCATGACAATTAAATTAACAATCAGAAAAAAAAAAAAAAAAAAAAAAAAGGAGAAAAGGAGTACTGCAGAGCCGTGTGTTGATCCATTTCTTTTTTAACTGCAGGTTTTGGATTCTTGTTGCCACTGAAACTGAAGAGGACCAGAACTCAACCATTTGACTTTTGAACAATCTACCTTGAGATTACCATCATTCCCTTCTCAATTCCAGTGCAGCTGATAAACATCTCTCAAATCAGCACTAGATGCTTCTCTTAAATTACACATAAATTAAATTCTTGCAAGGAGTATTTTTCCCCCAAAAAAACACTGAATTTACTTTGTTTCTTTTTTCCTTCTCTTTCCTCTCAATCTTTTTCTTTCATGCTCCCAAACCAACAGGCTGACTTGTCCCCATGGGCTATTGATGGCATTAAAGTGGACTGTTCAGCAGCTGTGCCCTACTGCCTGCCCTATTGATTGGTTTCTCACATGGCTCTTAATAGGTTTATTGATATTTTGGATTCATTTTGTCCTGATTTTTGCCAATCTTCACATTTTCACAGTCAGGTTCCATTTTGCTTGAGGAATGTATGCAATTAGCCCAGCTCTCAAAAGGCACATTCTTTCACTAATGATTTATTCAGCGGATTTATCAACCCATTTCTTTCCCTTTTCTAATGTTTCTTTGTTGTGAGGGTTTTTTGGCTCTCACTTTGTTTTGGTTCATGTATTTAGGCAGGATTTGTGTCTTATCTGCTGTTTTCTGAATGCAAACTATCTCCAAATCAATTATAAATCTTTTCATGGCTTATCTGCCATTATTGTCTGACTACATTTTAAAACTATTCTTCTATTTATAATAAATTTTAGCATCCATTCATTTTGAAATCCCTTAGTGGCATAGGATGAATGTTGTTGCCAGGTAGAAATGTTTTACTACAGACAAAGATTTGATTCTTTGTCTTTAGGAAGAAAGGCTAGTAAACAAATGCATTCAAGTCTGAACTGTTACTCACTTAAGTCTTACTGAAGAGTAGAAAACAGATCCAATGAAAATATTTGTCCCTAAGAGTTCAGGAACTATGGAAATTGTGCAGCTTCTGGAACCTCTTCAAAAGACAGAGTACTAAGTGGGTTTACTGACTGCTGACAAATATTATGCCACCAAATGTTTCCAAGTTTCTCATATGCTGATTATTTCACTTGATTTTGTGTAATTTTACTGTTGAGATGGTGTTCTATTTGGCCTGCTTTGAAAGAATTAAGATATCATTTATCCCCAAGTTGTTTTCTCTATATAAGAATCAATCTCATTTATAAGACTTATTTTCAGTTATTTTTATGCTCTTTTCTCAGGATGCTCCTTCGTGTACTATATTGCTTTACATTTTTCATACAGCCTTGCTGTTTGGTTTTATGAGGTTATACCTACTGCTCATTTACAAATCCATGGTAACAAGGTGCCTTGCAATACCAATGATTTTAAAACAGTGGGAATGTCACTTGTAGATTAAAGCAAAACAAAACCAACTGTACCTTTCTATTATATTAAATGCAGAGAAAAGGATTTGTTGCTTTAAATCCTCCCAGGGAGCTGGGGAAACCACAGCATTGCACTGCCAATGTGTAACCATCAGCCTTTAGAATATCACATAGGGGTTTTTCCTTGAAAATAAGAGTTTAAAACTGCCTATGTGCTCATAGCAGGGATTAATGCTGGGATGCCTCTTATGTTAGGCTAGGCCGCAACAAACAAAACAGAGATTTAGTAATGTCAACATTTTTATGTGAGGGTTTTGTTTATTTTTGTTTCTTCATTTTAAATCTTACAGATTTTACCAATATGACTTCATTTCATTTCAAGTAAGTGTTTATACCCATAATCCCATTATTTCACTATTATGCTCTGAGTTTCTTTGACAAACCTTCATCTGTTTTAAAAGTAAACAAATTCTTTACCATAGGCAGTGCTCAGCAACATCTGGCATAATTAAACCTAATTGTAAGTAAGGCCTCTGGACTCTCCTTCAAAACAAATTTAAATACATTTGAGAAAGTAACAGTTTTCAGGTGTTTCTCAAACAGTAGAGGATCTTAATACAATTCCTTTGAAGTAACATGTATGTTTCTGGGAAATAGGTCCCTCTGTAAGTTATACTCACACACCGAGTTGCCTCAATTTTTAGCTGAGTTGGAATCAAGACTGTGTCTGCCTTTTGTTTACACAGGAGGATTAGAACAGGAGGATAAATGAGGGGTTCTTGGCTGCCTGAGGATTATAGAAATAACAGAAAGACCTCATAAAACCAGATAGCATCCTGCTTCAGATTTGCAGCTCCAAAAAGCTAAAGTTTGGCAGGCACACACTGTGGTTAAAGCTTCCTTATTTGGGAAGAAAAGAGCAGTAATACTAAAAAGGTTGAGAGAGAAGCAGTGTTCTCTGAGAAGACTTAAATTCAGATAAGCTAAAGCAGGCATATATTAACTGGGCAAGCATCAAACTGATGGTCTGATAACCACTTCTTCCAATGGAAGAGTTTGGCTCTCTGAGATGTGTTTCCAGTCAATTTCTATTAGACAGCAATATTTAATATCTGAATACAGAGTGTTCCAGCTTCCTTTCCCTTTGAAGCCTGGAGTGCTATGGCTGCTCAAAGCCGGGAATCAGAGAACCTCCTGTTGCCTTTGGTCGGCAGCATCTCCCTCAGAAGCCAGGAAGAAGGCAGTGCCAGCTGCTGGTTAACAAACAGATACATTTTCCTGGAAAGCTCCAGGCTGTAAAGCACACCAAATTGCCAACAACAAGGGTCAGTGTTCAGTCTGTGCCATACTGGAAAGCTACCTGCTATGGGCATGGTTGTAAGGGACTCCTGGAGGTCACCTAGTCCAACCTCCCTGCTCAAGCAGCCTTCCCTAGAGTAGTTTACTCTGGATTGTGTCCAGATGGTTTTTGAAGATCTTCAGAGAAAGAATATTGACATTTAGTAAAATCAGGTCCTCTGGGAAACTGTGGGGTTAAAAAGAGCCTCTGAGCAGTCATCTGGCCTGTTTCTTTGACACCACATGGAACAGCAGCTACACCTATGTCTTTCCTGACCAATAGTTGCCTAATTTGTTCTCAGAAGCCCTTCCCATGGCAGACAGTTTGCAGGGCTCCAGTGAGTCACCTTCCTGTTAGGTTTCCTAAAGCCTAATCCAGGCTGTCTTTGTGGCAGTTTCAGCTCATAGAATTTACTGTCCTCCTACCCCACCCAAATGTGGGGGAGAAGAAGTTACCATCTGTGATTGCAGTGGCCTTTTATTAGACAATGACTAAGTGGTGGCCTCAGAATTCTCTAGACTAAGCAGTAGATTTTTTTAGAGTTCATGGTTTCTCGACTTAGGACCATTTTTGTTGTCCTCATCTGGAACCCCTTCAATGGGCCAACTTCTGCTTGAGTTGCAAACCCACAGACTTGAGACATTATTCTAGTTAGGATTCTACAACACCTAGCACAACTGGGAGAGCTCTCTTGTCTTGTGTGGCCTATGCTTGCTGTTGTGGCCCAGCAAGAAAAGTCCCTTTTTGTCACAACAAAATAATATTCACACAAACCAACCTTTTTTAAACAAAAGAAACAACATAGGAACTCAGTCATCTGTATACATACATAGGTCCTGCACCACCAGAGACACCTGCAGGAAGAATCTTCCCTTTTCTGACACAAGTCTTCCCAGAAGTCACAAATCACATCTATCAGCCAGCTGCAAGGATCCTCTCCATGGGATCTGATCCGCTCTATTCTCTTAGTAGCTCAAATAATGTAAAAACCACATGGCATTACAACTAGGACTTCTTGCATAGGGAAGCCACCATTTTGGGGCACAACACATCTGCATGATCATATATTTATGAAAAGAACATTTCTGGGTCAACTCAACATTCTACATTTAAAATCTCTGAGTTCCAGGTGAATTCTGTAAAATTCTTATCAGATGATTTAAAAAATTCCAAACTGAGTATGTAATTTCTGGTAAGAGCATATTAAATATTAAAACTTGAATTCTAATCAAAATTAAAGATATTTCTGAAAATCCTCCCTACTGCAAATATCTGTGTATCTGTCATAATAGTTGTGGAATTTAGGAAGCCTACAGACAAAGACCGTGGACAGCATTCTGTTGTGCTCAAGAAGATCTACAGGGATGCCAACACTTCTCAGATCTCAATACATTGCAAAATAGTGCACCTTGACCATATAACCCTTGGCTTCTTATCTCCATATTTGCCTGCTGCAGCCCCACTCGCTCTTATTTGGTGTCTTCAAAAGATACAGGGAGGCTGAAAGGTACCAGCCAAGCTCTGGAAAATCTCTGGAGCTGGGAGACTGGGTAAGGCAGACCATTATTCTTACAGCAGATTATTTACATAAGTTTGGCTGCTGGGACCAGATTGCACACACACAAAACACGATCAGCAGTGACTCAAGGCCTGGCTAGTTTTATATCCACACAGTGTTCAAGACAAGCTAGAACTTAAAGGTTGATCTCCTGTAAAGGTAAACAGGCCATGCATGAACTGTCCCCTTTGGAGTACACAGAGCATTGGTTAAGCTGGATGTAGCTGGTAGAGAAAAGAACCAGTTAAATCTACCCCTAAATTCCAGTTAACTCAAACCAGGTGTTTGGCTCAGCAAAAAAACCTTCTAACTGGTATTGTAGAAAACTGCAGCAACAGTGGAGAAATTTGGAACAGATTTTCTCAAATGTTTCTAATGCATCCAACCTTTTCTCCCATAAAACTGGTAAGCACACAAGGGAAGCAAGCATATGTGTATGGATGTTTATAGACTTGAAGGAGAAAAGAAATCCATAGTTCCCTAACTGCTTTCAAAAGCCACAAATGATCCTAAATTTCTTTATAAACACATTTGACTGAATGTCCTCACCAGGAAAAAGTTCAGTTGTGTACCCTTGAGCTAATTTACTGTGTTGTAAGACTTGAGGTAAAAAGTATTTAAAACAACATAAGCAGAAGGCTAGAAAGAATAGTGAGAGTTACAACTCATGATAAAGGATATAGTAATGCATCAAATGGAAGAGTCCAGCCTTTATTTATTTCCAAAGAGCCTGGAAGCAATTATTAAAAACTGGAAAGCTGAGGGTTTAATGAATGTGGAATATTATTACATGTCAAAAAGATCCTAGTCCATGATTTAAAGGATACAAATTAAATCAATCATTTGATTAGAATTGCTTTAAGCAAAAGCCTAAGTAAGAAATATTTAAGAAAAGCAAATGTAGACTCTGTAAATTAAAAAAAAAAAAAAAAGACAGAGAAAGATAAAAAAAGGAATAAAAGTATTTTCACTGTGAAACATGCCTTAGTAACAAGCAAGTAAAACAGTAGAGGTCTGGAGAAGCTCCCAGCAGTGAGTTACATCATTTACTGCAATGCTTGAATAAATTTCAAATAGACTTGGAGTGCAGAACGTTCTCTGTATAATACCAGCAGGCCAATTGTGGGCTCCAAATAAAAGGAAAGGATTCATCATTTACCATCCCTTCTGCAGCTTTCTTTTCATTACAACAAAAGGCTGTTTCAATTAGAGCTGTGCAGATTCCCTGTGCTGAATTCAGTTCAAAGTGTTCTTACGCAGCGCCAGCATCTCCAGGGACCAGCCTCCCTGATCAGCAGGGGCCAAGCTGTCCCAGGGCTCGGACTGAGATCTGTTTGGGTCAAGCTCTGCTTGCCATCTCTCCCCTCAGCTCTCTGCAGAGTGCTGCTTCTCAGAGAGGGCCTGATCCAACCTCTTCCCAGCTATTCCAGCTCTGCTGCCTCGCACCCCTGGGGCTGGATCTCGAGGCTCCTGCAGGGCACCAGGAAAGGATCCCCTTGGCAGCTCTGCTCACCCCTCTCCACTACCTGTGTTTGGGGCTGCAGTTAAGCACACACTCGTCTTCTACCTCTTCCTTTTCCAGCCACAATAATGCCTGAGATGTACATGCAATTGCCATCCCCCAGTCCTAATAGAAGCTTTAAAGGGATCCTAACAGGTTCCCCCTAGAGACACAAGGACTGCCATGCACCTGGCCCGTGTAGAAAAGCACACATAATACTCAGAGCTTTGTGCACCTAATGATAGCTCCTCCAGCACTGAAAAACTCAGGCATGCAATGGGCTGCAAGGCATCTGCAAGCTGGAAGCAAATCCATACAGATTTGAAGCAATGACACTGCATTTGACAATCCTCATTTTTGGAATTAATTCAATACACTTGTCTCAGCCTATGAACCAAAACATGACACCAAAAATATATCGCATTTCCTGACAGCTAGAAAGTAAAAAATACTTTCAACAAATTTATTTCATCTCTGAGCCTCATTTACAATTAAGTAATCTATAGCTGAGTGCTAAAAAAGAAACAGGATTCCGCTTAGAAGTGCAAATGCCTATAAATTGCTAAGTACTCAGAGAAAAACAACGTAGTAATTGTGTCCATTACTATTTAAATGAAATAAACACAGCAACACAACTGTTGAGTAGGCTCTGACCACTTCTGTTCAATACTGTGAATAACAGGAGCATCTCCAGACACAATTTCCAAAAACCCTGAACTCTTTTGCCCTCAGTATGTTGGTCTGTAACTATAACAGTGTGAAGTGTTCAGACATGCCTATGAGATTATGTCAGACCCCAACAGCTGATGCTGATTGGCTGCAAGAGCCAATATTGTTTATATTTCTGTATATAATACCCTTTTCACCAACCCAAACTTTCTTCACTTTCTATTGTTAATAAGTTAAAGTATTTAACAAGCTTTTGGCCAGCACCAAACCCCAAACCAGTACATTCA
This sequence comes from Melospiza melodia melodia, assembly GCF_035770615.1. Classification (NCBI taxonomy): domain Eukaryota; kingdom Metazoa; phylum Chordata; class Aves; order Passeriformes; family Passerellidae; genus Melospiza; species Melospiza melodia. The sequence continues at coordinate 29,356,332 of NC_086198.1, forward strand.
AAAGTACATTCTATTGAATAACACTACGAATTCCTTGTTTCACTTATTTTTGGGATCTCATAGCACAGTCCTATATTTAAGCTACATTTTTCAGTCATAAAACTTCCTCTGACCTTTGCCTGAGAATGTCCAAAAATATTTTCATTAAACACTTGTCTGTAAAGGATACACAGAAGTCCCTCTTTTTGGAAGTGAGTGATGTGCCCAAAAAACTTTCCCCTGCCACATCCATTCCACAGAAAAATACTGGTAATATCTCAAAAGAAAAAAATGGCCCCAACTATGGGAAGGAGTTTGACTCACACCACTTCTGGGGCAGCAGCTGCAGCATGCTGCACTCAAGAATGCCAAGGAAATGTTCTTTTACCTTTTTTTCTCCCTATTCTAAAATAAAAAGTAGCTCTATGAGAATTTCTAAAAATAATTTTCACTGCCTAGTGGGTTAAACCAGACACTGGGAAAGAGTAAATTTACAATTACCTATATGTCATGATATCAAGGTGCTATGATCCTTTCTGATTAGAGGACCATGCATAAATTTTCTCTGCCACATGTTTTTTTTTTTGTAGGGAGAGTAGGACTGTGTAGAGTGGCCCAATGATATAGCAAGGGCAGGTCTGAATTTGGAACTTCTGAACTTTTGAGGACTTGGTTTGCAAACCAAGTACTAATAAAAAAAATATTCCCCACTGCTCTGGTGTACAGTTTATAGTATAATTGTAGTAACATCTGTGCTATTCCATTAGTGTAAAATTCTGTGCAAAGGAAGGCATGACCATTAATTGTACCTCACATAATTAAAGACCTAGTTGATATTTATAAGACTTCATAAATGAATTCATGTAGCATTATCCTGATGTAGATGCTCTTTTCCCCAAAAATGGGTCTTACTACTTAAAACAATGGATGGCAATGCCCAATGGTTGGCAGTGTGGGGCATCTTTTGTTAACAGTGTTTACATGGGAAATATTCACAAATAAGATTATCACAGTTCTTTTGTCAGTCTGCTTTAGATACAGAAACATATTAGTTTATCCTTCTTGCTTGTGTAGCTTTGGTTTCATCAGGCATGATGGGAACTGTGGTGCTCATTCTGTGTGTATCAGCTGGAAGTGGGATATGCCTTGGATGAAATGGGAAATTAGCATGAAACTCCTCCCTCAGCAAACCATCCTGTTTACCTCAGTACTTCTTTCTGGGCAGAACTGGGAGGTTGCAAACAAAAGGGGCCCATTGCAGGGCAGACACACAGACAGAGGAAACACAAGACTGTTAAAAAAAGGAGTTGTTACGACGCCTTTACAAACCCTAAAACTCTAACATACAGATGGTTTTACACATAACACTGAATGACAACACACAGAGACCTATTCCCCATTGCAGCCAAATGTTGCAGACAAAATATTAAATAGATATACAGAGCATTAGAGAAAAACAGTGACTACAGCATGAAGGGAAATGATTTATGTCAGATTTTGCAATGGAAAAATGTCCTGAAGAAAGAGAGCTGAATTGAAAGAAAACATGAAGAGTTTAGAATGTGTCATTAAACATGCTTAATCCCAACTCTTCTCAATTATATTCAAAACTGAAAAAGAATCACAATCCATACTTGCCCAAACTAAAGATAACTGGAAGTATCCCATTCCCCCACCTCTGGAAAATGACCAAGTCTTTCTCTTTAAAGAAGTAAAGACATTTCAGGACGAGACAGTCCTTCTTACACCAAAGTCCTAATTGAAAGAACATGGCATGACCTGAAGCAAAATGTTAATTAAAACCATTCTGCATTTCTTTTCCAAGCAAAGTCCTTTTGTCTGACTTTTATAGATTAATTTGACACACTCCCTTCCCTTGCCTGGAAAGTTCTGGGGTTTTTTGTTTATTCGGTACAAAGCATGAAATTATTGTCCCTAATGCTTTGTTCTTTCCAATTGCATGAAATTTAGCAACATTTTCAAACATATTTGTAAGATGATGAAGGCTAGCATATGAAAGCTAAGAAGAGCTAACATGAAAAACACATGAGTGTGTCCACTTACATGGAGCAAATCCATACTCAGTACACATGAAAACCAGCACTTTAGCAGCTAATTATTTTTTTGTCCTCAAAGCACTAAACTACCAATTAACTCAACACACCTCCATGTTTCTGATGGGAAATCAATTGCAGAAACAGTGCTGTTATAAACCCTTCCATCATCATCCAACACAAATACATTTCTCTATTTGCATGTACAAGAAAGCTCACTTTATTTAGAAAGACTTGAAAAAAATTCACTCTAAATTTATGTTTCTAATACTACTTTCTCTCTTAGGCTATAGAGCCTCTTTTCTCTCCTTTCCAATTAAAAATGCTGAGCTTCTTACCCCAACTGGCCACACCACTGAAAATGAGATTCCTTCTAATTGTATTCTAAATTCTCTGGTTCTAGCAGAAGATGGATGTTGTTTAGAGCACTGAACATTATCCCTTTACTTTCTGCCCTCCAGAAAGCTCTCCTGTGTCTAATGTCAAGGACACTTTTAAACACACCAGCAGTAAAATCAGCCAAGTTGCATAAAGTGCAAAGAGATTTTGTTTTTCCTGGAGGCCAACAACATGGTGGGACTAGGGCAGACCATTTCCTACTCAGTAACACTTCTATTCCCTTTTAATACATTGCCCACCAAAACAAGAACAGGCAGAAAAGACCAAGAAATTGAAGAATTAAACCCAGATTTCCAGAAACACATCAAAAACAATTAAAAAGCCCACAAAAAAAAAATCAAAAATATTAATTACGTACCATGGAGAAAAATCAGGTGGCTTAAGAAGGAGGTAGCACCTTGTTCCTTCTGTCCTTGCAGGAGGGGAGGGAAGGGAAATTAATTGTTTTTCCCGTGGTGCATCCTGAGCCCCGGTGAGAGCAGTTCCCTCCCAGGCAGTGCCTTCAGCTGAGCTGGGCAAGGCAGGAGCAAAAGGAAGAATCTGATAGAAAATCAAATGGTTCTCAGTGGGGGAAAGTAAAAAGGGGTTGAGGGGACATTTAGAAATGGGCATCTAGGAAAACCTTTGATTGGAGAGTTTAATTTTTGCCAAATTCTCTTTGAAATACTTGTAATCTACTTCAATAGTCTTTAAACTGAAAGCTGTAAAATCCTTATTGTGCTCACTCTGCTGGCCTGGACGTTGCATTAGTTTGCATATTTTTAAGAAAATCATATGGACTGTTACCTTTGAGGAATTAATTTCTCAGTCATAATCTAAACAAGTGAAAGTGGAGAAAATAACTAAACTACTTGTGAATGTTTTGTTCCTCCAGTCACCATGAATTCTGGTTCATCTGTAGCTCACAGCCAAAAGGAATCCAGGGTAAAACATTTCCTGGGACTATCTCCTGATTCAAATTTCAGCTAAGAAAAATAAATGGAAGTTTAATTGAGCACATCCCCTATAATTTCTCTCTTCATAACAATTTGAAAATCAATCATAACAATTCCACTTTAGATAGCATTCTGAATTGCAGGTATGTAAGCAAATAGTTGAGATCTAAATTAAAAGCGGGAACAATTTTAAATTTCCAAATTACATATACATAAAAAAGAGAAATAAACATTTGTAATTTTTTTTCTTGTCAGACACAGTTATTTCCAAAACCTAAATAGAATTCCTTACCATATTTACTTTCAGATATTCCTTTTTTAAATATGCCACATACATTTTAATTAAGAGATACCATTAGTCTGGTTAAATTATGATTTATCCTGGGCAAAACTTTTGGAGGCCTAATTTTTGGAGACAGCTAATATACAGAACAACTCTTGTAGTTGTGAGAGAAATGCTTCACCAGAACCTGTCATAAGTCTAACTGGTTTTTAGCCAGAGTGATGGTAACTATTAGGAAAGCAGATTTTCTATGAGTGATTTAACTTGGGGTGACCAAAACTAGTGAGATCAAAAGCTTTATTGATTATAGGACCACTAGAAATCTGCTTTTGGCTGAATTTCATCTGTGTTTTGCTGGGTTAACTACTGCAACAGCTTCTTCTCTGTGCCATCACTCACAATATGTAGCACCAGGTCACTTCTTCACCTGTCTCCTGCCTTTTTCTTTGCAAGGAAAGAGGGAGCTGAAGGAACAACCTATTCTTGGCCTGCAGTTGATCTTTTCCTCCCTCCTACCACATTGCCAAGAAGTAAAAATGTAACAAAAAATTATACATATAAACATAATTTTAAAGTGAGATACTGTTAAAAAAGAGATAATAAATACAAATTATTTACCAAACTATAATTACCATTATCTAACATCAAATTATAACAATCTTTTTACAAAACAAATCCACAAACTGTGCTGTTTTTCAGTAATTTATTGCAGCTAATTACATCTAAACGATACACAGATTTTTTTGTTGTTGTTGTTCTGAGTCAGTGAAACAGCTGGAAAACAATTTAATTTTCAGAGAGAAAACTTATCTTCTAAAACTAAAGACTTCATGTATATTTTTGGGGCATGACTTGTAATGCATATTTGGGGGCATATGACGTAGGGTGATTTCTATGCTACATGGAAGGTTATAGAGGAGAATAAATAAGCAATCCAACCAGTTGCACTCAGCAAATATAAGTGCAACAGAGAGGTGCCAGACTTCCAGTACAGGAAGGTAACCCAGGGGTCAGCAAGCAGGTCCCTGGAAGCCCTTTCAATCCTGTTAAACATCTCACCTGAGCTCTGTCTGCAGCCCAGGAAACTTTAAAATGGCCTTCTCCCTTCCTCCCTAAAGCTCCTGAACCTTGTCACTGTGCAAGGACAAAACATGGGCTCCAGAAAAATGTCATCCTAGGAGTACATGAATGTCAGTTCAAGAGTGCACCTCACCCAGTGTCACCTCTCAGCCTCCAAGCAGAAGCCATTAGGGCATTTTCCAACCTTCCTGTGGCTTCCCTCTCAGTTACCCCAATAGGTATCTCTTCCAACTACCTGTTCAGTTTCCCTTTAAATCCCTCTTGTGGAAATAAAAGGCATACAGTTTTTGACAACAAACCCCACGGGTTTGCAAGCTACTTGCTTTATCTAGCCAAGCATTTCTACAAAGCACAGCAATCTCTTTAAAGTGGGGCTCCATACAGTACCTTGTCTCTGGGGCTGGAGGGCCAACAAACTGAAAAGAATGTCTTTACCTTCACCTTGTGAACATCAAGGACTTAAAAATGTGTTCCTTCTTTCAAGCTCTAATTGTCCCCTTTCAATTGGGCTCTTCCATCCTTTTGCTCTGTTGTGACACCACATCTTCAAACACAACAAAAAATTAATCCAGCCCATCCTCTTTATTCTTATCACTTATAAATTCACTTTTTTTCTTTAAGCTTTGTGTTTGCTTTTTTCTTTCTTCTTTGCTCCAAATCCCACATTTGGATCATTTCCAAATCCTGCTGGTTTTACCTCCAAAAAACTCCAGACCTCTACCCCTGTATCACTGTAAGTGAAACCTGATATCCAAAGTGCCATGAATATCAAGAATATCCAGCTTCACTGATGTAAATCCCTCTCATCTGCCTTTCTTAGCATCAGTGACCATGGTCCAGTACAAATAAAATGGAGCCACAAAGATGCTGGGAAGGGAGAACAGAGAAACCACAGGAGCCACAGGGAGATTTGGATGTCAAACATAAAGAAAACTCCTATTCAGCCCAGATTCCCTGGGCTTGAGAGTATGGGCAGCACAGAATCTTCAGGGACTGTTGCTGCCAAACTCTCATAGAGACTACACAGGAAATTTTCAGAGGGGATGGAGATACAGTCAGATTTACACAGGTTCCTGACTCCAGGCTCTCCAGTTTCTTTAACCACCTGATAAAAGTGGTTATAAGATTAAAAAAACAAACAAACAAACAAAACACCATTGTGTAGACTGTGTTTTGCATTGAAGTTTTTCATTGTCTACTGAGACTTTCCCCAGAAAATTAGCCTAAGACTGATAGCCATGGAGAAATCAGGTCCATGCTTTTCAGATTATACAATAGCACAGAAAAGGGCTCATAAAGGAATGTATTTCATAACTTCAATGACAGCCACCTTTGCCAGCTTCACCTAAACCAAATTTTAACAGTAGAGTATTTTGTTTTCTCAGCAAAGGACCACCTACTTTCTGCTGTGTGACATTCTACAAATAATTCATGCAGGGATTTCCAGATTAAACTGCAAGTCAAGGGTTCAATGCAAATCTTTTGTGATCTCCTTTTGTTAAACAGTTTCTAAATTAAAATAAAATCAGCAAGTTTCTTGTGAGTGTATTTTTAACTGAGTCTCATTGGTTGCACTCAGTTACTGAGAGCCCACAGAGTCACAGAGTAGTTTGGGTTGGAAGGGACCTTCAAAGGTTGTGTGTACAAATCCCTTCAATAAGCAGGGACATCTTCAATCAGATATGGTTGTTCAGAACTCCATCCAACCTGACCTTGAATGTTTCCAGGCATGGAGCATCTGCCACCCCTCTGGGCAACATGTGTGAGTATTTCACCACATTCATTGTAAAAATTTTCTTCCTTATGTCTAGTCTAAATCATTATTTTAAAACAATTTCCTCCTTGTCCTACTGCAACAGGCCCTACTCTTTGAGGCCCAAATGGGTCACTCCATCTTTTTTATAAGGCCCCTTGAAGTACTGAAAGGCCACTGCAAGGTCTCTTTGGAGTCCTCCTTTCTCCAGGCTCACAATCCCATTTCTCTGAGCCTGTCTTCATAGGAAATATTATGAGATTGCACTAAATCCCTCTGTCTATGTCATTAATGAGGACATTAAATAGCACTGGTATCATTATGGATCCCTGAGGGACAGCACTTGTCACTGATGTCCCTGATCAGGAGTGTGAATATTGTCCCTCTGGATGCAAGAATCCAACCAATTCCTCAACCACCTAAGAGTCCTTCTGTCAATCCTTAAAATATTATGGTTCAGAAGTATCTGGTTTCTTCTATCTCCCAAAGGGAATCCTGAATTCAAGAAGTTTTAGACATTAAGAGAAGGATTAGAGATTCTTTGTTTAGATCTTTTTCCTTCCTTAGCAACAGAGTCAAGCAAGGGGTGTGAAGCAATTCTCTTGGACACTGAGTATAATTATAACTAATTATTTCCTTCTTTCTCCTTGGAGCAACACACATTGACTTCTCTTCATTTCAAGGTAGTTGGCTGACACAATTCAAATTTAATTACTCTTTCTGCCTGATAAGCTTCAGTCTGTGAGCAAACATGTGCTGTAATAAAGACCTTTCCACTCCTGGTGCAGCCTGTAACTTTTGAAATCTTTCCTGGATGACAAAACAGCCTTCTTTACAGTAGAACTTTATCATAACAGCCATATTAAATTAAAAAACCTAAACCCCAAGAAAACTCTGAATTAATCAACTGACTGCCAGTTATAATGAATTCTCCTGTCAGAATTGCTTGACGTGCAACCAGAGCAGGTAACAGCAATGTTGATGTTCTCTTTCAAATTAAGGTTTGTTAGGCAAGGAAGAGAATTGTCATGGTCATTCTAAATAACATTCTTGGTCTTCCCCCATTGAGTAAAAGTTTCCAGTCTCTGAATGGTGGTAGTAGTCTAATTTGTATAATTACTGGATACAAATATCAAGGCAGAAAATTCTGACAGGGCTGCTTGTGCTTCACACCTTGGCTTATCTGCCGGGACTCCCTGCCCAGACTCAAACTAATACAGCATTATTAAAGAAGAGAATAGTTATTCTTTTGCCTTTTTAATTCTCAGTAACATCTCCAAATGGGAATTTCTATACTCAAATTCATCTTTGGATAGCCCTTAGCAATGAGCAAAACATAGAACTCTGCAGGACTAGGGAAGTCACTACCAATGCACCTCAAAAATACTCAGACTGTCTTCCAGGAGAAGGAGGCCAAGCAAAGGCAAGGGGCATCTCTAGTCAGTCCCATTTTAAAGCTGTTAGGAGGCAATTAAAATATTCTGATCATGGGCTGCCAAAGGACAAGCACAAACATTTGCAATTCCCTGGGGAAAATACGTCAGAAGCAGCAGATTTCTCAGACACGAGGCCAAGAGCAGCATTTGACATACACAAAACTCAGTCTGCAAGAGGAAGATGAAAGGAAGTATGAGAAAAAGTTTATGGCCTGTAAAACCAGCAACCAAGCCATTATTTTCCTTGGGAGAGTTTTAACTCATGGCCACCAGCAGTTGTTCTCTTCTTCCTTGGTCAAACTGAGATAGGTATCAGGCAGCTATTGAGCTTGTGCAATTTGCAATTTCTTTAAGTGGGGGCTAGAAGTGATTAGCATGTCTCTATTAATACAGATTTTGAGTGAAACCCCCAAAAGTAAAGAAACAATTGGTGGTAACACAAGAAAAATAAAGAAAAATTTGAGGACCCAGAAATTACCCCTCCAATATAGTAAAAAGAATAAAATTGACAAAAACATTTCAAATAAAATTAGCAATTTAAAATTAAGCAAACACTGCACTTAAATGCCACTGTTCAGAAGGGGCCCTGTTCTGAGCTGGACATATTTTATGCACCCCATTTTTTTTCTTAAGTGAGTGAATTTTGCATCCAACTTTTCTAGGAAATTCTAAGCAGGAGAACAGTAGGTTTGGATAAAGGATCAATTTTGTTCAGGCTCTGTTGCACCAGTGAAGGGTGGGCTGCTAGCACTGGTTAGTTCAGCTTTCATGTGTACATGAACCACATTTACCATAAAAGCACCATGATCCTAAATGGAGCTACCAAAGGAGGAATAAACACCACAGGTGAGGCTGTTACAATGTCCTTACAAGGACAGATAACCACTTATATTTAGCTAAAATGCTTTGAATCAAGGCTGGCTGATGGTGAGAATATATTCTTACCCAGAGTATTCCCACACCTAAGAGAGTGATCAATGCTATGTTGTTGTCAGCTTTCCCTGCAGCTGTCTCCATAATGATATTGTCTTTCCTAGTGATAGTGGTAAACTTAAAGTGAAAAATTCTCTTCTTATACACCACCTGATCTATCTTAGATTTTAATTTTTTCACAGCAGAAGACTTCCATGTATCATGGGCATGCATACAGAGAGGTAGGGAAGACAGGAAAATTATTGTAAAATATTTTTATGAAAGAAAAATAGTCCCAAATACAGTTGATTTTTAAAAGTGGTCTGGAGAAATGTTATTACTGGTCTTGGCTTCAGTTTTATAATGTTACTGTGCTGAAACAAAACATTAATGTCAAGCAGTGTCAAACCATGCACTCAAGGGGGTTCCAAATATTAATAGTGCCTCCATTCTAAGTGGAGAAGAGGAAAATTAGTATTACAAAACTTTAGTATTACCAAATTCCCTGCTATTTTTATAAGTATCCAAAAGCAGCAAAGGCTTAGGTTTGTTAGTGAAAATGGATATATAAAAATGTATATAGGGGTGGATGGCAGAAAACTTTTCTGACAGACCTGATTCCAGATTGTTTAGATGTTGGCTGCATCTTGTAAAAAAGAGTAGTTTTAAAAGCTATGCTCTCTAACTTTAAAGGAAAATACAGGACCCACACAAAGTATCTTCATGCTCCTGAAATATTTGATAAATAAAACCTAAGGACACATAAGCAATGTAAATGTTATCTATTATTAAAGAGGAGACAACTAAAGTATATGCTTGGGCTCTTTTCTGATTTTTGTAGTTTTATAAAAAATTTTCTTCTGCTGATACTGGTTACATACACATTACCAAAAAAAGCAATAAGGTTAAACAAAGAAGCAGATACACCAATTAAACTTAATGTTACCACACAGACAAAACAATGAAAGTACAAAAGAGGTTAATTGCTTCATATAGTTATCTAGCTCTTTTGAAATTAAGATATATTTGTATATATACACTCTGGAAAATAATCTCAATAGAGTTCTGAAATAGATTTGTAGAATGACTTTAAACAGCCCAGCACATATGTGTTTATCATAATTAATTGTGGAAGAGAATTAAGATAAACTGAATACATGTAATTTATCTCTCAATATGTACAGTGTACTTCAGTGTCACAGCATTAATCCCTATAACTGCAGTTGGTTTTCTTAAGTTCTGACTCTGAAAAAAGATATTTGGCTTAAAAAAATAAAAACGAAGGATGTGAATTTTAAAATAAACTATCTTTTGAACAACACATTTTCAATTAACATACTCTAAGTTAAAGCACATACTTTGAGAATGCTGAATTAAAGTCTTGAGGAAACACTACTTGAATCTGCCTGTATACCTCAGATGGTCTTAATTACTACATATTTGTTGATGTGTAAGACCTTAAATTATTCTTTTAACCAGACAGAAAGAAGAGAAAGGACATTCTATTGTGCATTTGCAAATGTCAGCTTTTGAAATAATGAACCCACACTTCTGAATCTCAGCTTGTTTTTCACTCCAGCTTGAGAACAATGAAACAATCCTACTTCAAGATTTATAACAGCAGCTGTGCAAGTTACAAAAGCACAGAAGTGTCACTGGGATTACATGAAAACTCTAATTTTGCTTCATATTTTGCCTTCAAAACACCTGAATGTTATTTGCCTCAGGTTTCTGAAGACTGGACATTGTAGCTGATGTCAGGCACAGAAAGTGTCAAGCAAAAATCTCGGAAATTTATGAGCAGATTTATCACCCAGCAAGAATAAGTTAGAAAGACTACAGTGTTCATGGCAAATTGATAATCCATTATAATGGAAATTTCAAAGGTATAAATCACACAGCATCATACAGAAATATAATTTGTTACCCCATGACTCCAGCACCTGGATGGAGTCACGTTACACCACCTTTTTCTGTTTCTTTCCTTTTTTCATCAAAGCAATATCAAATCATCCTTACATGAGGACAAACAAAAAAAGCATATTTACTGTGTTCTCACATTTGGCAATATTTGGTGTAATTTCATGTGCTTCATGAGATGACATATTCGTGAGAACTTACCATCTTCAGCATTATTATCCTATCCTAGAAGTACCTTCTGATTTGTTCCACAAAACACCTTTTTTTGGTGCAGTACATTCTTCTTTCTCCTGTGTCAAGGTGCACATCATGCTGTAAAAGGACAGTTACTTGAAATCAATAATGGATCAATTTCTAGTAAATATCTAAAAGCATAAAACCAGTGAACCACTACAGGCAAAGAACAGTGTGAGCAATGGTAGAAAAGCAGGCAACCACTTCTAGACCATCAGGTAGGATGCAGGGAAAAGAAGGCAATAAAAGGTTCCATGTCCATGCTCATGGCTGATGTGAAAGGAAATAAACCTAAAATGAAATGAAGTCCCAGGGATTCCTTAGGGCTGCAGGAAGAATTCTGCTTTTTGTTATCCAATCAATATTTGGCATCAATGAAAGTATCCCCAGGAATACAGGAACCAGCTTTAGCTTATGCAATTTTCCAACTCTCTTCTCTTTCATGAAGTAAATATGGCAATTGGACATGGAGGTTTTTGTTGCATTAAGCATTTGTATTTTAAAATACTTCCATACATGAGAATAGCAAATGCATACAGTAACTTCAGCCTTTTATCCTGTGAGTACCATAAACCATTATTGATTTTCTTGATTCTGTAACAATTACTTTCACACTGATGTCAACCAACAATTGATTTATAATTTATCAACAACTAAACTAGGGGCTTTCTAATTTGCGCTACATTGGTCAGATTGATGCAAACCACATGGTAATGTGATGATTTACTTATTAAATTACTAATTCTTACAGCCAGGTTTCTCATGGAAACACACCAGCATTTCTACTGATGAATTCCAAATTAATTTCCCACCATAGTTCACTGAACTTACAGTTTATTTGCCCCATGAGAGTTTCTTCCAGTAAGTGTCTAGACAGTTTCAGAAAAGCAAAAGAAAAGTAGAGGGAGTGGAGACATAGCCAACCAGCATTTGGTTCTTTACTTTAGGGATCCTTTCTGCCTCTGATCAGAGCTGCCAAATTTCACATGTCCATCCAGATTTATAAAATTCCTCCCATAAACACCACAGCTCTTGTAGGCAAATGCATACCCAGGAGCATCCTCTTTCATTTGAAATGAAAGTCCTTTTCAGCAAACTGAAGACAAATGGAAAAAAGGCAAACTCCAGACTCTAATCAGGAGAAGTAAAGGTCTTAGCACTTCTGCAAGATCATTGATTGGGATAGACATGCACTGGTACTCAGGTAACAAAATATGTAAGCAAAGCATAAAACCAGATGCAGCTGGAGTAGAATTAGAAATCCACAAAAAGTCTGCATATTTATATTAATCTGACACACTAAAAACTGTTGAATTGCCAAAGTCATGGGTGGTAAATGAGAAAACCGCAAGATAAGGAAGAGAGACAGAATAAGATTTAAAAGAGATAAAAAACTGCATTGATTTATGAGAACAAAGACATCATTTACTAAAAGTTAGCTGTGCAAGTTACAGCAGCTTACAGCCATCCTCGGGAATTGGCACTTAAATAGCAAAAAATTCCTGGTCTTCTATATCTTGGCCATAAGAAACACACTCTAACTCAAGAAATCATTAATTCAAACACAAATGTGTTTTTCTTCTGCAAAAGCCAGGCCTCTTTTTTTTTTTTTTTTAATTATTTCCAGAATAATGCCTTCCCTGTTCCATTTTATTGATTCTGAAATAAAATCCATATTTGTGTCTGACTTGTAACAGAGTATGAACCAACAGCAGCATGGATTTATTATTTTCACTGGGTTCCTATTTAGACAGCAAACTTGGAATCACCAATATTGTGTAAGATCCTGCACAACACCTGAACTTTCTTTTGGAGTTAAAAATACTTCCACTCTTGCCAAGAAATACTGGAATTGCTATATAACTGATCTCCCATGAGTCCACATCAGTATGCCAGCCTACAGGACAGGAATGAACATTACCTATGGACATGTACAAATTTAGAGACCTTCATGGTATCAGACCTCCCTGCACTCTCTGGCCCAGACTGTTGCTCAGTCAAATGGTGCAGCTCTTCTCGTGTGTTTTAAATTCTTCAGTGGGCAAAGTCACCATTTCAGGCTGAATCAGTCCCAGCAATTTCAGCTCAGCTGCAGCCCAGAGGGAGAAGGCTATTGTGGGATGAAGTATTCCTAAGTGATATTAATCCAGCAGGCTGAGAAAAATAGGACTGTAATATTTTCTTCACGTTATATACAAGTACTATATAAGTAACCAAATTTAAATTTCTTGAAGGCCCCTCAAAGTAGCAAAGATATTAAACCAGTCTATGGGAGCAGCTCCCTCACTATTTCCACAAATAAATGGTGCTAGCCAAGTATTCTTAACAGATACCAAAAAGATTAGGACTAAGACAATAATTTTAGGATAGAAAAGCATACTGGGACTTCGGGCTTGGAGAAAGCACTGACCTTCACCAACTAAACCTTTTGCATTTCAAACACTAAAAAAATAGAAGAACTGCTTTGCGCACAGTTTTATGCCATTACATTATTGCAGAAAATAAAACGACTTGCTGTAATGCTACAAAGTCTTTAAACAAAGAGGAATAGCCTGAATAGAAGTCACCATTTATATTCACTCAAACTACTGGAATAAGTCAAGATTTGTCTCACAGAACTGTATTGCTCTTCTTAATTTCAGATTCTTATGGTTCACAAACACATGGTCATGTTTCAGAGCAAGTTCTGAACTGAATTGTATTCCCAGTTATGTCTGATGGAGATCAACCAAATTACTGTCCCCTGTACCCACTTTTATCTTCTTATTTTATTCTAGCCTGTTTAAACAGTGAATTCTTCTTTGAATTGACTCCCACTCTTCCAATGGGTTTGTAGAGCAGCAGCACAACACAGTGTGAACCTTATCTGAGCATCCTTTATTAGAATACTAAACATGGTTTAAAACCACTTCAAACAATGCCTCTTAGAACAGATGAATATTTATGATAAGGACAGAGAACTCCTTAGGAGAGCTGATGAAACACTGTGCTTGTTCATTTCAAAAGGCTCAGAGCAAGTTGATTTGAGTCACCATTTCAAATTTTTCAGTACTTGCAGTGGTAGTGCTTGTCTAATAATTTCAAAAGCTGCTTATTAGCCCAGCTTTGTATGAAATATCAGATTTCTGTCATAAGTACAGAAGATAAACATTGGAACATTTTAGGAAGTTCAATGACAATTAATGCCATACAGAAAGCCTTCTAAAACCAGAATTAGAATTTAGCCATGACAAAGAGATCACAGAAGAGTTTTAAACAATACTTCCAAACATTATGCAAATTTGTCTGATTTTTTTAAACATGTAAGGCACCACAAAAATGTGTATCCAATATGTTGCTTGTATGACCTTCTCAGAGATCTATCAACACACACATCCCCACAAAAGCAGAAAATTACTCTTTGTAAAGATCAAGTTCTCAGCCAAGGGTGAAACTACTCATGGTTCCATAGTTTCCATGGACATAAAAAACAATCATACCATAAGAAAAGTTATTCTAATTTTATTTTGCTTTAGAAGTGGTAAGTAATCGGTGACACTGTTTAAAGGTGTTGTTCAGCACAATAAACATGGTTTGAGGTTTTTTTCTTGGTCATTCGATTTCATTCTGAGAAGTAGAAAAGGGATAAAATTGGTTACATCTGTGGTGAAGAAGTAAAACATGAGAAAATGTAACAAAAATCCTAAAATACCATTAAACCAACTTTTTAACCTCTAAGTAAATCTTTAACCACTACAATTATTTTATTTTCCATTTGTAGGCATGACTGAAAACAAGCTTTACAAGAAATCCTAAATGAAGCAAAGAGTAAAATTACCACTGGACAGTACTCCCCTGCAGTATCACCAATAAGAATATGAAACTAGAGATTTGTGAATTCACTGGTTTTCCCTTCTACGACTGCTATGACCCCCTCCCAAAAAAGTTCAAAGGAAGATTTTGATGTCATGAATAAAACTTTTGATAATCTTTATATCTCAATTTCAAAAATTTTTCCAGCCCACATTCTTAGAGAAATTAATGGAAAGTACCAAATATTCTTAAAGACCTGGCCTTTATTTTCTTTAGAATCTCAGTCTCATTGAAAGCCTTCAGTGACTCTGGTATTTCTTCCCCCACCCAACCCTCCCAAAAATATTGCAGTATATTTAGCTGAGATACTCAGTGATATGCTATAGAAATAACAGATTTTTAAGGATTAGACCTAAACTACCTTGGTCTTCAAAACTGTTCAGTATAAATAAGCAATCTTTTTATACTCATTTTAGCCAACCCATCATCATTATTAGACATAGGTTATTTGAACTAGAATTGATTTTTTTACAGGCTATGACCAAATACTCTCAATTTTTTGATACACAGATCTATATCAAACCTCTATTAAGTTGTAAAGTTCTAAATCCCCCACCCACCACCATTCCTGCTTTCAGAGTAGGAGTTAAAAGTACAGGAAAAAATCAGAACTAGGAAGTAAATTCAATTTTGTCAATTATTATTAATCATATCAAAGAGTAAGAAAGGGCTTGAACATAGTATGAAAGTGATCTTCTGACACGATGAAAGAGGTAGGCAGGTTCTGGTAGAAGGGTGCACTTCTCTGCTCAGCAAAAGGGTACTTCTCCTTTTCTCATCCCACCTCCCAGTCACAAGCCTCCTTAGGCCTGCAGCAAAATGAATCTTGGAGAATTTTTCCCACTGTATTGGATAGGAGTGTTTTCACAAGCTAAATTTTCTTTGTTCTCTGTGCTTCTGAAGTTGCTGGCCCTGCTGCCAATAAAACAAGAATATAATGAAGGCTCTCTAGAGATGTTAGAGAGCTGGAAACTCCAGAGACAAAGAAGAAAGTTCTGTTGCTGTTTTACAGAAAGAAAAACGGTGGTATGAGAATGAATTGTCTCAAAAAGCACTTAGCCAGTGGTAAAACTGGAAAGAGTTAAGTAAACACCCATGTAAAAGAAATGTAAAAACCAGAGTAAAATAGAGACAAAGATAACCTCTTCCCCAGTTCTAAAACTTTTAAATAATATAGAGGTTCTGAGCAAATCTGAAGCAGAGATTCAATGCCTTCAGCCATTTCAGTAACTCATCACTTTTATGGTAGCTCTGCTAGTTCAGATCACTCCTAACATCCTGCATTCCTCTCATGATGTTGAATTGGCTATTGTAGTAGTCTAAACAAAACATTCTTGTAGTCGCCTTCCTTGGCTTCCAGCCCCACCATTTATTATACTATAGTGAGCAGTGCTAGGAAGGTAAACAGCTCAGCTTAATCCTGCCTTGTTTAAATTGGCCCTTGAAATGATCAACACTTAAAAATTTAGCACTAAGTACTTAATGCAATATTTTAGTACTTAATGCAATATTTTATTCTATGGTCTGGACCTTATCTCTACAAACTCCTTGATTTATATACAGAGAGCTGCAAACTGATGAGAGATGATGTTTTCTAAGGGCTAACAAAGCATTCTCGCAGAAAGAGAACAATAAATTTGGCTGACAAATCAATGTTTTACAGGTCTGAAATGCCAGACTGACTTCTTGAATGGCCCCACAAAACTACCTGTCAGCTGATTCCCAAAAGCCTTCCCAAGGAGGGGTGGCTCAGCCATTCAGGACATGGCATTCCCAGTTCCCAGGCAGTCGCTCCCACATGTGCTGGAAGCATCACATGCTCAGCATCAACAGCTGAATTTTTGGTGTGATGAAGTCTCAGCTGTTTGCAAGCTGGAGCCAGGAAATGCTCTTTGTCTTCTCTGCACCCAAAGGGGTTCAAGGGTTGGCCACAGCAAAGACTTGTCTAGCCTGGAGTTGTCTGGGCTGAGAAGGAAATTCAGCAAACAAGGGAAGTGTTGAGGTAGAGAAGTGGGAGAGCTGGTTTGTGAATGTCAGTTTCTTGCAGGGTTTGTGGTTCCTCTTGGCTGACTTCAGCTCTCAGGAGAAGAGGGGTCGGGGACATTGGCGGTGAGGGCTGGATTCCAGGAGGAGGATTACAATTTACCTCCCAACTAGACTGGAGAGCAGCCAATGCACTGCTGCATCTGACTCTTTCATGTTGAGAAGACCATGGGAGAATAATCCTGAATTTTCTGGTGTTGAAACTTGAAGCCACAGAGATTTTTTGGTTTCCATTTTGCATTGTTTCCCAGAGTAAGTACATAATCACAGAATAATATAGGTTGGAACGGAACTCTAGATGTAAAACCCACACAAAGTCTCATATGAAGTTCTTGCAGGAGCAATCCCTCTCCAGAATGCTCCTTCTATTGACAGCCCCTTTGCAGCCCTATGCTCTGCCTCTCTACCAGCCCCAAAAGCAACCCTGGGCATTGACTGAGCCACATGGAAAGGCCCACAGCCCTCCTCCATAAGAAAAATTTTCCAAAGAAAAATTTCCAAATTTCTACTCTGCTTGTAGACTGCCTATTTCTTTGGCAGCACCTTTCCACCTCCACTTCAGCTACAGCTCTACACTTGTCTGTCACCCAACCCCAGCCTTAGCCCTGTGCAGGTGCTGAGCCTTAGCCTGAGTTCCATATCAGAGTCCTGCATGAAGAAGTTACCAGAGGATAACTTTTATTTGCAGTTTGTCCACTTTATCAACTTTAAAGTGCAGTTTGTTCACATTATGAACCCATTAACAGCCAGACTGAGTTGACCTGCAGCCCTAAGCCTTCTCTCTCCTCAGTTCATCACCCTAACACTAGGCATTAGCATAAACTAAACCTTAGGTCAAGCCATGTGAAGTGAGGTCTAGTTCCACGTGAAATCCTTGGCAGACAATGCTTTTGGCATCCTCACTCCAAATGATGCCAGAATTTAGTTTCTCTGCCATCTCCAATCCTAAACATAATCCTTGATTTTAGGGATCAAAGTACAGGCTGTGTCTCAGCCCAAGGTCCCCATCTCTGCCTGACATGATGAATTTCTGCAGGGAGAAGTCTTTCTGCAGACTGTTCTTTCCTTTGGCAGATTTCTTGCAGTTCCACCCCAACTGGAATGCTAGGCTTTCTTTCTCTGCCTTCCTTAATCCTAAACCTAACCTTTGGAATTGGCTTAATTTTAGCCAAAGACACCCACATCCAGTTGAGTCCCACGTGAAGATGTTCTCATGGGATGACTTTGGCAGCATCCCCTTCCTTTGTTAGTCCTTCACTACTTGAAGCAAGACCATATACACACTTCAAATTTACTTCAATCACCGTTTGAAATTAACTTAATGGGATATTTTAAGAAAGTGCAACCAATCTCATTTTGCCATTTATAATTTAGCAGGGTATTAATCTCACATTTGTTCAGGGGATCGACAAAGCTCCAAGGAGATTACTATACTCTTATTAGTCCCTTACACACCAGCTTTTGATTAAGTAGTGCCAGAGACAAGAATTTTTCCTGAGTGAAGATGGTCACTTTTCTGACACTTGAAGTGTCTACAGTGAGCAGAAAGAACCTTATTACAAAAATTAAAAGACAGTTCTACAGAAGGAGCAGAATCATCAACTCCTGTCTTTATCTCAGGTCTCTAAATGAGAGATGGTTTTGGTCTTGAATACGACTGGGATCAGACCACTGAAGGTCTTCAAAAAGAAGGATGGGACTTCAGACTTGCCAGGCAGCTTTTGTCCTAGAGATCTGCAAAGTCTGCAGAGGCAAACATGAATCAACATTAATTAACACAACCTGTTCACTTTTTTCCAGTAATTTCACAGATACATCCAATGTTTTCCAACTGAAAAAACACCTCTGCTTGGCTTCTGAAGGAGAGATGCTTTGAGGTCAAGATTTTCAGCACTATTTGTAAAGAGATTTACAGTCTTTGGAGAAAAGCAAACCCCAGCCTTTGTCAGTGCCAACTATTTTGTTTATTTTTGCAAATTTTTTTTCACTTATCTTTTTCAGAAAATTTTAAGTTCACAGGGGACAGGCAGGGGTAGGACTAGGTAGATGCTCTGCCTGTTTTCATGAACAACACAGCAGGGTGTTTCATATATTAAAAATGTAACCTAAGGGTTAAAAAACAATTACTAACCTATGTATTTTAAATCCTGTTACTTAAAAATTACCAAATAGCAGAAGAATTCTGTCTCATTATCACAGAAGACTTGATAAATCTCATGTTTTAATAAATAACACTTGTACAGAAAACTATTTATTTGGAATTTTTAGGACTAAGTGTAAACTGCAAACTCAATGTACAAATAATGAAGGTAATTTAAATCCAAGTGTTACCCTTCATACAAACTGTATAAACAGCTGTTGGTCTCTCTGTTTCAACAGAAATAAAATGAAGCTCTTGAATCTAAATATCCTGGCTCTGAGTATATTCCACTGTAAATACTGTTTCAGATCTCATCATTTGGGCATTTATAACATATAACAAAATCAAAGCACTTGAGTAGCTCACAGCTGTCCAGATTTTGCATAGAAAGGAAACAGTTGCTCCTTGAGGAATCCCACTACTTCCCAGAAAAACAAAAACCTGTAAATAAAAGTGCTTTCAGGAAGACCCATCAACACTGGGCAGCAACTACCACTTGGCTGGTTGAAGGTATGTGAACACTCTTACAGCAATAAGAACATTTGAGAAAAGTGGCTGATGTTGGGGGGGGGGGGGGGGGGAGATGCATTATTTTATGTTAAAAGACCTATTGATTCATAATTTAATTGATAATGGTGTTCCAGAAGTGCCAGGGCCACCTGATATGGCTGACTGCAAGGCAGCCAGCCCATGGAACAAACAAACTCCCCTGAATTAAACATTCCCAACCCACTGTCTGGTTCCAGAGGCTGTGGGCAGGGCTGGCTGAGCAGAGGGCTCTGTTCACCACTACTCCCTCTTCCAGGGATTAGACATCTCCACTGGATACTTTTTGTGTCCATTTTGAAACTTTTGTACTGTCTCCTCCTAAGGACCTTTTGCAATGATTGATACAGACACACTCTAACTACTTATGTCTACACAATCACCACAATTGAATTTCTACTTACATAATTTATATTGGTAATAAATTCTTCTACATGCTGCCTAGGCAATTTTAAGGCATTCAAATGTATCCCTCCCCAGGTTGTTCTGCGATTTTCAACCTGGTTTCATCTCTGGCACATGCAATTTCTACTCAGTGCTCAGACTAAACAGAGAAGGCTAAACAGATTCTCGTGTTTAGCCAAGTATGATAAACATATTCTTCATTCCTGACTGGTCAAGAGCAGAAGTACAGTGGAAAATAGGAAAATATTTTAAAATTTGAGATTTATAGGAAGCATCGCATAGCTCAAGGATGTCATACTAAATATTGAATGGGGTAAGTAAAACTAAGAATAGTTCATGCATGATCCATATGCTGAAATCTAATGTAATAAATATTTGTCCAAAACTTCTGAATAATGAAAATATTCAAAAAATGAATTATTCACTTCAAGACAGTTTTCATCTAAAAAACAAAGCT
The DNA here is from genome assembly GCF_035770615.1 of Melospiza melodia melodia. NCBI lineage: Eukaryota > Metazoa > Chordata > Aves > Passeriformes > Passerellidae > Melospiza > Melospiza melodia. The sequence goes on from NC_086198.1 coordinate 29,376,760, forward strand.
AAATTCAGAAAAAAAAAGTTCACTGCAATTAAAGGGATTAATTCTTTCCTCCCTGTCTGGCCTAGGTCAGAATTTACTGGAAAAATTTACATTTCATTCAAAACCTTTAATTCCACAGCAAGCTATATTTTAGACTGTATTCCTCTTCCAAAACTGGTCTGCTTGTCACTGAAACCTCCCAATGTGCATCAAATTCACAGCTACTGCACAAGGGTTTTAATATTCCTGAGTTCAAACACTCATCCAGCTCTCAATTGTGCCATTTAAGATTTTTTAGCAATATTTTGCTAATTAGTTCTAAGCTAATTAATGCTGTGTATTGGCCCCTCTCTGTGTGCCCCGGAGCCATTTGTTGTGCTGTTTTAGTACAGAGACTGTTTTGCTGCTCATTTGGTTCCCTACCTGGCACCATGACGGATGCTGGGAGAAAGGCCTGAGCCTCTGGTGTTTCCCTGCAGGGTTTGAATCTCTACTGCAAACTTTAGGCTGCAGCCCAGTTTGAGTTTAGAAAAACATGCTGAATCACTGGCAGGTTTGGTGCAGCTTGTTGCTGTCACACAGTAAGGGACTGTTTTTGTTGAATCTTGAAAGGAAAACTTTCCTGTTCCCAGTGGCTTACTACAGGATACTGAGCACTCATGTCAGGACACTCATTTTTCAACACTTTAAAACAACAAATTATGTCTGAAAATATAGAATGCAATTAAGGTGGATATTGCAGTCTCTTGCTGCTAGTCACTGTTTCTGGCAATTGTCATCACCTGTGACATAAGAAACAGCAGGGGAGCCCAGTGTCAGAAGTTGCATATCACCTTCCATCCTGTCAGGAGAAATTCAATATTTAAAGATGCAGTCTGAATACTGATTCTGGAATGAGTGCAGTGCAATGAAGAATCAGGCCCTTAATATTTAACATTCAACATTTAAATAGAAAGCCCCTTCTTCTGACTGCATGAGAACAAGAGAGTTTTTGGTTCTGGAGTCATATAGCTGGAATTTCAGATGTCACTCAGATGCCACCTTTTTGGTTTTTGCCAGTCTGAGTATCAGACTCAGCAGCTATCAGTAATCACCTCTAACTGGGCTCCTGGGCTAGACACTGGGATGGCCGAGCAGCTACTGCAACCCTCCTGCCACTCTCACAAAAGCAGGGATACAGCTGCCCAGTGGAGTGCTCCACATTTGCTAAGGAAGGAATGAGAGCAGCAGGAGTTGGAAAACAGTTTATGGATACACCAGGAGTCACTGACGGACTGCCCATGAAGGATCCTTCAGGTCAGCCTGGCTCTCACAGAGCTGAATTCTTCCAAACATTACACTCACTTCTGCACATGCTCACTTGTATTGTTCCTCCACACTTCAGTTGCACTTCAAAAGGCCTTTTATGTTGAAATACAATTGGTAAGTGATGAAAATGGCTGCTGGAGTACACTGGTGTCAAGAAGGATCACACAAACCCATCCACACCACCACAGTTCCTGGGCATAGACTTCCATTTCACAGTTCCAGGAAAAAAACATCACATGGAGCCTGTATGTGCTCCCTGTCTCTCCCAGGGCACCATGGAGGAGCTATCTCTCTCGGCATGGCCTCATCTCTGGAGAACCTTCCTATCATGAGTTCCCAAGAGCCTGGGCTTGGCAGCCAGCAGAGCAAAGGTCACTGCTCTGCTGTCACTGTGCTCCAATATTTGGTGTGCTGTTTGTTGCTATGTGTCTGGGCACGGCAGCACAGCCCTCCTCCCACGCAGGGAGAGAGTCCTGCAGCTCCAGCCTCTGCACACTCCACCTTACTCACTGGTCCGAGACAAAGCCATGACCCCAGAACAGTATGTAACACACATTCTCTTTGTTACTGCAAGGCCCCTCTGCATTTCAGTCTTTATACTGCGGTGTGAGAAATGTACAGTAAAAACCAACACAACCACTTCAAACTGCAATCTTTGTACATCTGAAATAATGGCATGGAACATCATTCCATTCTGCAGGCTGTTACTGGTTTCAATACTATACATCCACAGAGCGTCTCACTGACAGTGGACAGTTAAAACTGATTTGAATCCATCAGATAGCAGTAATTTTACTAGAATCCATGATAACATGACTTCCATAATTAAATAAATCATGATAACATAACTTATCTTCCATAATTAAATAAATCCACGATAACATGACTTATCTTCCCTAATTAAACATTTATGAGATTAGGAATAGAGAAATGGCGAGTAACAAAATTAACTTTTAAAGCATTTTTACCTCTCAACATTGAGGGATCCATCTTTGAATACTATTTTTATTCTAGAATCTGAAGCCAGCAGAGTAATGGCAAACACCCTATGCTTCTTTGCACAGTACTACAGCTGTGAACTGAGGGCCTAAAAGAGGGACCCTCAACCATTCTTAATGCCATGGAAAGTGGAAAGATCTGAATACGGAGAGGAAAAGAGAAAACACACTGTAGCACTGAAGAAAGACTTTCTCAGTGAATGGATCTGTAGCAATTGATGGTGATCCATGATTTGAACTTGATGACACTAAGTTTCATGTCACAGACACAGGATTTCTCCTATAGCAGAAAAAAAGATAGTAAAGAGAGCACTAGGAAGAATTTCACATGGACTTAGAGGGTAAGAAATACCTGGTAAGAAGGAAAACAAGAAGAGGAATTACATTATACAAGCAGAAGAGGAGAGAGCAGAAGAATCACAGGAAAAGGCAGCAGGCTGTGCTAGTCGCCCTGAAGAACAAATGACAGGTCTCTAACTGAAGATGCTCTCAAGCATGAGAAGGCAGAAACATGTCAAGCCATCTGTAGGCAAGAACATTAACAGGGAAATGACTGTGCTATTGCTAGGGCTGTATGTGAAATAAAATACTTGTGAATTTTCCCTGGATCAGCATTTAGAAGCTGTCCCTCACCTTTTGCAAGAGTTGCTGCATCCTTCTTATATACATTTCCAGTTGGTGTTGAACAATTACAGTTTTAGAACCCCATTCCTAACACTTGAGAGTTTCCTGCTCAGCCCATAGTTCATACTCCTAATGGGATTTCCCCACCCTAATTACATTGCCTAAAGCTGTTCTTTTTCTTTCCTTTAGGTCACATATTTATGGTTTTCTCTCCAAAAAGAATTATAATTCATCACAGCTACTGGCATTGTTGTTCAGCAATTGGTTTGGCTTTTTTTTTTTTTTTTCTGTTGGACAAGCTGCAGGAACAGTTGTCTTTAAATCATATTTATTAAAATTGTATAATGGAAATAATTTGCATTCCTGTTATGTCTTTCATTGAACTGATCCAGCAGCAGACCCTCTAGGAACTGGTGAATTCTTTAAACACTCCTTAAGGTAATGTGGATTTGCAGAAACCCCTTGACTGAGACAAAGGAAGACAAGGATCTGGCAAGACCAATAATTTTCAACCAAAAAGCTGTAAGAAAAATTAGTTCTATAACCTACTCAATTCACTCAAATAATGCAAAGGGGAATTCTGTGGGCTGTCATTCATAATTTGGTTTCTTTTCCAGAATACACAAACGTGTCAACTGAACAGAAGTAGATGTGCCATAGAGAAGCTGACAGGATTTGCATTTGTCCTGGAATATGCTATCAGAGCTAAAATGCCTAATTAAAAAAAAAAAACTCCAATGCCACATTTCTAGCACAATAATCCTATTAGATTGCTTAGACCTAATTAGGACAGCAAATGGAGGATAAAGGTCAAAATATTGTTGCACTCAGTTTAGGGCAATGCACCCAGTTTGAGATATACCTTCTTTTTCCTGTTTATATTGTCCATTTATTATTTCCTTTCATCCTGGTTACAGCTGGGTTAATTTTCTTCTTAGTGGCTGCTGCAGTGCTGTGGTTTGGGTTTAGCAGATTGAGAAGATTGTTGATAACACACTGATGTTTTGGTTGTTGCTAAGTAGTGCTTACCCTGAGATGAGTCTTGTTCAGTGTCTGGGGCTCTGTCGGTGAGGAAGCACAAGAGGGAGGGAAGCTGGCAGGAAGCATGGCCAGGACAGCTGGCCCAGGCTGGCCAAAGGGATATCCCATACCCTAGAGCATCATTCCCAGTAAATAAACTGGGAAATGCTGGTTGCTGCTCAGGGATGGGCTGAGCATTGGTCAGTGAGGGGTGAGCAGTTCTATTGTGCATCACTTGTTTTTCTTCAGTTTTATTCCTCTCTCTTTTTGTCATCTCCCTTTTGCTTACAATGATTATCATTATATTTTACTTTATTTCCTTCTCATTTTCAAACACTGTTCATTTAAATGCATTCTAGCCCTTTACTGGTTGTTCCGGACAACAAAGAACAAATGATTAAAAGCTTTAACAACCAGAAACTATTGACCTGGTCAAGATGCAAGAGAATTCAAGATGGAGAAAACAATCCTGAGATTCATTCATTCTGTGGCTCCATGAAACCTTAAAATGAAATTTGGTCACCCAGAGCATAAACCCAGAAAGGATACATTATCCATAAAGATGTTATTGTAAAGAACAATTTAATCAGATCTCTCTGAACCATCTTCCAATGATCTGCCATTGAACTAATAAGTTTAAAATTAACTCTGCTCCTTAAAAAAGTTGTAAAAGCAAAAGTTTTAAGACAGACATAAACAAACAAACAATTTTTTCATTTCTTAAAGTCCTTTCCCAAGACATATTTATTCCGAGCAAGTTGTTACTGGGGTTAAACTTTCCTGAAATTATTCACTATACCACCACTTAGGTTTCAGAGGAGAGGTAATATGGCAGCATTGATGGCAGCAAGGGCTGAGGCACTGAAACCATTGCAGAGAAAGTGTTTACAACTTCTACAACAAGAAAACTTTTTTATGCATAAACAATAAAAATTCCCAAGTGGTATAAAAAATTTGTTATTGAAGAAAAATGCCAGATCTGTTACCAATAAAGTGTAGAGTACTGAAAATAAACAACTGTTGTTGGAGATTCATAATATCTTGAAAGTTAATGATCAAGAACTGAATAATTTATATATTAATACAGAATATTTAATATTAATTGGCAATTATTTGGCATGTAGAAAATAAATTATAACAGTATGCTAGATTAATTAAATAAAATAATTACATGTTTAAATAATAGATTATAAATTAAATCATTATATAACAATCAATTCATTAATAAAGAGTTTAAAACAAAGACTTGAATAATGAATTCAAGTAAGTTGTGAATTCAACAGGTACTAAAAAGCTGCATTTGACTTTCACTCCCATTTCTTTAGAGAGACACTACAATTTAGCTACAACTGACGGATTCTTTAAACTTATTTTTGTTTGGAGAGGCTTCTAAAGTAAGCTGCAGTGAGGTGTTGAGATTAATTTTGTGGGCAGACACACAACAGCACAGCTTTTTGTGGTTTACAGCAATCCAACAGCACCAAAGTTATCAAGATTAATGCAGCCATCTAAAGCTGTTTGTCCAGGCCCTTTTGTGACATCTGAAACAGCTTAACAAGCCAGATTTTAAAAAGGAAATGAGAGTTGTTATAACAGATAAAAAAAATCCGTTAGCATCTTGGTTCAATTTCTGCCTTGAATTTGACGCTTAATTGCCTGCTAATTCCAAAGGGACATCTTAATTCTAAAGAATAATGCACACTAAATGACTCCTATTTACACAAGTGTTTATTGAAAGAATATTCTTTCAAGATAAGCTAGTTTTTTCTTCTTTCTATTCTTCAGTGACAAAAATTCCCCAGATAATGCTGAATTTACCTATTGAATAAAAACTATCAGAAGCCTCTTATGTTGCTGTTCTTCTATCCCCAAAGTGAAGAAAAAAAGATAAGTTGAGTCATATTTACCACAGAGTGAGCAAGGACATGGCAGAAAATTTGACAAGCTACCTCATTTAACAGCTCTGTGCCAACTGAATGTGTTGGATTCTGAGGTGATTTGAGGTTGCTTATCTTGAATTGATTAAGTATCTTATTAATATTTTAAGTAATCTTTCATCCTTCACACTAATGCTTCTGCTCTGCTAAAAAAAAAAAAAGGATAAAATGTCTTTAAAATAAATCATCTGCTGTGGTTTTCATAGAGGGAATACAAGGAATTGGATATTTTTGTGAGGTGTCTGGAGATGCAACTTGTTGGCAACTATTAAAAAAAATGAAAGGAAAATATTTGTGTCATTTAAAGAGCAAAATGTTGCAGTACTCAAAAAAAAAAAAAATCACAATATCTAAACAGTCCATCCTGTCTTTTGTCCAGTTGGTATTTTAAAACATGCTCTATAAGTTCAGAAGGGTCATCATCTGAAGAACAAAAAATGAACTGTCATCATATCGGACTAAAATATTCCAGAAGAAAAAAAAAATCCTGCACTCTAAACCCCTGATGTAATAGAACACAACATTGTATTAGGGCCAGAATCCTCTTGGTTTGAGGTAAATACCATACATGTACACTCCTATTAAAAAAATTTGGTCCTTTCAGAAACAAAAGTTAGCTTGCTATGTCTTGCAGTTTGTTTTATCCTATATTGCTACTACAGTATTGAATTATTTCATTAAGACAAATCAGCAAGTTTAAGCACTGAAAGGAACACACCTGCCCAATTCAGCAAGTGTTGTGACTCAAAAAAGCAGTGGCACTGAACTTGCTACATTAAAGAACATTACAGCAATTTTCTCAAATCCTAGTTGCAAAGAGAAAAATAAGATGATTTAGGAGAAACACGAGAACTGGAGAAAAATTGTCTTGGGTCAGAGAGAAGTGACATTTTATTAGTTTGTGAGATTTAAGCCACTTTTTAGGAGCTTCCCTTTTTTCCCTTTCCTGCACAGGAAGGGTAAGCACAAGGTACGATACACCACATGATGGAAACTAAGCAAGAAATGTAAGGGGGTGTTTGGTGAAAAATTTTGCATAAATTATTATTATTTTTTACTAGCAAATATAATCATAAACTTTAATAAACTGTAAGGTAGGGCCTTGGTTTCTAAAAAGGCCTCAAAAGGATACGATGGGAGGGAGTTCTTTAGTTTCAGTACTCATAGTTTCAATTAATCCCTAACTGCTTGGGGAAAAAAAATCCTTTGTAATTAAAGTAGAGCTATTAAATGGAATGTCTTCATAATAACAAACTCTTTTTGACTGGCTTGCAACAGTCATTCACCCCCCAAAAGAGGTGTTTAATCTTCTGCTCACCATGACTCAATTGCAGAAGAGTCCACAGCCTGCTTAGTACACAGGATATCATGAAGATAATCATGGAATATCCCCACATTCTTTTTGAGTCTAACCACAACAATATGTCAATATGATTTTCAGCCCCTATTTAAACATAAATCCAGTCAACCTAAGCAGGAAGAAAGTTATTTTAAAATATTTGATCACTTGAAAAACAAGCTTTGCATTTTTGGTAATTTACATGTTTGAGGAAATTTGTTCTTCTCAAAGTTACCAGAAAAATATTTCTACACTGGTAGCCAAAATTACCAATGATTTTATCCTGAACATACAGAAGACAGAGGGGTATAACAGAGGTAGATGTGAGCCTGATGCCAGTATTTCCTAATTTACGAGTACTTTGAAATCAAATAATTTAAAAATTGTTTTTTACTTTAATGTTTGTATATTTAAATTTTCTATGTGTATATAAAGTTGCTAAAGTTTCCAGCATCGCCAAACCCCAGCTTCTCCTTAGTAACTATGTCAATACTGTTTAAGCTTGTAAATACAACAAACTCTGAAGGGAATGCAGATAGATTTCCCATTAGAGATGACAAGAGTCACAAGGTATTTCAAAAAGCCAAAGTAAACAAAAAGTCAATGGGGAAAAAAAAATTAATTCTAGATACTTATTTCCAGATCTCAGCTTAATAAATATGTTTGATGATGGACACAGAAAAGTAACATTGTCATATCACCCTGTGCAACAGAACAATAGACACCCCAGTAACCCCAGTACTCAAGACAGTCCATGTGTATTTCCTGCCTTGTACTAAATTGGTTTTTGCAGAATTCCACTTGGAGCAAGAAAATATTCATACATCCTACATGTCATCAAAATCTCATTTTCTCCCCCTTCCCCACCCAGCCATCTCACTCCACATAGCAACTGGATTCAAACTGTCTGCAAAAGCAAGTAATCTGGTGCCATAACAAATTATGGCACTCACATGTTTTCTGTCTGGACTAAATTAGGGAGAGCACGTTATTAGTGCTCTCAAAAGCCTGCTGCTATCCCTGAAGTCCTCTTCTCTTACACTACATCTGTGACTGTTCTACTTTGTCCTTCTCCAGAGTAAATGGTTCTCTGATAAAACCAATCCCATTTTCCCTGACGGAGAAAAATCCTGACATACATCATTCATGGATGAGAAACTCCCTCAGTGGACCGACCTGTCTCCATCTGCTTGAAGTTAGAGAGCAGTCTGGGTCAGCTCCTGGGTGTCCAAAAGGAGCCCACATCCACCTCAGCGGATCTCAGCCTGAGATGCCAAAAGGAGCAGCCCGAATATTTGCCCTTCAATTACCTTCAGAGACATTCCCCTGTTTTGAGAGAGGGGACACGTGCAAATCTGTGCTCTGTTTACATGTGCACACATGCAGACAAACACTATTGCCCAGTCTAGGGCTATTCCTGGGAATTCTTAAAAAAAGGTAAATATGCAAGTCCTATGAAAAGCTCTGAATAGAGGTAAGGATTTCCAGGGAGTCCAGAAGATGGGATAACTTCAGATACAAGCTGAAAAACAAAGAACCAGGTCTGAACAGGCTCACTATTAAATATTATCCTATAAATCCTACTTTCTTAACAAACATTTATACAGTTTCAACCCATACCATGCAGAAAAAGTCATCTTGTCCTTAAAGACAGCTAGCAAGTAATCTTTTTGCAATGACACCCTTTTTCCCAGCAGTTTGTGAAAATAAAATATGAGTGATTCAATCCCTAACACTTGCAGGCACCAATGGCTTAATTATTTAACAGTTCCTGGACTGCTGATATTTCCAGCTTGTGGACTTGGTTACAGGCTCAGAGCTGGGGAATTGTGTTAGTGAAAACAGATTATTAAATAATGAAATACAGGCTTTGAAAAGCCTCTGAGATGTTTACCTTTAGGAATAAGACCAACATTAAGAGATTTCTAATAAAATATTGAATGAATTAAGGGACTTCCTTTTTCTGTATGCAGAGGTTCCATTTAAATCCCCTTACTGCATAGCAGCCTTAGGCAACACAACCTGACTTGACATTCTGTTGCCTTGAAAAGGATGAAGAAGCCAGGTTTTTCCACATGAAAGGCAGGCAGGACTCTTCCTTCTACTCTCTACTTGTTCTCCAGGCTCCCCAGCTGAGAAGGGCTGGAGAGATAAAACTAAAAACCCTGGAAAGACTTTGCCTGACTTTCCCTGGATTTTCAGTGTATGTGTGTTTATTTTCTGGCATTGAAGTTACAGCAAAGCTAACTTGTTTGGGAAGCTAATAACTGAGGCAGCCCTAAATCATGTCAAGCCACATCACTCTTTCTAAGGGTAAGAGAGCCTGGCCATTAGTGACCATGAAAAACAGAGACTAAAGGCCTGCAGGGTGACTTGACTTGTCATACAAGTTTGGTGAAAGTCAAAAAAAATAAAAAAAGAAAAAAGAAAAAAAGAAAAAAGAAAAGGATGCTACTCCAAGTCCCTAAAAGTTATTTTTGACAGCTAACAAAGAAGTAACAGAACTTTTGAAAATATGTTCCTACAATTTTCCCCCTTCCAAACATTAACCTTCAAAAATCTCTTCCATGTAAGAAGAGCTACAACCTCTACACCTACTTTGGCTGAGATCCACTAGCCGCACTGCAAAGGTCACTGATTCATTCATCATAGTCACATATGTTTATAAAAAGATTATAAATTTATAAATAAATTTAAAAATCACCATAAAAATACAGCTTTAAACATCTCAGTTGCAGCTACACATCCAGTTCTGTCCCTGCACCACTCTTTTTGAACACTGGCAGCCTGCTCCTGTCACTGCACCTTCTCCTGCCACACAAAGGACTTGACTGGCACAGCCTGTGATAAGGTATAAAAGGGTGCATGTGCTCTCCCAGGTGCAGGATGTCAAACATCAGCTCTGGTTCCCACCTCCCCCCAAACTCCTGAGGAATGAGCTCAGTTTGGCTGGGAAACTGCTGCAGTGATAATGGCTGTGACAGGGGTGACACTGCAGGAATCCTCAGTGTCACTGACACAAATGATGGCTGTCCCGTGATAACACCAACTATTGTGGCACTCACAAAAACAGCAAGTGCCAAACAATTTGGGTATCTGCAGATAGGTGAGGGGCTCTTCTCTTCACAAGCCTCCTGCTTGAAAGAATTTCATTTTACTGGGAATGGCTGCAAAGGGGTCTGTGACCTCTGCAGAAGGATTTGACTGCAGAGGATATTGGACGCACCCACAGGGACAGAGATCCACTCTTCATCCCCTCCTGCACTGCCAGGTCCTGCAGATCTGCACAGGCTCATTTGCTCACTATTTGGGATCTGCTTACCTTGGATAAAATATTCTGGCATGTTATGGGGAAAAAGATAAAGAGATCATGTTTGACACTGAAGAAATGAGTATATTCTTCCTACCTATTCCTCTCCCATGCTGGTGTGAAAAGGCCTGTCCTGCTTCCAGGGGAGAATAAGAGACAGAGAAATAGGAAACAGCAGAATCAAACTGGCCACTCCAGGGTGTCTTTAGGACTCTGCACAGTCTTGTAACTTGTGATGAAAGAACTAACACAAAAACAGAGTTGCAGACATTCTGGTGCTGTTCTTTTTTTGCCACATTGGTTTTAAGCCGGTGTTTAGAGAGCAAATAAAGTGTTTATTGACCCCTAAAACTCAAAAGCTTAGCAGAAAAACTCTTTCTGGAGTGCATAAATTGCACAAAATAGGTTAGTCTTCTCTTAAGCCACCTCAAAGGGAGCAGAGTAAAGGCATGACTGTCCAAAGCCAAAAGATGGATCCAAAAGGGTGCTCAGCATAACTGCACAGACAGACTCATGTAATTTACATGAAGGGAAATAAACTCCATGCTCTTAAACCTGACAGCCACATACTACTCAAAGGGAAGAAAAAAAAAATTGAAGAAATAACCTTTTCTTTCACCAAAAATGATATAACTACAAACTTCTTCAGAATAGAGTATAAAGAAGTCAAATCTAGAACAAAGTAATTTGATACCAAAAAGGGGTCAACTCTGCCAATTTTAGTAAGAGCTAGCAGGTCATCCCATCAAAGATGTCAAAAAGTAAAGCATACTAGTTGAGAACAGCAAAATTAACCAAATTAGCCATTTGTCAATATCATACAATTATATTAAGCTGTAAAACCACATTTCCCCAGAATTTTTATAGATTATTTTCAACATTAGGTGTAGTTGCAAACCATGTTCCAAGAAGCAAATAATTGCACAATTCTACCACCTCTCCCTACACAATATGTAATTGTATTTAACTACAAGCATTGGTTGAAATCTTATTTAATAAATAAAAAATTAAGAAAAAGAATTAACTAGAACTTTCTTTTCCTGGCTGCAATTCTGTTGAATTACAGACAACAGAATGAAGAAAACCCTTCCCTACAGACTGATGTATTACAATGCATAAGGTGGGGTAGCCTATCCAAAAGAAAAAAAGCTTTCAATTCTGCTAAAGAGGAGAATTCACCTGTACCTTTAAGCCTTGGATTTCACCAGATACCACATATGACATCCATAAAAACATAAAAAACCCTACTGGGTTTCAGACAGCCAAGTATTCTGTTTCTCCTTCAAAAGTTGTATAGGTCTTCTGTAGAATCCTCCTGCTAATTCCTTCAGTATTTCTTTATGGACCTCCAGCCCATGGTTCTGTCTATTTTTTTTTCTTTTTGATCTGTTGATATTGTCTGCTTCCACAGTCTTCTGTGTGGCAGCACATATCAGAAATTTACTTTGTACAGTGCATAATTATGATACCAGGAGATGATTGATTAAAAGCCAAAGAAATTTTGCTATTAATTCAGACTTTGGTCAATAATAGGTTGCATTTGAATTATCTTTTTCATAGCTTTGTAAAAATCAATTCCACCTCTCTCAGCCCTCTTCTCATACTTGAAAGTCCCAGACTCATCAGTGTCTCCTTGTGATGGTACAGCCCTAACTCTTTTGGCAATCATTTTTCTATTTGCGGGGGCTGCCTTACAACAATAACTCTCACATCTGGTCTTTGCTTTTCTTTCCTAAATACTTAAATCACATTAGCAAAGACTCTGCTATACTGCAGCACTGGTTGTTCTTATTCCAGGGCATAGACAGGCATGACCCCCATGGTTTTGAACCAAGGCCTGATGCAGAAGGTGCCACAGGAAGGGTCCAGGCACAGGTCTTCCATCTGGCCCAGCATTTCTGCACAGACAAAAAATACGAGACTACTGCATAATTTCTGCCACGAGGAGCTTAAATACACCTTAAAACAATTTTACACACTACATCAAGGCTTAATATGTCTCTTCCTTTTGATGACCCCATCTGTCACAGCCCAGAAATCCAAGGCTGTCCCTACAGGCTGCAACTCCCTCTGTCCCTTATGAGGCCACACTGAATTTGACACTGGCTGAGTAGTAACTCCGAATTGCTTCCCCAGGAGAATGCATTAGTTCTTCTCTCCACAAAAGGTCTCTAGCACGTGGAGAAAAAAAGCTAAAATAAAGTGTTCTGCGACAGAGTTTTCCTTTAAATGTATCTCAACCTTGCCTACTATGGAGTGGGCAAATCCCCTCAACCCTGAGTAATCCTCATCTGCGATAGGGGACCATATCAAAAGGCCTGTATTCTTCACCATGATTAAAAGACAGATAAGTAGCAGAAGCTCTAGGGAATCACTGCAAAGGAGGATACCTCTATTTCATAGTAAAACAAAGGAAAGCCACAAAAGACACTCAGGAAAAAAATCAGACCCATTAGGGTCTAGATATACACTCAACAAAACTTTGAAATTCAAGACTTGTCAGACTAGTCAGCTTTCATTTTTATGGACATCTTGGTCATGTCTTTTTCTGAATCTATAATCTTCTTTTGTTTTCCCTGTAAGAAGTCATTCCCAATACTTGTTCCTGTACAGTTGCTACTCCCATGACATATTCCCTGTCAGAGTTTGTCTCTGTACTCATCACCTCAGCTGGGATGCAGATTTTTTGGCACAGAATGTGTGACTCACACAAGAGTCATTAATTCTTGATATATCTGCAAAGCTCTTGATCTTAGTCTTAGTCCTTAAAGCAAACACTTAAAAAAGGAAAAGGAAAGGCAGGTTGCAACATTAATTTGTATTTTGTCTGCCAGAAACAAAGAAATCAATTGGCAAAACCCTGTACTACCTCTGCATGAGTGTATTTCCCAGGGCTACAAAAGTTGTAATTATTATGTAATTATGGCTAGAGTGTGTCAAGGCTATTTAGGGTCCAGGGCAATTTATAATAGAATAATTTCCAAAAAAGACATTAACCTTTCTTAACGTTAGATAATACTAATGCACATAGGCTCCATTCCTCTGGAAAAGCAGTGGCATGTCATGGACACCTCTTTAGGATTATTTGTGCAATTACTTTTTCCAAATACATTCTTTGTTGCATTGTAAAGAAGTAAGCCATTGTCCAAAAAAGAATTGATTGACATATGTTGATTTCCCATACAGCTTACACATAGTCCTTCAGGTAAATATTTTACTAAGATCTGCTTAAATGGAACAAAAAAGAAACTGTTAAACCTTCATAATTGTGAGTGCAGGTAAAAAAAAGGCTTCCCATAGGTCAAATCCAATAAAATTGTAATTGTCCCTGTTTTCTGAGGATCTAGTCCAGTAGATTCCAGAAGCCCACAGGCAAGCTTCTCAAGTACAAACACACACCACAGACAGAGGCAGAATATCCTGTCCCACCACAGAGCCATTAAAATTGCTTTCATTGTCCCACTGCATCAGTGACAGGGAAGAATCTCTCATGCATTTACCAGGGAAATCCACACAACCAAAGCATACCAGAAATTTTACCAAACAGATACACAGAAAAGGCTAAGATTATTTCCCTTCATATCCTATTACTGGGATAAAGAAAAGCTTCAATTTAGCAACCCAGGCATGTTTTTCTGAAGCTCTATTTTATTGGGGGTTTTTTGTTTTGCTTTGTTTTGTTTTGTTTTTTTTTTTTTTTAATTTGTAAGGCCATTTCAAGTGCTCATGCACATTTATTTTCTTGGTCAGCTTTTATTCTCCTGAAGGCATGATTTTCCCTCTTTTCCTTTGCGTGTAATTACAATGCCATAAATACCACTGTGTCCTTCTTGGATTAATTTAATGTACAAGAGGCATTGTTTCATACTTTACAACATCTATCTCCAAGAAGTGGATATGCAGGAAATGACCTGCAAATATAATAAACAGATGGCTTTATTCTTATTTTCTTTAATAATCTTGGCAGACTGTTCATATGTCAGAATCGCAGTTATACACAATGAACCTTTGAACAATAGTCCAGCGCATCCAGATGTGCCTGGTAGCTGGGCCAAGACATTCTAGTCCTTTTCAATATTTAGTTCAGGCTATTATTGACTGGTTGGTGGAAATTTTTGTCAAATATTTTCAGAGTTGAGTCTGTATTAAAATGGTTTGTCTAGTGGGACCAGATGGTAAACAGGAGAGATGAGAAAACCAGCCCTTAATTTTGCACCCTGCTTCCAGACATTCATGAACATGGATGAGACTCCCCTTGGGCATTCTCTGAGCTGAACAGTCCCAGCTGTCATGTGAGAGTCCCTGAATCATCTTAGTGGCCCATTGCTGGGCTCTCTTCAGTAATTCCATCTCTTTCTTGTGCTGGAGGGGTGCTCTCCAAGGGTGGCCTCACAGGTGCTGAGTAGAGAGGAAGCATCACCACACTCCTCCTAAGGCAGCCCACCAAAAAAATCACAAAATGCATCATCATGAAGATAAGTAGGAGACAGGTCTCATGAAGAAAATAAGCAGGTTTTGCTCTTTGTGATAAAAGTCTGCTGCCAACCTAAGTAGCCTCCATCTGATTTCCAGCTGACTGCAGAGGCAGATTGTGACACTCATAATGGACAGGTGGCTACCAAGGACAATCCACAGAATCTGCCTGGGGACAAGTGCAAGGGACACTCATTCTACTGCAGCATCGGGGGGAATTGTCCCCTCCAGCATCCCCAAAGAGAAAAATATGGTTGCACAGTGGGAAAGAACAAGAGTATCTTGGAAGTTGGTGGTCTATCATTCCCTGCAGTGGGTAGCTTTGGACCGCTTTTTACAATACAGTGAAATAAAGTTTTTTCCTGCTTAAGGTGAAATTTGCCCCTAAGCTACCCAGGGGCTGATGTAGCACTGCACTGGCCTGAATCCCGACTATAAATAACTTGCCGTAGTCTGTACCTTAAAACTTTCCTAACCATTACCTTCCAAAAGAAAATAAGCTTATTTCACCTTGAAACATCCACTTTCTATTGTCCTGATCACTCACAACATTATCACCTAAAAAAAAATCATTATTTTGAAAGCAGATACAAAAAAATAAACTTGCATCTTTTGTATACATGAGATTTTCCCCTCTGGTTAATTTTAAAACTGTTTTTAGTTTCAAATATTGCAAGGCTTTTATTTTGTTCATTTTTCTAGTAATCTTCTTGGGAAGTAGTAAATAAAAACTGTAGGTTTCTTAGTAGACATCTCTTCCATAAATAAATCTTGCTTCCTGCTATTTCTTGTGTTTGATTATCTAGAAATAATTGCTCTCAGACTTCCATGGTCCATTATGGCTCTCTGCTCCCAAGACCTCCCCTTGGTCTGACTTACAAAGGGCAAGAAATTGGCTCTTACACTTGCTGACATGTGGCTGGGGAAATCTGCAGGGAAGACATGTAGTGCTGAAGAGCACATTAATCAAAAGATAACAGCAAAACACAACTGTCCCTCTTTACAAGGACAACTGAACAATTCACTGTGCTTTTCAAACAGACTGGCTTCTTCTGCTTTTATCAAAGACAATAAACAGACTTCTTCATAAATATAAATGCAACGGGCCAGGCTCCACAACACAAGTTTAAATCAGGAGAGACTCCGTTCAAGTTGATGCAGCCAAGCTGATAGATTGGCACGAAAACCAACTAGCAAATCATGTGTAGGCAACAAACAAGAATTTTGACACAGACACATTTTGTTCTCTAGAAACTGGCATGACTTCCCAAGTAATGCAAGCGTGATTCAATACCAGATACACACATAGTGCCAAATCACAATCATGGCTTTTGGAACTGTTTAGAAATGTGTCTATACCAAATCCTACACAAAGAGCTTTACTTGAACAACTCTTTTCTCTTTCAACATTCTGGTTCCTGCAAGCATGGAGAAATCTTCATTTCCCTAGCCTTAGGGACTCTAGTCAGTATTACAGCTAAAACTTTTAAGAGCTACAAAGGAGTTTCCACAATGCATTTGAGATTTAACTACATCACTGGTTTTAGTCTTTCAATCAGCGAGCCCCATGGATGTTTTTCTGTTTCCCTTTGATCCAAGTGTCTTGATCTCAGAAGACATCACTGCTGTTGTTCCAGTTAAACTATTTCTCATTGAACAAAGTCCAAGCAATGCAAAACACCACAGGAACATGAATTTTCAGAGAATAAAACTTTTAATGATAATACGAAGTGAAGTACTCCCACAACTGAATAAACCTCTTCAACTTCTGTTTGATGAGTCCAGCTGGCCCTGATCTTTTTTGTAACCTCTGCAGAGTTTGAGTCTTACAGAGAAAGATGATGGGGAACTGAAGAAGGGGCAAGTTGTTTGTTTGCTATACCCATGCTATAAAAAAATTATACAATCTGTACTCCCTTTATTTTTTTCCCTCATAGAAGGACAACATTTATCTGGCAAGACAGTTCCCACAGAAATCAAGCTCTGTTTGCATGACCATTTCTCCCTGAATAATCTGCCAGGAGGGAATAGCAGTGTGGGATCAGCTGGAAGCTATCAGAGATTCACCAAAGCAGATCTGCTCAGCCTCTTTTATTACCTTTCTTCTGCATATTTTTTCCCCTTTTAGGGGTCCCATATATGAGAGACACAAACATTCATTTGTGTGATGTCCTCAGCCTAGACCACTAGTTTTTAGCTATTTTGCTCTATTCTTTCTCTGGAAACAGGCCTTTAATGAGCACAAAGATGGATTTACAGACAGAAATATTCAAAACGCCTCTCAAAAGTGAGAAAAGGTCATGAAATCTATGTATTTTCTAACTTTTTAGCATCACTGATGATGATTATTTTTTATGACATACAGGTTTTAAATACAACTATATTTTATATTTTTTACTGTGTATTAGTAATGTTATAAACCTGTATGAACTTTATTCCCAGACTAGGGGACTTTAATGCTATAACCCTGCCAAGAAAAACATTTCACATTCACTGCAGTAAACAAGGGCTCTACAAATGTGGAAGAAAGTCATTTACCAGATGTTACTATTTGTCTTACAATCTGTCTTTGACTTCTGCTTATTTTCTCTTGACCTTCTAGGCTTCTCCCATACACACTTGGCACAGGAAAACAAATGTTAAACCTTTGAAAGCCAGTTGCTATTCAGCTGTAAAGTTCCTTGAGACTCAGTACATATACCATCATGGTGTGTCAAAAAGAGCTACTCTTACTCTAAAACCAGCAAAAAAGGATCTCTGTATCACCTTCTTGCTTTGTTTTAAATTATGCCATGCACCTTCACACACACATATTTTCCAAGGTTTGAAAAAATGATTGAACAAATAAGCCAAATAAAATCCCAGCTAAGAAACACATACAAGTTACCTCACTCAAAAATCAGAAAAAAGGAAGATTAGATATTGGTGTATAGTTGTGACAATATATAATTGTTTACAAAACAGTCTTAAATAATAACATCAGTAATTCAACAACTGAAGTCCATGTAGGTATTTCCATTTCAGACTTGTCATAACAAATCTCCCCTTCCCCCCTAAATAAACAGGAGTCTTCTGGTGGTCATAAAGCTGCCCAGCATTTGAAACACACAGAGTCACTTACTGATAATACCTGCACAAGCATTCAGCAGAAACCCCTGCTGTGGTAGCCAAACCTGAGGGTCACATGTGGATCACTGCTGTGATGTGTTTCACTGAACTTCGAACCTTCCTCTCACTCAACATAGATGGAACTAACATCACAGATGGAACTGTACTGCCACTGAAACTACTGAGCTTCTGGAACCACTGAAGAATCCAAATAAATAAAAACTAGAGTCCAGAGTAGTCTGAAAGCAGCTGTCATAGACAGGGGAAAGAAATTAAGAACAAGCAAGTTATGAAAATCACTTTTTTCTACACCATCATTTCAGATTTTCCTGAGCTCTGTTTCCACCTGCTCCAGAGGAACATGGGGGACATGCTGCTATTTGAGCTCTGCATGCAGAAGATGGGTTAGCCACATACTTTTAGCACTTTTTCTTCTGTGTTATCACAGCACTTTCTTTTCTCCCAAAGGCCAATTAAAATGTTTAATAGCATGGGAAAAGAGTTGAAATAGAAAGCAGGAAACATCTGAAGCCCCATACTTCCATGTACAACAGTACTGAGAGGTCAATGCGGCAGTCCATGACTGTGGACCATTGGGTAATTGATCTAGAGTTGTGCTTGAGATGGCTGGGAGAAAAATATCCCACCAAATTCTTGTTGCTAGTTGACCTAGGTCCTCCAGAGAAAATTTGCCACACACAAGTTGAGACATAATCCTAGCCCTTCTGTTGCAACCAGTCCCAGGGAAAAAAAGGAACTTGAAAGGGAGCAAAAAAAAAATTCCAGAGACTGAAATCAGCCCAAGCAAAAAGCAGGACACAGCTGTACTAAAGGAACAGCCTAATTCAGCAAAAGTGCTCTGAACAGAATTGTAACCATGGGGTCAGTCCCAGAACAAAGCAACAGACACTGAGATTCACATGTGCTGCATCCAAGAACAAACCACCACCAGAAGGAAAAACATCTTGGTTGAAACCACTACAGTGAGTCAGCTGGGCCTGGGAATGATCCCAGGGAAAATTTAAGTGGGTATCTGAGGCTGTGTATAACTCAATAGGTGGGTGTTTGATGCACAGAACAGAGTCCAGAGTGCTCCTCCACTATGGTGGAAATTTTGTTCCTGTACAAACGTGTACATTTTTACCTCAGTGCCATGGGCATGCCTGTGATGACTACTTCTCTTCAGAAGTTATAGGAAAGATCAAAGACATTTCAACCTAAGATAGCCTGGCATAAAAAATTAAATTTCACATTCCCTAGGAAGATATTGGAAAGGAGATGAATATTACTAATCCAGGTAGGATGAAAAACAGATATAGCCAAAATTAAGACAAATAGTTTACTTTCAACTCTGCTGAATACATGAATCAACATTAAGTCTTTGGATTTGAGTTTTTCATTCACTGAAGGTCTTTACATCATTGGTAGTTCACTCCAGAAGCAATCTGTTAAGGAAAGCAAGTATGCCAAAATATTGCAACATTTTAATCACACTGGTCCTGTTCAGTCTGACAGCCTGAATAGTCACTATATATCTTATCAATCATCATTTTTGTATTATAGTATCTTAAATACAAATACTTTAAAAGGAAGAATTTGACACATATCACAAAACCAAGTAACCATTAGAGTTTATATTGAAAATGTATTTGAATTTAGTGCAATTCCTTTTTATCAATAACTTTAGATACAGATTAATGTGAAAATAAGTCTAATCTAAATAATCAAAGAAAACCAGAAAAATCACATGGAAACATCCAAGGTAACAGTGGTTCCTTGAGATATAGCTAAAAAAGTCACCATTTTACACATGCACATTTATACTTCTATTCCACTTTAAGTCTTTAAAATTCTGTCTTCTGTGATCTTATTATAAAGCAATAAACAACACATGTACATTTTGCAATAGTATAGAGTTGTAATCACATCAGAGACAAATGCTACCAGAGAGGAAAAAGCATAGTTATCATATGACTCCCAGAAACTACAAACAAACAAAATCAAAACAAATTCACTGATAAAACAAAAAGGAAGTTGGACAATTTGTATATTTTTTTGCTGCAGTAGCCTGGGAAAAGATTCTGGATGTGTGCACATGAGTAACTTGAATGTCTGTGTCACATGGACTGAAGCATTAGCAAAATCCTCCTTGGTTACTTTTCCTGTTGAACCCTCTCTGCTTGCACAGCATCTCCACAAGCAGCTTGCAAATAATAAGCTGCCTGCTGGGGAAAGAGTGGCAAGAGACACACCAGAAATAGAGGAAAGTCATGTGTAAAGTGAGGGCCTAATAAATGCTTTCTTTAGCATCTTGGAAAAGCAATTTAGAAAACCTGAAGAATTGTTTTGTAGAAATTGAGTTGTTTAGAAATATTTTAATGAACACAGATTAAGAAATTCAGAAAGGCTCCTTCACTTTAGTTTTACCTCAACTGCTTGTCAGTGGGATTTGACTGTAAGTTCTCTAAGAAGTTGTTTCAGAATTTCAGCCTTGGATAACCAATAACAACATGTTAAAATACAATATCAGAAACACCTATTTAGTCTTAAACACCAGCCTAGTCATCAGTACCTCATTCTCACTAAGCCTTTGTAAGTATTTGCTACATACAGAAACGATCTTTGATGGAAAAATCCTGAAAATATAGTTACTTAATTTCGAGAATAAATTTAGGTGGTTATCAGAACATTTTAAAACTACTTGAAAGGGAAAACCCAGATGTCTTTGTGTGAGACATTTAAAACTTATATTGTCTGTTTCAGCTGCTTGTCTCTGCAAAGACACATGTAGGACGGCCTTGGGACAGCCCGCACTTCAAAGGACAAGTCTGGACTCTTCAGATTTTCACTCTTTGAATTGTTTGTTATTTCTTATCTATAGAATTTTCTTTCAGCCCAACAGAGATCCAACCAGCAAGGCAGCCAAGGGCACTCTGACCTCCCACTGGGCAGTCGTCTATTTCTATACTAAAAACTATGTACATCATATTTACCTTTATTTCCCAATACCTTTCACCCATATTAGCAAGTGCACCTTCACCATGGACCCATCCCAAAGCACCAACATCACCACAGAAAATGGATGACAAGAAGAAGAAAGGAGGACAAGACACACCCTGATGCCTCCATCTTGGCTCCATAACCCCCCCTGTACCAAAACCCTAAAATCTATATTTCCACCTGTAAATACATCATTCTTACCACTCATTCCCAAGTGACTCTCATGTCCTCAAACAGGTGGCACATCCCTCAAAAGGTCAAAGTCAACCACCAGGTGCTTCAGGCAACATTCCAGGATTTCCAAGCCCCCCAAGGGTTGTCTCGGTAACTCTGGACATCTGGAGTGATGTGCTGAGTTCCCACACTATATGACATAGCTATACTTGTATAATATGCTCCAGCATTGATTCAGTAGTTGGAGTAGATGTGGCTATCCTCTCTGCATTGCATTTTTCTTACAGTTAAGCTTCAAAACCATGCATTTTGCAACATTTGAGCTTTGCTTAATAAAAGTTGTCCTATCACACCACCAGTCTGGGTAACAAAGTCAATTTTAGGTACTTTGTTCTACTTTTGCCCCCATTGAAAATATCCATAACTGCAATGGAAGATTGCTTTTGCATAATATTTTGCATAAATTCAGTTTTTAAAAGCCAGCAGTTAAAAATATCCAAGTGGCTTGTAACCAAAACCAAATGAATTTGCACAGCAGATAAGAACAAACAAACATCAGAAGAAAAGTGTGAAGTTCTTGTTGTTTCTGTCTTATAAACAGGCTGATGTTTTTCTCTGTCAAGTTCACTGCTGCTTTGTGGAGCACAGTTCAGAGCATTTTGGTCATACAGTGGCAAACATCACAATTCACACATCAAGTTCTGCCAAAAGGCAGGAAGGAGGAGGGGAAGGCAGGGAGACAGAAATCTGCTCATTAAAGGAGAACAAAAAAATCAAAACAGCAAGGGAGAATTTTGTTTTCAAAGAGTCATGGAAAAACACAGATCCCAAGCAGTTCAGTAAAGTCATTTACTTTAAAGACAGCAATTTATTTTAAAAGAGAATACAAGAAACAAGTGAAAAAAAAGAATGACCTGGGTAAGTGGAACAAATGTTCTGCAATCGCCTCTCAGACAGACCTCACTGCAGATGAATATGAGGGACTATTTCTTGCTGTTCCAGCTACCTTCCCACTTTGCTCCCACAAAATCATGGGCAAAAAGCATGGTAATGATCCTCAAAAGGAGTTAGAAAAATAACTGTATACTGTTGTGTGACTAATTTTTTTAATGCAATTCCATGTGAGCAGGGAATGCTGCTGCTTGAAATCCAAGTTTTTCTGCAAAGCCTTTGCTATTGAGTGCTGCCTAAAAATCAAAGTGAATCAGAGGCTGAGCACAGATCTAGGACAGTTGGATAATTGTGTATTTGGAGAGGAAGCAGCTTCAGCCTCTTTTGGGAGCAACAAAGGAAGCTCAGCTTGGTGTTATTGTAGCCATTTGTGTTTAGAAGACAGAACAACCTAAGAACAACACGGCACACATTTAAGGGGTTCAAAATACCAGAGGTTGCTGTCAAAGGAGAGCTGCAAAGAGAAGTCCCCACTGAACAGGCACATTTCCAGCTGGGACTCAGCTGGGCTCTACACAACCTCATGGCCAGTGTGCTTCAAACACCATTGCGCAGTCCTGTTCTTAACCCACTTTGGAACGGACCCTGAGCATATCAGAGCTCCCAGCCTGCACACCAGGAAGTGTGCAGGAAGAAATGCTAGATGTGCTGGCATAAGGATATGACCACAGCTCACACACACACCCAAATTTTTGCATTCCCCAGCACGTACAAAATCATATAACCATTGCTTGGTGCTGTGCTGTTAGCCTCTCAATCCTTTTGCTGAGCAGGGAGAGACAAAACAATTATTTAGTTCCATGATTCCAGGAAGAGTAGAGCAATGGTAAAAAGGACAGTTTGCTGATTTGGATTTCTCAGGATTGCTCAGTTCTTTGGATGCTGCAAGCAGCACATGGCTTTTTTGAAGTTGTGTGTTAAGTCAGATATCTAAGGGGGGAAAGGGATAAATATACAAAACTAAATGTTTTCCAGGAAAACTGACAATGAATTGGACTAGAAAGTTTAGAAGGTAATAGGTGGAGATGAAGCTTCTGCTGTGCTGGTGGAATGCAAAAGGACAAATGTAATCAATGGGTACCTATAGAAGGGAATCCAGAAAATCAACAGGGAGCAATTATGGCCCAATATTTGGCAGAGGTTTCATGCCAACACAATACCATGCTCAGATCTCATGTCTAGGCTCTTAGGAAGGTCCAAATAACACAAATACAACTTTGAACAGGGGAATAGGAGTAGCTACTAATCTAGTCTAATCAAAACTAAAGGGGCAACTTAGTCCATCCTGGGAATATTTGCCAGGAAGTAGAAATATGCTAGAAAGTATTTCAACATCAAAGCTCTAAGGAGGTACTATGAATAGAACTCAAAAAGGACAATTTCAAGGCAAAAAATAAAAGATGCTTTGGTTGGTTCTTTCTTAAAGAGTTGGAACCGGCTTCTCTCAGAATAACCTGGGGTTTTTCAATCAAATATAACAGTTTTCTGAAAGACACACTCCATTTCAACATGGAATTAATTTCTATTAACCTGGTTCACTCATAAATGTGAAAAGTACCAGAACATAAACTCCTTATAAACATAAGACAGAAGAGGAGTTTAATATCCTGGATACTGGGAAATTTTCCCTTCTGAAAAATGATCACTATCTTTCAGCAGATGTGGCCAGGCCTCAGCATTGGCAGCTGGACTCTATTTCTGCATCAGACAAGCAAAACAGTAAACAGAAAATCTCTTCCCTTTCCACATTGATTTCAAGAGAATGTCAAGTAATGGGCTTCACTGAATATTTTCAGAACGTAGCTGCAATACTGTTGTCCAGTATTTAACTGTGTTTAAATAAAGTTTGAAAAAAGTCTTAAAAGATGCATCTGAAAATTCTCAGAGCTGGTCTGACTGTGCTCTTTTGCATAACCCAGTAGATCCAGAACTGACTATATGCTACTCCTGGGCTGTTAATTTGCCAAGAGTGGTTCTTGCCAAAAAGTCACCCTTATTTCAAATCCTAGGGGAATTTAAAAGACAGGCTTAGATTTAGATGCACACAACAGCCCAAACTGAGTTGGGAACAGCGTGGAACCAGAAAAGCTGACTGGTACTCAGAGAACCATGTTACAGGACAGCTTGTTCCACTCTGCAGGGCACCTCTGGCAACACAAAATACTTCTGCCATCTCTTCCCTTTGCCTCCAAAGATAATTAATTTTAAAACAAAGGCCAGTATAATTAGGTGGGATGTTTCAGGGTATCATGCCCATAAATCCATTATTTACACAGTTTAAGATGGGAATGACGCCACAAATACAAGTCAGGTCCTTTTCTACCTTGCTCTGCATTGTATGATAGGAAAAACTTCCCTCTGGGGGGAAGGGACTCTTATTCATACCAAAACATGCTCATAAATCAGAGGCTCAGATGGTTTTACTATTTAAAAAACAAAGATTAAACAAGTGATAATAGCCACTGAGCACAACCGTTTGGGATTTGCTGCAGTGTCACTTTAGAAAATTATCTTTTCCAGGCTTGACTTAACAAACATGCAAAGCAAAAGATAACAGGACTGAAGTTAACTGTTCCTCTGCAGTTATAAAACTTAAAGGAAGGTTACGGAAAGGGTTGACACAGAGAAAAGAGATCTCACAGGCAGAAAGAGACCCAAGGAGAATGGCTGGCAGGGGCAGGGTACGGGGCCTGGGCTGAGCAGCTCTCTGTGCCAGCCAACCAAGCAGGGAGCTGGAGCCTGGCCGGGGCTGCAGGCCACCACCATGGCAAGGACAGGGACTCTGAGGTGGCAGAGCTGAGGCTAAAGTCAAAGGAGCTTGCTCAAAGTTACATGGAAAGCTGCCTCTGCAACAGCAAATGGCTTTCAGTCTTCTGGAAGCAATGGAACTTTTTGATCTTTACGATCAAATCAGACCACATTAGTGAAGGGTCACTGAAGCAACTCATTAGAGCCACTGGCTGCACTTCTCTTGAGCAACAATCAAAGCTCCTGTTTTGCAAGCTGGTGCTGACCATTTCAAAGGAACAGAGCGACAAAGTAGACTTTAGAAAGAGGGACAACATATTTTTATAAATTTTGAAATCCAAATGTCTTACAGACAGATTATTTTGTCTGGCTAATTTTTAGTAGGAACTTCCAGGGTTTCTCTGCATTTTCTGACAATTATGTTTTCTCACAAAACATTCTTCCCTTTTCTCTTTTCCAAGAAGCTTTTATTACAATAAGGGTGTGGAAAAATACCAGTTGAATATGTTTTCTCTTAAAGAACCATTAAGTCTCTACCTGCAGCACTATTTGCAGCAGTTTCTCTCTTACTCCAAATTTAAGATTAAATATTTTGATGACTTAGAAATGAATACAGCATGCAACAGTTAAAGTTGATTTTCCTACTGGGCACTTGGCCAACCTCTAGGAAAGAAGTCATGGGTTCCCACTAAAGCACAGAGCATCTCCTGAGATTAGAGGTATCCATCATGGGCTCATATGGATTTCATGTTCCAGTTCTCAGAAAAGCAGTTTGCTTTTTGTTCTCATTGTAATTATTTGCAAATAAGACCATGAGGTTTTGTTCTGATGTAGTGAATGAGTAGACAATCTTGAATTTAAAAGAAACATGGTGCTTTAACAAAAAAAAAAAAAACAAACCAACAAAAAACAAATCTGTATTTAAGTTCCTTTCTGAAGTATAGGAAAACAGAAAAGGACAAGAAAACTAAGAACTAAAGAGTACCATATACTGATGCTCATATTAAAAATAAGAGTAATCAGAGTAAATACTGCCATTACTTAACATTAGCTTCTGCTTTTCCAAGTCAACTTTACTATAGTTTTTTTTCTTGTATGGATTGGATTATTATTTAAAATGGATTTAAATAATTGGCGGTAAAAAAATGAAGTTTCCTATGAATAATTTAATTTTTATCTTCAAAGGAAACACCAATTCATTTGAGCTACCTGGTATTGTTTCCTGAGTAGGATATACTTGGGAAGCAATTTTGTTCTGCAAATAAGTATGAAATATGTTCCTTAAGTGATAATTGTTTCCTGTAATGTTTGGGCTGGTAGCCAAACTTTCGTGTATTTGAACCAGTTTCCTATGCTAAATGATGCATTAATCTTCAGGAAAACAAAAAAAGTTTACTGATGCTCCCACTAGTCATTGCAAAAAATATAAAGCATTTTTCTTGTTACAATTTGAAAATAAAAAGGTGTGCAAACACCTAAAACTATCTTCAGGGTCACACAAACACCCCGTACAATTTTTGTTTGGCCTCTTCACCTCCCCAGCCTTGTCTGTTCTGGCATAAAATCACATTTCTGGCCTTATTACCTGTCAAAGCATTCATATGACCTTTCTCAGTAGACTACCTGAAGATTAAAAAAACCACAAATGGTCCTGCAAAAAGAAAGATATTACTACTTTCACTGACCAAATGAAGTAAAAATTGGTTGAAGGCCAGATTCAAAGAGAAGATATGGGTACCTAAGAGGTGATTTAAGCAGAATGTAGACAGTTAAACTGAGGGAAAACTACAGCAGGCTTTGTCACACAAAAGATCTAAGCACTGGTATGCACCTACGGTTTCCTAGTAATCTTAATTAGGGCCAGAGTCTTGAACAGCTTCCATATTTGAGTAGCTCTCTCAGTCCTCAAGTGTAAAATTCAGGATCTCTACCCAACGACAAAAACAACAGTCTAGCAGAAATGCTCAGAGTACAGCAGTCAGCAATATAAAAAAGAGCATTCTGAGGAAATTTGCATGAAAGCAATATTCCTGAATGATAATTAAAAGTAGGGATTAGCAAGGGCAACAACAAAAAAGTTAGCATTGTGAAAGCTCCCTTATTGTTGAATGAAAAATAAATTTTAACAGTAAGGCTCAACCATATAGGTCAGCTTGTGACCTCTGTTATTCTGCTTAAATTAGCATAGATCAAGAGTAAAACATATAATATGATAATGGACATATGCAAGTGCAACAGAGACATAATAATGTATGAATTATAACAGTAATGTTGAACCAAATAAGGAGCCATACTGAAAATCAACCTTCTGAATCCCTGTTGCCTGCAATTTGCTCATTGCACCAGTAAAGTGGAGGTAAATCACAACCAAATCCTGGGCTATATGCAGGCAAACTAGAAAAATATATTTGCTTTGTTCAAAAACTCTGGAATAGCAGCCATTCCACATTCATTACTTACCAAAAATGACCAGATAATACAGTGATACTTGTGCATACTCAGAAGGCACAAGTGTCACACCACAGCTAAAATGAGTATTTTTTTCTTTAAATGAGGTATCATTATTAGTAGGTCAGTGATGAATGATATCTGAGGAAAATTTCTCTAAGAATAGGTAGGAGTAAGTGGGAAGAGCTCGCTGTGGCACATTTTCAGGTACTTGGACACATGCTCATAGCAGGGTTGACACAAGTCCTGGGTTTACATTGATAAGCAACTGCTCATCTAACATTTGCCACAGTGCATCTGCTAAATATAGAGTGGGACAAAGGGATACTTCAAAGAGAAAAGATAAGAGGGTAAAGCTGCTCTCTCTCAAAATGCACTTTGATATATGAAGTTTCCACAACTAACTGGGCCAAATTCACCAGCCACCTTCAGAAAATTATCTACAGTTGGAAATTATTCTGTATTCACTTTTTAAATTATTCTTTCCTCCATCCATCTGCTTTCCTGTCCTTGATACCTACCTAAATCCTCTCTCTCCATGGCTGCTCCTGTTTCTCCTCTATTATAAAAGACGTAAATTTCAGCTTGTTGTGGGGCACAGGGAGGGGAAGGGGAGCCAGAGTGTGATGATGGTATAAGGCAAATCTCACATTGCAAGGCTTTCTATTCCTAGCACAGAGGGAGACCTGTTGGCAGCTTTCCATCACAGATATTAGTAAGGTCTGTGGCTACATACACTGAAGGCATCAAGTAAAGTGACCCCATTCCTCAGTTTTTCAATTTTTGTGGGTCACAGCTCACAACCAGACAGAACTCCTAACTCCTGTACCTTAAATCTGTCCCATTTCTAACTAGCCCTAAACTAAGCTTCTTTCAGGTTACAAAAAGTCTCTCACAGCTGACCTATCCCGGCATCAGCCATTGATTTGGTCTGTCACCCATTGTGAAAATTAAAATATCTCCCTCCTTCTTCCAACCCACATACCAAAAACCTCAGCCAGGTTCCCAAAGCAGCCTGGAGCATCACCCAGGACTGGTCAACAAAACCATCAGAAACTATTTCTTTCAAATGAATTTCTTGATGAGCAGCCCTATTAAGGCAAGCAGCCCTAGCCAGACAGATGGATCAAAAACTGCTCTGAAGATGAGTCTTCATTGAAAAAGGGAAAAATTCCATATCTAGTGCTACTTTCTCTTCTTACATGAAGTGTAGTATCCTCCTACAATGTGGTCAAGCAGTCACATGAAAAACCTGTTCATAACCCCACATATACCTCATACTTATCCCCAAGCAGGCTGAATATCAAACTTTACAAGCTATTTGTGCCATCTTCTTTCCTTTCACAAACCATGACTGAATCACCCTCTCACAACCTGAAATTCAAAAATAATCCCACACAGTCTTCCAGCATATTGAATTCTTAAGGGAAAGAAGGTTGAAAGTAAGGTTCTTGAAAGAAAGGAAAGAAGCTTCATTTTTAGGTGAAACCCAAATCAGAATTTCAGCTAGGCTTTAGATTCTCACCCAGATTTGACAAGACCAGGAAATATTCATTCACCCTTAACGTCACTGTCACTCCACTGGTACAAGAGGACTTCCTAGGAGCTGCTAAGCTGGATTTAGGGGGTTTGCAAAGTTCCTCTGATTGCTTCTTGCTCATAGACTTGTGGTGATGTTAAGTGTTAGGTTTAGGATTCAGGCTAGTATGGGCTTCAGGGATTGATTAGATTTTGGCAAAGGATCGAGTGGAGGAGCTGTGCCATAAGAACAAGATTTCTTACTATTTCCTGGCCAGTAGCAGTTGCTGGAATCAGGCTGCACGTTGTTCAGCCTTAGACTGAGTATTGACGTCAGATCACAGGGACTGGGGGGCAAAATCCAAAAGATGTGTCTGGGTAGGAGTAGGCAGCACCTCCACAAGTTTTACAGCCATTTCAGGCCTATTTTCCCTCAGTGAGGCCTGTTTTAAAATTAAAGTTGAGTTCAACTGTCAGGGACCAAAACTCTGGTGTTGAGGTCAGTCCCAGGGAGCAATGCCTGGTCCCCCATCCCAGCAGACCCACATTTCTGCAGTCAGGAACATCCTGCCCTTGCCAAGGTACATCCAAAGCCAGAAGCCAGCATACTTTATCATCCACTATGTATCTGAACACAGGCTTGAATGACAATTCTTACCTCATCCCTAGCTCTTGCCTCAAATCTTGCTGTCTCTGTACCTAAGGTTTGCAGCATCAACACCCCATATACTGGCAGCCATTCTACAGAGCAAAAAAGCTGCTGTTCACCTCAAAATGCACACCCAAAGTGCCAGATAGCACATCATAATTCTTTTATGCTTTTATCCCTAACACCTACAAAAAAGTCCACAATTTTTCTTGTCCTAAATGATGTCAATAAAAAACATTATGGGTAGAACAATATACAAAAGGAATGGTCACAAGCAAAAAGCTTGAAAATAAAGAATGCTTTCACATCTTTAACTAGAACTTAAAGGAGAAGATCTTGTCCAATCATTCACATGATAGCACTCCACTAAACCTTCAGTCCAGTATGGCAACAAAAATGTGAGAAATTGGAGTATATGTAAACAGCCCACATAAATAATCAGATTACAAAAAGAAGTGTTCTTCAGCAGAAGGAGCTGCTCCTTTAACTCATGTTTGTCCTGATGTTTCCCAGCTGTGGGTGGAAAGTCTTGCTTGACTATGAAGTCAGAGCAAAATTAATCCTGAAAACACTGTGCAGCAGTCACCAATTCTTAACATTAGATAATCTCATGAAAATCCCCATGTCAAAATTTTTTCTCTTCAGATTTTCAATGTTATCCTACAAACAATGCATGAAAGTAAAATATAGTTTTTTGCTTATTTCCTGAATTGGTGTTTTCAGCAAACTACTACAAATCAGCTATTCCAATTCCAGGTTTACCTGGAGATGCTTCTTTGCACTTTTCTTATGTCTGTCAGCAGAAAAGGCACCCCATGCCAGAAGCAGAGCTATAATTAGCCTTATATAATATATATAATTGCCCTGCCAATCTTCAATTTGAGAACATACTCCTTAGATAATTCAGTTGTGAAACAAATTGGGAAGTGAGGAATGAGATTTTTACAAATTTTGTGTCTACACTTTTAATCCTGCGCTACACACAGAATTAAAGCTTATAATACCCAAAAGAAAGTATTAAAGAACAAATCTGAGAAAGTTTTGAAAGCGTGTCTGACTTTAGATTCAAGCAAAGTCATATTTGTCCGATTTTTCAGATGGGATAAATGCATCCTGCAGCAGAAGCTGACTCAGTCAGACACAAAACATCCTCAGGATTTATGTCTCAGGAAATAACATTTGCATTTCAGAATGCTTATTAAGGTCATCTTAGTCATATATCAAGTTGCAATAAAAACTCTTCCTGCAGTAGTGTTAGCTAGCAGACAATGCTTTCTTCCTGCATTTCATTTTACTTTATCTAGATGGGAGAAAAATTCATGAAATTAAGATCATGATGAATAATAAGAAAAGTAATTTACAATGTGCTGGGAGGTAGATTCTTTCACACAAACACACAACTATCAGATACTCCTGCTTAATATTCTTACATTATAGTTAAACTGAATTATCTCTGCAGATCTACTTCCAAGAGTCATTACTTCAAAAAAATAAAAATAAATCTCATTAGTATTGGCTCTTATAAAAACAGGCTTGGTGAAAACATTCCAGCTAGTTGGAAAGCCAAAATTTTATTACAGGGAGAAAGGATGATCACACACACATTCAAGGACAAATCTCATGAAACTCATGTTTGACAGGAAATTGTACAGGAAGCTAATTTAGAGAGATCAAAATGAGGGTGGTATGTTCCCAGGACCCAGGGCAAGCCAGAAGTCTTGCAGCTGAATTTTTATACATATGGTAATTTGATCATAGTGGATATAGCAGAGAGGGGAAGAAACCGTAGATTGAAAATATAGAGAGAAGAAAAATCAGCATGGGAACAAGAATCTCCACAAATAAATCAGATCACAAAGTCCCTAAACCAAAAAAAAAAAAGTATAAAAGTACATATAAATATATATATAGCCTACTTGAGCTACTTTTTTGTAGTGCAATGAGAAATATCATTTGGAAGAAATCATCAGATTATTTAAGTAGTAGGATCTGAAGTTGTTTTCTCTTATCTTGTAGTCATTGTATGAAATGCACCCCTGCCTTAACACAGCAAACTGAAAAATGGACCCTGAGGTCTAAAGACAGGGAGAAAACAGCAGATTTGAAAGTAACTATGCACTTTAAAGCTTAATTAATTTCATATGTCCAGCCTCAGATTATTATAGACTGCTTCTAGGTTTTATAATATTTATTAGAAACAGGCAATGCAACCATCTTTTCTGTGTTTTCTGTATCTCCAGAACAAGGATAGCAAGGAGTTTCAAAAGCCTGAGGAAATGTATGTGGGCTGCAGCCTGTGGATCCCACAGCCACTGCACAGATCCTTCCAGCCAGCTGTGATTTGTGGTAGCATGAACTTTGATCACGAGTCAAAATAGTTTAATAATGTGAAGTACAGCATGTCCAAGTAAGAGCAGAGAGCAAAGCATTAACTTGAGCTAACACTGACTTTCTTGTGGAAAACTTACAATGTCCTTCCAGATGAATAAAATAATAAAATCTGGTATTTCACTTTCTAGTTTATTTTAAATCCCACACCATCTTACTTTTGATTTTTAATCAACTAAAAATTATAGAGGCTAGATCACAATCTGTTTGAATGACTTTTCTTTTATTGTCATAAGAACAGGCAACTCAGCTAATGCCACCACATGAACTGGAAATAATGTGAACTTACACTCATTTGTTCTTTCAAGAGGCACAAAATCCAAGATTGTTTCTATGTTCTGTCTACTTGCATTGAGAGAGACACGTCTTGGGTTCCTTTGGGGAGAATCCCAGAAGCCAAACAGGAAAGGGGAGGAGCAATGAATGGGAAAACACAAGAAAACCTAGATGTTTCCCACACAGCTATAGGATTTCCCTGGGGCTTTACACAATCTAGGCCAAATTCTCACTCAGTCACATTTTTAATACCTGACTGATTTGACAGTTGTGAACGCAGGGGAGCAAAATTTGGCACCCTGTTTTTGTCACTGGGAAAATAAGAGAAAGGCACTTTAAAAAAGCAAACTAAAAGCCATATTTTTATAGAAAAAAAGCAACCACAAGTGGCAATGCACAAAACTAAAATGAACTGTAGCTTACATAATTTGAACTGTAAACTTCAGACATTTAAAAGTTTTTGATATAAAACCATGGGGAATCCATTAAAACAAACAAAAAAAAAATCACCCCAAAACAAAACCCAAAAAAACCCCCATCAAACTACTGGAATCTGAACTTAAGGCAAAACAAGTCAGATTTCTGAAGGACAAAATAGAACTAGACAGTACAGCTTTAAAAAAAAATAAACCCACAAGTTCATGAGCCTATAATGAATAAAATATTATTCAAGTATGTGCTTCTAGGCTCATACACAGGGTAGGAAATTATCCAACCCTGACCATGCAAGACAATTCCATCACTGTGGCTGAAGGGGGTTGTATATCTCAGCAGGGTGTACAAATGCCATTTTCTTCCACTCTTCTGGATGATTTCCCCACTGCTTCATCTCTAAGATATGTGATACTTCTCATTCTTGGTGATGAGACCATATAATGTGGTCAGACACTGCATCCACTTGCATAATATCAAATAATGTAGGACAAAATTACTTGGATGAAAACATGAGAAAGTCAGTTCGGCACATGTTTTGTTTTTCATTTTCCTAGGTTTCTGCTGTAAGTGAAACAAGAGGAAAAACTCCTTTGGTTTGCTTGATGTGAACCATAACCCTTCACACTGAGCAGCAGTGCACAGTTCTGCCAGGACCTGCCAGCACAAGATGAACTGTAGGTGACAATTCATGGAAGTGCTCCTTCATCTAGAATCTCTGGAAAGGCTTAGGTGGTTTGCATAAATATAGAGCGGCTTACAGGAAATCAGAGATGGCTGAAAGAAGGGAGAAAGACCACATCAGAGGTGGGAGATTTTAATGCATTAAAGGTGCAGCTGCATTCACTTTGTTCTTTGGTTAATTCTGGGGTCCTATTCCCCACTCATTAACACTAATACTTTTTAAAGCTTTGTTGTCACATTCTCTCTGAATTTAACTGAACTTGGGAGAAGACATGGATCAGAAGCTAAACTGGGCAGGAGCCTAAAAAGCTCATATAACAGACATGAGCTACATCATGTGTGCCTCCCTTTTGCCATCCTTCCAAGATAATCCACCAGCCTTCTTGTGCCTTGTGGCAATGCAAAAGCACAAATCTGATGGACCAAAGATGGTCCTTCCACTTTGGCAACTGCTTCTATTCCTTCCCTAACACGGAAAATTGGGGGATTTCTCTTAGTGCCAGCCTGCGTGTATAGTTTTGCTGCCAGATGAATTCCATGCCAACAGGATGAAGAAGTGATCCAATTCAAAAATCCCAAATCTGTCCACAGAGACCAAGGCCTGGTTTCTTTTTCAGTGTCTTTAGTTATATGAACAGTTCAGATCTTCCTACCTGTCCAGGACACCACCCATTTTTACTATCTTTCCCTAAAGAAACCCCATTCCAAAGCACAGCTGGGGACCCTGATATGATTTTTTTTTTGTTCAAATTCATCAGTGGAGAATCAAGGCAGAACATAGGTTCTCCTCTTTCCCATGCTTTTGGCCATGTTCTGTACCATCTACACAGAAGGGCAGGAACACAGTTCTCAAAGGACTCCTGTGACCTGTGTATTTACCCACCAGCCAAGTCCCTTTTCTACGTGAGCAGCACCTACAGCAGGACTCCCTGACGGTAAGCACAGCACA
The DNA here is from genome assembly GCF_035770615.1 of Melospiza melodia melodia. Classification (NCBI taxonomy): domain Eukaryota; kingdom Metazoa; phylum Chordata; class Aves; order Passeriformes; family Passerellidae; genus Melospiza; species Melospiza melodia. The sequence goes on from NC_086198.1 coordinate 29,411,073, forward strand.
CTGTTGGAGCAAAAACTCCTATGGGAGCATCTCCAATGGAAAATTCACCCTTCCAGTACCTGGCTTTCTACATAACCACAGATTGGTCACCCTGCCTACATGGCACCTCTTTTACAATGGCATTGCACTTGAAATAAAACCACATCCCATATTTTTGTAATGAGCAACACAAAACACAATGTCCCGACTTTCCTTTTCGTCCAGAGTTCCTAATGACTTATCAGTGTTCCTATTTCAACAAAAGTTTGAACCCAGCTCTTCAGAGAGCATTGTGTGTATTTAACACAGTACAAGAGCAAGTGACAGTTGGCAAATGCTGCTGAGAGGCTGAGATTTAATTTGCACTCGTGTTCTTTTTCTTCATTAAATTCACAAGAAGTTGCACGGAAGAGGAAAATACATCTGGACCTAGTTATTAAGTAAGAAAAGAAATAAAGTCTTTTCACTTCAATGCCTTGCTTACAATGTAAGAGCCTCCCAAACTGCAAAGCCTGGACACAATGCTGGACACTGCTTGCCATGAAAACACTGAGAATAAATCAGCTAAGTTTCATGAGTCACTGATTGTCAAAAGCCTTGGCCAGGTATCCAGAAAAAAAAGATATGACAGAACTCCATTCTTAGAAATATTCCAGTAGGTATGTTGATGTTTGTGCTGGGAAAATAATAATAATAAAAAAAAAAAGGAGTAGCAATGTTTGGAAACTAACAGTAATCAGCCCAGTCAAATGCAGGCAGTTTTTTTCTTGAAAAAAAAAAGTTGTTTTGAGACTAACATATATTGCCAAGGAACTAATTGCTCATTCACCCTGTTCTACTTTCCCCAAAAGAGAAATTAGTTACTGTTCCTAAATGCATACTCAATTTCCTTTTAAAGAATAAGGAACAGGGAAGAGAAAAAAAGTAGGACTGGAGAACCAGGACGTCAGTTACAGAACAGCACTGAACCACAGGGTTTTTGTTTTATAGACTGAGACATTTCTCAATAAATACTTTACATGATTGCCTAACAGCAATTTAATATAAAATCAGTTCAAAATTACTGTAATACAGGAGGATTTCTCATCTGAAAGCTGGGAAACATTTCATGTTTTGTCATCAAAAGTGCAGACCCAGAGTTACCATGAGTAACACCAGAGTTACCATGAGTAACGGGAAGTTTAAGAAAACCAAACTTTGATTGAGCACTCAAACTTTTAACCAGCAGGATGAATGGAGATTACTAGTTGACAAGAAGTCTGGCATCAGTCCTTTATGAGTTGAGAATTCAGTGAACGCTTTCTGAACTGGAAGCAGTTATGAATGGAACTGTCCTTCATCCAGGCAGCATGAATATAAAACAGGCAGAAGAAGTGGCAACATAGCTGATAACAGTAGTAAAGGAATTTTATTCACTGGATAAATATCAGTTAGAAAGCCTCAAATATTTCAGAGATGCATTATTTCAAGAATTTAAGGGATAACCAATTTTTACAAGAATATTGTTAAAAGCTGTTCTCTGTAGCCTCAGTAAAGCAATTAACTTCCTAATATGAAGTTTTATAAAAGTTATTCCTCTTTAATTTCCCTCATGTTCTCCTGGTCCATCTTTTACAACAAAAGCGTTCATTGGCATCCAATTGCACGAAAAGCAAACACCTAGGACCCATCTTTACATGCCCTTCTAGAACATCTCTATATCCCTTCTCCATTGTATCACCACTCTCACCATCTAAAGCTGCTGTTTCAAGCTCTCCTTCAACATGTCCCATATCTTGCTCCTGCCTCTGGATCACCACTGAGCCCAGCTTTCAGAAAGATAAAGAAGTTCGATGCTTACATCCCCCTGGAATTCAGATACCTGAAATGAGCTTTGACTCAAGTCCACATTGTAACAGAAGAATTTCATAAACAGGAAAACTACTTCATACAAGCTCTCTTTGAAAATTACAGCCAAAGGCATATATTATACATGTTTCAAAATAATACATTGTTCAGTCTGAAGTGTGTCCTTTAAGAAAGAAGCCAAAGATTAAGTCAAAGAAACAAGGAGGGAAAAACTTGAGACAAAGTTCGTGAGAGAGGTTACTCTTACAGTACTTTTGATCTGGCTGACACAGAGAGGTAATAAAAATTCATAGAGGCAACTGTTCTTGCTCAATTTCCAGGACAAAATCATCTGATATCTAACCAAAGCTGACTCAACCCTGACATCTTTTGTTCCCCAGTGCCCCATTTTCTCTGTAACCAAAGGTATTTGTGCAGTATTCACAAAAATACACACATTTCCCAGAGGTTTTTGGGGTAGCCTGATCAGAGTAAGAATAGTAAGAAAACATCAAAAGCTAGAACAATTCTGGATACCAAAGCCAAATTAAAAATGCCACCCTAACCACCACAGCAAGAATTAAACCCTTCCCTTTTGTAATAAACACATTTATATAGCACTGCCTGCTCAACAAACACACTGATTTGCAGTTTCAGTATTAGAATTGTCAGATAATGTTATCAATACACAGGCAATTTTAAAAAGTGGAAACTTTTGCTACACAAATGAAAGTGAGCAATGTGATATGTTTCAAACCAAATCAACAGTGTCTGGAGAAGAGGACCTAGGAGGTGGGAATTTCAAATGTGCACACACAGTATGTTTGTAACACACCTTAACTGACTAAATCTACTACACATGCCAAGCCTTCACATCTCCTAAGAAAATAAATGTATGGTCTATACATACCTGTGCTTATGATCTAGATGACACAGAGCTCAACAATGTCTTAACAGCACTTGGTGTAGACATTTGTGTCCAATAAAAGCCCTTGGGCTTTTATTATGGGAAAAGCCCCATTCTACTACCTGCTGTACTAATACAGTTAAAGAAATGAAATAATGAAAATATGACTTTTGCATAACTGTTATAGAAACCTTGGTGTATTTTAATAAATCAAATGTATGTATAGTCCATGCTATTGGCCAGCATAGTCATATTTTGCTCTGATCCATAATTGCATGGTAATTCCCACATGTTCTCCAAGCCAGTCTAAAAATCCTAATACTATGTCCTAAGTTTTAAACAGGTTGAGCATGGATCATTTTAACCTCCGATGTAATTCTGAGTTCATCCCAGTTGATATTAGGTTATTTAAGCAAGATGTCCAGTATTAAATTTAAAGTTGAATTTTAACTGACCATTTCTGAAATTCTGACCTAATTCACACCAGCTTCAATTCAAATCTATTGGATATCACTGTAAATCCAGAACTGGTGCTACTGACACAGTCTGCACCCATAGACTGCAATCAGAATGTGATCCATGGATTGCTGTACATTTGGAGCTGCACTCCTCTGTTTCAGTCACATTTTGGTTCCCACTCTTTGGCCAAAGACACACACTCCTACTCACTTTGTCTCATACAGCTATGAGTTCTCCTAATATTGGTTTCATTTAACAAGGAAGGAAAGTCAAAAAGCAATGATTTATACCAATATTTTTACATAGCACATTAGTCATCTCAAATTCAATAGCAGTCCAAGCATTACTACTGAAGTTGGAAAATGACACAACATCATCCAAAGTCTGTGTCAAAGACTAGAATCCATTTAATTTCAGAAATATTTGAATAAGGCTGTTGGACCTCCAACTAACCTTTTGTATATGGGAAAAGCAATAACTACACAGGCAGAAGTGTGGAGTTGGCAAACACACACATTCAGTTTTCTATGTTTACACTGAAGATTCCAACAGAGCTTTTACCCTTAAAAGCTGCTGTGGATGAATGAAAATAACTATGACCCTCTTGTAGAGATACACCTGAAGTGCCACTCTCCTCCAAGCACCATTAACAATATATAATCTGTGAACAAAGCAGGGAGCTCAGCGAAAGACAAATCTCTTTACCAGTAAGTTCTGCTCACATTACCATGAAAAACCATGAGGACATGTGCCAACTTGAGCTCAAAAAATTTTTGTTCTGTATTTGCAATTTTTTCTCTGGAAAAAAAAACCACAAAGGCAATTGGTAACAAAATTCACAATATGCCTTTTAACTTTATTCTTACTGCTATGCACAGCAAGCCTGAACTTCAACTTCTTTGGAGTATCCACATTTTCAGAGAATACATGAAGCAGCAGTTCTGTGAGGGCAAAAGGATGTCCTGGAACTGAAATGCTTCCACAGGACAACCAACTCCAGGAATGATTCCTGAGGTGAATGACAGGATCTATATTGCAGTTGTTTAAATGTAACCTGGAGGCATCTTACAGAAGCTATTACTGCCATCAGAGAGAAGGAAACAATTACTTATTTCAAGCTAGTCTTTCTAGTTTTTTTCAGCTTACATTTGAGAGTTTAATACCTAAAACCATTTCTTCAAGATCCAATAACTTGGTATTTCCTAACTTGCAAGAATAAGATATTGTTAATGTTCCCAAGTGTGGTTTTTATAGATTCAAAATAAAAAAGTAATGCGCTGTTGTTTAAAATTCTGAGCCCTACTCACAACAAACACAGTTGGAAATATAAATGCTAATGATTGTCAGAAGATACACCTGACTATGATGTTGTCATAAGACCCTGAGCAACCCACTTCAGGCGGCTCTGCATGAGCAGAGGGTTGGACCAAATGACCTCCAGGAGTTACTTTCCAACTTCAACCACTCCATGGTTTGGCAATTCTGTGAATCTGTGTGAGCAGAAGTGGATACAAATATATGATATAGATAAACAGATAAATTTAGTTTAGGAATTTAATATTTTGAGGAAGCCACTCTTTGAGAGTCCAAGTAATAAAGAACAAAGGGACTTCTCAGCAAATTAGGAACATTAAGATGGCAGGCAGAATGTGAAAATCATACATCATTGAAATATTGCATGAGGAGTGGCAAAGTGAAAAACCACATTTTGCACAGAGATGCAAATTAGTGCAAATAAAGTCTATAATTCATACATATCACTCAAGTTTCTTTTCAAAAATACCCCAAAAAACCCAAAAGCAAAAAGAGTGTACTATCAGTTAGATAAACAATTTCTTGATATTTTCCCAGTTTCTCTATATTCAGCCTACTCTCTCAGCATCTGATCAAGATACACTCCTACAAGGGTATTATGCAAAAAAATACTCTCACAAGTTAAAGCCTGGCAAACATCCATCTGTGCACATAACTTATTAACAGCTGCACATGCCTAATTTCAGCTGCACAGTGACAAAAACTTCAAAGGTCATCTCCCGAAACATAGCAAGATTGAGGCACCTTTAAATCTGACACTACCTCTAAGTAGGTAACATCATGTGTGAATCATTTTCTATCTCTTCCCCTTTCCTTAAAAGTTCCAAGTCCTTTGGCACTAGGATCAGCACTCTTTGCGAGTTAGTAGACACACCTAACAAAGTCTTCTCACACCAAGTTGGACACTGAACAAATAAATTCTTAGACAAAGCAGGAATATGTTAATAAAAATGGCTGAAGGCAGAAAGGACGGTATTAAAATCATCACATGTAGGTGCCTATCTTAGCAGGGATTTGGGGGTTGTCTTCACAGCAAAGAAAGATCTCTCTCCCCATGATGAGGAAAGATTCCAGACAGATGACCCTTCTAGCTTAGGTGCTTCAGTTGGGTGGGATGAGTGCAGACACCTCTGCATGTTCATTGCCAACATTTAAATGTTGTGAAAACACTCCCTGATCATGCAAATCAGGACATTAGGTATATCATCACAGATATCATCTCTGAAGGAGAACAGATAACCTTTACTTACAGAGGCAAGCAAATAAAACTTAAATGCAATATGCACAGCAGGAACATGCATTCTCAAACAGAACTCACGGGACTTCACCAGAGCGCCGCAGAACTTACCTGGATCCGTGGGAAATGCTCCCACATGCCACTGCATCTAAATACTGCATTTTCTGCACTGATCTTTAAGCTCTGTCCAACCCCAGCTATTCTGCAAGTCTGATCTGTCTTATATTGATATTTGTACTCAAACTTTGACAAAATACTGTTGGTCTTTTTTACTTTTGTCCTTTCTGACTGTCCTGGTTTACAAAAAAATCTAAATGCGCCAGTGGGAGGCAAAATTCTATGTGGAGAATCCAGCTAAAAAAATCCAAAAATTGTAGAAATGCAAGAACACAAACTACACACATTAGATAAACAGGGAACTACTGAAACGCTCTAACTACAGGTACAACAAGGTCTATGCTCTGGATTCAGAAGTGTTCTCCTCAAGAAAACACATTTTAAAAGTATTTCTGTGAACATAAATTAAACCAATTTCACTGACTCTCAACATCAGCTCAGTCTGAGAATTGGTAAGTTATGTTTTTGATTGTTCATGAAGCTTCTTTAGACAAAGCCAAGCCTTGCAGCACCAAAATGCTGTGGGAAAGATGGTCTGAAGGGTATTCCCATCAAAAACAGAACAGTTTTGGGAAAGCCTGGTCCCCTGAGGCTTCCAGGCCAGTTTTGTTCATTTCGAAAGGGGGCAACACATTCTTGAGAACCACCACATAACCATAGGAGAATTCTACGGCTTTCTCAGAAGCACAGATGATTCTCAAAAATCAAAGGAATTTGTAAAAATCATCTCTTCTATTTCTGTCAAAATCTACAGCAAGACAATTAATGTAAATGTAGAGAGAATTGACAAAATACCTGCAAGGTCAGACAATCAAATTAGTTGGAATCCACAGAATTCATCAGGTTTAAAACAGAGGGTGCCCTCATATGAATGCAACCTGCAAGGCAGCATTTGGTGAACTAAGATCTTTACTACCAATTTTTCTGACAAGTCACAGTACATGACTTGTTATTTAGGGCAATGCCACTGCATTCTGAACCAACCTCAGATATGAATCTAGACCACTGAAAACTTCTTCATCCTGGACTCAAACTGATTTTCATGATATCAGTTTTATGGCATAGAGAAAAATTGACTCTTTATCCAGTTATATAAACTTCATACACATGGGATATATGCAGTGATATAGTAACTATATGTATATATTTTAAAGTATACATTACCACTTTAATTACATCTGTCAAGGGACAGGAAGTAAAGGAAAATATATAATGGCTGTGAGCTAATAACTCAGGTATAGGGACCAAAAAACCCTGTTCATCTCAATGGTGGAGGTTACATTTTTCCCATGGCATATAAACATTCAAATATAAACTTGTTCTATAGATTACAAGCTATCATTTATTATTTATCAACTTTACTTTCTCCAGCCATGATTATTTATGGACTGTATTACTGGATACCCTCTACAGGATGTCACTCTATTGAAAGGAATTTGAACTGGCTTCATAGTAAAAAGCATACTATGCTTCTTGTAGCCATGGAAACACAAATAATTTTTCTTGGCAAGACACATCCTGAGCTTTTCACCCTCTTTCTTGAGATGTCTACTATCTTTTCTCTTAATCTGTGTTCGGCCCAATATTTTATCCCATGTACATTCAGAAGTGTTACCATTTACTTTCCTGGTCATAAAAAAAATATATATAGTCAGTAACATTGACATGATTTACATCTGTCCTGGACAGGCTACCAGTTCTGTATCCACAGAATATTCTATTCCAGACACAGAAGAGGAAAAGGGGTTTAGAACTAAAAGGCTCCAAAAGCTCCATTAAAATTGCTGAGATTTTTAAGTCCTACTGATAGCAGGCCTCTAAAGTCATCACTTTGACAGCTGTGACCCACTGAGTGTCCCTTCCAACACAGAGCTCTTTATGGCTGCTGAATTACTGTCAACCTCCAAAATCTTGCATGCTGTGGTGATAGCCATCAGAAAAAAAAGCACAATATTTCCAGACTATCAATCAACCAGTAGCAAATAAATGGAAAGAAGCTAATCTACCTGAAATGCACAAATCAAAACTCAACGTGCCCTATCCCTCCCCTGCAATAAGTTTGTAATCAGTGGTGGGAAACCCTAAAGCTTCTAATGCAAAGTCAGTGAAATAGGAGCTCTGACTCTCCAGGAATCATAACTGTCGGACTTGATGCTTTTTTCTTGCGGAAAACACTCCCAATTCTCCAGAAGCAGTCTTTCTGTATAAATTCTTTGGTGTACAGTCAGAGGAGCATGAATACTTATGAGGTCTTCTGTTTTTCAGTACGCAAATGTCAAAAAACCCATATTGGTTCTCAGACCTCTGTCACAAGGCAGAGAAGCTGGAGAGAATAATCTCTTAAGGGCTTCAAGCAAGATGTCAGTTGGAATTTACTTTAAACTCTGAAACAGGAAAATGGTATAAAATGGCAATCTAACCTCCTCCACAATGCAATTTAGAATAACGTAATACTTGAGTCACTTGGGGTGAAACTCTAGCTTCACTGAGAGACAAAAAGAATTTTCCAAGTGACTTCAAAGTGGTCAGGATTTCATTCCTTATATGTTTCAGATATTTTATTTAGAGGAGGAAGAAGCTGTTGAAGTAGAAAAAATAGGCTTGCTTTAGTTAACTTTCAAATGCACCAAGATGCTGGAAGTGTACCAATTCCTTAGTTGTAAATGAGGAAGAAAACCCTTTAAAATGTCACTTGAAAGAGAAAACCCAGGCTTATTAAAGGGTCCTATTTGGCAACAACAAATTGTAGCATGCATTCTCCTCTTATAACTATTATTTGTTGCCATTACTGGGATGTGTTCCATAATTGGATTCTGGCACAGATTAGTGGAAAGAGAAAAATCTTTCCAATCTCATCCAAAGTAGGTTTTTTTCTATGTAAAACACATATGCAAGAGCAAAAGATTCTCTTTGCTCACCAGTAATTATTCAAATAACTTAGACATTTTAGTCTAGGCAGATGTTAAACCTACAACTTGTGAAGTTGTTTTCATAATCTCTCTGTGATTTGGAGTTGGGGTAATTTTTTCATATTTGGTGGAGAGCCTTCTAATCATAGATTGTGGCTCAGCAACTATTATGCTCCTTTCAAGAAATACACTTTAAATTAAACTTGCCTCCCACCAAAGAGTCACATGCATCACAGTCATAAATAAAATAAATTCAATATTTTATAGACTGACTTAGAAGCTGAAGATCAGGCATGGTGATCAGGCATGAATCTTCAGCACTCATCAGCACACTGAAGGAAGTAAATATAAGCATAAACAAACACAGTAGTACAATAAAAGAAAATATACAAATAACAAGAAACCAAAAAAAAAAAAGAAGGTAAAGCTTCTCCCTCTGTTTAGGAGTTGGTCTTCCACACTTGAACTTTTTCAACCAATTGATCTCAACATAAAAGTGAGAAGTGCCAAGGTGAGAATTGTCAGGAAACTCATAATATCAGCAAAGCACAACTGATCCAGGCTCATCAGAATAATACTCACAAGCTAATAGCAAGTAAAAATATAAGGAAAAGTCAAACTGTGCAAAACAGGAAGCTGAAAGCATGTAACCTAAACATCAGTTTGTTTAAATTTTTCTTCCTCTCTATAAAGCTTAAGCAACTGCCAGCACACACTAGCTAACCAGCTCTTCCCAAGAAGAACTCCACAGTTTTAACATAAAAATAATTGAGAAACACTCCTGAGTTTTATAACAACCCCCAGAGTCAGAGCCATGAACTGGTATCTCTTTTGCACACTTGTGTTACTTGTTCCTCACTGCCCACACTTACAGACAGAGGGCCTGGCCAAGGTTCTCTTGATTTGTTTCACACCAACTCAGCTGTGCTGATTTAATGCCCAAGTGCAAGCAGGGATTATCATCAGGTGGAGTTGGCATGAAGAGAATTAGAAATACAATCTTTCTTCCCAAAACAGAGCTTTAGGAGATGGATCTGTTCAGCTTCTGGCTGATGACAAGCAACGGATGGGCAGCACCACATGAAATTTGGGTAACTACATTCAGAGGATTCTTGTTCATGGCCTACTTTGAACTGGAAGAGAGGAGCTATTTTATTTCAAAGCAGTGAGAAAGCAGATTCTGTATACTGGTTCCTCCTACTGATGCCCTAGAAGAATACCACAGACTTGCAGAAATATTCTAATTTCTGCGCAAAGATTTTTTTTTTCCCCTAGTGCCAGCCATTTTAAAAGCTCAGTACCAGCTTGTTTTCATTAAGTGGTTGAAAAAATTTGACTCAATTTTGAACTCAAAAAGACCTAAAATCCTTTATTTCTTTAAACAACCCACAGAACTGCCACAGAGAATGTTACATGCATCTACAGCGATGTTACATATAAAAACTGCATTTTTAAAAAATATTGATAGCTTTATTTCCATGAATGTTTGTGAGTACAGGGAGGAGAGAATTAGATATGTTCAATGAAAGATCTGGTTAAACTGACAATTCGGTCTTTTGAATGCTTTCCAGGATCAACACAGTCCGTGAATATTTCTCTGAGATTTCTTATGTATGCATAAATAAAGCAAATGGCAATGAACCCTGAGCCTTCCAGACAAATGCAATGCATATCATGATGTGTGTTGCCTTCCAAGACGAACAGTGCCTTTCATTAGAGGCTTAGATGTATCTCTGCTCTCCATTACTCAAAGTTAATTTCAAGAAGTATATTTTTTGAAACAATGAAGTATAAAACATTAATAACTGCTCTAGAAATAGGTGACTAAACAGGACACTGCCAATAAGCCTGTAATTAATACAGTAACATAACATTTTTTCAGAAGCTCATGGCCTCTGAGAAGCAGAGCTAAATTAAAGCAGACAATAATACACTGCAGGGGTACCTTCTGCAGCAGTGCCTCAGCAGCAGTGCCTCAGCAAATGATTCACTCCTCAGCATGAATCTTAAAATACAGTGTCTAGCCTGTAGAATACTGCAGGTCATGACAGAGGACATAATCAAGTGAAGTAAAGAAAATATGATAAACTTAAGAATGCACAAGCAAATTAGAGAATAAGAAGGCACAAAAAAGTTCTTAGAAGAAGAACCTTCCTAAGATGGTGACTGATGTTGTCTTATATATCAAGAGTTCTATTATCATTACAGTGCAAGGATTCCATATCCCCAGAGTTTGGTACCTCCTCAATATTTCTCACCAGCAGCTCCTCTAAGCACTGACTGTTCCTGGTCCTTGCAGCAGCCATCTGACTCCAGATCCCACCAATCCACTCTTTTATAACACTGTTCTCATTGGCTACAGGTGTGGCCTCTTAACATCAGGCCTGCTCCTAATCTTTAGTAATTGCTTCAGCTGCAGTTCTTTGGGGGATAAGATTACATTCTATGCCACCTTCGTACTGTATCCCCCTACAGACTGAGTGATGTCATCACTTGTTCAGCAAGGAAGCTCAGCCAGGGACAATATTCGAGCACAATAATACTGTGTGTCACTCCCTCTCTTCACCTGCATTTGCAGCTCTTCTGAGCATGTATTCCACAAAGGAGCATTGTGATACAAAACTGAAGTACCCCACTAGGTCAATGTGTTTTTCACATAAATGGTTTAACAATGGTTAAATAAGAGACTAAAAATTGCTGCAGTCTACAGGAAGAAATAAAATTTTTAAAAAGTTGAGTTGATATCATTACACATCCAAAGTCCTAAGTGAAGAGGAGACACTGTGTTCTTCACCCACCTCCCTGAGCATGGGAGATGCTTTGTCAGTTATAGTTGACAGAACCTTCAGGTGACAATGGGAGGCACGGGGTACTATCGTGGGACAAACTTCTAGAAGGAGACAGCCTGATCCTGATAGAAATTGCCAAACACATCTCAAACTAGAATTTCTTAATATTGCAAATCATACCAGCCCTCCAGGGCAGAAGGAATTAAACCATCAGTTCCTACTCCCCACCAAGAAAACCCTTAAAATCCATTACATGTTGAGACACCTCATTAGGGGTGGGAATTTAAAATAAAATTAAAAGACGCATTAAAATAAGTAATACATTAAAGTAAGTAATGATTAACTAAAAGAAAAAATAAAAACAACAATTGAGAATTTGAACACTAGAGAAAACTGAAGAGATGAGGCATGTGACTATCTGGAGGCAACAATTATTGTTACTATCTCTAGAGAGGGCTTGGCCCAGACATGTCTATTAATACCAGACCTATTAGGTCTTGACAGCTCCTAGGACATCTGTTTGTTTCATTTCCCTTCAGTCTCGCCAAATTCTAGCAGCAAAAATCACACACTTTTTGTTCCTGCTTCTGCATAACTTGGAAGACTTCTTTGCATTTGTGAATTTTGACATTACATGAAATCTAGTGTTCTGTATCTGATATCTACATACAGGCATGTGTATTCAAAGAACCACAAAGGTGGGTAAATTTCTTTAATCTGAGGGCATCTATCTAGGAATAAAGGTGCTAACAAACATTCCTCAGATGTGGGACAGTTTTCATAGATTTGTTTTTCGACCTGAACTTCACAAGTTCAGAGAAACCAAAAGATCTCACCCAGAGCTTTTCACAAGCAACTCCCTTAAGTATTTCAGTATATTGCAAGATTGCAAGAAAACATTACAAATTGCAACAAATAATATTGAGGTTTTTAGTACAGCTTTCCCTATTTTTTCCAGAAGTCATCACACAGGTCCTGACCCAAATAAAGTTCAGTCTAAGGTGTAAAATAAAGGTTCTAAGCTATGCTCTCGCATTTTCCTAGACTGTTACTGTATTCTGGACCTAAATCTAAAAGGTATTTCTGTCCTATACTGTTCAACTCTAGTTCATAATTCTGTTCTTCTTTGCTCCAAAGTAATAGTATAGGTGAGATCTAAATATCACCTGCTGGAAACAGAAAGAAAAGAAGATAGCTACTTGTGTACTATAACTCAACCACAGGCAGTTGCTGACGCTTTGATCCAGATATTTCACTATGACTATATGCCAAACAGCTAAACTATTTTATTTACAAGAACACAGCCATGCCCACTCATTTATTTTTCATATGCCTGTACAAATAATTTGCCAAATAATTTGCTTACATTTTAAAAATAACTTTATCTTTGCTTATAAACTTTATGTGATCAATATAACCTCACACATATACATTTTTAAATTAATTTTTAAAATGTCCTCAGTCAAGCTGTAGGGCCCATTCAGAACTCATCTACAAAGTAGTTTTATTTCAGTTTAAAGCCTGTTTGAATGCAGATTTCTTTAAATATTTTTATTCTCAGGTGAATATTTCAAACTAGAGATTATTTCAGAATCCAAATTTGATTATCAACTTTTTTCAACAATCATTGAAAACTTGCCTATCTAGATTATTATTGCCCATAGGAAATTAACAGTCATTAAAAATTCAGGAAGTACTAAAAAATACCCAAATCAATCAAAATTCTTACGAAGTAGGATGAGCTGTTGAAGAAAATTACAGCAGCTTCTCTGTTTCAGGTATATTTTGAGAAACATTCACATGATTCCATTGTTGCCTTCAATGTCCACTAATGTGACTTGAAAAGAATTACACTGTCTATGATCATTCCCTGAAAATACAAATAAATGTATTCCCATTTCCAACAAGAGATTTACACCTGATTATGCCAGCTGAAAATCTGATCCAACAGTGCTGTAAGAACCCACAGTCAAAGAAATCTTTAACTTCAGGGGTCTACAGGAAATAACACATGACCACAAGCTTGATCTGTATGCTTTCAGCACCTCTTTCACAACAATATTCCTGGGGTTTAGTATATAATCCAGTATTCTAAATAACTACAGAGGTTTTGTGGGGAAAACAGAACATTACATTACCACCATCTTAGATCTGACTGAGTTCAGTTGAGCAGACACCATTTATTCATGGGTTAGAAAACATGAGTTTTACATCTGAAAGTAAGTGGAAAACATTTTTCCAGATGTTCTTCCCCAGGAAAGTATGATGCAAATAATAAACTTGCTAGTTCAAAGAGTACATAAACTTCTATTTGCATGCATTTATTGGCTGTATTTTTTAACCTCCTTCCTAAATAGCTTAATTTAATAGCACATTAAATCAATTAAGAGGAGATGAAAATTGGTGACTAGGATAATTGTTAGTTAAAAATACAAAACCTGAGCTTACTGTTGCTTGATACCTAAAACACATTTTAATTACTGACCTACATTCACAAGAATTATCATAGAAAGCTACTATAATTTTTGACCTCACTTTGCCCAGAAATTGCATCAGTTTCAATTTAATTTTTTAAGTCTACACAAGCAGAATAGTCTCGTGTAACAGCTTGATACAAAGGACTTATTGTATACTTGCTTCTGTATTTTATTTACGACAAAAATTCAGTGCCATAAAATGAGAGTATGTATAACTGTAGTGGAACGTCAGCCAGGAAAGGGAGACTGGCAGCAATATCTCCTGTTCCTTTCCATTTCATAATCTGAACAACCTCTAAGTAGTGACTGTCACAAGAATAAAAATAAAATTAAACACCACACATTTATTATTATATGCCAGTATATTTTAACAGAATCATTAGTTTACCTTGTCATCATTTCCTTTTATTTGAGAGGACAGAGTGGCTTGACACATGGAAATCATTTCAGTTTCAAGTTATTTTACAAGACCAAATAAAATTGCTGTTACCAGAGAAAGAAATATTTCTGTCCAAAGACAGTAGAAGTGAGTTAGACCTTTTCTCTGGGATACCTGGACTAAGACCCGTAAAATTGTTCCCTCTTCCCAGTACACTCCCCCTCTGTCAGGGAGCAGCAAGAGATGGCCAGCTGCCAAGGGGGATGCCACAGTCCTCCCACTTTGCTTGTCTGTCTGTCCTCACCCCACCAGGCCCCAGCACTATGACTGGGATTAAGGGTAAAACAGCAAAATCCAACATTTCCTGTTCAGTGTATGAAGAAATGGGCACAATCCTAGCTGCTGGAGGAACCCCAGGAGGACAAGGATCAGGAAGAGGAAGATGGCTGATGATCACTGGTGTCCAGTGGCTGAGGACTACCAGGCACACATGGAGAAGGGAAGGGTTCTCCTTAGACAGAACACAGCAGAAGAGACAAGGCTCCCCATAAAGAAGCTGAGGTGGAAGAGGAATGAAGGAAGCCAAGGTTAATTACCTGCCAGCCCTCTGAATCTTCAAAAAAAAAAAATCAGATTTCTTGACCATTCTGAAATTTAGTATGACCAAATTGCATTAACACAGCCAAATACCATAAAAACACATCATCCACACACCAGGTAAAAGCCATTGCAGTGGAAATGCAGGGCACAGTAAGGCCATGACAACACGAGACAGCACATCATACCAATCCTATAGCCAGGAACACAATCATATTCCGAACCAGTCTTTCCAATCTTGAGATGGAGCCAGCTGCGCTGTTAAAGGATTGAGATTTTATCATCAAAATCTAAAGAACTATCAGCTCCTTCTGTCTCAAGTACTCCATATCTAGATTTTTCCATTCACTCTGTCTGAATGCTGCATTAGTTGCCTAAATGTGTGCTTTGGTTTCCAATCAACAATATGTTGTCTTATATATCAAGAGTTCTATTACCATTACAGTGCAAGGATTCCATATCTCCAGAGTTTGGTACCTCCTCGATGTTTCTCACAGGCAACTCCTCTGAGCACTGACTGTTCCTGGTCCTTGCAGCAGCCATCTGACTCCAGATCCCACCAATCCACTCTTTTATAACACTGTTCTCATTGGCTACAGGTGTGGCCTGTTAACATCAGGCCTGCTCCTGATCTTTAGTAATTGGTTCAGCTGCAACTCTTTGGGGAATAAGATTACATTCTATACCACCTTCATTTACCAGTACTGTATTCCCCCACAACAATATTTTCTAGATAGCAGAAAAAAAACGGTGAATCTTTTTCCAGAAACCTTGATCATTTATCTCAAAATTGCATTGCAGAGAATTCCTTACATCTATAAAAACACTCAGAAGTTTATAATTAATTTATTACTCAATAAGTCTGTAAATAGGCCTACATATATAGCTTAGAGTAAGATAAAATGTAGAATAGTTTATGCTATTTAATGTTAAATAATATAAAAAGAGACTTTACTGATTCAAAGTAAATGTACAAGCAGCTTATTTCAACTCAGCTTTAGTTACACTAACAAAAAAATTAGATAATGTAGAAACATTAGAAAGAAGTGAGATGAGTCAGGGTTTTCCATGAAAAACAGCTTCACTACAGAGTAGCCAATAGAAATAATTTTAACCTTATTTAGATTAAGATAAAATGGCACTCTAATATCTCACTATCTTATCTAGATAATTTTATTAGTGCTTAAAATAATAAAAGATGCATCTGGCATCAGAACAGCATTCCTCTATCGCAGAATTTGTGATCTGCACAGGCTCACATCCACAAATGCAGATTGACACTTTTGTAAATTAGGGAAGATTTTCTAATCTAAGACATTCTCTTCCTCTTGCTGTTCTTTAAATCAAATTTTAGTTTATATCTGGTTTTCATTCCTTCTGGTTTTTTCTTTTTTGTGTTTATAATGATTACATAACAGGCATCTTCTGTGACATATTGTTATTTTATTCTTCTTCATGCATATATATTTTACTGCATATTGAGGGGCTCATGTAGAAATATTTTTATCTGTCACCATTGAAGACTGGTCTTTTTGGAGAAGGCTCCTTAGCTCACAGCTAAGGGTTGCCTGAAACAATGGGGATGAAGATCCCCAAATGCTCCCTACAGTCACTCATTTTGGCATCTTGGCCTCAAAAGTGAAGAAGAAAATAATTTATTAATTTTATAGAACTAATATTTTAAAAGTACACTCTTTGCTAAATATTTCAGTTACCATCACTCATTATTTGGACAGTATCCAACTTGCCACAGGACAATAACTAACAAGCACTCTTGTGTGTGGGTGTGCATGTGTGTGTGTGTGTGTGTGTTGTGTGTGTGTAGCTCGCTCAATTCGAAACCACATCAGTTCCCAATACAAACAACATAACTTGAAGCATTTTGAACACCATAATTCCAGAGCTCAGGTCAAAATACTCTTGACATAATGGAAGTCTCACCTGAATCATAGATTTGCAGACTTTTGAGACCCTTAGAAATCATCTGGCCCATGCCCCTGCTCAGAGCCCAGCCACCTAAGGCAGGTTACTCAGGACTGTGTCCAGCTGGGGTTTGAACATCTTCAAGGATGGAGATTCTCCAGCCTCTCTTGGCACCCTGTGCCACTGCTTGATGATCCTTAGAGTGAAAGTGGTTTTTCCTATATTCAAGTTTAATTTCTTGTATTTCAAGAACACATTTCTTGTGTCCTTTGCCTCCTCTTCCGTCACTGAGCATCAGGGAGAAGAGTCTGATTCTCTCTTCTTTACTGCCTGCCAACAAACAGATTTATAAGACCCAGACCTTGAAAATTAGGGCTTCCATCTATGGAAATGAAGACCAACAGCACTGCTTCTCCCAGTAAGTCTTCTCTGAAATGTTCTTAGTCCATTGCATTTAACAGAGTAGGTAAATGCTCCCCAGAGGAATCTGAAATGCTCAGCAATTGAAGGGAATTAACACCACATATTATTACTTCTCCAGTCTGCACACTAAAGGCCCAGGAATCTCACTTCTTACTCAAATTTTCCATCAAGATTCTGCAAAATTCAGATACACCCAACCCACAGTTCCTGACTAATATTCCTTTTTGGGGTGCAGTAGCTCCTGCAGTTGTTCCTGTATTAATTGTTTGGATCCATGGTCAATTTTGTCCTTTAAACTTCAATCCTTTATCCCTTTTGATTCTTTTACAGCTTCAGGTTCCCATAGTCTAAGGGCAGCAACATTTCAGTGGTTCTGATACAAACACCTTTCTAGTTATAAGAATAAACTAATACAATAGTATTCTGGCTATACTTCTCTTTGAATTATAAATTCCTATTGTAAATTGCCAAAATTTGCTATTGACATGAAGGAAACAAAGGAGAGAGACAGAAAGGGGGAAAATGGAGGGAGGAAAGGAGAGGGCAAGAAGGCAGGGAGGAGCGAGACAGCCTTGCCAGAAACAGGATTTATTTGTGCTAAGGCCATAAATAGAGTTACAGATATGGCATTAGTAGAGATACAATTTAAAGAAATCAGCTGCTGGGAAACAGAAATGTTATGCAACAGAAGCAAATAACTGGTTCAGTGATCACTGGAATTAATGAGCCCTGGGTTTCAATGTATTTAGATTTTCTAGAGGGTGCCATTTTAAACTGAATTCGTCCAAAGCAACTGCGTAGGTTCATCTCTTGTCGAAGAAAAGATAATCTACACAAGATAGAAACACTCGCTGTGGTTTGGATGATTCTTCTTTTTGTTCAGTGAAGTGCAACTTCTGACTGAACTGGTGTAATAAAAGTTGAGGAACCTGCCCAGCAAAGGTTTTTGAAATTAGCATAATTCCATGAGAAGTTTTGGATTTCCTGAATTCTTTTTCACTAGACCTAGATATTGAATTCAAAGTGGAACAGTTATCCAGTATTGTAACCAAAGTATTTAGGTGCATTTTTCCAAATTCTCCAAATGGCTCCAATTTATTATTGTTTGTATTGTTCCTGATAACAACTGTGTCAGAAATCTAGTGAAAGAATTCAGAATAATTAGATTTTTGCAACCTTTTTTATTAGTAACTTCCAATTTTCTGAAAATGCTACAGATTATAAACCCACCAAAAGACTGTTTATGGAAATGCCAATTATAGACAATGCCTGGTTTTGATTTTGGTCTTTTGAATCTCAGCAATTCAATTTAGGACTCCACAACTTGATGATCATATGTTACTATTTCATACCAAATCTGAGGAGGTAAGTGGCTTAACAGGTAATACATTTGCCAACACACCTTTCAATCCAATAAAATGAAAGTATTTCTTTCTAATACCTGAAGGCTTCATGGAAATCAATAGCTTTATAAAAGCTGATATTTGCTGATAGCCTTCTCGACTCCAGCTGCAAATGCAATTGGATTTTTTTCTAATGAGATTGATACATTGCCCTTACTCTGGATCTCTGGAGTTATGTGAGACAAGCTAAGCAGTTTGTTGAAGACACAAAACAGTAAAGAGGTCAGAGGAAACACTTTCACTGCGCTGAAACTGGTACAGAGTCCTCAGTCAACTCTTCCCCACGCACGACAGCAGTCCTACAATGATGCTGAAAGTGTCTCCAAGAGATGAAAATATCTTGGTGTAAAGAACTGCATTTTATCACTTTTCCCAGTAGCTGAGGTCAGCTGCATTTGCAACTACAGTTTTTGCATAATTCCTATGTGAAAACTTCCTATTCCATGTTACTTTCCTGAACACCATAAAAGTAGGAACCACTAAATACAGTTTTTGAATTTATCTTAGTTTAAGACAAGATATCAACTGGGCTTTGGACACCTAGAAGATTAAAGACAAAACAAAGGTTCATTTAAAAATCAGTAACAATAAAAATAACAAAAAACAATGTATCAGCGGCTGTCTAGAAATAGATCTTTAACAGCATGCTGAATTTGATAATTTCATTATCAAATGAAATTTGATTACTGTTATTTCATGTAATAGTAAATACAGTTATGCATGGAATCATGTTATTATGAATTAGAATAACAAATGTGTGCTTGAATGAGATCAGAAATATACTTTTTTGCTTTGTTTTGTTTTGCTTTTTTGGTTACAGATCTAACTGTTTAGACATAAAGGTCAAATGACCCCAAGAAAGGAATTGGGTATTAACAATGTTTAGAGAACACACAAGAGATTTAAGAGTTGCATTCAATAAAGCACTCCATAAAGTGCACATGGTCTTTAAGAACAGCCTTTCCAGCTTTTCAATGTTTTTTCCAACAACTTATCATGAAGATGACTCTTGACAAAGCAAATCATTAATACTAAGCATCTATGACAAAACTGTAAAGAATTTTTTAGTAGTATATGGATAATTTAGTGGCTTATCAGCATTTATTGAACTTCATAGCAACCTGAGATTTTGAATTAAACTTTCCACCTGATTTGCAAACAGTAATTGTGATTCTCAGCTGAACATGTATGTTCCTTGAAAGATCCTATGCTTTGATACTTCATTTAACTGAGATGACTTTCTAGAAGTAATAAAGCACTGCTAATCCAGTCGATCCAGTTGCTGGTTTTCTCTGTTCAAGATTTATCAGATGATTTCAAACATATTACAGAAACATACTTTTATCTATGCAAAACTGAAAAAGCTCAAAAAAAATTCATACATGATTTAGTGCCAGATATTTTAATTCTTCAGGCCACTAGCATCACATTTTCTATTGTTCTTTTCAGTCTGCTTTTGCAGTTTTTGGACAACATATTTTTACATCTTATTTAGGAAGGTTGCCTTTTTTATTCAGAAGAAGCACATATATGTTTAGAAAATAATTTCTGTGGCACAACCAGCTAAAAACTTGCCAGGAAATGAGGAACCTGAAATAATTCAACAAAGGACTCAAAATTTCATAAACTTGCTGGCATGAATGAAGGGATTTTGAAACTCTTTCCTGCACAAGCTGCTCCCTCTGGTACACATTTTTTTTTCATTGTGAGAAAATATCACTAGGTGTAAGTGAACTTTCCACTTTTTCTGCACAGATTCTTTTGCACCTTTGTCTTGACAGAAGAACAATAATAGGAAACATAGACATGACAGAAAATGCCTCACTCTTATTATCCTTGTAAATGGGACTAAAATGTATTGGCAAGATGTGTCCTGGATGGATCAAAGAAATTTTCACTCAGGAGCAGTTTCTGTTTACGGATCCAGCATTCTTGAAACTCTCACACACAATTTTACCGATTGTTTCAGAGACTGATCCCCACCAGCCCCGGGGCAAACGCAAAGCAGAAGAGGTTTATTTCATCAGATTTCCCACGGAAATATGATTTTGCTCATGGATCAATTTTTGCTTATGGATCTTCTACCGTCTGGTGGGATCAGGTAGAGACACTTGCTGAGAACCCTGCGTGCCATTAGCAGGCAGCTACAGCACTGGGTTCGGGGCTGTGCTTCAGATGAGTCCAGCGAAGGAGCTGTGCTCAGTTTCAGCGAGGAAAGAGTTAAGGAGCTCCGTGTTCCCCCGTGCCCGGGAGGCAGCCTTTGTGTTTAACATTGGCAGGGGCTCAGTTCGGGCTGGAGGTTTGTTTTAATTGGGGGAGGGGGCAGTGAAGAGGGGACGCTCCGACTTCTCCCGTCAGTCTCTTTCGTTCACTGTTGTAGCGGAGGTGGGGATTCTCAATTCCACCCAGTCAGACGCAGGCAGGAGGATCTGGTAAGACTATCCCAGGAAAAGCCACTCGGCAGGAATTCTCCGAGGCGGCGGCGGCGGCAGCATGAGGGTGAGCCGGGCGGGGAGGGAGGCGCGGTGGGGGAAGGAAGTGCGCGGGATGCTGCGGGAGCCCCGAACCCATCCCGCACCGGGAACAGCCGGGAACAGCCCGACCCGAGCCCCGGGCACCTCCGCACCGCTGGGAACGCCCCGCACAGGGATTCGGGTGCACCTCTGTGCGCGGGTGTGAGCGTGTGAGAGACGGGAAAGGAGAGAGAACGAGAGACGGCACAAAGCAGCTTGGGGGAACTGTTATTCCATAAAGTTTAACAATGTATGGATCTGGCCGGAGGCTCTCCATACAGGCTGCGGGGCAGGCAGCGCTGGTTTGCCAGTGCATGCTGGAATCGATCCTTCGCTGTGGAGCAAGGAGCGTGTTTTCTCTCGCCTTGGAGAAGGAGCCGCGGGCGGCTTCCCCGGCAGCGCTCGCTGGGAACAGCCCGGAGAATCCCCCTTGCCGGCGTTGTTCCCTCCAGTGCCCTCCTGCCCTGCTCCGCTTCATTTGCTCCTGTTCACATCTCAGCTGCCTTACACTCACTAAGCACTGCTAACGTTTTAGTTGGTCTTTGGAGCAATTTCATTTCCACTAGTACGGTCTCTTCTTGCGAACCTCGGCATGGGAATTTTTGTGGCTTGATACTCCAGGCAAGTCAGGAATTCAGTTCCCCACATCCACAAGCACAACACAGGCGGGAGGCTCCCGCATTAACAGAGCACCCGCACACCCTCCAGGTACCCAGGCTGCGTGTGTGAAGGACAATCCTAGATTACCTTATCACAGAAAGTTATCAGGGATGCCAGTGTGGTACTCATACCAGGCAGGCTGCATGTTATATTCTGCGACAAGATAAACACTTTAAAAATATGCACAGAGGAATGAAGGGCTGTCAGGAAGCTATAAAAAAGTACCCTTAGTAGTTAGCCTATTATAAACTTTCTCGTTTTGCTTCTTAGGAAAAAGTTTCTTCAGGGAGAGGGAAGAGATGGTAATTGGCAATTTTGTTCCAGCCTTGCATGCTGGTGGCATGACTGCCATGCTGCCACCATGTTTATATGATACAAACATCAGATTTTCACAAAAAGGGTCATAAATTAAGGAGGAAACTAATATAACTACTAAAACATAGGGCTGTGGTTCTGTTCATAGCTTTATCACATTTACTTGGGAAAACCATTAATAGTGATACATGTTTCCCATATGTAAATTGAGGAACTGTAATCATAGAAAATAATACAAGTATTAATCCTTGCCTGAAAAGAGTTACAGTCAAACATCTCTTTTTTCTAGTAAGATTTAGAAACCTAAAGTGAAAACACTTGCACCATGCTGCTGCTAAGTGCCCTGAGATACTGTCATAACCAGCACTGAATTAAATTAAATGAAGAAGGATTTACTATTTAGTATGTTAAACTTTGAAATTAAGTCCCTGGGAGTTCACAGTTGGCCAGTTGCTGATCTCAAATACAGTAGGACAAGGATGGAAAGGTGGATCCCTGATCTGTGAGGGACAGCACTCTGCATGCCAGACAGGAATACTCGGGTTAGCATCGCATCTGCTGCTCCACAGAGATACACACACACTTCCACAGACCACATACAACAGGAGCCTGCAATACTAGTAAATATTTATACTCTGCCTCCTCCACAAGTACTATCAGTAAATTTTCTCCCTCCTTCTCTGGTAAATGTCTTGCTATAAACTCTGACTTAACAGCCCCACAGGGAATGAAATTAGATTCATTTATTTAAAAGGATCCTCCCAAATACTTCAGGCGAGTCCCTGGAAATCAGAAAGTTATAAATACTTTATTTGCTACTCTTCTTTTGTCAACACTGAAGCACTTTGTCTTGTTTTGCAGATATAAACCATGTAAAAAATCTTAATCTTAAATTAAACCAAGGCTTCAGGAAAATGGACTTATATGGCATCCCTGGTTTCAGTGGAGGTTTGGTATCTACAAACCCTGTGGCAGTGCTTACACACAGGCAGTCACAGTCACACTTACTAGGGCAGGATTCTATGATGCTTTCTTCCCTACCTGAAATGACATGAGTTGTTGCTCAGAATACTAAACCAAGTATTTTTTTGTCCTTAAAGAGCTTAATTTTTTATTATTAACTTCACTGTGGCTAAGTACCGAGCATGAGTTGCAATTACATTCAGAACAAGATAACAGAGTTTGAAGGCATTTTCCTGCCAGAGGCCTATCCTAGGACTATAAAATCTTCCTCCTAATATTTTGAGATTTTGGATCTGGTTCAGATTTTGATTTGAGATACATGTCTTATCAGTTTTCATTTGAAATCCAGGTAATAAATCAGACAAAAATAATATAAAGTCTAATTGTTGCAGTACCTCAAAAATACTCAGAAATTGATTAATTTACTACCTTTAATTTTTAATGTAGTGCTTTTACCTTTCGTTTCCAAAGGAAAAAGAGTAAGTTCTTCTTTTAGCTGAAATACCATTCAACAGCCTCCAAGACAGGTCGACTGCAAGACTATATTTTAGAACAGAATTTCATCAACCTTATTTTTTCCATCCCTATACAAATTCTGTCTCAGCAGGGTTTTGTGGGACCTTATTTGCATAAGCTAGCACTTAAGGAATTTTTTGTGTTTGCCTCTTGTCAGACAGGTAATGGGGGTAATCTAGATTTCAGAGCAGCACAGTGAGTACAAACAGGTGTTTATACATGTGTGCTGCAGAGGCTGAACATTGAGATACCTTCCCTAAATGAGAAACAGGACGAGTTAGTTAGACTACCTGTTGTACTGATTATATGGTTTTTTTCCTTTCCTTTTCTTGCTTACAGTTTCTCTCCACAGGTGAAAAAATGAGAAATATCTCACTGAAATACTGAAGAAAAAAGCGAAGATCTTGTTTCATTGAATTTGCTCACTGGGGACTTCAGGATGGAAGCCTTGTGTTTAAGAGTTTCCTTGCTGCTGCTGGTGCCGGGATTTGTCCTCAGTGACAGCTCTGACAGAGACGTTTCCAACCGGAGCGACTCGGGAAACCCCCTTTCCACCTTCTCAGGGATGGAATCCATTCTCCTCACCACCATGCAGCCCCCCGTGTCCAACCAGACTGTCAAATGTTCCCAGCAGACTAAGATTGCTGAAACTTTCAAATACATTAACACCGTGGTGTCCTGTGCTATTTTCATCATTGGGATGGTTGGGAATGCCACTCTGCTGAGGATCATTTACCAGAACAAGTGTATGAGGAACGGCCCGAACGCGCTGATAGCCAGCCTGGCACTGGGAGACCTTATCTACATCGTCATTGATATCCCCATCATCGTGTACAAGGTAGGACACCACCACCCATTCCAGCCGCAGCTCCTTACCAGTTCACTGGCTGTTCTCTGGGCTTCATCCTCTATTTAGTGCTCTTTTGTCAGCGAATAGTGCAATTAAAGAAACAATACAACTCCTTTTTGTTCTGCAACAAACCCCTTGCTCTCAGGTCTCACCTCCATTAATAAAAAGTGTATGTCCCATTAAAGATAATGCAGCTCTTAGCACCTAACCAAAGCGTGGCCTTGGGCATTTCAGAGGAGCTCTTCATTTCTCATAGCTGCTGCAGCTAGCAAAAGAATTTATGAGGGAAGACTTTTTATAAGCTGTTCTCCTCCTTGATGAACTAGCAGCTATTTTTATATTATCCAATCCTTACTTTATATTTTTACAGAAAATACTCCCTGCAATACAGTCTTCTTATTATGACTTTGAAGGAAGATACTACGTCAGTTAAGTTGAGCCTCAAGGTTTTCATTTAATATTCATTAATAGCAGAGTCTCAAAATTATTCCAATTATATCACAGACCATTTCTGAAATATTAAATTTCGTCTGGATTTGTCAAAGTGTAAAAAGGCTCCTCAGAAATTCTTTTATCCAGTATAAAGTTATCTTGTCCCAGCGTTTTGATTTTCCAATTTAATTAAACAAAGCCATAAAGCAGTGCTTTTTCTGATGCAATTCATGTTTACTAATATAATTAAAGCCACAACATGCTTGAATTAACAGAACTGAGCCCTTTTAAAATATATTTCTTTGATATTAACTTAGAATCATCTTAGAAAATCATCAAAGAATTTTGTAAGTGTGTACCTGTCTCTTTGTGGACTGTACACAGGTGCATAGCCAACAGGATATCTGACTGTTTTTTTCTTTTTTCAGTAGAAACATTAAGTGTTTCTGTTTGTAAATAAAACACTAAGTCATATATTATATATGTCATATAATTAAGAAAAAATGTTGTTCACAATTTCAGCCCTAAGGATTCTAATGACTTTCATTTACATGTGTTTTAAATGAAACATGTTAATGCATGGTTTTATAAAAACTGGTGCCCTGTGGTTTCAAACTAGATTTTAAAATTAAGGAAACGATTTTAAAACATGCATTTTGCATCTTGGTAACCCTGACATCATAACTGCATTTTAACACAGGTATTCGTAGGACAAGATCATACAGTTTGAATTAATTAATGGAAAAAAATTCTCTCTGTGTGCATACATTGCATTTGTAAAGAGGCACTGGGGGTCTGTTATTGTCCACCCAACCAGGAGGAAAAGGTGGATAAGGTATTCTAATAAGCAGCCAGAGAATGTTTCAGGATCACCAGCCCTTGTTCATGCAGGTGACTTGAAGTGCCAGACATCTGCTGAGAACTTAACACAGCAGAAAAGAGGCAGCCCAGGAAATTCTTAGAATGTGTGGAGGACAACTTTTGTCACAGCTGGTGGGTGAGCCCAGCAGGGGAGGGACTGTGCTACACCTGCTGTTTGCAAATAGAGATGTGCTGGTGGGAGATGAGGTGGCTGGAGGCCACTTGGGGCACAGTGATCATGAAATTATAGAGTTCTTGATATTTGGTGAAATCAGGAGGAACATCAATAAGACTTTTACATTGGACTTCCAGTGGGCAGACTTTGGCCTGTTTAGGGGACTTAATCAGAGATTTCCATGGGAAGCAGCCCTTAAAGACAAAGGAGTCCAGGAAAGCTGGGTGTGCTTCAAAACAGAGATCTTGAGGACACAGGAACAGACTGTCCCTGTGTGCTGAAAGATCAGTTGACAGGGCAAACTTCCAGTCTGGATGGGCAATGTGGTTTTGAAGGAACGTAGAAATAGAAAGAGGATGTATCATCTTTGGAAGGAGGGTCAGATCTCTCAGGAAGTATTAAAGGGGTTTGCTAGGGCATGTAGGAAAAAATTAAGGGAGGTTAAAGCTCAGTTCAAACTTAATTTGGCAACTTTTGTAAAGGATAATAAAAAATGTCTTTATAAATATAACAGCAAAAAGAAGGGTAAGATCAACCTTTGTTCTCCACTGGATGCAGGAGGAAACTCAGTAACTGCAGATGAGGAGAAGGTGAAAGTGCTTAATGCTTTCTTTGCCTTGGTCTTTAGTGGGAAGATGTCTTGTCCTCAGGACAGCTGTCCTCCTGGGCGGGTAGATGGTGTCAGGGAACAGAATGGTCCCCTTGTTATCCAGGAGAAGGCAGTCAGAGAACTGCTGAGCAGCTTGGATGTTCATAAATCTGTGGGGTCAGATGGGATCCACCCCAGGATGATGAGGAAACCGGCAGATGAGCTTGTGAGGCTGCTCTCCATCATTTACCAGCAGTCCTGGCTTACTGGTGAGGGTCCAGAGAACTGGAAGCTGGCCAATGTGATGCCCATTCACAAAAAGGGCGGGAAGGAGGATCCTGGTAATTATAGACCAGTCAGCCTGACCTCAGTACCCAGTAAGGTTATGGAACAGTTTATACTGAATGTCATCACACAGCACTTACAGGATGGCCAGGGTATCAGACCCAGCCAGCATGGGTTTAGGAGGGGTAGGTCATGCTTGACCAACCTGGTCTCCTTTTATGACCAGGTGACCCGCCTGGTGGATGCAGGAAAGGCTCTGGATGTTGTGTACCTGGACTTCAGCAAGGCCTTTGACACTGTCTCCCACAGCACACTCCTGGAAAAGCTGCAGCCCATGGCTCGGACAGGAGCTGGGTTAGGAACTGGCTGCATGGCTGGGCCCAGAGGGTGATGGTGAACAGTGCTGCATTCAGTTGGGGCCTGTCACCAGTGGTGTCCCTCAGGGGTCTGTGCTGGGGCCAGCTCTACTCAATATCTTTATTGATGACATGGATGAAGGTATTGAGTCCTTCATTAGTAAATTTGCAGATGATGCTAAGTTGGGAGCATGTATTGATCTGTTGGAAGGCAGAAGGGCTCTGCAGACAGGCCTGGAATTGTTGGATGGATGAGCAGAGTCCAGTAAGATGAAGTTTAATAAGTCCAAGTGCCGAGTCCTGCGTTTTGGCCACAATAACCCCCTGCACCATTATAGGCTGGACAGTGTGGCTGGACCAGGCCCAGGCAGAAAGGGACCTGGGGATACTGGTTCACAACAGACTGAATGTGAACCAGCTCTGAGGGCCAAGGGCATCCTGGCCTGTGTCAGGAACAGTGTGGCCAGCAGGAGCAGGGAGGTCATTCTTCCTCTGCACTTGGCACTGGTGAGGCCACACCTTGAGTGCTGTGTCCAGTTCTGGGCCCTCAGTTTGGGAAGGGCGCCGACTCGCTTGAGTGTGTCCAGAGGAGGCAATGAGGCTTCAGAGGGGCTTGGAGCATAAACTCTGTGAGGAACGACTGAGGGAGCTGAGGGTGTTTAGCCTGGAGAAAAGGAGACTCAAAGGTGACCTTATCACTCTCTACAACTTCTGAAAGGTGGTTGTGCTCAGGTGGGGATCAGTCTCTCCAGGCAGCAACTGACAGAATGAGAGGATGCAGTCTCAAGCTGCACCAAGGGAAATACAGTTTGGATATCAGGAAAAAGGTTTTTATGGAAAGAGTGATAAAGTACTGGAATTGTCTGCCCGGGGAAGTGGTGGAGTCACCATCCCTGGATGTGTTTAAAAAAAGACTGGATGTGGCACTCGGTGCCATGGTTTAGTTGAGGTGTTTGGACACAGGTTGGACTCGATGATCTTGAAGGTTTCTTCCAGCCCAGTGATTCCATGATTCTGTGATTCTGTGATGTTATCTATGGTGAAATGCAGCACCTGGTCCTGATCTTCCAGTTGTATATATTACAGATAAGTCTTTTAACTTTAACTGGGTTTAATATAACATTAATTTGAACTAGGGTGACTGTAAATAATTATGGATGGGATTTAATGGAAATTCTAGTTTACACTTTTCAATACGCCACCTGGGAAGTTAAATTGTCAATTTGTTGATAGCCTTTCTGTAAAGTATTTTGGATTAACAAGTTGATGAGAAAGATTAGCTTCTGCCTGATTTGAGATTCTCCTGTCTTCCACAGCCAGGTGAATGCCTTATGGGACATCAGACTGGGGCTCTTAGCTGGACTCAGAGCCTACACAAGGCCAGGCTGGATGGGGCTCTGATGGGCTAGTGGGAGGTGTCCTTGTCCATCTGTGTCCCAGGGCTGAGGGGTTGGAACTGGGTGATCTTCAAGGTCCCTTCCAACCCAAACCATTCACTGATTCTATGAGTGCACCTCCCATGATGTATTACAGTTTCCTCCCTGGTAAATTACCCTTACGTCTTTATGGATAATTGCTAAGGCAGAGTTCTCAATTCTCATGGTATATCTGATAGTACATTTGAAGGAAAAATGGCATGAGTTCTTTTCAGAGCTAAGTTTGAGAAAGAACAAGAATTTTTATTTCACAATTTTTTCTAACCTTTCAAGAGCTCTGCTTCTTTTTTGCAAAGAAGAATGGAAATCTGGAATTAATTATGCCTTTCAAAATTGCCTTCTGAAAACTTCTTTGGAAGTTTAGTTGAAAGCAACAAACTTTTTTTTATATTCTCTTTATTATTTTGCAATATATTTTTTTCTATTATTTTTCTGTCACTTCCCCAGAATTCCATAGGTGCATTTGTCTTGGTCTATCTTATATAATAAGCTGAACTATGGTTCTGATTTGATGAATGAAATTTCATTAGCCTACATGAGAAATTATTTTTGTGCTGCAGAGAAGTATTGGATAAATAAAGGCTATGAACAAAACTGCAACCCCTTGACACCAATGTCTGTCAATTTCCACATGTAAGAAGGAAGAATTAAAATAAACTTTAAAGCTTAATTCTACCTTTTAATTATTTTTCAGTTATTTAAATTTCAGAATGAATTACTTATAAATTACCACATACAACCACCTTGTCTGAGGTTCGCTGCAAGAATTGTGACACAGGGAAGCATTTATGGCTTTATAAGATGGCTCTGGTACATCTGATAAGAAATTAAATTATTATCATTGTTGTTGTTATTGTTATTATTATTGTTGTTGTAGTTGTTGTTGTTGTCCATTTTTCATATGAACCATTCATTAATGTGGATGCTTACATTAGGAGTTGGGTTTAAAGTTTGTTAAATGCCATTCCTGCTTACACCACTATGGATCCTAAAATCTGTGTCACCTTTCATCTCCTCTTGTTGAGATGCTGTGAAAGGTGGCCCCTGCAAATATCATGATTGGATAATTGAAGTGATAGGCTTTTAGGGAAAAAATTCAAGTGTTTTTATTTTTGTTGGAAAGTAATTTATACCCTTCTGAACTTGATTTTAAAAGATTCTTTTAGTTTCAGAGTCAGCCTCATGTTGAGCCATATATTTGTATCTTACATACAAATACAAACACTTCATACAAATTTCAAACACTTCATAACTTTCAGGTCAGATCTTCATTTTTAGAAAAAGCAGGCCTGAAATCAGAGTAAACAAGCATTCAGATGCATATTAAAATAACAAATAGTAGAGTGTTAAGATGGCCACATTGTATAGAACAAAATCTATAATATCTGTAATTATAATTGAATATCAGAAATAGTTATAATCACCTTCCTGAGACATAATGTAGCCTTAACTATTTTGATACTAGTTTCAAAAGAGAAGTAGATAATGCTACTGGTACTCAAATCCATTTTTCAAACCCTTAGAAAGAAGCAGCTATAAAATTTTAATAATTGGCAATGTAAGATCCCAGGAGAACTGAGTCCTTTATTCTGTTTTGCGTTTACACAATTAACAAAGATATGATGCTGGGAAAAAAGTAATTATGTAATTTATGCCAACTAAAGATGTGGCCACAGGTGTTTGATGTTTTTAACCTTTCTTTGTGGTACAGTAGGCTCAAAAACTCACTCCTTACTTTCTCCAATTACTGTAATTATATAGTGGATTCCCCTTATTGTTAAGTGGATTGCAATGTGAGTAATATTTACTGTCCTTTGAAGACATTCTGGATGTATTAAAGCCCCATTGCACTTAATTACCACAATATATCCACTTGAAGTATCAGATCAGTAGTGAAAATCTTAATAAACTGAGTTTTACAGGAAGGGTGACAGTTATAAATCCAACCTTAATAGACCAAACTAAGACAATTTAATTTTCAATCACATTTTTATACCACCAGGAGCCAAATACTCTTCTCTTTGCCCAAAACATACCATCTCAGACTTTCAAGGTGTCAAAGCCTAAAGCCCCGTATCAGTAAGAATTATTTCTCCACAGGAAAAAGACGAGCAGAAAATAAAAGTTTTCTATTTTACACAGCTGTAGAGATAGGGTTAAGGCATTGAAGATGAGATGGGTTCCTTTTCTTGTATCAGGTGGCATTGGCACATAACTGAAAGTTGCTGATCACCTGCATTACTCATCACTGCCATGTATATTTTTAGCAAATAAATTCAGATGCAATGCAAAAAAACTTCCTTAGAGGGCTGCTTTCCATAAAGGCTTTCCATTGGCAGTACAAAGGCAGCAGCAGAATAAGCACAGCACCACTGTTGCCTTGGCTGCTCTGAGCTCAGGCAAACCCTTATGGCTGTTCCTGCTGCTGCTCCCATGGCTGAAGCACAGCAGAGCAACAGGAACAACAGCAGGTACTCACCACAGACACTGCTGTCCACTGTTCTTGCCTGAGCTCATGGAGCTTCAAACACTCTGCACCAAGGCTCTCACCTTTAGTATGGCAAAGTTTTAACTGTTATTGGGAAGTCTGAGCTGTCTCTGCTTCCAGTTTTATGCACCTTAGAGAAAAACATCAAAATGAGTTCTATTTCTTTGAAACTGGCCTACATAGGGCTGACATAAACTGCATTGCCTTCGATCAGAATATGCTTAACTGTTTCAATCATTAGTTTACAAAGTAGATGAAGCAAATTAGGCAGCTTTATACCTGTTTCTTTAATAAAATTTTCTTAACCATTTTAATGTTATAAAGTGGAAGATAGATACCCAGGAAAAAATCAAGCATTCACTGCTCAGACAGCTCAAGGAGATGTTTTTTTGAATAAAACTGGGGGATTTTTAGTTTTGGTAATTGGTATCCATGCTTACTTTAGTTGCAACATTATCTAAATCTGAGTAGTTCACCCAGAACATTAAAAATCTAAATATAGAAGGTACCTGACAGCAAGCAAATATGTTCATCCATTTTGTCTTCAGAAAAGGAAGACTCACCTAAAGCATTTCTAGTTATGGACATTTTTAGCATCAGAGCACGTGTCTAAGTGTCAGAGCAATCCCTTCTGAATCAAAAATTATTTGGCATATCTGAATACCTTCATCAACAGAATTAATATTTATACCTACATGAGGATGCTAATTAACCCCATTGGCACTGATCTTGTAGCTGATAGAACAAGCAGCATCTTTTGTACCAAAGGAGTATAAAGCCAAGCCAACAGCACAAAAAAGGTAAGGGCACTTAGGAAACATACCCTTCTTTAAAGGCAGAAGTTTTCATATGTGTAGTGTGTATTTCTCAATGAAGTATCAACACAAGCAGGAAATTCTGAGGCCCCTGAACAGCTATATTCTGGTTTTCAATAAATTCTTACCAGGGATTCCAAGAAGCAATGAATAGGTAGCCCAGTGTGATGCAGAAATCCATAGAACCTGCTCCACACAGGACCTATCATTCAGGTGTACATCTCCATGTAGTGACCAAACACAGCAGAAACCCAGAGGTAGCACAAGAATTGATCACTGAGTCCTGAAGGCAGAAATCTAGAGGTAGCACAAGAATTGATCACTGAGTCCTGAAGGCAGAAATTTCCCAAAATGGAGGAGGGAACAGAAATCCATCAGGAATCTGTTCTATTTACAAACTGCAGCTTTCCAGCAGAGTGTGTTTAATGTGCATGCCAGGGTAGCAGTCAAGGAAGAGATTTTATATGCTAGGTCTTAGCTCAAGATCCACTCTGTCTTTAACTCATGGCTGATCTTTGGGGAGTGGGACATATGCTCCCATCAATGCACAGCTCCTCCCTCATCTTCAAATCCCCATCTCATGCCTGCCTTGCTGGTCTGTGGATTTGAAATAGTGTACAGTGCTCAGAGACTAAGTTTAAGAGAATATTTTAGTGTGGTTTCTGTCTTTATTTCTCAACCAGCTGAACTCTACTGATAACAAGGAATTGTTTTGATTGTGCATATTCAGGGCTTATGGGTTCTGCAGTAACTTCTTAGAAATCCTGTCACTCTTTTTAGCAACACACAAAAGAAAACACATCTGGAAGAATAGCAAAAGAAATATTATTCCCAGGGATTGAAAAAATTCCTTTCAACAAATCACCATGCACATAAGCACACCTTGCAGCTCATTTCCCTGAAGAAGAGCAGCTCAGCTTGAGAAACAGTTTACCTAACAGGATGGGAAGATAGCCAACACCATGGAAAGTAATCCTGCTTTGTAAACAGCAAAAATACCACAGGGGAGATGCCTAGGGTTCTTAGGAATGCTTTACTGCTAAGTAGATTTTTGTAATAAATATAAGCATTTTTACAAGAACCTAAACCTTAGGATTTCTTTTTCTTCCAGTTAGTTGAGAAAGAATGTTCAGCTGCAAAACCAGGGCATTTGTTTCCTTACTTTTCGGGATGTGTTGAAGTATAATCTATTTTCCCTTGTGTTAAAACTATACATTCCCTTCCATAGCTGCCTAAGCAGGAGGAAAACACTGTAGGCGTTCAGTGAATGGCATGAGACCCTTTGCTACATTCACCTTTACTCAGCTGGGCTAAGATAAGCAAAATAACAGAAAAAGCTCTGGCAGGGCAATTCAGAGTAAAAATGTCTTTCATGGTTCTCATGCAGCCCCACATAACCTTTCTTCCTTCCAGGAAGAAAACCAGTCAGTGTTTTATCCACCCAAAGTGGAAGAAAGACAGTTCTTGGTAGTAGTAAAATCAGGAATGTATTTCCTGCAAAGAAGAATTGAAGAGATACAGTGTGTTTTCTCTACCATGCCAGGGCTGCGAATCTAAGTATAGGGAAATAAACAAATTATCCCAAAGCTGGCAGAAGCTTGAACAATCACCTCACCATATACTCAGTACTGATCTTATGTCCTGTATTATAAAGGTTACCCTCATTCTTTGTTTTCCTCTAGTCACTGTGCTTTCAAAATCTGTGGTTTTTCACTTCAGCAGTGGGAAGGAATACTTAGAGACAGACTGTGTTCCTCTCCCCTCCCTGACAAGTCTCCCTCTTTCCTGCAAAGTGGTGGAGCACAGGTGACTTGGGAGGCATGAAATGGATGAGCCTTGTCCAGCAATGCAATTCTCTCCTGTATATATGGGTTTTAGGAAGAAGGGAAATGCTTGAAAACAAGCAATGAATTCTGACCCTATGACGTTTTATGAGGACAGAAGGGTCCTGTTCAGGCACCACAACCAAAATACCACTGCTGAGGACTCAATACATCCTTATTCCTAACTAAGCAGTCTTACAGATCAGAGATAGGTGAGACACTTCAGTCAGAACCATCATCTTTTGTCACTTAATGCAGTCAAGTCAGTGGTACAGAACTTAGACACTTGTGTCCTGAGCCAGATATCACCTGGGTTCCACCCAAAACACCAGACACCTTGTCTGGCCCATGCCTTGAATCAGACAAGGGTATATATAATTGTAGAACACAAGTTTTATCCAGACAGCTCACTATTGCCTAGAGGAAACTAGCCTTAAAAAAAATAATAAATGGGGAAAAAAAGCCAGCAACACCAAATGTGCTGATGTAACAAAACCAAAAGAATTTCCCTTATCTTTTATTCTGGGCTATGTGGCAAGGAAAGAAAATCACCACAGACTACTCTGCTTTTGTAACTGCTGCTCCCCAGTTAGGAGATGTTTGTCACTTACACAACTGGATTGTGTCTATACAGATGAAATCTGCTGGCTTGGTCCCTTTCTCCATTACTGCCCAAGTGTAACTTCAGTTGTGGAATGAAGAGGATATTTCTATTTTTCCTGAAGACAGAATAGAAGCTGACTTCCATGGCTGTGCCAGAGTTGTTCCAGCAGTATCATGGAACATTTAAATGCCATGAAACTTGGGAGAGTGTCCTAGATGGCAGCAGCATAAGAGGCAAGCACTGCTTGTAAGGAACACAGTTCAGTTTCTGGGAAGAACATCTTGTGTGTCAGCACAACAATGGTCCCAGCTGGATACAGGAAGAGGCAGCCTCTAGAGCACTAGGATGAAATCAGAGCAGGAAAGGTCAGGTAGGAAGCCTTTGCTGCCATCCTCAATGCCACAGGGCAGAGAGAGGGGACCTCCTGACATGCACTTGTTGAGCTGAAGGAGTTTTAGCAGAGCAGCTCAGAGCCGGTTCCGATCCAGCACCCAACCAAGCCCATTTATTTTGGGCTGAGCTCAGGGCCATCATCTGCCTGCAAACACACAGTACCAGCCTGGCATGGGATAAACACTGTGCCTGCACATGGGCAGCACTCATGTGCTGGGGTTACAACATTCTCTCTTCCAGACTATATATAAATTGCTTGGGATGCACTGTGGGACTTGATGTTTTGTACATCAGCTACCATACTGAGGGGGGTTGGAAAATAGCAGCAGCAGCAGCAGAATAAAATCAACGAGTGACATTTAAAAATCACTGCAAAGGAATGTTCTCAGTGCTGATGTCTTGTTTGTCTTCAGCTGCAGCTCAGGGCAGAGAGGCCATATAAAGCAGCAGAGAAGGGAGGATGCTCAAGGAAGCTGTGGCTGTCTGGTCACTTTGCTGAAATTTTTCAAGAGCAGTCTTGATTTCTGATTTCAGTGCAAAAATATATGTTGACCACACTCTTTTGTCAGGAATTGCACCACAGTATGAAATACTCTTCAGCTGCAAACTGCACAAGGGAAAAGTGCATTTTCTTTGCCACATGTCTTATTTTGAAACCTCAGAGATTTTGTAAGTGGGTTTACAAAAGCACAATCCACTTCCACAACTCAGAGAGCTGGGACACAAGTAGGAGCAATCAGTCTGATTTCTTCTATTCTAGAGCCTTGAGATAAAATGTAGTTTTCTAGAATTTTATAATCATTTTGTTTGGATATTAAAATATGCAAAAGCACTTAACAAGCAAAGCCAGTAGTTCCAGTTCTTGTATTGCACCTAAGTAAACCAGGATTAATTAAATGAAATTCCTGGGTTCATTTTTTTAATACAAAATAAATGTCTTATTTCCTTCTGAAATATCCATACCATGCTAGAGCAGGACAGAGGGAAATGGACTTGTTTTGATGCAAAAAATAATAAAACTAAAAACAGGATCAGATTTGCTGACTAAAATATCTACAGAAGAAAAAAACTGGCACCTTATCCAAGGGGAAGTAATGAATGCATAGCTGATGCAGAGTGATAATGGAGTACACCCCCAGAAATGATTGCAAAGTGAATCTTGAAATCAAAAAACCTTATTTCTGGTCCCAGGGATTTTGATTAAAATCCACTTGAAAAGAATGTCTAATGATTTGGTACTGAGATTACTTCAATTAGTGGCAAGTGTAAGAAACAAAAGGAATAAAATACTTTTAATCTCAAAAAAGGAGAGCTTCCTGGGGTGTGGGGTTGAAGCATACATGCTGGAAGCATGCTAAAGCTTCCCCGTGAGGAGTAATGAGTTAGTGAACCTTTTTCAAGTACAACCCTTTTCTTTTTGAAGCTAATATTTGCCTTGTAGTAGCAGAGTTTCGCAGTCACTACAAAGCGCTTGTTCGTTTCTGGTGTAGCTACAGCCACAGTCAGGGGCTGAAATGAATAGGTGCCTTTCAGTTGCCTTTTCAAGTGTGATCTGTAATGATAAATGGGTCTTGGGGCTCTGGTTGGCACAGGGGATTGACAGAAGTCTGCTAGAGCTGCTTTTCCATGGCAGTGCCATTTATAATTTAGCCTTTCCAGACTAAGAACTACTCTGATTTTACCCAAACCCAGCCAAGAGTTTGAAGGTGAAATTCCATGTGACCACAACATGGTTGAATTGCTATGGGTTCTGGTCATCCCTTCTTTTCTCAATTTTTTTTTTTTTTTTTTTTGATGATAAAAACTAAAATCTCATATGAGAGTTCTAGACAAAATGCAGAATATGCTCTGCAAACATTCGTTACACTATTGCAAACCTATCTGGAAAAAAAATTCTGCTGGAACTTGAAATGTATTTCATTCAGTCTCTAAACACAGATAGAATCAGAGGAGCTAATCAAGAGCTTGCAGATATAAACTTATCACCTTTGCTACTGAAGGTACTGACTGCAGTTAAATCACCAATCCTAGCAATCCAATCCCTAGCCTTTTAAGAAAAATGGGATTGCCTTTCACCAAATGTGACTATCCTAAACTGGGATACCATACTAAAGGTGCTTCCACAGTTTCCACCCAGCTGGCTGGAAGCTGTGAGTTGCTAAAATCTGTCCTGAAATACAAATAATCAAATGACATTCATATAATCCTAGAGAGAGACAGTCAATGTGGAGTGCATAGCTGCTTCCAGCATTTTTCAGGTATCATTTGGGGGACAAAATCACAAGTAACTCAGCATTGTGATGAATGAATATAAAACAGAGGGGGTGCAAAAAATCCACAGCAGGATTATGAGGAGAAAATTAATTCCTACTAAGGTAGAATTTTGTGATAAACATCTATACACTACAGCAAAGTTCTCTGAAAAACTCATGGTATGAAAAACCAGAAAGGTAACACCTACCTTAACTGAGATAAAGACAGAATTTGAACTTCCCACAGATAACATTTGTATTGCTAAAGGTAGTGATTATTAGCATACTTCAATTTAACACTAATTTAAATAGAAATAAAATGTTTGCTTTGAATACTATAGTCCTGAGTTACAATCAGAATTTGTTTTTCTAATTCTACAGCTAGAACACACCCACTTTTACCAAATAAGTGTGTCCCAGGATCTAAGCTTCTACTAAAAAATACTTCTAGTCCTTGTGGTTGCAAAGCTAACTCTCAAAACATGAACATCCTATTGCTAAGAAAGTCTCAGAAGCAGAGACTTAGAAAAGAAGATGAACAAAACGGTAGTGCAAGAGTGAGGAGGTTTAGTGACTTTGTTTTTCAATAGAACTATTCATGAGGGCTGAAATATCCCTTACTTAAGTTAAAATAGCTAAATTAGGGCTCAGTGCTATGGACTCAATAATTTTTCATTTATGACACTTTCTTATATTGAATGTAATCTGCCAGTTCACTATCAGCACATGTAAAGGGTGATCTTCTGCGACTCTGAAGCAAGTTGTGGATTTGATTACCCTGAAGAATTTTGTGTCCTGTATTTTGTGTGTACCCTTGCTATCAAAGCCCAGTTCCAATACAAGTTCAAAGCTTTAACAGTTATAGCTAGAAATATTACTACTTACATGCTAATTCTTCCCAACTGTGCCCATGAATCACTGTATTAATATTTATTATGCAAATGCCTCCTTGGAAACACTGCTCTAAGCCTCAGTCACTCCCATCTTTCCAATGGATGCCTTTCTGCTGCCTTGAAGCACAGCCCACATGTTTGCACGGCTGTCCTTTAAAATGCAATATGGAACAAATTATGCCTGCACAGTGTTTTCTTCACACTCCTCAGAGTCTGGCACTGATGTTGCCATGAGTTACACAATGGTACATTTATGATGACAAGAATCTACTTGCGTGCAGCACCAGGACTTGGCTCTGAGGTATTTCATTATGGACTCCGAGTTATGTTGTGACTTCCTGGTTCTGGGACACGGCAATCACAACCATTTATGACAGGCTTGAGTTGGATTTTCATTATTCAGGACTGCTGGCAGGTTCACAACAATAAAAAAAAAATTTCAACAATGCAATTTACTATTGCAACACCACGAGGTCAACATTTTATGTAAACTTCCAACTTCTGTGCTTCCACAGTAGCAGTTAGTTCCCAGATCCACTCAGTACCAAGGATATGCTTGAGTTATGGAGAATTCAAGGTTACTTTGGCTGCGTCTAAGACAGGAAATAACTACAATTGTGGCATACTTGCTAGGTTACTGTTTAAATATTCTGATTATTTTGTATCTTCTCTTTAGCTCCTCGCTCAGAAGTGGCCTTTTGGAAATACAGAATTTGGACAGTTTCTTTGCAAATTCCTTCCCTTTATCCAGAAGGCATCAGTGGGAATCACAGTCCTTAACCTGTGTGCCCTTAGTGTGGACAGGTACAGTATGTTTTACTCTTTTGCCACTGTTCTTGCACGTGCAGATTTCCTAAATCTGGGAGCACTAAGCATGGTCTTCTTAGCAGGCAGATTACAATACAGATATAACTTAGATTCTGGTCTTTATATTCTGGCTAATGCCAAGCATCACATTTGGGGCTCAAAGTATAATATTAAAGTCCCTGGGCTAATGAACCTTACATGTTTTTTAAAGGTATTTAAAAGCTCTGGTAAAGCATTATTTCACCTTCTTTTACCAGACAACAATTTACTGGGGTTTGACTCAATATTCAGATTTCTTTCTTTCATATGAACTCAGGGTTTTTTTTTTTTGTATTTGAACAAGATCATAATCTTTAGGCTTAAAAATTAGGTTTTCAACTCACTGCCTATGGACAATAAACAAGAGTTTATTCTGATAACTTTCAAAACTAATAGAGCTCTACTGAAAAATATATTGGAAACTTGCTTTGATGCATAAGTAGTTTGAAAACTAATGCTTCTGCTATTTTTTCTTAATACATAAAATGCAATAGCAGATGAACACTTGACTTCTGTAAAAGTTGCTTTTATATCTTGAGTTACTTGATCGTGTTCTACTCCAAAATATCAGTTGGGATATTACCTCTAAATACAGAAAATACTGTTAAATAAAATGCAGTATGTGTATTAGTACAGGGATGCAAGAAGCTTTAAAATTAATATTGGTTTGGCTTTACAGAAAAAGCTGATGTATAAGGTTTGCAGTGGATAATCATTTGGTAGTATTCATAGCTAAAATACATTTCCTTACTGCATTAGTACCTCATTAGCCAAAGCCATAATTAAAAAAAGAAATTTTAAAAAAATTTAAAAGGTAATACAGGTAACTGTTCTACTTCCATTTTTTGAGTCTGAGAACTACAAAACCAATTCTATTTCTCAAACAATATCTGTCCACCATAAATAAAATCCCATGGATCACTCTAAGGAATAAATCATAGATCAAGCACATGAAACAGACAGCTTGTTAGATAAATTCGGACAACTGCAGTTTCACTAGATGAAGTTCCACTGTCACATACATTTTTATAACTTGGAACTAACTCAGCTGAAGCTACCATTTTGTAGATATATATATTTTTACAAGGACTGATTTCCTAATCCTCACAACAACCAAATCCTGTTTCCATTTGAGTATAAAATCTGGTATGGGATCAGACTCAGACTATTTAATTTCCTCCCTTAGCTTAGACACTTTGCCAAGGACATATTCTTTATCATCTGTTGCTACTCTCGTAAGTGGTTGCAGAGGATGTGTGTTAGAAAACAGATGTATAGAGCCAGATTCTGATATTGGCTTACAAGAGTTGAATCTAGCTTCAACCACCATGAGAGCGCAGAGCACCTTCAATAAGTTAGGTTGGACACTGGAAGTAGGGCACAGAGTTCCACATCAGCTAATGGTTGCTTTCTAGAATGAAAAATGAGTAAATATGAAACAGTGTGCTGTCACAGCTGGACTGTTTCTGGTCTATGGGCAAGTTAATTCTTGCTTTTAAAAAGCTCCTGAAAATTATCTTGTTTATAATTATTTTGGGCCTCTATATACTGCATTCTATGGCACATAAAAGATGGAGTTAATAGGTAGAGTGAATCCAGAGCTCCATATTTTCAGTCGTTGTTGACTCTCTATCCCTGTTGCAGACTACAGCCTTAAGTTAGAACAGGATTCTTTTTTCTCCTATCAGGAAAATCCCTGTGCTAACTACATCCTATTGTGAAACTCGCCTCATTACTACTGCCCTGGAGTGACTTGCCCTGACAGTGCATTAAGGTTTAACTGTGCATGCCCAAGGGGAACAATGGCCACTCACATGTGGAGAGGGTTTTAAGAGGCCGGCAGAATACCAGCCATTCACCCTTCGGAGGAAGCCCACTTGAAGTTGCCTCAGATGCCCCCCAGGCATTTTTAAACTCCAGGTCACGATGGTGAGGACAGATAGTGTGACTCTTTTTCCAAACAGTGCCTGAGTGTGACTAAGAGGAAGGATATTTTCCTGCCTGAGTTTTTACTCTTGCTTATGTCTTTGGCATAATGATTTTGATGAAGAAATGGGTTGAAGAAGAAAAGTGAAGTTATGGATCTCATTTCACGTGCATACACTCTCTTCTCGCCTCCTCTGCATAGCACAGCGCAAAGAACAGTAATCCTAAAGCAGATATTTTTATCTGGACCAACTCACAGTAAGTGTATGAGACAAGTCAAGATTTTGCCACTAAAATAAAACCCCAAGAGCTTTATTATATGAAGACAGTTGCATAAAATGAAGAACAGCTGTGGTGCTAATAACAAAGCAGAACAGTTCTGTATCAGCAACAGCAGGGACATTTAGGAACTGTCCTGGCACTCATCTTGACAGTGGCTGCTTCAGACGTGCTTGATCCTGTCCTTTATGTTTCCCGCACTGCTTTTCACTCTTACAAAGGGCTGGTGATACTCACAGAACAGACACTTGTTATGTTACAGGGCCATTTGAACACCTAGTTTTCTAATTAACACCTAATTTCTAATCTAAGTTAAAAGGAACCGGGGAACAAAAGCACCCACTGATGTTCTCAGACCCAGACAAGATGTCCTTCTGAAATAAATGCTTTAAGCATGTTATAACTGGATAGGAGTGAAAAATATTTAATTGTGTGTATGTGTACAAATATACAGCACATGCATGAGCAGTTGAAAATGAAAAAGGGAGTGAGAAGAGGGGCCACAACATCAAGGAGAGGACAGGAAGGGACCTGGGAAAAAAAGCAAACATTTTAGACATGATTGGAGACAAGAGGGAAATAAACAGAACAAAAGGAAAGTTAGACAAATCTCACACAGAGTTTAGAGTGAGGAATTAAATGCAATGCATTTGCATGTATTTTATGTCAAGTCCCTGGCAGACATCCTATGTTTTCCAAGTATGAGGGAAATAAACCCTGCAGTACTTTCTCACTCTTGATTGTGGGAGGTTTGTGGCTAGACAAAGATCCTCTGTATTACATAACCCACAGAACACCCACCTGAAAAATTATTACTACTAAAATTATTATTACTACCACTATTTTTCAAATCACTCCTACAGCAGTGAGTAAAGAGACTGAGTAATTGCAGCTTAATACACATTCAGCAAATTCTGATCTAATTACTGAGCTTCTTATGTTTTAGCTGAAAATATTAATAAAAATATTCAGCTAACAATTCCTTATTTGAGAGTTATTTGAATTGCAAAGTGAAAAAAAACCCCAGTAAAATACATACAGGACCCAAATCCTTACACTATGCATAGTGATCTCCTCGGACCCAAATCCTTACACTATGCATAGTGATCTCCTCATGTGCAAAACAGATGTAACTCAAAAGAACAGGTATAAAAATGAAAGAAAGCAAATAACTGGATTCACAGTTTGCAAATCATTGTTTGTTACTCTTATATTTCCAGAGGTAACATAAAACAAGCTTTACATTTGCTACTTGAAAAATATATACAGTATACAAGCCCCTGTTTGCTAGCAGCATCAGTCAGTCAAGGATAGGATAGTACCTTGTGCAGCTGACAGAAATGATTGCAAAATTGCCAGTCTGTAGAAAGTAAACTTTGAACTGATTGTTAAATTTCCAAAGTTCACAAATACTTGAGCATTTGTGTGAAAGGTTAAGTTTCAATGAATATTTAATTTGGTGATGAAAGCTAGAATTCAATATTTGGCAAAAAGAAACATGACAGAAAAATTATTTAAAATTAAATTTGGATTTTAATATGGATATTTGTGAGAAGCTTAGATATTGGATATTTCTTTTTTAGTTCTCCCGGTATAATTCCATTTGTTTAGATAGTCTCAGAATTCTAATCTCAGAGACCTCCCCTTTTTCACATTCTTGGAAGATAAGGATGCTTTTTTAGATGGTGTTTTTATTTTTAATGTGCAATTCCAAACTGTAGTTTGCTTTTTTATGCTGGAAGTATTTCTACACACATTTCTGTAGAAATGATGCTCTGAGAGCCTGGAGAGCCTGTCTGTAGTTCACCTGTGACTGTGCTGTGCACGACACTGCTGTAGATATCAAGGCAAAGCTTTCCAGTCTGTTTTCTGCAGGGGTGATGGCAGCCCCTGACACTTACCAGTGATACTGGGTAACAATGCTTGCTGAAGTTTTTGTGAGGGGCTTAAGCCTGGATTTACATTCAGGCATTGTCATTCCCTTAACACTGAGGTTACAGGGGACGGAATTCCCAAGTCTTCCATTTAGTTAATAAGCACACTTCCAAACTAAAAAGAGGCTGTGATACAAAAAATCAGAAGAAATTACTTGTGTGTGAATCCAGTGTTACTGTATTGGTTAAAGCGGGGCTTAGAAAGCCTTTCAATAACCAAAATTTCCTGATCTCTGTAGCCTAGGTCCTGTAGCACTCAAAAAATGTTTTTTTTTTCCCATCGGAACCTCCTCATTCCTT
This sequence comes from Melospiza melodia melodia, assembly GCF_035770615.1. Taxonomy (NCBI): domain Eukaryota; kingdom Metazoa; phylum Chordata; class Aves; order Passeriformes; family Passerellidae; genus Melospiza; species Melospiza melodia. Next base: position 29,454,317 of record NC_086198.1, read on the forward strand.
CCATCTGGGTTGGACTTGATGATCTCAAAATGTCTTTTCCAACCTAGTTAATTCTGTGATTCTGTGATCCCAAAAATTCCAAATCCAGTATTTCCCTTCTTAATATGATATTTTTTTTAAGCAGACAAATAATCTATCTTGACTTTTTTATCCTTAACCAAAGAAGATTATTTCATCAGTGGATGCCATGATATACCCATGCAGCACTGTCATTCCAAACAGAAAGGTGCTATTATTTTAAGGAAACAAAATAAGTTCAGAACAGTTACATCATTAACAGTCCAGAAGCTGTTACTTCATTAATGACAGAGAGGTCTCCAGAATGAATTTCAGATTATTACAAGATCAAAAATAATATTGGTTCTTTCCACTGATTCTGTCTTTGCTAAATTGTTGGAAATGCTAGGCAATTAGTTTACTGCAGTAATTGTAGGACAACAGTTAAATCTATTACTGAAAATTTAGTTTATGGACTGGATTGCACTTTGTATCCTATGCTTATCTGTCTTTGAATAATTTTACAACCTTCTAACCAGAGCTGACAGAGAGATTGAGGTCTCAAGGCTAATAAATTTCTTCAAGTTCATTGAAAACTGAGAGACAACTAGAGAAGAAAGATCCTCTCAGTTCATTGAACAGTATAAACAGAACAAATGCATTTACACTTCATCAAGAGTATTTTCCCAGTGTTTCATTGCCTGGAAGCTGACAGCTTTGGGTAGCACTGCTGCACAGCTGAGGTAGCTCAAGGAGATGGATGCTTTGTATCTGTTAGAATGGCTGTGTGCCTGGGAGCTTTTTTCCCTCTCTTATGGCAGTTCTTTAGTGAAAGACATAGTCTGTCCTCACAAACCTTGCCTACTTTGATTAGAAATCATCAGTGCAGTCCACCCAGCAGAATTCCACACAATCCCACAGCCAAGCAGAACAGGAGCAGCCGGCTCTCTGCTCTCCAGCCCTCCATGTGCCCTGTTATGGCCCAGGTAAGTTGATAGCTGGCAGAGGCCCTGCAATAGGCAGAAAAAAACAAGAAATACAAGTCTCAGATGTCAGCTTTAGGAATTCACTTGCCATATGGCACTGAACCATGAAGTTTTAAGAAGGAAACTGCAGGCTGGAAACTAACATCTGTCTATTTCAGGTACAGAGCAGTTGCGTCCTGGAGCCGTGTACAGGGGATTGGAATCCCCATGATCACTGCTATTGAAATTTTCTCCATTTGGCTTCTGTCCTTCATACTGGCCATCCCAGAAGCAATTGGCTTTGCTGTGGTACCTTTCAAATACAAGGATGCAAGTTATGTTACCTGCATGCTCAAACCTACAAATGATTTCATGTTGGTGAGTAACATCCTGTCTTCTCTTTTTTGGAACCCACAGTACATAGGTTAGACAATTAGATACCAGATTATAATAGAGTTTATTCATGCATTAAACTGCAAAATGTATTCTAATGTGTATTGGTGCAAAGAGGATCCTATGTTCACAGTGACTTTTCTCTGTGTTCAGCCAGAGAGATTAAATCGGGCTTTACTGCATTTTTATTTGTTTGCTACTGAAGATTCTTACTACAGACATTTCCAATTCACACCTGCTAAAAGTCAAGAGATGTATCAGGGTAGCCAGAGCCTTGAAAAGTTTTGAGTTTCAAGGTATAACACCTGTGAGCTTGTAAATGTCAAAACACGTGTTTTACCATGATTAGTCATCCTTCTGTATGCAGTAGTCAGCTCTCTTGGCACACAAAGAAAAGGGTGGGGCCATGCTACATGCATTAAAGTCAAATAAAAAATAATCCTTTAGTTTACAAGGAATCATGACTACAAAGCTGACAGTCCCACACCTCCAGCTAGGTGTTTGTGCAGTGTTAGCTGCCATTAGATACAGCAGCTCAGGAGCAAGAGGAGGGTCTGAGACACTCCAGGCTGCTTTGGCACGTTTCCCACCCCTCATACTCTGTGCTCCTGCAGATTAACAGCTGTCAATACCCACATCAACTTCTGCAAAGCAGCTCAGGTGAGAAGTCACTACAAAATCAATTGATTACTGCATAGGGGCATAGTGGTTTTCCACATGGCCCTGCAATGAGAAAATATCTTAATTATTTTAAATTTCTGATTACAGTGAAAGGCCAGGTACCATTCATCCAGTAATTAAAGAGCAATATTCTGGTCTGTTGCAGAGAAGGCAGATAGCACCAGGTCTTCAGTCTTGAGAAAACCCAGCATTTTTTTCTGGACTAGAATTTTTCATAATGGAGTATAAGTTTCTTTTTTTGAATGTCTGGTGCTTCTCCTTTAATTGGACCAGAACATGACTTTGCTTAGAATTGGGAAGGATAATGTAAAGTGGAGCAAGGAATTTTAGAAAATAAAAAGTGTGGGTGATTACTTTTTCAGAGGAACACCCCCAACTGTGGTAGGGTTACACAGACTATAGGGATGGCCAAAAGAGCATGAAATAATTGAAAGAGAAGACAAAAGGAATTTCCTAATGGAAATAATTAATGCAGGTAAAGATGGAGTGGAATTTCCCAGAGTTTAATATATTTTTGTTTCTTGACCCCACAGCCTATATGACAGTAGAAACTGTAGTTAAAAGACTGTGATTTATGAATAACACACTGCAGCAAAATTCCCCTTCTCTAATGGCTGTTTTTCTCCTCAGATGTGCCTGGACAACCTTCACTTCCTTTTTCCCTAAGAAAAAGAACAGTTTTCCCTTTTCTCAAAAACATTATAGTTCAGGTCTTCCATAGACATGCTAACTCTAATGATTACTGTTCTGTTCCTAATGTTCTAAGTAGAATAGCTTGGTTTGTTTTCCTAGCAGGAAGTAGTAACTCTTACTGGCTCAGTATAATTCAGAAGTGCCAATCTTCCCACAGTAGTTTGATTTTTAAGGAAACAAATTGAGTTATTGTCCAAGTTTAGAGTAAATGTTGGATATGTCAGTCAAAATGGAGAGCTTTGTGTTTCAATGTGTTGCAAGCAAGTACAAACATGAGATTAAAGTGTAAATACCATTTTAACTTTAACTATAGTATTTACTACCACAAACACCACAATAAACAATTACTAAACTTCAGGAAGGATTTGTTATTAACTTCTGTTTTTAATAGGAGCTTTATTCATGTTTAAAGCTATCTTTGAAGGACTTAAAATATTCATGCTAGACCATGATTCCCAAGAGGCCAAGTGCACTAGGAAACTTGTTTAAAATGCACATTTCCTGTAGAAAACCGGTTCCATGTGGGTTTTCAAGACAAACAAAAGAATGTCTACTTCTCTTCAATCAACCCATTTTTGTGCATTGATGTAAGCTTTGTGAAACTCAGATTCCTCAATTAATCATTTACAGACATTTCAGAGTAGGTTTTGTAACTCCACGAGGCCAACTCCTCATCCAGAAGTGATGAATTGGTCAGGGCTGTGACACAGACCTTTCGTGTGTTTTCCTGACCAACAGGCAATGCTCATGGAGCCTGGAACACTTTTTGTAGGACACAAAGTTTTCCTTGTAAACATGGAATGGATTCACGTAGTACACATTTTGTTGTGCTGCCCAGCCAACACGATTCCAGGCTGACTTGAAAGAATTTGCCATGGAAAAGATAATTGTCTCCATGTATTTGTAATCCTGTGCTCTGCAGAAGGAGCAGTAATTACATTTGCCCTCAGTACAAACTCCTCAAATATCAGGCATATTGTTTTCTGGTTTTCTGCTGGCAAAAGCTTTGCTCCCAGAGGGGGAAATTCTGCCCCCAAGGAAAGTGCAGCTATGCAGGAGACTGCAGCCCCTTCTCAGGGAGGAGAGGAGGCTAATGAGGAGGAGGAAACAAGTTAATCAACACAACACAGCGTCCCAGAGTGAGGTCGGATTGTGGCCCAGAAACCAGCAGCATAATCTAAACTAGCAAATTCTGCATGCAGCTGTGTTGGGGCAGAGGGAAAAAAATCAAAAGCATTCCCTTTTTCTTAGTAAATCAACTTCATAATGTAACTGAAGTAGATTTTTAAAGTAACATCATCAAACACCAGTATATGAAGTATATGAATTGTATCGACTTTTTTTCATCTTTCGAAGTGTAGTGCTATTTGGTTTTAAATGTAAACACGATGTCAAAAGTTTGAGTTTTTTAAACAAGAGTCATAAAATCCTCAGGCATAAGAATTTTGACATTTGGTGTGGGAACTGTGATGTTACGAGAGCACATCCTCTAAGAACAAACAAGCTGGGGGAAAGAGTGACACATCCCTTTTATACTAATAACCTAGACACAGGAAGTGTTTGAAATGCTATATTTCAGCACATACTTTTGGCTGAGCATAACAGTTAAAAACCAAAATACAGTATTTTCTGAAGGCTGAAAACATGATCCTCTACAGAAAAGGGCTATTTTAAATGTTTTCCCAAATGTAGTATTTCCCACAATACAGAAATTTATTAACTTACAGCACTGCTTACATCACAGCTAATACTTAAAATTACATAGAGCAAAGTATTGCTATTCTATCAGTACCTCACTGTCCCGTCACAAAAGGCAAATGGTGGAAATGGCAGTGAAGGGGTTAAAAGTAACTGTACCACTGGAAGCCATCCCTAAGCTTTGCACATATCAGACAAACACTTATGAAGTGGCTCCTATCTGCCCAGTACATAAGCAAACCAACTGCCAACCTTTTCACTGATAACAAAAGGTGATTAAACTTACAAGACATTTTGAATTTTCCTTTTTTGGCATCAGGACAGAAGCTTTAGAGGTAAATGGCATTTCCTGAGACAGGCTTTTAGTAAGATTCATTATCTCAGACTGACACTGTCTACATTTTGGCAGGTCTTTTTCATGCAGCTGTATTCCAGTTTTCATGAATGAATATAAATGTTCAGAAAGTACAACCAAAAACAATTAATTCCAACCCGAGACAGATTGCAACAAAGGTACAGGCAGGCTGTCTGTAAATGTTTACACTGCCACAATTCCTATTTTGATGTTGGTCAAAAAGAGATCAACAATAAGCAAACAGACAGATACCAGTGTAGCAGCTGTCAGGCTTTTCCAAGGCCTTTCTGCGGTATTTTGCTTTCAATCATAAGAAAATATCTGCTCTCTTCCTTATCTGCAGTTTTACAAAGATGCAAAGGATTGGTGGCTGTTTGGTTTCTATTTCTGCATGCCGCTGGCATGTACTGCCATCTTTTATACGCTAATGACTTGTGAAATGTTAAACAGAAGAAACAGCAACTTGAGAATTGCTCTCAGTGAACACCTGAAGCAGGTAAGTATATTAGAAACACTAATGCTTGAAAATATTGTTCTTCTCTCTGTGGGTTACATTAGAAATATTTCAAAGTGTACCTGAATACAGTAAAATACAGAAGTGGAAAGTGAGGATGTGGGTTATTTATGATATTAAGGCATTCATTTAAACCTAGAACAAAAGACTAAATCTTTGTATAAGGAGGCATTGAAGACAGTATGCTCAGGAAACTAACCCTTTTCTTTCTTTTCTTGTTGTGCCCTCCTTCTCTTTAACCTCAAATCACTACTGGCTAAATGCTTTGAAATTTAACTACAAAGATTTGCCAAAAATGTTTCTTTTTCTATATAAAGATAGGACTCCATGGATCCTCCCTCCTTTTGGCACTCTTTGATATGTAACTGTAGTTCCATATAAAAAGCAAATGGAGAATAACCTAGTTTAGAAAAGAGTGGATTTTGCCTCTCAGGGTTATTGCACTGTTGCAGTACCACTGCTGTAGCTGCTTTGAAAAGAGCAACAGGAGAACAGAGCAAACAAACGATCACAGAACAAAGTCGCTCATGGAACTGCCGGGTCTCTTTGCTGGTTTGGCAGCACTGGCTGATGTTTAACACTTAACTGAACTTTAAAAAAGAGTCTGGAGCTTTTCCCCTGCATTAATATCAGCCCTTCAAATTCCACTCTTTTAACTTCCATGTTCACAGATATGAATCCCTAAAGCATCAGAGTGAGTTCTCACAGAGGTTCCTCCTCTGCTGCTTCATTCCAGATCAAGGCTGACTGGAAAATCCTCCCCTTGTGCAGATTCTCCACTTTTTTCCCTCATCAGGCCCTGGGACTGCAACACAGTGTGTTCTAGGGCCACACACAGGCTACTCCACCCAGTAGAACTAGAATGGTATGTACTAGGAGGAGGGGCAATCCACTGTCCTAAAATGCAGTGCCCATTAAGCTTCTCAGACTGGCTGCTGCGGGATGACGTTATGCCACAATTTAAAAATATTTATCTTTTTAACCCTCACCTTTTGCCCCCCTTCCTTCCTTCCCTCCCTCCTTCCTATGTACTTCTCCACATAAAAGTCTAATCACAAATATTTTAATATTTTGATAAAAGCTGCTATTATAAAAAAGAGGAAACTATAAAAGTCATATTCAAAGCCTAACAAGACTGTAATCACTATTTCACTTCAAGTTCTTTCATGACAGAGCCTAGCAGTCCTTGTCACTGTTATATTACATGGAATCCTTACCCCTTCATATGCTTCTCTTTATCAAACCCATGCCTACCAAACACCGCTGGTATGCATTGTCAAAAATCCACGAAAACATCTGTAACTCTCTAGAGCCACATAAAAAACCCATTAAATTGCAATTATTTCCTAAGTATTAAAAGATTAAGCTGTTTTTCTGGAATTTCTGAAATGTTTGTAGAGGAACTACTTACCTGAGAACATCAAGATCTCGCAGTAAGGATCACATAGCAAAATCAAGATACTGGGCAGTATCCCTTTATAGAACACTATATCAGAGAGAATCCTACAATATTCCAGGAGTACCAATACCTGTGTGCCCAGCTGCCCCAGCCTCGGTGATGAGCAGGTTCTGTTGAGGATGGCCAGGATCAAGAACATGACAAACCCCATTAAAAAAGAGTAGTACATCAGGTAGTCTGAAAGCTTCACTTTGGGAAACTTTTTACAATTTATCTGTAGTACTGGCTTTTCTGGCAACATTACTAACTACAATCACCTGCTAGGATGCATTGGGCACTCAGTATACACTCTTATCTCCTTTATCTAGCGCCGAGAAGTTGCCAAGACAGTTTTCTGTTTAGTTGTGATTTTTGCTCTTTGCTGGTTCCCTCTCCATCTGAGCCGGATTTTGAAGAAAATGGTATACAATGAAAGAGATCCCAGCAGATGTGAACTGCTCAGGTACTTCATTTTCTATGTCAATACTTTGTACTGAAAAATATAATGCTATATGCTTAGAATTTCTATGAGGAAAGTCACTGTGCAATGCAACTGTGGTGTTCATTAATTTTAAGCTGCACCCATTTTCAGCAATTTCAGTTTTAATGGGGTAGCATAATCTCAACAAATGTTGTTTGTCATTATTTCAGTAATATTGCTCTAGATTTTCTGAACATCTGTGAGACAGGTTATTAACATATGTGAGATAGGTTATTATAGACATGGCATGGTGCAAGATTAGATTGAGGGAGTTAAGTAAGAGAGAATGAGTTTTTGTGGCGGAAGAGGCTGTAACCACAAGGAAAACAGATGCTTCTGTATCATTTGAACTGTTTAAAAGTTTGTCTTCCTCTTTCCTAGTTTCTTGCTGCCCTTGGATTACATCAGCATCAACCTGGCAACCATGAACTCTTGTATAAACCCCATAGCTCTGTATTTTGTGAGCAAGAAGTTTAAAAACTGTTTCCAGGTAAGCTTCTCTTGATAAGATTTTATGTCCAGTTTACTCACTGTATTGAACCACTTGGCTGTTATCTATTTTTAACAGCTGGGAGAAGAGGCTTGCAAAGGAATGAAAGAATACAAATTGTCTGGTTGAGCAGCTAGCAGTTCAGTTCACATAGCACATCTACCAAGATGAAGCAATCCACTTCATCTTAAATATTAAACCAATAAATAAGTTTGACATAGTTCCTCATGTGTGTAAACTGAGACAGACATGCTCTTGTAAATACTATTTATCTGCACGTGACATGCACATGGAATAGAATTTGCTTGATAACAATTTTCCACTCTTGATGACACCAAGCTGCTTGTAATAAACAATCTCATTAATGATTGAAATTTTCAGGCTTGAACACCAAATCAGGCACCTGAGTTGACTTTGGCAGTCAAATATGCATTATGGCTTCTACCTGCTTTTTCCAGTTCCTACACATGCAAATATATTTTAAGGCTAAAATAATTTCCTCATCACAATGTGCTTCTGCAAGTCCCTGTCCACCTATTAAAGGCAACAACAGAAAGCAAAAAAGTAAAGAAATTAATGAAATAGCTTTATCTGCAATGAAAACCAAAGGATGACAGGACTGTACCACTAAACTTTAAGTCTGAGAACAGGCAGAATCCAAACTACTGAGAAAAAAGTGAAGAATTGTTACACTTAGGGAAGGAATACCTGTTTGTCTGTAGCCTGCTCAGATTTACAAAATATTTTAAGGGAGCATTTTCACATGATAAGTAAGAAATCAGCTTCTATTCCTAACTGTGCAAGATGTTCACCTCAGTATGTTTACTGAACCTTTTCCAAAATAATTTTGTCTTTTTCTAAGATGTGAGAAGAGACCTACGTCATGGTCTGGGGAATTTTTCTTTTTTTTCTCTTCCATGCTAAGGAGCATGCTGATCCCTAAGTTTGTCAAGTACAATGATAAAGAAGGGAAAAACCCAATCAACCCAGCACCTAACAATATGTATTGAATTCTCTAAGTTCTCAATCTCTTTACCTTAGTGAAACAAATTTCCCTTTTCATATTGTGAAAGTTTTTTGTAAATAAGAGGCACAGGGCTGGGTCTAATTTGCTGCACTTGTGATGTTCAATCACAGCAATTGTTTATGTTCCAGGATAAAAATTTCCCTGAATATAGCTAGCATTCCCTTCAGCTAGAATCTGTTATCTGTCATTTCTGAATGAAAAATATGGCTGGCAATCTGCATAGAACTGAGAGATTTGTTTTAACATTTATTTATTTATTTATTATTCATTTTCAGTCATGTCTTTGCTGTTGCTGCTCCCAGTCTAAGAGTCTGGTGACTTCAGTGCCCATGAATGGAACAAGCATTCAGTGGAAAAACCAAGAACTAAACAATCACAATACAGACCGAAGCAGCCATAAAGACAGCATAAACTGAACATTAAGGACTCTCACACCATTTCAGAATGAAACAGGAAAATAAAAGTCACTACAAAGCTATTACAACAGGAAGCCCAGTGACTGTTTCATAATGAATTCAGACATGTGCACCATTGTACCTAATTCTAGAGGTGACTGAGTAGATGGAGTGAGTGTAGCTGTGATGTCCTGTGAACTGAGATCCACTGGACGGTAATTCTGCCTCTGAAAAGGATATTGATGTGATTATGACACAAAAAACTGGCTTGAACTATACAGGTGGTTTTGCTCTTCTGAAGCAGGCAGGAACTGCCCAGTGTCTGTGACTAGTACAATGCAATCTTTTTACCTGATTGTCACCTCGAATTAACCACTCTGGAACTTTTGAGAAGATATCAAAATGGAATCTATCTGTGACTATATTTTCTCTCTGCCCATTTGTCTTTTAAGTTCTATTTCTGTGGTGGATAAAGTCCATGCACCAGTTTGTTTTGCATGTTGTTGTTGTTGTTGCTGTTTTTCAGGTTTACGTTAGAAAATGTTTTGGTCCACACCAGCATTCTGCCTATGTTACAATGGATTAGGACATTAGCTGGGCAGTTCACATTTGTAGCACTTCAGTATTCAAATATAGGAAGAGACCATTTAAACAGCATCAACATTTGGCACTTAAGCACAGATTAATACCAAAAAAAGAGGTATTAATAATACAGTACTATACAGTGTTATTTATTCTAATGCTCTGTACAAAATAAACATAGTCTGTATCAGCAAAAAGAATGGAAGATGCTCACAGATGGGCACCTTACAATGTGTTTTTATTAACCTGACATGTTAATTCTTAAACTATATGAACCTTTTAATCTATTTAGACTATAGCTGCATTAAATCTAAGCTGAAATGAGGGTCAGTGGAACATAGTGATACCTTAGTAAAGCTGTCCACAGCATTCTGAGAATATGGTTATTATCAGAGCAGCTATGCACTCTGTTTTCACATTTTGAACATGATGTTACAGTCAGAATGAATGTGGAAATGTGGAAGTCTGTAAGAGTTGGATGTGCAGAAGGATATTTTGTGCCTTATTTCTTACAGAGTTCTGTCTTACACAACACTCAAAGATTTTAATGGGGTTTAATAGGTTATTAGCATTGTTAACCATACAAATGCTATTAAAAATATATAGAAGCTATTGCTTGCATATATGTAAACTGATGGTTTCCTTATTATTTCCATCCATTAAGGCTACACGGCAAGAGATTTCAGTTTGCCTATAAAAATTTTTAATAGGTAGCCTTTCATTAAATGGTGGAACTCAATAGTGTGGTGTCATATATAATATGTCTCATGCACAAACCTGTTAGGCAATTTATAGCATCTTTTGTGCTAGGCTAAGAAGCAGTAATCAAAATTCCACAAATTTTTAAACATCCGTTTCCTCTCCAGTGAAAGATGGAATCCTGCATAGTTTTATTTAAGAGGTCAAAATGCTAGTGCCTACAGTGACTTCTGCTGCACAAGTTTCCCCAATGTTTACATTCACACAAATCTTCTGAAGTATATTTAAAAAAAGGTTCTTTAAATTGGTTTGTGTATTTTTTGTGTGCTTTTGTCTCCGTGACATATATGCCTGTATAAATACATATAAATCTATGTTCATATGTTAAAAACCTAAATACAGTCTTCTGACAGTGCTCTGTGGTAGAGCCTAAGAGCATGGTATGGAATGAGACTTGGCTGAATTTTACTTAGAACATTTCATCCTCAAACTGTATCAGAAATCATAGTAAATGAGTGACAATGCTCTCCTTTGAGAAAACTGAGTTACTGAATCTCTTTACATCCTGAAATCTTCCCTGCTGCTTTGACTGAATGTATTGAGGTGGTGATGAAGGTAAACAGAAAAAATACATGAGGAATGGATTTAAGTTGTGAATTGCTCCTCCTTTATTTCAAGGCACGAGAAAGTTTTGTGTGCATTCCTCTTTTCTGCTATTTACCTGATGGCTAGATGAACAAAAAAATTTCATGCACCTTCAGACCAGTAATGTGATTGCTCAGAGACAATGCTTCTACCTGTCTACAAAAGACAGTAAGCAACTGAGACAATCTAGGTCAATTTAGTGTTTTTCTACCAAAAAAGCCCCATCTACCTGCAAAAGTTTCAGACTGTGAAATGGGTCACTTCTATGCTTTACAAGCACTGATGCAAACTGTGAGTCATGAAAATTTAAAATTTTTCCTTCCAGGATTAACATTTCCAACATCTATTGCCTTAAACCCAAGAGCTTGCTCTGTTATGTGGCAGAGATACATGACACACAAAGCATCCTTCAAACCACCTCAGCCTAGATGGAAAAACTAATTTCCTACTCCTCATAATGCTGACTGACCTAAGCAGCAGCATAAAAAAATACAAAACTTTTTAACTAATGAAAAGAAGAGGGTAAATTATCTAAAAGAAGTGAGAGGTACTTTTTAGAACCCTTTAGAATTATTTTAGTGATCTTACTTAGTGATCAGAGCCTGCAAAAACTAACTGGTGACCCTCATTCCATTTCCCCAGCCTGTGGAAGAACAGAGAAAGTTTAAATAACAGTGAAAGTGAGGTCCTGGGAGGTCTCATACTCTTTTTTGCCATGTTTGCTTTTTTGTATTTTTACTGGTGGCTGCTGCTCCCACTCACAAATCAGTTGTAAGAACAAAGGGTGCTGTGATGTGGCAGCAGCAGAGATGAGGGGAAAATGCTTCTGAAAAACTTCCCAAGGTATTTTCTTAATTCTCTCCTCTTCTTCACACTGAGAATGGTAAATATTCCTCCTGGTACAGTATTTACCCTCAATTCTGAAAAAAGCTGACTTTCAAAAAGGGCCAACAAAAGTATTCTACAATTCTGGTGTCACATAGAAGCTGCTTTCTCTTTTACATCAGTACAACTTTCCACAAGAATCCTTCCATTCTCTTCTTATTTTATAGATATTTTTAATCCTGCTGTTTGCATCAATCTCAACTGAACTAAGCCTAGCTTTTCTCTGCAGATAACAGGGTCTAATTCACAAGCTTCAGATTAACTTCATAAACTTTTTGTCTGTTCATCACAATCAAAATCCATTTAACTGTCACATTCATCTTTTTTTTTTGTGGACTTCAGAATTCCCAACTTTTGTCAGACCACTCAGTGTAAAGTTTCATTGACGGTCTCACTTCTTAACTTAGTTTTAGAATACAGCTGTTCTCTTTGTTTTCAATATGCATTTTTTTTTTTCAAACTCCCTCACTAAACATTTCCTCTTTGGTATATTTTATACTTATTTACTTCAAGGAGACAGCATACATGGGTTTTTCACTTGTATCTATGTCTGCATTTATTTATTTACATATGAAACTCTGTGCTTCAGACATGATCTAGCCAGCTCCTGTGCATTAAAAAAGTACATCATAAATCTCACCTGACAAAACTATTAGCTTGGTTCTAAGAAAAGATACCTATGCTACCCTCATATCTAAATATGTTTGGTTTTGATTTGACTACAGTCAGTTTCAGGTGTTTACCTATCTGTACCTCCATCCTTCCAAACCCACTATCAACCCCCCTGTGCAATTTCAATAAATTTTACAGAACAGAGTTATCATCCTTAAGAAGCTACAGAGAATTTAACCAGAACTGCAGGATGGCAGGAAGAACAAAATTCTACTCGTGCTCTATGCAGAAAATTTCTGAAATGTAGTTTGTGCACAACAATAAATTCACTAGATGGAAAGATGTTATAAACATTACAGATGTAGAAAAAGCCTTGATCAGAACATGCAACTTGTAAGACATCTGAGAATCAAACCACAACCCACGCATTCTTGGAAGCCAGTATTTGTAAGTTCCATTGCTCATGGAATTACTTGCTGCTTCTTTTTATTCTATATTTTATTTTTATATGCCTCTCTTTCATCACTTACATATTTACTGCAATCTTCTTACCGTATAATTTGACTCCGTGCAGCCTTATGGGTTTCAGTGTGTGAGAAGACATGGTACAAATTTAAATTCTGCTGCATTTGTATGAAGAGATGCCTGCTTAAATGTCCCTGAGGCAAAGCACACACTTTCATTAGAAGAAACGCCGGGACAGCATGCTAATATTGCCTTGCGAAGTTTCTTTCATACAATCAATGCTGCTAAGCATTGCCTCAACAAAGTATTCCTAATTTACACTCCTCACTATTTCAAAGACTAAATAAAGGCAATTCTCCTAAATCAGAGTAAAAGAAGACATAAAATATAAAAAGTTCACAGACCAGAAACAGCTCTCAAGTTGCATAGGGAAAAAAAAGATACCGAATCCAGGCATGTTTAAAATGTGGCTCTAAAAGAAATACAGCTTATCATGAGTCCAAGTGTGGGAAAGGAAGATATGAACTAAATAAAAAAATGTAGGTCATCTCCAGTTTCTCTAAAGGAATATGAAATTAATTGACCTCTACTATCTCATCTAGAATCACTTTTCCCCTGTACAAACACTACTCTTCTGAACTGAGCTGACACTTGAGTCACAGTCTTGCAGTCCTGTTACTTACAGTAGCTTATTATTACAACAAAAAAGCTCAACAGAGTGTTACAACTGGTTAGGAAAAAACCCAAAAACAATCTGAACTTCAGGAGCACTCTGCCCACATTTCTGTAACTGAGTGTCTGCCAACTGCTCTGAAATTAATGATTTGGTGCATCTCAGAATAAGGCCTTTACTTCAATCTCACTGTCTTAGTCCTTGGGAGCAAATAGATTGAGAAGTTGCTGAATCAAGCATCCAGAACAATTAATGAGAAGCATTTCCAAGCTCTCCAAGAGAACACACCTCCTGCAACATGTTTTAACCAGAGGGGAAGATGAGAAATCCATCATTGCACCACCGTACTATTCCATAGCCACTTTTCATATTTATTGAAATGTCTGTGTCTCAAGATTTTTTTGCCTTTCCCCCTCTAAAATTGTTGTACAGTGGTCTCTTTGGTATTGCCTCTGAATAAAGTATACATTTGGATTAGCTTTCTTTCCAATATCTACACAGTGTTAATGAAGCATTCATCTCCAGATATATATACACAGTATATTCCAATACAGAAGCAAAATTAAAAGAGTACTCTTGGGACAAATGATTACAGCTCAGTACTACTAGTGGAAAACACATTGCTTTCTTAATAGATAAAAAAGAAAGCATACCACTTTTGCTAATTCAGGAAAGAGCAGTGTTTACAAGAATGAGAAACTCCACATTTCATGAGCTGGAATAAAATACTACAAGGGGAATAAATCTTCACACTCCATTATATAAAATACATGTAAATTCTGGGGATTAGGAAGCTATAACTCTCCAATGCAAGATTCTTTGATTTCCCTGCAATGTTTCTCTAAAGTATTAGTTTCAAGACACACCTCATACTCAGAGAATTGTGAAGAAAGGGAGATGCTTACTCAGTTTGCCTTCTTGCACTGCAAAAAAATCTGTGACTAACAATTTTCATAATATCTAGCATGGCTTTCTTGACCACAAATGACCTGCAACAACAGCAATACCAAGGACTATTCCAAAATCAAGGAATGCAGTGTTGAATTAGTTCTTTTTTATGATCATTTGTATAAATTAGCATATATATGCATATACATATCATTTGAGCATTTGTTGGCAGAACTTTAAGCAGTGGTTGTTCTTCCATATAAAGTACATTATTAATATACACCATGCCCCCCCCCGCAACAAATCTTCTCTTCCATTTACTTCAGCAGTATAATACCTCAATCAAAATGAAAACTAGACAATAAAGTAATGTCAAATTTCAAGCAGTAACTTGGGATAAAGTGCTGAACCTACTGACTTCAGTAGGATGGGGATTTCAGTCAGAATTTGTGATGGAGCCCATTGGAATGGTAACTGTGCCAACATGACTAAGCCGACTGCAGCTAAGCAGGAGAGAAGTAAAAGATTCTGTGGGGCTTGGATGAATAATTATGAAATTATCATCTCATATGCTCAGGTTGGGAAGCCTCAAAGAAAGAAGCCTCAAAGAAAGAAACCTCAGCACACTTTGTTTCCCATAAAATCAGTTTAATAAATGAAGTCAGAGGTAACAATGTTCTCCCCTCACTCCATTACACCAACCGAGACAGAATAGAAGAAAAGGAAAATTGAGGAGCAATCTCCATTGTAGAATATTGATATTCTGAAAATCCAGAGTATTTTCCTGAGCCTGTCCTTCCTCCAAGACACTGTGACTCTTACTTAAACCAGTTATTGCACAGATATCAATGGAATAATCTATGCCAATGTTCTTACTGCTGTGTCCCTGTTCAGGCAAATATTGGGAAAAGACCATTGGCTGGAATATCCTCACACTACGTATCCCTGACATGCCCGCTGCAATTATGCAGATCAGTTTTACTGAACCAATTCTGGCCTACACTGAAATCAATGTGGACATATTATAGAATGAGCACATACGTCTCAAAAATGTAGTGATCCTATGTCAGAGGAACCATGGATCAATATTTATTACTGCAGGGGATGTAGCACGCTGTATTCCTGAAGAATTCCATATGTACAAAAATATCTCTGTGGGAGCTTACCCTGCTGAGTCAAACTGAAAACCCTTACAATTCTCCTGATATGCAGGCATTTGAGATCTGCCTCTTTTCAGAAAATATCATGTCCTGATTACATATTTAGCTGTTCTAGGGATGTATTCTCTAAGCTTTGGGAAAACAAAGCTTGCTCTAACTAAACCCTGTATAAGTGTAGGGGGATACAGTGTGGGTAAATGAAGGTGGCATAGAATGTAATTTTATCCCCTAAAGAGTTGCAGCTGGACCAATTACTAAAGATCAGGAGAAGGCCTGATGTTAACAGGCCACACCTGTAGCCAATAAGAACAGTGTTATAAAAGAGTGGATTGGTGGGATCTGGAGCCAGATGGCTGCTGCAAGGACCAGGAACAGTCAGTGCTTAGAGGAGCTGTCTGTGAGAAACATTGAGGAGGTACCAAACTCTGGAGATATGGAATCCTTGCTGTATAATGGTAATGGAACTCTAGATATTTAAAACAACATGTAAGAGCTCTCATGTACAGTCATTTCCACTTTGTAGTTTTTTTGCCATGGGGATGAGGTTCCATAAGCATTGCTCTGTATGCAAAAAACCAAATGAAGTAAAAGAATATGGAAAATGCATTGCATGAAAAAAAATTAGATGTCACAAGAAAAGGAGTGCTCTTTATCTAAGCCAACCTGACACAGTTATTACGAAGATCCACTTGGTAATAGTAGATTACTTTTTTCCACGTTGAGTCTCAAAACTGAACACAGACAACTAATTTAAGATACTGCTTATGTTTTAGTTCAAGTGAGGCTACTTTGACTTGGCATGGTATGCACAGAACTGGTTAACAGTTCCAGATGTGTTAGCAATGATTTGTTAACAGTGGGTGCTAAGATGGAAAATGGAAAGGAGTGACCAACCCAAATAAACAAACAAGACAACTCAAGAACAATTTTGAGCTCACTAGGGAGCTGAAAATCTGTTCCAAATGCTACTTTAACTGCCTGTTGTAAAAATACTTTAATAATTTTTTTTTTCAAAACCATGCCCTGCAAGCCCATGGCAACATAGGCTGCACAACAACTTTATGGAACACTAAAAATGCAACTTTTATAATGTTTAGTCCTACAAGTTTGATGGTGAGCAGTAATCTGCAAGAAATTTTCAGTGTTAACTGATTTTCCTTATCCAAACTACAGAACCCTGAGAACTCTGGAAATTCAAAGTTAAGAGAAATCTTTTCTAAATAATGTAATGCACAAGATAAAGAAATTGGAAGTTGAAAATTCCAATTTCTATGACTTGGTGCCTACAGTTTGCCCTTGAAATCTTTTTTGTTATCTTGTCCTTCTCTCTGAGATCCTTTCTTATTGTTGACTTATTGCTGCCAATAAGCAGGATGAATTAATTTGTGCTCTTGACTGCTTCCACTTCAGAATTTAGTGTTACCCATGCCTAAAAATGGCCTTAAGTATTAGCACCCTATAACAAAAAGTTCCTATGTGAACATACTTTGAATTTTCCAGGTAGTTTCTGATGATGAAGTGATCAAAATGTGACCATTTTAGTGCAGGTGATTATAGGAAACAGTGAGGAATTAACACAGGAAAAACAATTAAAGACTGCATTGGAAGGAGTTTTCCATCTTTAGGAATAGCTTTCTATCAATTTTCCATGACGGTTCTCTCAAAGATTCTTCAAAATCATAATCAAGGAATAAAAAGGTTTTATGCCGCCTTTACACCAAGCTAAGAGTAATAAACAGCATTTTAAACTTTTAGATGCACATAGTATAGAAGATTTTCATGCCTAATTTGCAATAGATTTGTTTCAGAGCTGTCAAACTACAGATAAAAAGAGATACAGTCAAAGTAGTTTTAATCTAGATTCAGTATTTTTAATCCCACTATGCAGACAAAAAGCTCGGCCTAGAGAGCCCAAACTTTGCTCAGCAGCACAACAAACATTATGGCATGCAACTGCAATTCATGGTTACAGGTACCCAAATGAATTAATTCAGAAATTGATCGAGTGTAGTTTTGGCAGTCATGATTTGCGTTATGAATTTTAAGAAAGGAACAAAGGTCCAGAACACAAAGCCTCTTCTGGACTCTAATTAAAAAACGTAGCCTTTTAAGAGGAATCTAACATAAAATAGCTTCTAGTCCCAAAACTGCATCTTTGCAAGAAAAGGAAAGAAAACCCAAACCTAAACCATACATTTTTATCTGTGGAGTGGCAGGAGGGTTGCATTAGAAATTTCACTAATGCAAACACTGCTTAAAAAAGCCCTTTCAAGTCAAATTTGAAATGTATAAATTAAGAAATGTGTGAAATTTAATGGTGTAGGAGTTTACAGGTCTGTCTTTACTGTCCATGATCCAGAAGAGGTGGAGAACTTATGTTTTAGGACAATCAGCCTGACACCTTTCAGAAGTATTACTTTAAAAAAAAAAAAGGGATTTAGAAAAGAAAGGATTTGCTATAAACAAGTAAGTAAACCAATTTAATTTTATAACAACATAATGGAACAGAATAAAGCTGTAAAAAGATAAATATAGACAGAAGATAAATGGCATCAATTTGTAGAAAATTATAAGAATGCATCTAAAAAAAGATAATCAGAAGTTACTCTCTAATGGGAAGATGGAATCATGGAAACAGACCTTCAGGTGACTGTGATCACCAAGTAAGTGATGTGCTTGCAACTGAACTATGGCATCAAGAAAGAGAAGTGTTTGGGATTAATACATGGAGATATTAAGCATCACAAGGTAAGGATTTAATTTGTGACTATAGTGTGATTATATGTGAAATAATTGCATTCAGACTGCACAACTGTGATTTAAAACATTGTGTTTTGGTAGCATACAGTTTAGGGAGTGAACAAGCCCATTACTTGAGAGGCCCTTCAACAGTAAAAGTAATTGTTTAAGAAATCATACAGGAAAAAATTCATGTTATAAAAATAGATTTGTTTAACTCTCCATGTAAAATTAGCACATTCCTGACCAGTTCTGTTTTGTACATGGATGAGCTGTCTCTGTGCTAATGATGAAAAGGATCTAAAAGCCTAAAGGAGATATTCTGAATCAGACCTTCCTGTCATCCATGAGGATCCAAAGCAGGCCCCCAGGTAAGGGCAGTATAAGGATACAACAACATTTCTCTGGTAGAGTGCCCAAGCCTTCACCAAGGTGAAGAGAGAATCAGTACATTTTGGGTAAATTATGGGTATTCCTCCATTAATTTATCTTTTGGGGTGAAGTAATTATGTTCTCTTCACTCTAGCAAAGCTCACACTGAAATGGAATTAACTGCTGCTTTACACACTAAACTGTATTCCTGGAGGTCAGTGGAAGCGTTGCCTGAGTGAGCAGGGTAAGGACCAGAAAATGACAAGGTGAGTCAATGTCTTCTTTCAGAACGGAGTTAAAAATTTGACGCAATTTTTTTTCTGAATTATGTGAAAGCAACTTCCAGCCAAATCTACAGGAGTGCTCCCCTGCACCTGGGAATGCTGGCTCAGAAAACAGGACCAAGCTAGTGATAATGATCCCCTGCTGCATAAATGATTGAAGTGTATTGATGTATAAACACTCTATCAATTAACTGAAACAATCAGGTTCAGTGTTCTTGCCCACAACTGGAGTAGCAGCTGTAGCACTGACTAGGAGTCTGAGGTGACTAATGGGAATCTTTTTGCTGTAGCTCTCTCTTTGTCACCTCATGTAAATTTCTTCATCTGTGTCTAAACACTTTGTAGTTGGAAGTATTTTCATGTGGTTGTAGGTAAATAGAAGTATGGCTTCATGTCTGGAAAAATTAAAGTATCCTTGCATTAGAATAAGCATGTCTAATTTATAAAACAATGCTAGGAATCATATTGGTAGTAAGAAAAATGCAAAATGCAAAAACCAGTGTAAGACACAGAACTGCATTTCTTGTATTTGTAAGAAATCCAAGGAAAAGTATTGCTGGGTTCATTCAGAGGGTAGCTTCTATATGGTACACATTTTGGAATCCTGTAGTGAAATCTCTCTTTGGGAATTGCACCACTCTTCTGTCCAGCACTCTAAGTTTATTAAAGTTTTGTGGGAAAAAAGCTGTTTGGCAGCATCCCAGTCCATAAGGGTCTGAGAATGATGTGCCAGAAAGACTCGAGAGGCCTAAAAAGCCACTTTGAAATATGGAAAAGCTCCTTTTTTTTTTTTCCAGGGGCCCAGTTCAGGGGGTTTCAGTCTGTTTCATGGATTTTTCTAGGCTGCAGCACAGGAAAAAAAAACCTCTAAAATTATCATGTTCAAACAAAAATGCTCATTTAGAACAAAAATATTTGAGTTTACAGTTTTTACTGATTATTGAAAAACTGGGGCTTTTTTCCACTCATAGTTATCTATCTGTAGATGTTTAGAAATGTATTTAGTGTGAAGACTTTCTTGCAGTCACATCACTACTTACATGTTGGCAGGGATTAAAGTCCATTTGTATCTCCAACTCTTTGTGTTTCTTTATACCAACATTTCTCAAAAAGTAAAAACTGTCTTCACAATTTTGTGCCACAATGATTGCCTTATCATAGACACAGGCTGCTACAAATATGTTTGCTAAACATATCCCTGCTAGGATAAAGCACAAGCATGCATGTATTCTGGAAAGAAAAGCTTATTTATTTTTCTCTTTCCTCCTTTTTAGCTGTATTTTCAGTCACTCAACAGACAATATCTCAGCATATTTGAGTTTAAATTACTGTAAAACTGCTTTTCAATTACATTGCTTTAAAGTATTGAGGCAGGCATTGACTTGGTGGCAATAGCAGTTTTGAGAATTGGAGCAGAAAGGCAGGAGTTTTACATAATGGGTACTGTACAAGAAACTTCTCCAAAAATTCTTCTTCCATTAATACTTGGAGCCCTATTCTAATTTAATGAACATCACAAGGAGTTTTCTCTTTGACTTCTGGAGAAAAAGGTCAGGCTCAGATTATGCTTCTTGTCTGTTCATTTTAAGGACTGACCACAAGCCTGGAGAGAAACAGAGGAACAAGGCAAGAGAGAGAAGAGGAGTCTGGTCTTTCTATATTTGACAGATCCCTATGGCCAAACCTGGGACAGATCTGGAAGAAGACAAAGCACTGCACAGCCAAGTACCACACCATCTGATTTTCATCTGCGTAACTGAATCCAGAGGTTAGGGTATTTATACAGAGCATGGAGGAAATTTTTTTCATTTGGTGCACCCACAAAGTCATCACATGGTACAGAGAGCAGACGAATATAAGTGGGGACTCACTGAAGAGCACTAGGTTCTAATCCCAGCACCTACAACTATTTTTGTGCTTCTCCAGAACTGAATATTTCTCTATTTTCTGTAAACTTTCACAATAATTCCTCTTTTTCACCAATAGTGCCATAACTGCAAGACTGAAACACAGACAGGGACTAGTGAGTTTTTTCTTTACAAAGTGGAATTGAAGAGGAAAGAATCCTTCCTACATTCTCAAACATCTTCTGCCTGTTGACTAAAGCATGGTCCAAAGAGGAGTTGGATCCTTTGAGACAGACAAGGGAACTGAACCTGGACCCCATCCATGTTTCTGTCTGTTCTAAGCATGGAGCTACAGTCTGAAGGGAAATATTTTTCCACGGTGGGGCCAGCATTTTCAGAGCTCACCTACTGGACTGAACTCTCCAGGGAGACATGAAGAGGAATGCCTCATTTCTGGACACCTACTGGGCATTAGCCTGAGTTAATTACAAAGTTGCCGAGTCCTATTAGGCCCTAAGTACCTTTGAGAGCATGAATAAGCACTGCTGGAGTACAAAATGCACCTCATAATAAAAAATGCTGGTGCTTCCACTCAACCTTATGAACTTTCAGGGTTTTGTGGCAGATGTGTGAACATTTTTAGGACTGCAATTTTGACCCAGGGCATCTAAATTCCACCTGACTTGAACATCAGTTGTTTATGTCCTTTTCTGGGCCTCATCCCAGATTAGAATCCAGAGCTCAGAAACAATCATAATATCTGCATAATGCTGATTTTCAGAACAATTTATAAATATTAAGTAATTAATCTTCATATTGCCCCTGGGCAAATATTTCCATTTTACATACTCAAAAAATTGTGATAAATTGCCATAGGCTACAACAGAGTCAGTATCAGAATGAGAACGGAGGAATTCCTGGCTTTTAGACTAGAACTTAGTTCATGGCCCTCAGAAGGAGAAAAAAATCTTGCTGGTCAGAAAGAAGAGTTGTGCTGTTGACAGGTTTTAATTGACTGAGACCTTTTTCTTTTCAAGTGGTTTATGTTGTAGATTTGGCACCTTTCAGACTATACACAAAACTCTGCAGCACTACTTTCCAGTTCTAGTAGACTATTAGCAACACTGATGGGTAAAGAACTGAGAAAACATGTGACCAAAACTTACTTCCAGTAAAACTCGGTTTTTGTCTGGAATTAGAAAGGAATGACTGCAAAGACTATATATAATACTATGCCAGCCTGATGCATCAGTTAGACAATCACTCAAAATAAAGAAAAGGCAAGGCTCATTAGATCACTTAATCACTACCACTGGAAGCACTGTCTGTACTACACTGACATTGAAGTATTTTAGGAATCTTTAATATTTTACACTCCCTGCTTTGTTTTTTAAGATGGAAAATCCAGAAGAAAATTAATAGGAGGATTCTTTCTCCTTTTGTTGCTGAAGGAATTCCAAAATTCTGGATGCCTGAAAAGACTGTTGCTGGCACGAAAGTACTGTCCGCTACCAAGGCCTTCATATCACATTCTAGGTTTGAACAGTTAAAAAAGACTCTTGCCCAAGTTCTTTTGCACATCTTATCAATCTATTTTCTACATACACATAATAGTAGCACTGTATGTTGGCCACTGTAAAGTTCCGAGTGCTGGAAAATTCTTACATAAGAAACCATTTCTAGGCTAAAGTATCAAAACTGATAAATGTCAGTACTACTGAAATGACAAACCACAAGCCTTAACAATGATCCATCAAATATTTCCATCATATTGGTTTTCAGAACTCTACATCTTGATAAATGTACATTGTTTTACACCCAGTAACACAATATAGCAGTTTAATTCCACAAATCTTAGCTCTACACTGTTTGATATGTTTACACTCACAACAGGCAAAAAGAGCAAAACTACAAGTAACTCACTATAGAACACATTTCATATTTTTCTGTGTGTAAAGCTGTTACATTTATCACCCCTGTGATATATACAGAGGTCTTGGCACAGGGACCACACCTTTGCACAAAAATTCCTAGCTGAAGAAGTTGTAATGTTAGATACTGAATAAATTTAATATGGTCATGGCTGTGACACTCCTTTGGGAAACTCTCACTTCAAGTATGCCAGCTAAGAATAGTGGCACAACAGGAAAATTTGCCTGCCTATCATTCAAGCCCCCAATGCCTTTTCTTACAAACCCCTGTATTTTGTACTTCTCTGAAATCTCCATATGAGAATACCACGGGGATTATGTATACATCACACTTAAGAATTTTGAAATTTTAGTTTTTTAAATGCCAGGGCTTCAATTTTAGGCCAACAGCACATCCTAGTGGGTACTCACACTATTCCATGGCTTTTGAACTATACTTCAGTCACAGCTGCATAGTCTTGTGGCCTCCTTCAGTGCATGCACTTTTCTTCCTTCCCTGTACAGAGTAACAAAAACTAAAGTTAGGATTTTGGAAGTGTGTACCAATTAATACAACTGAGATAATTGAGAAACACAGAAGACCTTACAATTGGTCCCATAAATCTTTAAAGCAAAAATGTGCTTCTGAATATGCATAATTTTAACCAATTTAAGGCAATGGACAGTAGTGTGGTTTGTTCTTTTGTTCTCATTTGCCAATAGGAAAAAACAACTTCAGTTTTATAGGGACAGCTTTACCTGGTAAATATGAGCTTAGTAATATGTGCATATTACTAAGTACCAGGCTAATCAATAAAATGATATATTTACTTATCAAAAATACATCTATTACAGCTTCTTAATAAGTGGCTTTGCCACTCAAGCATGGAGCACAATCAGAGAGCTGTCTGTTGAACCAGACAAAAATCAAGAGAAAATGGAAAGTAAATGCTGTTTAACTCTGTCATATTTTATAATAGTCCCATTTAGAGATTTTTAACCAACTTCATATGGGAAGGGTTGTGAAGTAAGGGATACAGACATGGAAAATCTTCAAGATATTTTCTCCCAGATCACAAGTTTGTGTTCACAATTTTGTATAGCTGCAAAACCTTTCAGCATATTTCTCACTCTCTGGTATTGTTATATTCATAACATATTTTCCATAGAAAAGATGAGGTGACGTGTGTGTCTTTTAAAGAAGCAGGCCTGTGAATGCAGTGCTGTAACCTTAACAGGCTCCATAAGCTGAATTGTGGTGAAAGAAGGTTTGGGGGACATGTTATGAAGAGCATTTAAGAACCCCATGATTGTGCAGTCTGGAGAAACAGAGGCTGAAAGGTGATCCTCTTAATCTCCAAAGCTTCCTGAAAAGAGGAAGTAGAAAGGGATGTGCTGATTTATTCTGCCAGGCATCCAGTGAAAGGACAGCTGGGAATGGCTCAAAGCTGCATCAGGGCAAGTTTAGAAAGCATTTCTTTACCATGAGAGGAGTGAAACACTGGAACAGGATTCCTGGTCAGCTGGTTGATGCCCCAGACCTGTCAGTGTTTCACAGGTGTGTGGACAAGGCCTTTAATAACATATTTTAACTTTTGGTCAGCATTAAAGTTCTCAAAGAGAAGACTGTTGTAGGTCCCTTCCACATGAAATAATTCTATTCTAGTCTAGTCTAAATTTGCCTGCTGAATATTTGCAATAATCAGCAGGCAGCACACTTCTGCAGCAGAACCTGATACCATGAAGGAAGGAAGGCAGTGACCCTCCTGTTCTTAGATTCACATATTTCTTCCCCCTTCTTGAATCAGTTTCAGTTCTTCCAGGGCAATTTTATAACCTGATAAATTTTTTGGTTGTTTGTTTATGGTTAAAGTGTTTAAAATCATTATATGTGAGAAACAGATTTTGTGCTACTATTATGTGGCTTTTCCAAAGGCTCAAAAATCAGAAGTCAGTTAAAAGGATTCCCATTTTTTAGTTCATGGTCTGCTGCTGCCTGACTCACATTCGATGTGTTACTGCCAGTGCTAACATCTTAATTTGGCTGAGAGGAAAAGCTGCCCAGAAATAATCCCTGTGCCCCACCTACAGGCGAATCATCATTCCCTCCAACGCTGTGCAGGTCTCAAAAGTTCTCTCCTGAGAAGGGGAGCGAAAGAAGGGAGAGGCTCCAGCACTCTCAGCTTTGTTAGCAAGCCCAGCTAGGTACATACACTGTGTTTTAAAGCTGTTTAAAGTTGCAAGGTGAGAGATAACAGAGGGTTTTTTTGTCAGTCCCCAAACATTTCCTAAATGAGCATTGACAGTGGCTGTTACAGCAGGTACAGCCTAAGAACAATACTGCCAACTTCTCTACCAGAAGTAGAGATTATTTTCTGGAATAATTTCCAATCAGAGTTCAGGAATCCTTGCTGTAAATAAAACAGTTAACATAAGGAATTCTCAGTAAAAAGCTCTTAACTTCTCAGCAGAAGGACACATAACAGGTGTAGGGGGATACAGTATGAAGGTGGTATAGAATGTAATCTTATCTACCAGTTGCAGCTGGACCAATTACTAAAGATCAGGAGCAGGCCTGTTGTTAACAGGCCACACCTGTAGCCGATGAGAGCAGTGTTATAAAAGAGTGGATTGGCGGGATCTGGAGTCAGATGGCTGCTGCAAGGACCAGGAACAGTCAGTGCTTAGAGGAGCTGTCTGTGAGAAACATCGAGGGGGTATGAAACTCTGGTGATATGGAATGCTTGCACTATAGTGATAATAGAACTCTTGATATATAAGACAACAAATAGGTAGAGGAGAAAAGGAGCTCTTCAGGTAATACTATTTGCTATAAATAAATGTATTTTTATGCGTGATGAAAGCATTTTTATTTGGAAGGGACCTCTGGTCATGGTTCGCATGACAGTTTTCTTTTTTCACAGATGGTGGTGTATGGGAGGGATTTGTTTCTGTAATCTTTGTCAGAGCTGAAAAATTTTTTTGCAGAGGTGCTGAGCAGCAACTTTTCCCATCATAATTTGTCCCATACTATATGGCAGCAATCTTATTCCCGTGAATGCCATTATTCAAATGGTTGAGATTTGAAGGGACCTACAGAGGTAACTCAAAATTCCCAGCTAATTACCATGCACAAATTTGAGTGACCAAGAAAACAAAGAAGCTGCATTTAAAGTTACCACCCAAACTGCTGCTTGCAGATTCTTCTAGATCCAAAACTCGGTCACTCTCTTACATGATCACCCCCAAAAGAAACAAGGAAGTAATCAGAATATGGTGGCAGCATTTCCCTAACAAAGATCAGTTTCTTATAACTGGTGACAGCCCTCTGATGGAAAATAATGATGGAAAAGAAAAAAGAAATTAAATTGAGTTTTTAAATATCATTAAGTTTTAATAAAATGAAATAAAAATGCTCTGGAAAGGTTGGTAGTGTAAGCACCAGGGAGGAGAATAGACTGACCGGGTGTTTGCTGTTGGATGTGACATCAAAGAGCTGATAGTGAGACTACCATAATTGAGGGGAAATCTGGTTTTTTCACTGTATGAGAATTAATCCTTACTGACCATCTCACAGGGAAATGATGATCAGGCAAGAGGGACAGCCTGGTTATAACCATGCATCTGCACTTCCATAACACAAAACAAGAACAAAAAATGATGAAACCTATGAAACAAATGGCAAACAAAAATATAATTAATGTGTGCAATAAGTACCACATAATTTTCCAGCTACAATTATAAAATAGTCTGTTTCCTTTGCCATTTTAATTTAGTAAAATTTTTATAGGGTCCCATAATCCCAGTTTATTATATTTTGACATAACTCGCCTTTAAATAAACTTGGAATTCATGAGAGCAGAATGTACATAATGCTTGACACCAACAATAATTCACATCAGTCTTTCCAGTAGCAGGGAATGCTGCTAAATACAGCTGTTATCTGCAAGTTCTGGGGAGTAGCTTTGTTACTCTTTCTCTAATGTCAGAAGTCCTAATAGTTAGTGAAAGTGAACTCTGTCCACTTGGTTTTTACCAGTATTTCACAAGTAACTTCTCGCTGAAAGCTAGAAAGAATATGCGTGTTCTGGAATCAGTGCCACGCGGTGCTGCTCCCTGGCAGCCCAGACACTGCTTGGGAAACCGCCCCCTTCTCTTACATGTCAATTACAACTCCTCCACAGAAATAACAGGTCCTGTTCCCTAGCACCTCTTCATTCATAGGGGTTCTTCCAGCACGTTTTAGTGACAGCACAAAGTAAGATCGGCATTTGCCTCCTGCAGAATTGGGAGCTGCAGCTCCTCGGCCATTAGGCAGCGTTACCACCTGCGGCCTCAGCTCCTCCCCTCAGGGCCTGTGTTTGCCGCTGACCGCTGCGGGCTGGGCTGGCCAGCCAGCAGCTTTTACACGGCACTTCCGAACAAACGTTCAACAAGCAGTTGCAGTTTAACAACTATTCTGCGTTACTTTGCAATCACTGCAATTCTGCATTACTGGTGAGCCCGCGGGAGCTTTCACTCCTCGGCTATGTCACAACCCACTGCTGGCACAGCGAGGTGCGGCTCTCCAGGGCACTGCGCACCCCGGGCGGCTCCCAGGGAGGCACCGCTCAGGCCCGTGCCGGGCAGGGCAGCTGCAGCAGCGGCTCCGGGTTATCCGGCACCGCGGCCATTCCCGGCCATTCCCTGACGCGCATTCCCTGATATTCATTCCCTCCCTCAGCTCCAGCCGCTGCGGAGCGCGGCACAGCCCACTGCCGCCGAGCGGGGGGGGACGGGTGGAACACACCAACCCTCCCAAAGCTGAGGGGGGCATGTCTGCGCGCTTCCCCCTGGCTGTCCCGAGTGGGCGGGGCAGCGGTGATGGGCAGGGCGCACAGCCAATCAGAGAGGCTGGCGGGAGGGGCGGGGCAGCCGGAAGCGGCGCCGGGCGGAAGAGCCGCGGGGACTGGGCTGGGCGCGCCGGGGTGGGACCGGGCCGGGCCGGGATAGGGAGCGGCGCCGGCACACCGAGGGCAGCCCGCAAACGGAGCCGAGGCGGCGGCCCCGCCGGTGATGCGCACTCCGCAGGGGCTGCCGGCCCGCTGAGGTCGGTGCGAGGAGCGGCGGCGGCGCGGCCATGCCGTGCACCTGCGGGAACTGGCGGCGATGGATCCGGCCGCTCGTGGTGCTGCTCTACATCGTGGGGCTGCTGGTGGTGGTGCCGCTCTGCGTGTGGGAGCTGCAGAAGCTGGAGGTGAGCGGCGCGGCCGGGCCGTGGGCAGCGGGCTCGGCCCCGGGCAGGGAGCGGCGGGGAAATAAATGTGCTACCTCATCGGAAAAGTGTAAAAGTGTGGAAATCGCAGGTGCCAGGGGGATGGATCCAGGCTCTGCTCCGTGGTGCCCCCCAATAGGACAAGAGGCAACAGCAGAAACTGATGCACAGGAAGTTCCACCTGGGTATGAGGAAGAACTTTACTGTGCAGTGACCACACATTGAAACAGATAGTCCAGAGAGATTGTGGAGTGTCCCCTCCTGGAGATATTCAAGAACCATCTGGACACAATCCAGTGCCGTGTGCTCTGGGATGACTCTGCTTGACCAGATATGACCCAATATGGTCCCCTCCAACCTGACCTATTCCTTGAAAGGACAGGCTGGAGAAGTGCCATGATGCTGCTGGTCTCATTTGTCCTGCTGCTAAAGCCCTAGTGAACTTAAGAGGAGCACAGCAGTGTTTCTTTCCCCTTCTGTTTCCATAATAGTTGGTGTTTGAACAGTTGGTACAATTCCCAAGAAACTCAAGTCAGCCAAGAGTCTCAAAATGACAAGAACAGGTCAAGTTGGAGGGGAGCACAGTGCATCACCTGGTCCAACCTCCCTGCTCAAGCAGGGTCGTCCCAGAGCACAGGATGGCACAGGATCGTGTCCAGACTGTTCTTGAGTATCTCCAGCAGGGGTGACTCCCCACCCTCACTAGACAATCTGTCCCACTGTGAGGTCTCTGCACAGTAAAGGAGTTCTTCATGGTCAGGTGAAACTTCCTGGGCATCAGTTCCTGCTGTTGCCTCTTATCCTGTTGCTGGGCACCACCAAGAAGAGTCTGGCTCGCTCCGTAAGTTCATCCCAGGACTTAGATTTTGAAACTTAGTTCTAATGCTGGCATTCATAAAGGTATTTCTGTCTGTTTTGGGAGAATTTAGTAGAGCATCTCTATGGATAGAGAAGCTCCTGTTTCGTGCTGGTGGTACTGTAACTGTGGTGTGTGAATTACACACATATAATCACATCACTTCTCTAACAAGAAGTAAAATTTTAACCTTAAAATACATGTGTTGTTCATTGTGATACAGGTCTGTGGCCCTGGAGGTAAGTTTTTTCAGGGTATAATTTTCAGACCTTAATGACAGTAAGATCTGACTTGAATGTGTTTAAAATTTTCTGGTTTAAATTCCTGTTCTGATGCATAATGCATGCTCAGCATAATAGGCGTTTATATCCAAGTTTCTACCATTACGTCTGATACTTGTAGAGAAACTGATCAGAAGTAAAACTAGAAAACAACAGGAGACATGGGATGTTGATGTAACGTAGGGGATCAGAAAAACGATTCTCATCAAAGGAAACTGACAAGAGTCTCCCATGTTTCTCAGGTTTTGGTACTTAGGATCATTAGTTGTTTTTTAGAGAGCTTTGATTTAAAATTTCAACCCTGTGTTTTAGCAGACATTGTGGTTTTATGTGTCTACATCCATATCTGTTTCAGTTTGTTAAATGAAAACTAATTGATTACTACTTGAAACTTGATTTTAAAGCTAAAAAGACTTTAAATCCACAGGTTTTCAGAAACTTTGTAATGCAGCGCTAATCAAGACAAGTTCCATATACATAAAACAAGGACCCTGTTGTGGGTTTCAGTAATTAAGTACTGGGCATTACTCTGCTTTTGTGAAATGTTTTGTGTACTTGTAATAACTTGACAGTATTAAGACTGAAACTTTGATCTTGCAAGGTTGGAATTCATACCAAGGCATGGTTTATCGCTGGGATATTTCTGCTAATGACTATTCCAATATCTCTCTGGGGGATACTGCAACACTTAGTCCATTATACTCAACCTGAGTTACAGAAACCAATAATAAGGTAATATTTCACGTTTTACCTATGCTACAAATACTGGATTTAATTCAGACTAAAAATACCTTTAGTAATGTAAAATGTTTTTTTGTTGTAACAGGATTCTGTGGATGGTGCCGATTTACAGTTTAGACAGTGTAAGTGTTCCCTTGCTGTTACCAGCTCAATCAAATTCTGTTTGTTGTGGGAGTGAGGGAAAACAGTGTCAGGCAGAAACTGTGCTGCATGGAGGGGTAGTCCTAGAAACTTCTGGGCATTCCTGTTTATGGAGTATGTCAGAAGCATAGCTCGAGTCATGCCGCATTCTTCTTTTGGAGATTTGGGGTTGCTTTTGATAACCTTTCTTAACCCTGTCCTTGAGTATCCTTTATGATGGATGTGGAAGGGGGTGTGACAGGACCCTTATTTTAAGCCTTCCATCGTAATAGCAGAAGTGGGAACAGGACTGATCCAAGAGCTGCCTCAAAATTCAGTGCTGTACCTTCCTTACCCAAGTTAGGCTTACTACTAGAATTCTTTCCTGAGTTATGCTGAGTGCTAAAATGATTCCTTTTTGGTTCAGGGGACGAAGGATAACATCCTTTGTGCAGTACAACAGCATTGTGATAGTCAGAAACTGAGAGCTCTGACAGCTGATCCATAACCAGTTTCACTAAAAGTAAAAAGTTGGGTTTTGGTCTGCATCTCAGCTGTGTGTGTTATTTTGTAGCTGTAGCATTGCTCTCCCCTTAGCCCTGTTTGGTCAGAGCCTGCTGGCTCCACAGCTTGCTGAAGCAGTGTTGTCGTTGGGATCCCTTTTGTCTTTCTCGCACATAACCTCTTGTGTACCTCTCTTCTTGCAGTGGATAGCTTTGAAATACCCCAAGATTGCAATATATGTGGATACATGTCGAGAATGCTATGAAGCTTATGTCATCTATAACTTTATGGTTTTTCTTTCAAATTACTTAACCAACCGGTACCCAAACCTGGTGTTAATAATAGAGGCGAAAGATCAGCAGAGACATCTGCCCCCTCTCTGTTGCTGTCCCTCGTGGGCTATGGGAGAGTGAGTATATCATGACATCTTCAAGCTCTGGCCTGTGTAGGCAGTTCCAAACATTTTGTTTTCATTTTTAGCAGCATAACAATTGCTGCTTGATGGAGGGAGTTTATGGCTTGTACGTGTTTGGTCAGCTGTGAACCTCTGCTGAAAGCAGCTGTGGATGAGTGACAATCTAGCTATAAAACATCATGTGAATTGGACTTAGTTACTAACATGCATGGATTGACTCAGGGGGTGCTGAAGGAAGCTTTCTTATTTTAAAAATATTAAAAAACCTCTCCTGGAATCTGCTTCTTTTGCTGTTTGCCAAAAACCTCATGTGAAATTGGGAGCAGACTGGGTAGCCTGTTGTTTTTACTTCAGGTGAAGGGTAAAAGGCCTTATGCATCTATATGTCTATTTCTGAATGCTTAAACTGATAAAATCTCTCTCTCTCTCAGGAGATTTTGATTTTGATAAAGCTGTTTGGGGTGAGGGGAAGGGAAGGTGGGCTTCAGTGGTCACAGCTTCTGTATACAGTTTGCCATACTGGGTAAAGAGCTTTGGTTCTCTTAAGGGTTTAGGGCAATTATTATGATTTTTAAATCTCTTATATTTAGACTCAAGTTTTTCTTACATCTTCAAACACAGCAAAAATTGCATTCTCTTTGTTTAGCCCAGCCAGAAGCTTTTCATGGCTAAAATAAGTGAATCATTGAATATTTACTGTAACGTCTCTGTAAAAATCCAGCTCTTTTGTGTATTTTGTGTATACACACTGTATGATGCAACATCTTAAGTCCTGGATGTAGAAGTTGAAATTACCATCAAATTAAAATTTAACTTAGTAAATCTACTGAGAATAGGACTCATCCATAAGAGAATTGTATTTAAATCCCTGTACAATGATTTTTTTGTTTCTCTTTCAGAGTTTTATTATTTAGATGTAAACTGGGTGTTTTGCAGTACACTGTTGTCAGACCATTTACTACCATCATTGCTTTGTAAGTACACTGATAAATAATTAATATTGATCTTCAGGGTATGATTTTGAGTTACACTGGAAAGAATTGTCAGGCCCTTTGTATTGGATCAAGGCAGTTTGAAAGCAGACTCGTGTTGCATGCTAAATGGGTCCCAACAATTTGAATCAACTTATGATTTCTTTATGGCTTTTCTATAGCAAATGACTATTTGCAGAATTGAAATCATAAATACTTAATGCCAGCTTCTGTAATCAGTGGGATAGAATGTGAAGTACTGTTGGGGTGGGAAAATATTTTTATTATCTCAAGTTTTAGATTCTTTTCTCCTCCTCCCTTTTTTTCATTGACTTCACCAACTGAGAATTTTTAAAGGCAAATTTCTTGTAACTTCTAAATTTTTTTAACTTCACATGTGACAAGCTTGACTGTGTGCCTGCATATCATACAGCCTGTGTCTGTAAAGGAACAGTAGACAGTCAGGCATGATGATACTGAAAGCTTAATTTCATGAGCTTTGCATTGATGGTCATTACTGTTAATTCTGTGGGACTGTGAAAAATGTTGCTACTCACAATGAATATCCATATAAATATTTCTATTTTTTATATTTATATATATATACACATGCTGTTGGAAACTGATTCTTGTGCAGGCCCCCAGTGCCCATATTTGAGTACCAGAAGAGGTTTTGAATTCTAAGGATTGACTGATACAGTGAAGATGTAGCACTTGAGGGAAGTGATCTGTTACTCCATAGTGATTAATTCTAAAAATTCTTCCAGAATTTGTGAACTGGTGGGAGTGTATGATGAAGGAAACTTCAGCTTCAACAATGCATGGACTTACCTAGTTATACTCAACAACATGTCACAACTAGTGAGTATCAGGAGTTCATCTTTCTGCTCTTGCAATTCATCA
This sequence comes from Melospiza melodia melodia, assembly GCF_035770615.1. NCBI lineage: Eukaryota > Metazoa > Chordata > Aves > Passeriformes > Passerellidae > Melospiza > Melospiza melodia. The sequence goes on from NC_086198.1 coordinate 29,487,250, forward strand.
GTATTATGTGAATCTTCTATGTGAACTGTTGGCAGTGATTGTGTAAATATCTGGTAATTCTTACAGGTAGAATATTTTCTATTTTAAGTCAAAAATGCTGTCTGTTAAATATTATGTATGAAAAAACTGGAAAACCAGATAATCTAAAACTTTGTTATTTTTACAATGAAGCTCTATTAAGTAAGCACCTTTCTGCCCCAAATTATTTGATGGGTGAGGTGGTCTGGCCCAGGCATTAGAGCTGCAGACCTGCCCCTCTCTGGTAAGAGATGACTCCACTTGCTTCCCTTCAGCTCTCATACAAAGAATCAATATGCTAAAAATTCTGTGTTAAAAATGGTGATAACATTCACAGGAAAAAATGGAAATGGTGTGTGCAGTGCTGAGAGTCTGGCCTACCCAACATCTTTTTTTTGTTGGGTCAGCTGTCAGATAATGTCAGGGTAAGATGTCAGCCTCTAAAATTGAGAATTTCATTTTGGAGTCTATGGATTGCTCTTACTTCTCTTGCCAACAGCAGTAGGAGTCAGAACGGCATAACAACTGGGATCATTTGGAAATTCTGTCCTCCTCCTGCTGCCACCCCTGTGTTTGATGGGTCACTGTCACAGAAGAAGCTGTAATTGCTTTCTGCTGTGACAGCAGTCCCAACAGCAGCACCAACTTCTGTGTCCTGGTTGAAATGATTGGAATGTCAGGAATAAAAAAAAAGGCTTTAAAACAGAAAGTCTTTTTTTATTAAAAAAAAAAAAAAGATAGCATTTTAAGGTTGTCTCATGCTATGATACATGTTTTAACTGTAGAGATGGTGTAACAATTCCCTCACAAAATAAACATGGGTTTGAAAGCTTTCATTCATTTTCTTTTCCTTGTCAGTTTGCCATGTATTGTCTGGTGCTGTTTTACAAAGTACTGCGTGAGGAACTGAACCCTATCCAGCCTGTTGGCAAGTTCCTTTGTGTGAAGATGGTAGTTTTTGTTTCTTTCTGGTAAGTGGATTTTTTACTTGTTACTTCTTGCTCTCAGGGCAGATTGCAGATGAGCTAAAAAGGCTGGATTTGTTACTGAAGGCTTAGAATGTCTACCCATAATCTTAGTGAGCTGCAGTGAGGGGAAGAGGGTGCTACTGTGTTGGAGAGAGCAGTCTTGTTCACTTAAAATTATTTTTTAGACTTGCTCTTTTGTAAGGTGATTCTCAAGAACATAACTTATTTTAGACTCTTTACTTGCAGTTATTTCAAAACTAATTTCCTTTTAAAAGTAAAAAAATTACTTTTTCAAAATAAGTTACTGTAAGTTAAATAAAAATTGCTGTTTGAGCATTGCTTACACTTAGCTGCTAATGAGGTAGTGTATTTGACTATCAGAGCATTACTCTCTGAGCTACAGCAACATCCTGAAAGAGAAGGAACTTGTTCGAATGACTAACTGGAGCAACAAACTCCTTTAGTTTTTTGTTCTGTTGGTCTTTAGGGTCAGGGATGAATGACATCTCTTGTTAAGTTTGTTTCCTCCTCTTAAAATCTAAGTATATGAACAGAAAAGTTTTTTTTAAGATTCTTCCTACGTATACATATGACCAGATTTGCTTGCAGATTTTTGGCACTACTGTTACAATTCTAATACAAAGATTTCTTATAATAAAATCTCTTTATAGGCAGGCTGTGCTCATTGCATTGCTGGTGAAGGTTGGTGTTATTTCTGAGAAACACACCTGGGATTGGCAAAGTGTGGAAGCTGTGGCTACAGGCTTACAGGTAGGAGCAGATGGTTATTTCTGGGCAGAAATGGTTATATGTAACATGACATAGCTGATCTCAAGGAAATACTTGGAAATACTCAAGGAAATAATACAGGCTTGATTAGTAATGATTTATTCTAAGCAGGGCTGAGTTTCAGCCAATGAGCCCATGTGAGTTTTATGCTTAACACTTCGATATCCATGGCAGAAGGAATGTGCTCCAGTGAAATATGTCTGGATATCCTTACATTTCTTCTTGCAGGTATTCATTGTAGAGCTGCTGCTTGTTAAATTATCTGTTTAAGTGAAGTCCTGTATGTGTGGCTCTCTGAAAGCTGCCAGGAATATCCTGGTGGAAAAGTAGCTGGTGTCAGTATCCCAGGGCAATTGCAGCCTTTCAGTTGTAGAAGAAACCCAGAACTATTTTTCTCCAGTTGTGAATGATTAAGTCAGTATCTCTGTCATTGCAGGATTTTATCATTTGTGTGGAGATGTTTCTGGCTGCTATTGCACATCACTACAGTTTTTCCTATAAACCTTATGTTCAAGAGGCTGAAGAAGGCTCATGCTTTGACTCCTTCCTTGCAATGTGGGATATTTCTGACCTAAGGGCAGATATCTCCGAACAGGTTCGAAATGTGGGTAAGTAACAGGATTTGTACAATCTATCAACAGCATCTGTATTTCCAGCTTCATGTCACACTATTGCCCACCTTTACTGAGAACATTCTGTTACCAATTCAGTGGCAGCTGCATGCCTAGAGGATTTCATAGTTTATCTGGCACTTTTTTCTTTCCAGAATTCCTGACTGATTTAGTCTAGGTTTTAATTTTTCTTTTAACAAGAAAAGGTTGGGTAAGTTGTTTTTCTCTTAAATGGAAAGACATACTTTTCTTTATTAAAACTAACAATGCCCATGTAAAACTAATGCAAAACAAAGACTTATCTTCTAATTTAACATGACTGTGTTCAAAGACTAGTGTTGGAAGGATTAAAAAATCTTTTCATTTTGCATAATTCTAGGGAGGACAGTTTTGGGCCAGCCAAGGAAAATGTTTTTTGCTGAGGATCATGAACAAAATGAGCATACAAGTTTACTGTCTTCATCTACTCAAGACCCAATTTCTGATGCTTCTTCAATGCCATCTTCACCCATGGGTCACTATCAGGGGTTTGGACACACTGTGACCCCTCTCACAACACCGACGACAGCCCCTGCAGTGGATGGGATTTTTAACCCTTCTGCCAGTCAGGATGCTGAGGAATCCCCTGAACTAGAGAATAACTTAGCAGAGCAAGCTCTGGAAAAAAGTTAAACTTGCCTTTTCTTTGAATGTGTCAAGGAGTCATTACATACTTGCCACACGTGTCCTGTTAACATGTACTGTTAAGGATGGAAGTTGGAAAGCTTGGGAAAGCTGCTGCATGCACAGGAAGAGGATATGGCATGGCTATAACTGACATCTGAATCCAGAGTCTGTGATGGATGTGAGCACCTGTGAGTACCCCATGGATATGAAACACGCACACTGTAAAGGTTTCTGCATAAATTTAAGCATCATCTCCTTAAACTGCTAAATGCTTCCACATCATATCAAAGTTACACTGAATTTCATTAGTGCAAAAGAAACATTAAAAAAAAATCCTCTGCTCATATAAAAATGAAGTGCAAGTACTACTAGCAATGGGAAAGCCTAATTTCAGGAATGTATTTTAAGGAGAGCAGTAGCAAAAACTGCTTGTGTTAACTTTGCTTGTCTTAATGATGGTTAACTTCCATAGCCAGTGCTGAAAATGGAATGTGAATGGGTGAAATGATAGCTTCTGTACAGATGCCACCTTCTTCCCATTCCTACATAGCTAAATCAAGTCCCTTATGAAGATAGTTACTACCAAGCACTAGTAAAGAATCTCTACAAAGAAAACATTCCCTGCAGGCCTTGCTATCATGCCCAGATCATGTGGTTGGTGTATCTGTTGTCTTTGAGGCTCATAGTTTGTCTTTTATATCCAGAAGAGACAGCCAGGATGGTAGGTTTTGGATTAATACTTTACCTTGATTATTCTTTTCCCTAGCCTTCTAAAATAAGAATCATGGTTACTTACCTTAAAATACATGGAGGGGGAATGAAGGATATTGAAAAGGAAGTAGAAAACAAAACTGATTTCTTTATTTTGGGCTGCAGTAAGTTCTTTAACACTTAAGTTTTTTTAAGCTGTTAAAGCAGGATATCTTCTGTCTGTAGCAATTTGTGTTCTTAAATTTGTGTCTGTGTGTGATTGTATTATGCTTCTAGTATAGCCTGGATTCAAATGTACTAGCTGTTTTTTTCCCCAGAGAAGACCTTTGCTGAGGTGAAACTATGTAGTAATCTAATACTGGAGTTACTAGGGCTAGATTTCAGCCCAAGAAGCAGTACACTTGTATCAAAACGTTACTTTGCAAAAACTGACAATGTCAGTTTTTTGTTTTTATCCCATTATCAGATTTTTACTATTATTGCATGTTTGCAATCTGACAAAAACAACCAAACCAGTAGAGCACTACTTTTTAAATGACAAGATCTTAAGTTTCTTTTTCAGCATTGTTAGCATTTCCAGGATAAATGTTTAACTTCTGGCTGTCAGTAAATTCATCTTAAGTGCTTCTTTTGCAGTACTAGTGTGATGTAAATATTGCGCCTTACTCACTAGGCTGCATATTTTATAGCTGAGTATGTACTTGCTGTATCTGAAGTTAGTGAGAAAGTGAAAATCATGATTTTCCATTTGCCAACTCATTGCCTTTGTTGTAAATAAGCAATTAAAGATTTTATTTAAACGGTTCACCTTCTATCAATTTGATTTACTATTACAGTAATTTAAGAGCGTGAATGGTACATGACTACAACCATCGTCATAGAAGAAGAGGATCTTAAGTAGAACTGCTGCAAGAGTTTGTGCTTTCAGTATTTCATGGCTTGTACTGTAAAGGGAATTCTTGTTTGGGTTTATAAAGAATCAGAATCTTTAATCTATGATCCCAGGTCTCACTTATGCATGTACCAGCTTTGCTCTAAAAGGAAACAACTTGTACAGGTTCACAGTGCATTGGGACCTCAGTGCCCACTGCAGCACAACCAGAAATAACCTCATTTCCTGCATCTGTACAGGTAAAAAGGGGCAGGGGCAGGAGGAATATCTGAGGGAGCAGGGCTGCTGCAAGCAGAGTAGCTGCTCTAACTCTTCAAAAACCTCTGGAGACGTTTTTTTTTAATACTTGAAGTTATGTCTGTTTGGTGTAAAACAGGTTCAGAGAGGACTTTGACAGGAAAACAGATTATTTAAGTGTCTTGGTTAATTCTTTCAGGGTATTTATTGAAAGCTACTAAGTTATTATTATTCAGTTATTCTATTTGCACAATATAATATTCCTGCTTGTTTGTTTCTTTCTGGGAGAAGAGTTATTTTTTTAATTGCAGCAGCTTATAGGATTGTACCTTTCCCTAAAAACTGCCAGTGAATTTAAAAAATAAATACAAATCTTGCAATACCTACCCTGTCTTTTGAAAACCACTACCACAGTATTCCACAGCAAAACCTATCACAATTACATAAAAAGTTAATTTGCAAATAGTTCATTTTCCTCTTAACTGTATTTATTCCTCTGTTGTTTTATGCCAAATCTCCTCCCAAGTTTTTTGATCAGAAGTCTTGAGGATTGCTCTTGCCTTACTCAAGGAGACTAGAATGTCTTTCATTTGTCTTGTAGCAATTTTCCTTTCATCTTAATTACTAAAATCTTAATAAATACACCTAACCTACTCTGTAAGGTTTTTGTTTTTATCAGAGATCTTCTGGCACAAGAAATGTAAACACTTTTCTGTACAACTGCACTCTGGTAAAATCACCATTACCAGGTTTAGTTGTGTCAGACTAACTTAAAATTTTATGGATCATGGTTTTGGGTTTAAGAAGCACTGGGTTTTATGTAGTATCAAAAGCCTCTGTCCTATACTCTAACTCACTTGCAATTCATTATACATTGTACCCCTTGGATAAGGGATGGTATCCAGTTACTTTATCTTCAGAAAACATTACTTTGTGCCTCTACTTTGGAAAAAAATAAAATGGAGATGTTTCCTCCACCCTTCCAAAATCAGCTTTATTACAGCAATTTCTCAGGTGCAGGTTCAGCTGAGGCTGGGACACCTCCAGCTCTAACAGTCCCTGAAGTTAAACTGAGTGGACTTCACAGAAATTGATATATAGAAATAAGTTAAACTATCTGAAATGTTTGATCTAATGAAGAGTATATAATGGCTTCAGCAGGCCCAGAACTTACAGAAGAATCATTTTTGGATGGCTCTTTATACTGGCTGCTGTTAAGGCAAGATCACAGAATTGCCTCTTCTCCATTAAACAGACTGCACATTAAAAAGAAGCTTAGCTACAGAAAAATCTTGCTAACAGTCTTCCTCCTCTCTGCAGAGGTAGAATCAGTGCTGAGTTCAAAGCTTTTATTAGTCTTCCACTTGTGTACAAATTTAGTAGAAGGAACTGGTTACCTGCATTATACCAGAATGTAATGCTGTAGAAGGTAGTCAGGAGCACTGCAGTGACAGTTGTATTTTATACACCTTTCTACAGATAAGTTAATTCCAATTGTATTCCCAGAAAAAAATTTCTGGGGGATTCTAAACAGTTTATCAGTTTTACCTTCCATTACATAGCTTGAGTTACCTAACAGCAGTCCTTTACAGCTTTTTAGAATGCTCTGTGTGCAGCACTAATTAGTGATCCTGCAGCTGGAATGCTGTTCAGTCCTCCCACAAGGGGAACATCTCAATACACTGATGTAGGAGGCTCTGGCGACTGAGAAGTTGAATCACAGTTTGAGAAACAAGGACTCTGTCCCAAACAGCCACAGCTGTTTATGGCTGGAACAGGTACCTGGGTACTTTTTTCCGCTCACTACAGCTGAGTTGGTAGCAGAACTCTGTCCCACTGCTGCAGCCACTACACGAGCCAGCAATCAGGTTTGTGCTGCACTGAAGACAATACCTCCTCTAGCTTGGTAGGATACCCTTACAGTGCAAATTCTAGTCCACCAGTGGAACCTAGGTATCTCTTATTACAGCAACAAATCAGCCTTTTTGATCAGTAAATAAAATTTAGACTTTATTACAAAGTAACAGCAGTGTTGTTCTGAACATTCAGTTTATGCATAGGTTATTGAACACAAATCACACAGGACATTCTTCACCTTTTCACTGTAATGCTGATATTGCTTTTATGGTGTTGGACATCAAGTACAAGTTCATCTCCAACCTGAACTGGGATGGGCTCATCCAGAACAACTGCAGCTTGTTTCCAGTGTGAGGACTCATCAGATGTGTCCAAGCTGTGCTCTTCATCTAGATGGATGTGATACCAGAAGGGAATGGCAGTGACCCGGCCAGACTTACAAATTTGTACCTAAATGTATTGAAAATAACGATCAGTTATACTACTTTGTTCAAGGAAGTAGTTCAAACCATTTCAATCCTTTTCAGAGACAGCTGCAGACAAATCCTGTTTAGCCCACAGGAGCAATTAAGAAGCAGCACTGCAGAAGAATATTTAAATGCACTTTGGACCCCAGAACTCACCTTCACTTCCCTGCTGGAGCTGTTCTGCAGAGGGCTCATGAGATCCAGCCTTAAAAGCTCTGCTGGCTTGCTCAAGGGTACACAGGGTAATGTGGAGAGATCCAAATACACACGAACAGGTACCTGAAAGAATAGACCAGAACTTCAGGCAGCCACAGCCATTACAAAGGGAAAAGGTAGTAAACTTAATCATAACACTGAGGTTGCCAGGAATTACTGGAATGGCTATCAGAGATAGACAAAAGGCAAAATACAGCCCTCTAATCCCTTTTGAAACACTGGAATACAGTTGCCTGGGAACAGTAACTGCACAGTCATTCTTCTGTACAGTAACAAGGACAAAACTTCCATGCCAGTTCTAAAACAAACATCACCCATTTTAGCTTATCTCAAGGTCCCTGTGTGGTCACAAAACCTCTCTTGATAATTTCAACAGTGGTTTTTTATAGTTCACACCAAATCTAAACAGCTGCAGCTTTGAAACCATGCCTGGAAGCCACCCACCAGCTTCCTACCTTGAACTGGTTGATGAAAGGGGCAATATTAAACCCCAGGGTTGGTTCTGTTCCTTGAACAGCACTCTCCAGCAACAGAGACTCTGATTCTACAAGCATCCCATATACCAACACATACTGTGGGAAAATCTTCCCTCCACTGTGAAGTAAACACCTGTAAAATAAGAGGGATTTCACCTGTAAAGCTCATCAATCAACAGTAATAAAAGAACAGTAAATACATTTAAGAAAGGCACACTAATTCTTGCTCTGAAGTCAAGTGCTCCTAGGCATGACGTGCCATCACTAAACACAAAGGTTAACAGCAAGGTTTCCCTAGGCCCACAAAAGGGGATAAATCCATTTCACACTTAGTTACCCATTTCCATTACTTTACTTCTCCTCTGCCTTCCTTCCCACTCCTCCTGCTGTGAGGAAGAGCAGCTTTGCTGCTGCCTCCCTGGCTGTTCTCACACCACAGGTTTGTCTTTTAGCAGGACCAGTTTGTTCCAACAACCGTCTGACATGTACCCGAATCTGGGTTTTTCTAACTTGCACTAAAAGCTACCTTGGTTATTCTTTGTTATCCTGCAAACTTCTGACAGACCAAGGAATATGATCATCCATATTCTTTTATTCTATAAAAAAAAAATAAAGGAATCTGAGATGGTGAAATCTTGATGCTTAAAAAAAAAAATGTATACAATGGTCATGCCAGGAACGCTGGGAGGTTCAATCCAAGGAAAAACCCTTTTTCTACAGAAGAAACATAAGAGTAATTACATAGTTACAAGGAATATTCTTAAAATTTTTCAGGTAATTACAGATTCCTAGGAATATTTTTGTCCTTTTATACTCTACCTGGATATTGCAGCCTTTTCCATCACTTCCTGCTGGATTAAACCTGATGTCTCTATAACATCCAAGATAATAATACTCCACAATTTGTCTGATTTGGGTCTCTGTAGCACCACACTTTCTTCTTCTAAGTGGCTGAGCCAAAACTCTAGTGTTTCCTTAGGGAAGTGGTTTGCCTCTGCAATGACATGAAGTGCTGCCTGATGCTGATCTTTCTCAACAGAACTGTAGGCTCTAACTGGCCCAAGCTTGCCAGCTATAATTGGCAGGATGGAGAAGCCTTCAGACACATCTAAAATGTACAAAGCATCAGGATCCACACCTAGAGAGCTCGTGCTTTGATTCTCTTGGAGGTTTATCCCACTGCCATGTCCATCAACATCCATGGAGTGCAAGTCCTTGCTTGGATTTAATGACAGCAGCACTTTGCTCATGGCAGCTTTAAAGCATTCATGGTAAGCTGTGTCATTCAGCAGGGCTATTTCTGTGGATTCCAGCACACACACTGGAGTGCTGCCATCCTGTTTGGTGCTTGTCTGAAGTCCAGCCAGAGCATTACATAATTCAGCCTCATTGCCCAAACTCAGTGTGTCATCTCTGTCACTGAAATCCATCCCACACTCTGAAGGCAAGGAAGAAATCTTCTGGATCTTCAAGTAGCAGTCTTGGCAGCAAACTTCCATCATCACAGAATCTCCAGTCTTCACAGAATAATCTTGGCAAAAGAGCATTAAAAAGTCGTGTCAGTTACTTTACAGACACATCACTGAAGAGCCTTATGGTGCTTGAAGCAAACAAACAAATAAACCAATGCACCCACCCCAATATCTCATTTGTTCATATCTGTGACACAGTATGAGATCAAACCATCACAGTGTGTGCAGAGCAGGGTGGCCAAGACAGAGAAAGGCCTCAGGGGAAAGGCTTATGAAGAGGAGCTGAGGGCACTTGTTTTGTTCAGCCTGGAGAAGCACAGGCTGAGGGAAGATCTCATCACAGTGTAGAGCCCCCTCAAGGGTGGCAGTGGAGGGGAAGGTGCTGATCCCTCTCAGAGACAGCACATGAGGCAATGGAATGAAGCTGCATCAGGGAAGTTGAGATGGGACATTCAGAAAAGGTGCTTCACCCACAGGATTATCAGTCACTGGAATGGGTTCCCCAGGGCAGTAGTCACAGCACCACGTCTGCCAGAGTGCAAGGAGCACCTGGATAATGCTCTTAGACAGGTGATTTCATTTTAGGTAGTCCTGCAAGAAGCAGGAAGCTGGACTCCATGATCCTTATGGGTCCCTTCCAGCTTGAGATATTCTAAGATTCTAGGAAACAGGAAAATAAAGGTGGGTGGATAGAGTAGACTGTTAAAATTTAGAGAAGTAGACTGTTAAAAATTACACTGCCGATGTCTGTACATGGAGAGTATTCAAGTTGAATCCCACAAGGGATTCAAAGGGTAGGTAGGAATGTTTAGTTTTGGTTTTGTGGCAGTAGCAGCTAGCTATTTCTACCTCACCTTGCCCACCATTCCTCTCCTAAGTTGCTAGTGAGCCAGTCAGTAGCCTCACTTTTTGGAGATGCTTCACAATGCATTAAATTCAGTACAGAAAAAAACCCAACTTAAAGAAAAGCTTTCTCCCCAATCTCATCTGCTTAACAGCAAAGTCCCACAAACAAGCCCTGATGAAGGGACTGTGCTCTACAGACTAGAAACATGATCAGGAACCACCTCTTAGCTACTTGCTGTTGAACTTCCAATCCTATTTAGTCTTCCTAATCTCTGACATAAGGTAACTTATCAAAATGAAAAAAAAAAATACCCAAAATGAAACCAAGTTCATGTACCACAAGAAGCAAACCCACAGGACATACCAAGGAGGCCCTGCACAGGATACACAGCCTGTTCCCAGCAAGTTTCCTCACTGGGACTTGTAGAGAGAGAATGCTCCTCATCAAGCTGCAGTACAAACCACACCACAACAGCATCCAATATTCCTCCTTCAGTGACTGGCAGGCTGAGCTTCCAGGGCTTTCTAGCTGCCAGGCTTTTCAGCTCCTGACCAAAGCAGAAAGAGGAAAAAAGGTGGGGGAGTTTATTTCCATAAATAAAAACTGGTTTCATTAAACTAAATAATCCAAAATTTCTGCACCAATCCGTGAGGGCACCCAACAGAAACTTGAAGTTAGCAAGCCTCTACAATATCAATTATCATCATTAGTACTCATTAGCATAGGAACTGTCTTCCCACATGCAAGAGCCATTTCCCACATGGACAGCCTGCATCCATGAGAAGCAAACATGCAAACATCTAAGAACACACACATTTAAACCCAGTGAAAACTGCAAGAAAGACTTCAGACTGGCAGGGCTTGCCTTAGAAGAATGAATAAAAACAGTGCCAGACTTTTGGCTGAACTCAAGCCAGTGCTCAGGCACATGTTTCACTTAAAACCTGTGTTCAATCAGTTCTAGAAATTTGTGTACTGTGAATTTGCTCAAACACAGGCTTGCAGAGTCATTATAAAAACAGGAAATCAAACATCTTTGAGGGTGTTTTATCTGAGGGTGTTTTTACCTGGGCTTTGTAGGCCTTGTGTAAAAGCTCAGGCATGTACAATCTCACCACTGGGAACACCTTAATGTCTATCCTAAAGGGATCATTTATAAATTCTCCAATACTTTACAAAGTTTTGAATATGTAACAGGAATTAAGTATTTTTCCATGTACAATTTATTTTTCTCAGGAATTACCTTCTGCTATCAACATTCACAAGCACAAAAGGACCAGCCCTAATGTTTTAGTTCCAGCATAAACCAATTAACAGGAGGTCAAGCACAAGGGACCAAAGGTTCTCTCAGTCACAGCCATTCTACTTAGTAACAGCCCTTCCAAAACATTTATCAACTTCCTGATCTGCTTATGTCAACACTTGTTCTCTGTACATTTCAATCTTAAAATACACATGGCAAAAGAAAAGTTCATGTCCTGCTCTGAGGACAGGACTAGCTGTCACTTGCTGGGTTTCTTATTCTTCCCTCTTTGTTCTGTGTTCTCCAAGAGCTTGTCTATCCCTCTTCTCACAACTGAGATGACTGAGCAATGGGCAAGTTAAGATTACTGAATGATAACAAAGTTCACAGTAAGATGTCACTGCTCTTCAAACAGAAGTGCTTTGCTGCCAGTCATCCTTTTTGTACCTCCTCAGCTAGTGAATGAAAGAGCAGCCAGCTGAAGCTTTGCTGGCATCAAGCCCCTTGAAATAAGACAGCAGGAGCACAAGCATGCATCTGGTTCTTGGTTTCTGGGGAGTTGGAGAGGTACAGAAGTGTATTTGATATTAGAAGTATTCTTCCTGGTTACTCCTCAACAGCAGCAGGCCCAAGGTTCTCATCCAGTGGGTTCTAGTAACTGCAGTGTTACATTGCCATCACTTAAAAACCCATTTGAGGGCTTATTTCAGCTTTCCCTGCTCTCTGCCATGCTGCTTAACCCATACTTATTTCTCACATTTGCCACTTTATAAACCTTCTCCTATTATTTATGCCAATTACAGATTTAAACAGCTGTAGCACATCAGGATGGCAATTCATCAAGTAGTCTTGTTAAGAGAGAGCAACGGAAATAAAGCAATGGCACGGGAATAGGCAGTAAAACCCCAAAATGATTTAATACCACACATGTCCTCTGAATGAGAAAGACCTACAAACAGAAGGAAAATCTACAGCAAGAATGCAGTGATTGAATTTCCTATGCCTTGATCCACAATTTCTCACATATTCCACACCACAACTTCTCATGAAGGATTAGGAAGAGCCAAATCTGTAACTGTTGGCAAAAGCAGAGTCCCTTTAGGGCCTGAAAGTGAGACTGAGCTTTAATTACTGGCTGCAGAGGTAAACAGTTCCCCTGCCAGTGGCACTGATCTGCTGCCAGCACACAGGCAGCACCTGGCTGGGTACAAGTGTAATTACAGCCACACCTCATTCCCCTGCCTGGGAGGGACTGAGCTGCTGCTAATAACAACAGCCATAAAGTAATCACCATAAAGCAGCTGCTTTTTTGAAATTATTATTATTTGTGAATTCTGACTTATTATTTCTCTGATCTGTACTGATGTTTTTGATGTCTCCTACAGCTCAGTTTGAAAAACATTGTTTTATTGAATTTTAAGCCTTCTCCTCAGTTCTGCCAGTTTAGGTCTGGACAGTTAGCACAAGCAGAAACAAATGCAACATCCCTCTAGTTCTTTGAAATAGGAGTTTAGATAATAGGTCTTACAAAATTACCTTACTAGTGCTAAGTGATTTCTTACATGAATTTCTGTTCTTAGTTGGTAATTCTGTACAGTTTTTAAGTTTAGGAGAATTAGAATTTTTTCTTATTACAACAGGAACAAAGACAATTTTTTTCTCATTTTTAGCTGCATTGATTGAACATCCAGGTATGGCCATGACACAACACATTAAAAAAGCCCCAAAACAAAAATCCATACTGAAAGTAACCTACCAGTGTTTGGAACTGCCACATTGCCCAGTGACAAAGTAACAACAAACAGTAACCAAGGACTCCCAACTGCATCAGTGATTCATAACAGAGGCATTTCTTCCTTTTTACTTACAATATCTTAACATTTCATGACAGGAGCACTCCATTAGTCTAACCAAAACTTCAAAAGAGCACTTCTGAAACATGATTTAAAGAATAACACTGTTCTTTACTCTTTAAAATTATCTTTACATGTTTGCCAGCAGGCAGATGCTTAAGAGCAGACATGTCTCAGATGAGAGCAATAGTTCCTTATTGACGCTGGAAGCAGAAGCAACATTAGGTCACAGAGATTGCTCCCCACAGTATACTGAAGAGCCTTGTCTTATTTCATTTTTCATCTCAGGATGTCAGACAAGCCAACTAGGAAAAGCTATTGATTCAGAAACTGCAACTCCTGGCCAAGCAGCAGCCAAGAATAATTTCATTTATATAACAGAATCTATTTTAGGCTCTGACTCAATACCAGCTCCTCACCACAGGTCAATGAGCAAGAAGCACACCAGAGATCAGCTGTATCATCTTTTTAGCAAGCTCAGCTGCAGGGGCTGAGCTCCCTGCTTTCCAGTTCAGGCCTATTTAGCATACACATCCAAATGTATTTTGTGCTAAATACACAAAACTATGCTACTAGATTTTAGAAATATCCTAAGACACAAAGGAGCTGAAGTGTGGAATCAAATGGTTGAATAGAACAATTTCTTCATCTGCTCTTTTACACTTACCCACTAACATTTACATTTTTATGCCAGATGGAAAAATACAGCCTTTCTCCTGTCTTCAAGAGCTTTGTGAAGACTGACTTTAGAGAGATAAACTAAGTCAGCTCTATAACTGCATAAATCATTTAGGATGGATCTCTTGCCCTTCCCTGTGCTGAGGCTGGCAGCTGTTTGATCTTACAGTGAGGTAGTTTATGAAGTTCCCTAAGCTATGCCCAATAAACAAAAAAAGTCCACCTTCAAAAAAATCACATACTGCTGTCTGAGGAATCACATCACCACACAACCAGACAAGCATCAAAACCAGCAGAGGATTTCAGAGCAGCCCTGCCAACTTTGCGCTTGTGAACTGTTCTGAAGTTGAACCCAAAACCAAATGACATATGGGACTTTTCACTATCATAAAAAGACTACTTAAGAAGGGTTTAAGAAAAAATCATTACCTGCAGATCGTTGAAATCTACTGTCAGGACTTGGCAGGGCTCTGTGAGGGCTCTGTAACCCCCAGGAATACGACTGAGCTTCTCGGTGGTGTAGGGCTCCACAGTTTCCTCTGAGCCAGCAGCAGCATATGTGGGACTGAAGAACTGCACTGAATTGGACAAGCACACACCAGCAACTTCTTGCATTCCCACTCTGGGAGTAAAGGCAAACACAGGAGAAATTAAATTCCAAGTAATTTGACCATAAACCTAAAGGAAATTCTCCCTAGGCTAATTATTTTTAAATGTACAGAGTGTTAAAACAAAGAAGTTCAAAAACACCAAAACAGTTCTGTGGTGTTTTTGTCATGTTCAGAGCAGCTCTAAAACACAGAAAATGCACCTCACTTTGAAGAATCAGAACTGAATGCTGTCACCAGAAACTAAAGAAAAGCCCAATACATATTAAGAATTTGATCATATCCTAGGAAAAAAAACCCAGTACCAATCAGAGCACAAGCCATGAAGCATAACTTAGAATTGCTGAAAGAATGAGACAGAATACAAAACAGAAGATCAGATCAGGCACAGAGAGATGGCTGTGATATGCAAGATTAACAACAATTGACTGATTGTCAACAATTGCTGATTCTCTCTCAGCAAGATGAATCTGTGTTTGATGAGAAATTAAACACACTTTTAAATGTACTTCAGGAAAAAAAATCATGTATTCATTCAATTCTGGGCTCTCTGTCTACTTCTAACCACTCAAAAAAAAAAAATTAAACCATGAGGAAAAGCTCAAAGAAAAATTGTATTAATTGTTCAAGGCAGAAACTTAGGCAGAAACTGCTAGATTATATGAAAATAATGAGAAAAGAGACACTTGTACACTGCTATTTCATTAGGCCTCCTGCTCAGAAAAAAACATCCAAACCCCAAAGCTCTCCTGTAGATTGTGAAAACACTTGAGGAAATGTGAAGGCACGAACATCAGAGTAATTTAGAGATCTGTGTAGTTTAAATCTGAGAACAGGCAAGTGTTTTACATAAAAACAGGACTTGTTATAACAATCTTAAATATTCTTGCTAGAGAAAATGGGATCTAAAACTATAAAGGTAAGAAATTTAAAAGTGACTTTTTTTCCCTATACCATATAATTAGTTTGCGACAATCACTTCACCTGACCTTTGCCACTCATCAAAATGAAACATCAATTCAACAATCCAAAGTTAACAGCAAATTAACTTTCATGGTATTTAAATTTTGTAAGTAATGGTCAATGCCCAGTTTCAAGGCAAAACTTCCTCTAACTGATGAATAATTAACTTATAACAGAAACTGTTTTGTGACCATCAACCACAGGAACTTCTTTCTCTTTCAGGTCACTGTCCAGATCTACTGCATTAGAGAAATGACTGATGCAGCCCAGCTGCTTTTAATCCAGTGCACTGGAGCTCCTCTAGAAGTTAGTATTTTCTCTAATCTACAACCATATTAATCCTAAACAAAATACCCCTAGTCCAAACTTCTCAGACAGACTGTCTCCATACAGTGATGATGTTCTAAAAGATTGGAATAAATATGAAAGCAATCGATACACAGTCAGAACTGCACTCAGCAAAGAAACTCTACTGTATGCCAGTCCAGAATTAGGCAAAGAACATTCAGACAGATAAAGACAGCTGGGGTTATCAACACTTAGGCTTTACAGGGGTTAGATCCAGGCTTAGATCCAGAAGTGAGGTATGGAGCAGATTATAAAGAGGGTAAAATGAGGATACAGGCCAAGTGTTAATCCAAGAATTTCCAATTCAGAAATCAAGAAGTAATTTTACTATGAAGGAATTAAATTTCTTTAGCATGTGTTAGAGGCAGGTATTTCAGCATAACTGTGTGATTAAAGGGTCCGGAAAATATGAACCTCAAAGGGGTAGGGAGGTGGGGCAAAAAAAAAAAAAAGACAGTCTGGAAAAGGGGTGGGGATGGTGAGAGCAGAAATCTTTTTCGTTAAACAGATAATCAGCCATTCAAAAAATAAAGAGCAAAGTAAATGAGAAATGGTCAATAAAAACAACCAGTCTCTCTTCCCAAATAAAAAAAGTGGGTTCAAGCTGTGCTAGAGTTTAAACACACCTGTGATGTCTACGTATCTCTTTGCATTCCACTGCCATCCCAAATATTGTAGCACTTGCAGGAATAACTCTGCCATAGTCTCCAGCACTAATGTCTTGGTTTTTAGGCTGTGAAAACATGAACAACAACATGCAATGAGACAGTGGATTATTTCTACCATTACTGAGAAGCCTGAATTACATGTTAGTGAGCCATTCAAGTGACAGTCAAAACTTTGCTAAGTTCTTAGTGACTGGAGAAGTCACTACTCTTTGGCATTCTGTTGACCATTAAAGGAGTGTTTTAAATACAGAGTCTCAATATAACCAGGCATCAGCTTTTCTCTCAAGTCTACTACTTCCTGTGTGTAACTAACAAAATGCAGATTGAGAAACACTGTTAGACTACACTGAAACATTCCAGGACTTTTCCCTTATGCATCATTCCTGTACTTAACACTAGAGGTCATCAGTTTCAACTCAGTATAACACAAAAGGTTTCAGCCAGCTAAAACTTTCTTTTTAAATGAGTTGGAATCAAGGCAAGGACAAAATAAAGAGAAGTCCTCTTAGGATGAATATTAGCTTAACAGAGATTAGGCTATTTAAGACTCTTTGTAATATTACTTTGCTTAATGTACTAGCAAAACCACAAAATATAAAGTGAAATCTGAAACCCAGTGGAATTGCTCAGTCTTCCAAAAAGGTTCAAATCAGCAAAAATAAATAAATTTATTTACCAAATCATAATTGAGTGTTCCCAAATAACTCTACCATTATTCAGCATTTTCTGCCTATTCTGGCTGTACATTTAAAATCCACACAAACCCTTTTGCTTACAAAGTTGGGGGACAAAAAAGATTTAAAAATAAATGAATGAACAGTGATTAAGAGTGAACCATCTGTGATGAAGGAAGGTTACATCAGGGAAACATGCTTTGCAAACACATGTTTACTCAGAACACAGAGTTCACAGGAGTACAATGAAAGTTCTGCCTCACTGCCACTTACCAAAATCAAATTCATGGAGCAAGCCCAGATCACTCATTTTTAGCATACCAAAAGGAATGAAGTACTTAGAAGACAAATGTTTCTCATTCCCATATGTCTGGAATGTGTGCACATGCACAGGTACCCACATCACCCACCTTTGGTTGTAAAAGCAGATGTTCCCAAGCATGTATCAAGCTCTCTACAATTCCTTCTCCAAATAAGCCAGCATCGACTGTTTCTGTGACAACCAAGGAAACTCTAGACAAGAAAAATATGATGTGCAACAAACACTCCTGTCAACAATCAATCATTCTTTAAAAAAGAAAAAAAAACAACAACAAAAAACCACCGTACCAGGATGAGCTCAGAGCAAAACTTTTACCAGGAGTTTCAGTACATGTGGACAATTTAATTCTTCCAAAAATATATGTGTTTTGAATTGTAGTCAGAAGTTATTGAAGATGCAGATAAAAGAGAGCAAATATTGAGCAAGAATTTACTGTAAAGCCTCTTGCTCAGCATTTATAAATAAGTTGTGTGGGAAGAATCTAGCCAAAACAGGAAGATGTTTCAGCCTGGGCATACAGCCAATGATACTGCAGAATATATATTTTGTGCAATAGTATGCACTCATGCATGTGCATAAAAAGGAATTAAAACTCCCAAAACTATAATCAAAGCACAAAAAAATTCTGACACAGACTAACAACTCTAAAATCTTAAGTCCTCTGGAATTAAACGAGAAAACATGTGGCATAATAAGAGGAGACACTTCCAGAACAGCAGTAAGTTATTTATTAATAGCTGACATCTAGTAACTCATTATATGCACTAAAGGGATACATGCATTACAGTAGCTCAGATGATTAGGCAAGCCAATTAGGCAAGGCTTGATTGGCCTAAACCAGGAGCCTCATCATTTCAGATCATGAGCCTGTACCATGACCACAACTTTGTTAAATGTTAGTCACTCGATTCTATTCAAAAGCTGCAGAAGTGAGCCACAAGATCTTAGAAGTGTAAAAGTGTGTTAAAATTACTTTTATGACATAGTAATCTATTTTTTTCCCCGTTGCTGCAGTATCATTACATATGCCCCAAAGCTCCCACCATCAAAGAATTAAACTCCTTAATTTAGGACATTGTTGGTCTACCAATAGAAATTAGGATGATCTGAAGAACATGTTGTCATTTCTGCTCCTTAAATACATAAAAGATACTGAGAACTTTCTCACATTTTGAGCAATATCACAGAAGTGTTACTTCCTGTTTAGGTCACAAGACATTTCCTATTTTCTTGAAATGATGAGCAAACTCAAAATACCACCAGAAGAGAAAGCAACAACGTACCTTTCAGGTATGTGCTTTGGAATTTCTATATCAAGTGACTTCAAATGCAGAAGTTTGATCTCTCTTTCCATATTATTTGCTGCCACCACATCACAGGCAAGTTCATACATGGTTTTGGATAATTCGCAGGCATAGACAAAAGATGCTCCCGCCTTTTTTGCAAACATACTGAAAAACAATAATCAGGGGTTTTCCCCTCCTCCACATCTGCTTCACATTTCTACCAGTTCAAGTCTAAAAACCATCCTTAGATTAACTGGTATCTCCTGTGTGAACAATGATATTGCACAAGTTGATACCCTCTTGATATGTTATCAGCAAAAAAAACCACTACAGTTAGCATAAGGACACTCCCTCAGCTATGCTGAATCCACTCTTTACAGTCAATATTTAAAGACAGGACAAATAACATTACAACTTCAAAACCCATGTGAGTAATTCAATTTCAGCAGCACTTACTGGCACAAAAAGCATCTGCAACAAATAATGAAAAAAGGTTAAAAAAATACTACTCCAGACTCACTGGCTTCTGTAAGCTTTGCTTGCTTTTTTAAGTTCTGTCTCCATAAAAGGATCAAAGCAGTTATTTCTTCCACTCTCAGCCAAATTTTGTCAGGCAACCAATACTTTTCTATTAAAATTCCTGTGTAACATGCATTGTGGCATACCTCAAGATGCCTGTTCCCGTTCCTATATCCAGGACAGATCTGCTCCCTGAGCGCACAGCGCTCTCAATGGCCCTGAGGTAGGTGAGGTTCCTCTTGGCATCGTTGAGCATGATGAAGTGCCAGCGCTCCACCAGCCAGTTGGCAACGCGGTAGAAATTCTCCCTGGCGTCGGCAAAGTCGGGGTTGAGCTTCACTGCTTTGTGGAAATAGCCAGCTGCCTCGTCTCTGAAACCCATCCTAGGAGCAAAAGTGACAAACAAATGGAAAGTATGCATGCAGCTGTGAACATCTGAGGGTCTGTAAAGAGGTCTTATGTCAGTTAAAAGACAACAGAAATGTTTTGTGTTAGTTTGAAAAATTATCTTTAGAAACAGCGCCATTAGTTTATGAAAAAGAATGATTTATAGCTTTACATCAAGACACTGTAAAAGGCAAAGCCAGCTCAGAAACAGCATTGTGTGCACCAACCTTCATCCACTACTGCATCTTTTGACAAAGTAAAACAGGTTTAATTTACAAGAACTCACTGCAACAACATGACAGCAGCAGCTCTGCAATCTAGTCACACAATGTTATAAACTCAAGAATGCTATAAAACTGTGGGTACTCTATTTAACTGGAACATCCTGCAAAACCACCAAATTTTGAGTTGCCAGCTTTTGCATTAAGTGCCAATTTTGAAAAAAGAAATTACAAGAAACCAAACTGTGAATCTGAATCAATTTTTAATGATACCTACAGCATAATCTCAAATCAGACAGCACTGAAAAAAGCCCTAAATCCATCAATATTTGTATACATTTTAACACAATGCTCAGAGAGGAGTTCCTTTAAAACAAAGAAATTACAAAAAGGAAACCTAACTAAAACCTGGATTATCATCTATGATTTCAGTCTTAAAATTCCAGCCTTAGAAGACCTGAGCAACAACAAAACATGGTGGGGTTTTTTCCCATTGTTGCTGTGATTAACAACATTTATTTTAGCACTGGCTACTCTTTTTAAGCTACTTAAGACAAACATATATGAATGCATTTGTATTCACAACATGACCCTTACAAACACTGAATATACATCACTGCAAACCTGAAGAGATGTTCTCCCATACTGTTACAGATCACTTCATCATTGGGATACAGCTCAAGGGCTTGTTCATAGCAGTTAAACAGATCTTGAATCCGTGCCAGAGAATCCAGTTCTTCTGCCCATTTAAAGAGAGTAAACTGAAATGTTTCCTAGAAAATAAAGCACAGACCACTGAGGTGCTGGGAGTTGTCAGAAGTAGGGAACTGAGCCCTGAAAACATCTGGAGGTGTCCTGGCATACACCTGGACACCCACACACGAGGATCAGCACCCAGCAGTGTTTACTGAGAGCCCTAATGTGTACATTAACATGTACACATTAATATGTGTGTATATTAATGCAGGCTCCAATAATAACAAGGCCCTGTTTTTATTAAATACCATTGACACACAGAGACTAAAAGAAGATTCTGTGAACTCCCTTCATACAGAGCTTATTAAAGAAATCATTGGCCATCCCAATTATTACTGATTTTCCAATTCTGTCTTCAATAAAAGTAGAAGTCAGTTACATGTAACAAATCTCAAAACATGTCACAAAGACCTCAAGAGAATTAGAATAAATAAAATTCCAAGTAATTCGAAGAGCACTTACTTTGACAGTTGTTTTTAACTCAGGAGCTAGATTTAGTACCAGGAGATAGTGAGCATATGCAGTTCCAAAATCCTGGTTCTCCAGGCAATGCTGAGCACTCTGCAAAGACCTGGAAACCAATTCCCGTCTGCTGGCTTCTCGGCCAGCCCTGTGGTTAGAATGAAGTTTGGCATTGGAGTTGGGCATTCTGAAGGATGTAAATACTCACTTATTCTAAGAAAAAAAAAAAAAAAAAAAAAAAAAAAAGAAAATATACTGTAGGTCAAAATGTTTGTACACAAAGTTGACCGATCAAAAAACATTTCCATTTTCACTGGCATTTAGTAAAGACATCTCTTCTCCCACTAAGTCCTAAAGATTTAAAACATCTCACCTTTACATCTTTACACTACTGATAATTCCATCAGCTCTGAGGGTTCACCATTCCTAAGTCAAGTGTGAACCACATCTAGGTTAAACCAGGCGTTCTGGAAACAGATTACATTTCTGGCTTTGCAAAATTTATATACATAACAGACATTTTAGCCTGTCTCTGACCAGACAGCGTGGCACACTGGCAGTTTATGCACTCAATACATTTCACAGTCAACCACAAAATCTGCAGGTTAAATTTCTTCTCCTTGAACAACAGCGTCTTCATAAGCAAAGCCTCACAGAGCTTGAGTTCACAGTTATTTTACACACGGCACCACAGCGATGTTTTCCATTAAGAAAACATTAAAAACACCGACCAGAACCAATATGCACATTTTTATACTTGCCTGTGTTACCGCTGTAACTCTTAAAGACACGCAGGTGAGCACAGCTATAGTATGAAAAGACGGGTCCCAAAGCTGAAGAACACGAAGGTTTCGTGGAGAGGGACTGCAAGAAACACAACGCCATCACGACTAGACTTTTTCTTTTCTGTTTTCTTAAAAATACAGTAAAATAAATAACAACTCGCAGACCAAAGCGCCGCGGGACACGCAGAGGCGGGGAGGTCTCGCCGCTGGCACCGGGGCCGGGGCAGCGCGGCCGAGGGGCCCCCACGAGGGGCTGCCCCGGCAGGTGCGGGGGAGGTGGGGGCTTATCCCGCTCCCGGGCATCACCTGCTCCAGGATCATCCGTCACGGGCTCCAGAACCATCTATCACGGCCTCCAGGCCATCAGTCACGGCCTCCAGGCCATCCGTCAGGGGCCGTGCGCGGAGCGGCGCTCCCAGGCCGCGGCCATAGCGCTGCCGGGCCGGGGCCATCGCGCAGGCGCCGGGCGGCAGTGGGTGCTGCGGTAAAGGTGTTTTCATTACCCGCGGCCTTTCTCGGCCCGCATCCGAGCCTCTGGAAGCTGGCAGTGCAGCTCGTGCCAGCGCAGGGCTGTGGAAGGGATCGGCAGTTATGCCCGGTGCTGTCCCTTGGCGGTCGGGGCTGTTCAGGGCTGCTCGGCCAGCACGGAAGAACCACCACCTTAAATGCTGCCCAGCGCTGTGTAGCACTGCCACCCTTCACTGCTTTGTAGTCACGGTGCTCCTGACTCTAAGTTTTAATTCCCCTCTTGGTAAGTTCCCGAGAACCTCAGGGGAGAACAACACCGGCTTTAAGTCACAAACAAGCTTTTCTTGGACCTTTGATTGAGAACTTCGCTCGGCAGCCGCAGACCGCGAGGAGCAAAATCCAGAGCTTTGCTCCATATCCCGAGTTCCGTATCCTGCCCCCTCCCATTCCTGTGCCACCGCTTACCTTCCCTGTGGAGCTGTCTGCTCCGGGGACAGCCCCAATCGGGGACAGCCCCCTTCGGGAACGGCCCCATTCGGAGCCCCGGAGTGCGGCTCTAAAAAGGCAGAGTTCATTCGGTCATGTCCTACTTCTGCGGCAGGAACAGGCCGCGGCATTGTTTACTAATTATGAAGCGTTTGGAAGCTGCTCATCTCTACTTTCCCGTTTCAAAGCATGAATGCAGCTCTTCCACGCTTTTACAGCTGTGCATATTGTGTGTGCGTACCCTTTTAGAAACAAATGAGCGTTGTGTAAAATGCCAGGCCAGCATTTTGAACAAGATGAAAAGAGCACGTACGGATTTGGGAGCATGAGTCTCAATGGAACGCTGTAGCAGCTAAACTGTGAGCTGTGCTAGAAAAAACATAACTGGTAAAGCACTTGGGCTGAATGAAGTCCATGAGGATGTGTAAGTATCAGTATCAAAAAGTATCAAATACTTCATATGAGGACTGAGCTCCAAAGGAGGATATATATTTAATCAATTTATTGATTGGTACTAAGAAGCCTTCATTCAGTTTTGAAAGGAAAAAAAAGCTGTGAACTTTAAATTAGTTACAGATAGGGAACTACCTTTTTGGACTTTGGCTTAATTATGCTTTCCATCTAGACGATGATAGTATGAGGCAAAGAAAATGTTAGCACCTGTGGGACATCATGAGCAAAAAAGAGAGAAAAAACAGAATGCAATTATCACCTGGGGTCAGTGAGGTGTAACAAGAGCTGGACTGCACCAAATATTGTAATGGGCAATTATCTCTGGCCTTCCATGGTTCTCCAAACGAATTCAGCTGTATTTTTTGTCAGAGGAAATAAATGCTAGTGGGTAGCATAAATTCTTTATAGGGCATATTTTTAAGCATAAATGAAATAGTACTGTGTGCTAATTTGACCTATTTGTGAAGATTACTAAAATATAGCAGAGTAAAACCCTTGAAATTCACAAGAGTCGATTCATTTCAAAGGCTGGGGAGGATACTTGTGAATTTCATACTCACAACTTTGTGATGGAACACTTCAGGAAAAAGTGGCTCCAGGACACAATACTTTATAACAGTGACAAAACATACAGCTGCTTTCTAAAATAATTTGTTGGGTAAAGCTTGTGCTGTAACGGAGTGACAGAAAGGAATGCCCATCAGAGATATACATGATTTCCATAATAATCATCAAATTGGCTGACAGTAGAGTAAATAATGTTGGTCTGCATGGTGAGTGCTTGCAGACCAGTCTGTTTTTATGTATGAACTGCTGATGGATGCAAGGAGAGGGAGCATGCAGTCTCGAGGTATCTCACATGTGCATCAGACCCCTAAGGTCTTGCAAGTCAACTGTGATGACACAGTCATAAGCAAAATGGGAGTTAGAAGGAAACTCTTTAAACCCTCTATTAAACCCATGACAGAGGTAAAAGTGCTTAGACAAAGACAAAAAAATTATAATTCCTTGGAAGGCTGCTATTGCTAGTGATGTTTTGAACAACGCAGCTGTGTGTTGGAAATGGTGGGAGCTTATATCAATTCTCTGTAACAAAACATCAGTAAAACTGAAAGTTAAATTTACTAATTTCTAACCTGTCTCTCCTTAACATGCAGCCTGGAGACACAATCAGCCACACATCAGAATATCATCTTCCATAAAAATCAGAATGGAGATCTGAAAATAACATAAGGAAGTTAAGATGGAACAAAACATGATATGCTGGTGTATATGCCTATTGTATAAAATTACTTGAAGAGGGTGTTTCCTGAAACCATGCTTGCACAGAATGTCAAAGGAAAACAACCAAAGCAAAGATAAATACACAGTTTATGGACAGGATATTGCTACAGCTTCACATAGTCAATCTGTGTCATAGTCTCTTAAAAGAGGCTATAAGAAGGCTGTAAAATTTGATGACCTTGAGTAGGGAGTGGCAGAAAAGCAGAGATTTTTCTGATACAAAGCCACTCGGAGCCTTAATTAGTGGTGGTAATTAGTGGTAAAAGGGCAACTCCTTTTATTGCTCATTACATAGGTAATTGTTGTGCATAAATAATAGGTTATTATTTTCCCTCAGTGTTCCATCTTTTGTTTTAAATCACAATTCTGCTTTTTCAGAGTGTGACAATATTTTGAAGTTGTGGGTCAAGTTTAGGAAAGCATATATTTAAGAACTGTGGTGGTAGGAATCCAGCATGTTGTTTTGATTAACTGGATAAAGAGTGTAGAATTTCAATTTAGTAGTGAGTTTGCTTTCTTGTTTTATTATGTAAATAGAAGTTTACTTTCTTTATTCTGGGAAAAAATATGTTATTTTTATGTATATAAATTGGACTGAATGCTATTCTTAGCTACAACTAGAAAGGAATACATTTTTATTTCACATGATTGAGGCAGGTGGACCAATTTCCCCTGATGAGCCATAGTAGGACAAATCTAAATTTGTCCCAGACCTGCTGGGTATTTTTGCCAGCTAAAAATCCCCACGACTAAGACACACATTCAGTTTTTAAAATAATTTTTATTTCAGTGCAAGCAACTCCACGCAAAGCATGGGACCCCCCTACTTTACAGCACTTCACTGAAAATATAATAGGGAAATTAAAATAACTAAAAACAGCCAAGAAAAATATTATTCTAACTTTAATGCTGGAGACAACTACAGAACAAAGTAAACAAACTATCCATGGAAGACATACTTATACTTGAAATGCTACTTTAGTAATCTAAACAGAGATAAAGATTGTTTGTTATTTAAGGTGGTTTTCTTTTTCTTTTTAAACTGATTTTTGAATAGCATAGAAACTTCTCAGCTAAGTAATATTAGAAAATAACTACCAGCAGATAATATGATCTAGCAGGTGGAACACTTGGCTGAAAAACTGAACGTTCAGGATCAGCTCTCAATAGCCCCTTCTGGTCTGCTGTGATTTCAGCAGATCATCTGCAGGTTTAGGTGGCATCTCATTTGGAGGGGCCACCCTCATTTTCAGACTACTTTCAGAAACTACACTTACCCATGAGCCTTCATGTCAAGCCCCTTCTCCCTGGCCCTGTCTTTACATAATTGTGTTTTCTTACCATCCTTATCTACATGAACAATGAGGATGTTATCTTGTTCTTTGATCATGAAATGCTGTGTTTACTCACTTGAGCTCTGTGATTGCTGCCAGATGAGTAACACATATCCTCAGACTGGTTTCTGAAGCAGGCTCTGAAGTGGACAGGTATTAAAAAACCCAAATGTTTGCAAAATTGAATACTTCCCAATATACAGCTTTATGAACAGGAGTAATTAAAAATGAGATTTGTAAAGTGCCCACCTATTTCCGTACTTGACTTCTCCAGGTCAGTGCATGGGGTCATACAGAAAAAGCTTGATAGTTACACCACCAGTTATCTTCATCTCAGAAGGGAAAGGGAACCCAATTTGCCAAAATACAGAAAAAAATAGATTGAATTGACTCCCAAAGTAGACACTCATGACTAATATATATATGCCTTCCAATCATCTGAAAAAGTCCCATGAAACCACTCTGGATTGTCAAACCATTGAAACCATGAATTATAGCTAAATTATAAACACAAATATAACTATAAGCCTTTTCTGCCTTCTTCATTAGTTTCCTAGCATTCTTAACTGAAACAATTCAGCATTGAGTGGTCTTCTCAGGGTCTAGCTGTTGCCACAGTTCTTGTTCACAAGACTGTAGTAGTTTATTGAATGAAGACATGAAGGTGAGTCTCTATCTCCTTTACTGAGTATTTCATGTGCAGACACAAGTGGGACAGGGTGAGCAACACCAGCCTTCTCAGCTGGTAGACAACCACCACCACAGCCAATTTTGGCTCAAGCAGCCCATGTGCTGCTCTGTGCATCTTCCCTCTGAGAGCCTGCTCAGCCCCTTCCTAAAGCTCACAGAGGATTCCATGAGATGCAGGGGCCCCAATGACTGGTACAGTCACAGAACCATTGAATATGCTGAGTAGGAAGGGACCCATCAGAATCATTGAGTCCAACTCTGGCCCTGCACAGGACATCCCAGGAATCCCACCATGTGCCTGAGAGTGCTGTCCAAACACTTCTTAAGTCTGTCAGGCTTGAGGCTGTGACCACTTCCCTGGGAGGCCTTTTCAAGGTACCCAACCACCCTCTGGGTGAAAAACCTTTTCCTGATACACAATGTAAACCACCTATGACTCAACTTCATGCTGTTTTCTCAAGTCTTGTCATTGGGTACCACAGAGATCAGTGCCCACACCTCCTCTTCCCCTCACGAACAAGTTGAAGACCACAATGAGGTCTCTCATCAGTTCCCTCCAGGCTGAACAAACCAAGTGACTACAGCTGCTCCTCATATGGCTTCCCCTCAAAACCCTTCACCATTCTCGCAGCCCTCCTTTGGACACTCTCTAATAGCTTAATGCCGTTTTTTTAATGTGGCACCCAAAGCTGTCCCCAGCTCTCGAGGTGAGGCCGCTCCAGTGCAGAGCAGGGCAAGGCAATCCCCTCCTTTGATCGGCAGCCTGATGTCCCCCAGGACAGGGTTGGCCCTCCCGGTTACCAGGGCACTGACTCGCATTCAACTTTCCATGGACCAGCACCCCCAGGTCCTTTGCACAGCGCTGCTCTGTTCTCCAGGCTACACACGGAGCCAGGGCTGTCCGGTCCCAGGAGCAGCCTCCCGCGCTTGCCCCTGGAGGGGTTGGTGTCTGTCCATCGGTAACTTGCCGCGATGTCCATGCGGAGCACAGGGCTCTATCGGTAGCGGTACCTGCTCCCATTCTCCGCTCGGGGACGCCCACAGCGCCTCAGCCGAGCCGCCCTGCCCGGGCACCGGGCGCACCGGGGCGGCCCCAGCGCCCCGCCCGGAGCCGCAGCCGCCGCCGCGGGGAGCAGGGAAGGGGCGGGCCGCGGGCTCTCCCCGCCCCGCTTGGGCGTGTCCCGGCGGGGCTGCCGGGAGGGCGGCTCCGCTGAGCTGGGCTGTCTGTGCCTGCGCCCAGCCCTGTGAGGGGGGAGCTGCTGCTCCGTCTTTGTGGCCGCGGCTGCGGAGGGCGGCGGTGCTGCGGTTCGTGGGGAGCCGAGCCCGGCGCGGCGGCAGCAGCGGCAGGCATGGGGCTGCAGCCCCTGGAGTTCAGCGACTGCTACCTGGACAGCCCCTGGTTCAGGGAGCGGGTGAGAGCCCACGAGGCCGAGCTGGAGAAGACCAATAAGTTTATCAAGGAGTTGCTGAAGGATGGGAAGAACCTGATCGCCGCGACCAAGAGTGAGTGGCGGGAGCGGGGGGAGCTGCGGGGGCGGCTGCCCGGCACCGGGAGCTTTGCCTTTGAGCCGGCGGCGCTCGCCTTTGTGGCACGGGGCTTTGCACCGGCGCTCTCCAGCCTCTCCCTGGGGCTCCCCATCAGCCGCTTGGAGACGCGGGTCCTCTGCAGCCCTTCTCCGCGGAGGGCAATAAGGGATAGAGGCGGTGGCAGCGCCGGGGGACTCCTGTTGCATCTGCCCGGGTTGCTGGGCCGGGCCTGGCTGCTGTGTTCGGCGGTGCCGAGCCCGAGCAGCCCCGGCTGCCGTGTGAATCCGCCGGGAGCGCTCGGTGCCAGGTGCTGCCGGTGCGCTGCGAGCTGAGCGGCCGCGAACCGTCTACTGACCATAACCGTGGCGTGCCTGTGCGCTGCAGCCTGTGGGGAGGCTGCTGGAAAATGCCTCTGTCAAAAGAAGTGTGTTCAGGAATTTTCAGACTCAGTTTTGTGCTGACAGCGCTGGTTACCAGTTCTATGCTTTTGGCCTCTTAAAATGTGCTGGTGTTTTGTTAATGCTGCGTTTAATTGTTGAGTATATACACAGTGTATATAAATAGCTAGCTATAATGTGTTTTATGTGGGAATCATGTTTTTTTTTGCCTTGAATAACCACGTTCATGCATGTTCTTAGTATTATTGTTGTTATTTTATTGTGCTAATGTATTTTTCCATTTAACATAAGACACAGTTCCGTAGTCGCCTAAATATGTGGTAGGATGATTTGCTATACCAATTTTCAAATAAACCACTAATAGTGCTCTGGCACTTTGTTCTCGGAAGTGCACAGCACCTATGGTAGGGTAAACTTCTGAAGCCAGGAAACCATGCTGTCAGGATGTTTCCATTAAACTGATAGGGTTTTGGCTGGTGGTTTGATCAGTGTAGCTGCCTGGATATGGTGAAGTTTTTAAAACCAGAATTAACTCATTTCTGTAAATAAAAACCACTGTTTTCTGGATTTGTCTCCAGTAGAAAATGCCATATCAAATGTCACTGGTGTGTAACTGTTATTCTTTGGCCAGTTTACATTCAGTTACTGCACATTGTGATCTTGGAGGATTATTCCAAATCTGTGACTTGAAGTGTCAGTATAAATCATCTTAACTTGGGGTATAAAGTAAAAAAGTGTCTCCAAAATTGGATAAGAATAGTAGAGGGAAATAATTCAATTTCTCTTCCTCAAGCATCTAGACATTATTTTGGCAACTGCCCCAAGCTCTCAGTTGCTCATGTACAGTAATGTATACAAAACTTAATTTGAAAGCGTGGAGCTGGCTGTGGTGAGGAAAGCCCTGACTCAAATGAGCATCCTGTCCACAGCTGGGTGTCCACAGCATACCAAAATCCTGTGCTGCTTAACTGGCTTTGTGTGCAGTGCTCAGGGTGCTTTCCTGTGTGTGGTGGAAGCCAAGTGTGCTGGCCAGAGCCACCTGGCCTGGGAGGGCTCCATTAAATACTTTGGGCTAGCCCATGAGTAATATTTAGAGAGGCTGTCTGAGATCCTGCCTGTTCAGGTCTAAGCACTGCCTTCCTTTCTGAGATGAGAGTCTCAGGTTTATTCTTGAGTTTAGTTGCTGTACCTTATTCTAACAAACATCTTCAGCATACTTGTTTGAAAAGTACAAACAGGTTAGACCCTTCTTCCCACATTTCAGGTTTCTGCAGTTGCCTCTCCTCTTTAGAGTGCCCTGAGTGACAGGTTTGAAGCTCAGTTGCCTTCCGCTGGTGCTGGTGAAGGAGTGCCGCTGTTCAACAGACATTTAAAGACAAATTGAAGTAGAGGAAGCACAGGGAGCCCAGTGGTTAAAACCCCCTAAAACCCCAGTGGTTAGGGTATTGGCCCTCCTTGTGTTTCCAGAAGAAAACGTTATCATCTAAATTCTTTGAGGAACTTGATTTATTTGCTGTCAGGAAACCAAATGGGATTAGTATTTGTTCCAAAAACCCAGCTTCAGAAGTGGTCTAGACAGAATGGTCTATTCATTTGTGTCCAAACTGCATTTTCTGCACAAAGAGTTTCACTGCAATTTTGAGAATGTGATAATAAAGCAGGGTGTAGTGAGCTTAGATGATTGCCTCTTAAACAACAGTTGCTGACAATTTTTAGAAAATTGTCTGTTTTAGTCTTTTGAATGAAAAATATCATCTTGATAATAGTGAAAATATTTCCCTGTTTCTAGAACCGGTAAAATATGAGATTTGCACTTGGTGTAATTGATATGTGAGTGTGATAAGCTGCTCTGAGTGATGTGTAAAGTATAAAACATAGTAGGTGCACTATTGTTCTTTAATTTGTGGGAGATGTGTAATTTGTGGGACTGCAATAGACACTGCATTTCAGCATTTCACTCCCTTAGCAATTTCCTTATTTCACTTGTAAAGCTGGCAGCAAATGTTAAGGGGATTCTTTAGGTGTGAATAACTGATGCAATTGACTGGATCCCTCTTCCTGCCTGACAGACAGCCTTGTCAGTGACTTTGATGCTGCCTGCACTGGGTTACATCTTGACAGGTGATAGCAGATACTGCTGCCACTCCCCCTAATTCATAGGAACTATCAGTGTCTTGCAGGGTACAACAGTAACACAATGTGGATCCTCTCACTGGCTCCTTTCCCTTTGTCTCCTCAGTCGTATGAGATTGTATTTTTCACCTAAAACTCAGAAGAATTGATTTTTGCTAGGATAGGACTGTACTACTTAAAAAAGAGAACAAAAAAAAATTGTGTATTTAAATTGTTGAATTTCCAGAGTCAAGCATACTTCAAGTGTATCTTTACACTTTAAAGTTTCAGTAGTTTCAGTAATGTGATAGAGAGATAAACAAGAGTGACTCAAAGCTGTCTGTTTCCTGTGTAAGGTTTTGAATCACCAAGTTGTCTAGTTCAAGCTAAATATTGGAAAGATGAGTTAGCAATAGGTGATTCTTCCTTTTCTTATGACAGTTAAATGTGTTTAAAAGGAGTACAAACCCATTTTTCCTTACTGTTACTAATCAGTAAATACACGTGGTATGAACTTGTGCTTTTTAAAATAGAAATGTACTATTTCTTGGGGGATTCCAATTCAGTTAAACAAGTTAGGATCAATATGGTTTATAAATAACTTCTGGATGGAGGAAGTTGTGCTTCAGTGAAAGTGAATTTAAAGGTGCCTGATAAGAGAATCCTTATTCTGAATCATGAAAGGAACGTAAGAGGTTTAGTTCTGAGCTCCTAAAAATCTGCAGTGCAATTTGTTGGAAGCTAAAGAATACAACACTGGATAAATACTATATATTTAGTCTGAATTCTTCTCCCTGTGTTGATCCAACTCTAGGCCTCTTTGTATGAGTGTGAGATTTTTGGGGGGCTTTGGAGATATTTTTTGAAGATTTTTTGGTTTTTTTTTTGTATACCTGCAGCAGGAGCTGTCGCTGCTAATGAGATGCCGAGTGGGAAGAGTCAGAATGAGTACAGGTTTTGGCTTTCTCACAGGGCCTTTGCAAAGGATACTCATGAGTGCATGCTCACAGCTGTTCCATGTGCCTGAAAGCAGAACCTCTCCATTCTTGGATTTAGGCTCAAATTGGAGCAGAATTCTGTTTGAGCCAGCTGCAGTGACTTTGTGATGGGCTGGTGAAGACAGAAGATGGATGTACTGGGTGCACTGGGCATCCTGGCTATCCAGTGCAGCCCAGCATACTCAGTGACTGTTTCTTATTGCCATTTGTTTTTGTGTTTTTCGTGGAAGAGTTCTTTCTTGCACTCTTCCAGACAGCATACAAAATGGCAACCAATTTTATTTTATGTGTAGAAAGTGTTTGTTGGAATATGCAGAGTTAGTGATGAGTATTTGTTTTAACAAAGATGACTGAAGAACCTAATCCAGTCCCAAGCCCCAGTTTGGTATCTGAATTGTCCAAACCATTATGCTTTTTCTTGGCCAGTTCTCTTGGTGTGTGGTGGTGGTTGACCTTCCAGACACTGGTCTAGTTAGATTTTGGCCTGACTTGGTGTATATATTGTTATGTAAATATAAAAGCTGTGGTAATCCAGCTTTTATAATAATACCACCACATAAAAACTTCTCAGACCACTTGAGCTGTGGTGCATTTTTTTCTTAAGCACTAATTGTCTAGTTTTTAAAGCTTTCCTTAATATAATCTGCAGTTATGAAACCATGTGTAATGTGTGCCAACTTTCAAAGTCTTAGGAATTTTTTTTTGCAACAAAAATGTTCTACTGACATTCCAGTACATGTCAAAGAAGTAAGAGAAAACCACTAATATAGGGCTTTTTAATAACTTCTAGACAAGAAATGGGCATTCACTGAAGATTTAGGTAGAACCCAAAGGTTGAGTAAAAACTTAATGCCATTTTACTTAATGGGGAAGGGGGAAATATTGCAAGAGGGTCTTAGTTTAACTTGTGTGCAAAATTTCCTAAGTCAGCTGAGGTTAGTTGGAGCTCTATATTTGATTATTTTGCCTTGAATTCAGTGAGACCTCTGAATTTATAAATCTTTATATTTAACATTTTAAAAAGCTATTTTATTTTTCAATTAGTAACTCACACCCAGGCTTTATTTCTATTGTAAGGCATGCTTTAGGTGTGATAACCATGAGCAAATCAATGTTGTATGTGAATGCTCTGAGATTTAAAATTGAAATATACTCTGCTAGGGCCACATTAGATAAAAATTACTTCAAGGGCAGTATTGCAAAGGCTACTGAGTTATGTATACCTTTAAAAATCTTCAACTTTCTATTGGAATTGTTTCCATCATTGAGCTCATTAGAGAACTAAGGCAAACAGGTACTTTGGGGCCCATCTAATAGAGATTTCCCTTAAGAAAGAGCTGCTGATTATAACATAAAAAAATGTTGCTTTTCTCTTCCCATCAAGATAATTGCCACAGCTGAGGCCTAATTAACTCTGACAGCGCTTTGTTTTTCTTTTCTTTTCTGCTTGTAGATAAAGTTGTTTCTGTACAAGGACCAGGGAAATGCTTATATTTAAGAAAGTACTCTAAAGAACATTTTGTTTAGCTCCACCCCAAGTAGAGCATTCGTTACTGTGTCAGTAGCTATAAAAAGTGTCAGGCTCATTCTGTGGAGGATGCCAGTTTGTCAGCTTGAATCTCATCTCTTCAGCTTGAATTACTAACTAGCTCCATTACTGTCTTTGTCCTGTAGATGTTCCACTGTTCATTTTTTTTTTTCTGTATTGAAAGCAGAGCGTTGTGCTACTGAACATCTGTGAGAGCAGAAAATATAAAAGTTCATGAATTTACCTGGATTTTCTTAGTTCTGAGAGATGGGAAAAACTGTCATTAAATGAAGTTATTTTGTCTTTTAATAATTTGTGGGGAAAGGTATCATTTTTCAGCTTTAGATAAAATGTGTGTGTGGTCATTAAAGAGAGCATCACTGATAGGTGTAATTGTCAGACTTTGGGACAAAACCACAGAAATAAGTTTATAGATTTTGGAGATGTTGTCTGGTAGATCATGTTGAGATGGTTTTTTTCCTTGATTTTTTTTTAAATGACAAGACTTTATAAAGGTAATTTTAGAATTCTATGGAATCTCAGTCTATCTTAAGGAGTTGTAGAAAAGAGTGCATTTGCCCTACAGTCTGTAAAGTGCCAACACCTTCTTGAAATTAAGAACAATAGGCCCACTGCTAAGCTGTAGGTGTATGCTCTTCCTAAAATTATCCTGTGCCTTCCAGCTCTGTATTGCAAAAATGTTGCAAATTTTAGCAAGCTGACCTTATGACACTGATAACACTCCTCAAGTCCAGTCTGAAATAACTTGGTCAGTTTTTTTGAGGCAGAACGTCTCTTTCTGCCCAGATGTTTTTCCAAGGGGGCAGGAAGGAGAGTGCTATGTGATTGTTTTTTTTTTTGGGAAGTAGCAAACATGTTTGGACTGGCACTGCAGAGCTGCATCCCAGTGCTTGTCTCCTCCTTCCCAGCTGTTTTGTGACATGATGTAATTATTGTCTAAGGTTTACATTGACTGTAGTGCTTTCGTTTTACAGTGCCAACCTCAGTCACTGCTGCAACACTTAGCACATTAACCTAAAAACCAGGGGCTTGGCTGTTTCAAAGAGAGAGTTCACAGCATGTGAATCTTGGCAATATGCTTAGTGTTTTGATAGTGTGGGTTGTGGCCTCTTGAGATAATTTTTATGATTTGCTCATGTCTGATGGGGCTTCCTTTTGTGTCTAACGCCACTTTTCTGATTTTCAGTACCATATTTGCTGTTCTATGACAGTTGTCCTTTAGATATTACAATATGCTCAGTGTTTTGGTTATCTTTTAAAAGTCTTCAAGTTTCTGAGTTGGCTAATTAAGACACTTGGAGCAAATGAATGCTTTCTGGATTATCTAATGAGTGTAAAATATATGATCAGATAAACTTGGGCACATATTGGCAGAATAACTTAAGAAAGTACTGTTCAGGGAATGTAACATTTCTCTGCTGGTGGTTGCTGCCACCCACTGTAGTTGTCAATCTTAATCAGCATCTAAAATCTGCCTTGTTGCTAAGTCAAACCCATCTTCCTTGCCAAATTTAAACTCAGCCATCAGTTTTGCAATGAGTTGAAGCAGGCACTTGTACTCTATCCCAGCAGCTCCTGTGGAGGTTGTTTTCCTCTGGGTGTGACTTTGGTGGAGAGAGGGCAGTAATTTATGAAGCCCCATATTATACAGCCGGGATAAATGTGTGCCTTCTGTCCAAAGTGTGTCTTGTTATCTCGCTGGAAATAAGATACTGGAAAGGGAAGTGTGTGGCCTGGTTTACACTGTCCTCCAATTCTTTTCCTAAACAGATAATTGTGGCAAATTTTGACAGACAACCTCAATGTCATGCTGATTTTCCATACCTGATTCTAACTATGGATGGAGCTTCTTGCAGATACCATGTTCTTTGTCTTTTACTCCTTCGGCTCTGTTTTTGTTTCCTCCCTTTGTTGCTCTTTTTCATCCTGTGTGTTTGCTCATCTTTCAGGATAAAAATAGAGAGAAAACATCCAGGCCCTCAGAAGCTATGTGGCCATCACAGGCCAAGGCCAAATCAGAAGTTCCTGTAAATCATTCATGCTAAACTTGTCTTTTGTGGGAAAGGAGAAGCATGAGGGGAAAATAATCTACAGGGATGGAAAATCATAGTGTTATTCAACAGATTATGGTTTTACTACAGCCCAGACCTTTGAATAAACCCTCTATTGCCTTTTTAAATGAGAGGACTGGGCAGGTGGAGGTTATTGGCTCGATAGGTGGGTCAGAGAGGGGCTTTGTCTCTCAGTAGATCTCCTTGTTACAGCTTCCCTGGGTCCTTGTCAGCTTTTGTATGTGCACCTGGCTGCTTGGGACTGCATGTCCTTGAAGAGGAAAAACAATGCTTTGTTTAATTTGGCAGGGAAAATTGAGTATCCAGGATGAAACTGAGCAGGCTTTGTACCAGAGCTGGGTCTGGAAGGACATGGTAGTGTGTGTGGTGTCCAGGAACAGGTTCTCAGCCACTTTGTTGCTGGTGAGTGGTTTTTAGCTTTGAATGTGTCCATGTCCTCCATTAGGCTTCCTCCATTAGGAATGGGGACTGAGAATAACCCTGAATTCGAAGCAATAGATTACATAGTGATGAAAAGTATTGAGGAGTATAAGGTTTGTCACACACCAAGTGTTTAAGCCTTATTGTATCAAATCTCAAAAATTGAGATGTTTTCCCAAGCAGAGAGAGAACATTGTAATTTTTTTTTTTTGCCCCTAGTTGATCAAGGGAAGCCAGATGATGTATATGTTTTGATTTAATCTGTGGTTTTGTCAGTCATTAGAGTTGCTTGTTTTGAAAAATATTACTAATATTTGAATGTTTATGTGTTGGAGCAAAAAAAGGTATATGTAAACTTGTAGCAGTTTTACATAAGAGTGTAATTGCTTAGGATGTGCTTCTTCAAAAGAAAATCCTGTTGTCTTGCAAACAGGTGGAGGGAGCTTCCAGGTCATGGAGGACCTGACACAAACTTGTAAAAATATCATTTTGACAGTGGATCCCAGTTCTTAGAATTCTGTTTTGGGGCTGAGCTTGCAGCTTATGTGCATTAACAGACTGTGACTGCTGCATAGTGTCAGCCTTTGGAGCACATCAGTGCTCTGAGAGCAAAGCAGTGTAACTTGTTCATGCCTTTTTCCTCTTACAATCCCAGGGTGTAAGCTCTCTGTTGGAGAGGCCTGGACTGACTGACAAACTCAGTCATGGGCCAAAGGACTGTTTCTCCAAAGCTTTTTGCCTGTTCAACTCCTCAGCCTGCAAGCTTTTCAGGAACAAAGCTGACTTTGTCCAGTCTGCTCTCAAACACTTGCTCTGTGGTAATATTCCTGTTCTTTTATTGTGCTTCATTTTATGCTTTCAGTCATTTCAAAATGCACAGTTTCAAATTTCTGTTGTGCCTATTGTAGCTATTTTCTTGTTCCAGGGGATTCAGCATCTTTGCTAAAAGAAATCAAACTACCTAGAATTATTGCCTTTATATTTTGTTTTTTTTTTTTAATTTTTAGAAGTGTCATGGCTTAAACCCAACTAACAGCTGAGAATCACACAGCCACTTGCTCATTCTCCCAGCTGGTGGGACTATGGAGAAAATTAGAAGGGTGAAAGCTATAGAACTCCTGGGTTCTCTACCCAGGGAAAACAAAAGCCGTGAGCATCAATAAAGCAAAACAAGGAATTATTCACTTCCCATGGGCAGGCAGGCAGGTGCTCAGTCATTTCCAGGAGAGCAGGGCCCAGTCATCTGTAAGGGTTACTTGGAAAGACAAATGCTGTTACTTCAAACATTCCCCCACTTCCTCCTTCTTCTCCCTTCTTTATATATGGAGCATGACACCACAGGTATAGAAATTCCTGCTGATCAAACCTGATTTTTTTTTAATGACAATAAATGCAGCTATTTGATCAAGGGAAGCCAGCTGATGTAAAGGTTTTGGATTTCAGCAAAGCTTGGCTGGTGTCTCTCAGGGTCCTTCTGCTGTACAAACAGAGCATGCAGTGAGTGAGCAGCTGGCTCACAGCTGGGCACAGAGGGCTGGACTGAAGGGTGTGCACTGGAGACCTGTCACTAGTGGTGTTTTCTAGGGCTCCATCTTAAGCCCTGTGCTTTTCAACATCCCCATTAAAACTTGGATGCAGGACTGGAAGGGATGCTAAACAAGTTTGCAGATCACACAAAGCTAGGAGGAGCTGTTGACTCCCTGAAGGCAGGGAGGCCCTTCAGAGAGACCTTGACAAAATAGAGGGCTGGGCAATCACCAGCCAGGTGAAGTCCAGCCAGGGCAAGTGCCAGATTCTGCACTTGCAGATTTCTGCACTTCCCCATGGGGTGGGGCAACCCTGGGTGTATGGACAGGCTGGGGAATGAGAGGCTGGAGAGCAGCACTGTGCAAAGGGCCCTGGGGGTGCTGGTTGATGGAAAGTTGAATGTGAGTCAGTGCCCTGGCAGACAGGAGGGCCAGCCCTGTCCTGGGGGGCATCAGGGACAGCATCACCAGCTGGGCAAGGGAGGGGATTGTCCTGCTCTGCTCTGCTCTGGGGTGGCTTCACCTTGAGTGCTGGGGGCAGTTTGGGGTGCCACAGTATAAGCAAGATATTAAGCTATTGGAGAGCATCCAAAGAGGGCAAGAAAGGTGCTGAAGGGTTTTGAGGGGAAGCCATATGAGGAGTGGCTGAAGTCACTTGGTTTGCTCAGCCTGGAGGAGACTGAGAAGAGACCTCACTGCAGTTATAGCTTCCTCATGAGGGAAAGAGGAGGGGCAGACGCTGAGCTCTTCTGTGTGGTGACAGTGACAGGATGTGAGGGAGTGGCCTGAAATTGTGTCAGGGGAGGCTTAGCTTGGATATCAGGAAAAAATTCTTTCCCCAGAGGATGGTTGGACACTGAAATGGGCTCCTCAGGAAAGAGGTGACAGCACCAACTCTGACAGAGCTCAGGAAGCATTTGGACAATACTCTTGGCCATGTGGTGTGACTCTTGGGGATGGCGCTGTGCGGGGCCAGGAGCTGGACTCCGTGATCTTTGTGGGTCCATTCCAACTCAGCATATTCTGTGTAATATAAACTTCATTCAGTTGGGGTCATCTGTCCCAGCTGGGTCTCATCCTAACCTCTCATGCATCCCCAGTCTCCTCACCAGCAGGGCTATACAAAAACTAGAAAAGGCTTTGGCTGTGTGTAAGCCCTGCTCAGCAATAACAAAAGCATCCTTATTACTGTCACTGTGTTCAGCACAAATCCCAAACTCAGCCCCATACCAGCCACTATGAAGAAAATTTTCTCTATCCCAGCCAAAACCAGCAAAAGAAAACCTAATGTTGAAAGAAACGCTTCTCTCTCCCATGGCTATTTTTGTTTTGTTTCGCAAAACACATTTATGTGTTTTGTGTCTTATAATGGTGTCTTCCAACACCATTACTGCTTGTCCCATGAGGTTCTGTAGGGTTGTACCTGAGGGGGAAGGCTGCCATCCTGAGGGGTTGGGAACTAGCTAGTCAAGCATGGAAATTTATTGCCAATTGTGTCTCTCCTCTCACTGCAGTTTTTTGCCATGTTTTGTGAAATAGTAGTTCTAAGTTCCAGACATGCAGCTCAAGTTTTTGTGTAGTTAGTGTAATGAACTAAGGAAATATTTGGGAAATGCAGCTGAGACTCAAGAGAAATGATTCTTTGTCTTCACTTACCTGGAAATTCCATTTCCTTTCCTGCCTTCATTACCCACTGTAATAGATCTGTAATTAGAGTGTGTCTTAGGTATGAATTCCTCTTTATTAATTTAGAAAAATACCTTATAATTTGGTGCAACATAATTTTTATATAGGGCACCTTTTTTTTTTATTTTAGTTGCTGCAAATAGGTTGCTGCCAGTCTTGAGGATTTTTCTATAGTGGTCATGGTTCATGTCTGCAAAATTAGTTCTCTTTTCATATACATGAATAATTTTATGCTATAAATGAAAGACCAAGCTGTGTCTAGAGAAGTGACTTTGTGAGCAGCTTTGGGCAAACCTCTCACTAGTTTATATCTTTCTTTTCAGCACTATTTAATCTATTGCTTCAAATTTAGGGCTATTAATCTGCTAAGCATTTAATGAATATTGAAATGTCACAAAGAAGTGTTGTGTATGAGTCCTTTCTGGATTAGGGAAGGCTGCTCTTTTTCTGCAGTCATGATTGGAATTAGACAGTAGTTATAAACTGTTTTTATCCTCTTCAAGTAAATTAGCTTAATACAGAATCCGAGAGGAGGATGTTCCGTGTTCTCCTGCAGTCATGGGCTGGACATCTCAGTACAGAGGGCATGGAAGTATGAGCTCAGAAGGCAGCTGTTCTGCCCTTGCCATGCAGATTATTCCAGTGGAAATTTCAGTCAGCAGTTTGGCTTTTCTAAGGTTTCTAGCATTTAATCATTCACTTTTTTTAAATAGAAGGCATGCAGATGTGAAGAAAAACAGGTATGCCAACCTTGCTATAACACTTCATGGATGTACTAATTCAGGTTGGTAAAGTTATTGCTAAGCTTGCTTCATTGAGGAGAGTTTTTTCCCTCTTGCATGTTTTTTTTTTGTTGTTTTTGAAATGAAAGTGTTTAGAAAGAAGCTGGCTTTAATACCTTCTTGGAAATTAGCTTGGCAAAATTACCATCAATGCATTTAAAAATGGAATTAGGAACTAAGATGTCAGGCAGGAAAAGTAGCAATTTTTTTTTTGGATGGGGGAAGCAACTGGACTATACAGGCAAGTAATCTGATAGTGCCTCCTCCACCACTTTTCTCTGATACAGAGAAAGGTTTATTTCAGTGGAACTTACTGTGTTTGTAAGCAACACGTAACTGAAACAAGTAATCAAAGCCCCTCCTGAAACAAAAGCTTCTGATACCACAAAAATGTCAAATAACTCTCAAATAATTCTATCAACATTTATTTCCATTTCAGTCCTTTTGTAAATAAAGCTTTATGCATGTGCTTTCCATTCCTGTAGTGATAGCTATGGTTTGCTTGCTTTTAGGATCTTGAAGACTTGTGAGCAGATGAAAGGGATTGTATGCTTTTGATGTGTCAGGTTTGACAGCAAAGCCTTGTTAAGAGAATTTATCTTTTAAAGAGTGTTATCTTTGAATAAGGATGCTGTTTTTCATTGGGTTTCAGGAAAAGAAAATTCTTTCTTTCAGTTTCCATTTTAAATATAGAATATTTCCATATTTACTAATGGTCTGGAGGTGATCTCATGAATCATGAGGACATTATTGAACAGCCTTATTGGAACATTGCTTCCTAGACCCTATTATTAGTGTAGTAGCTGAGAGAGATAGGAGCAGCTGCTGAGTTTTGTTCTGAGTGCCTGGATGGGTGTGTTGGGGAGGCATTCCCAGTGACAAGCAGAGGCACTGGGGGATGCCAGGAAGGAATTTTGATTGGAAAATAGTTGACGTGAACTCAGTGGTTGGTGATTCTGTCTCTTCTTTCTCTGTCTTCCCTCTGAGAGGTCTGAGTAATGTAACTTTTCAGATTCCTGCCGTAGTCAGCAGAAATTGCTGCCTTCGTCACCTCATTTGATGTCTTCAGCTGCCTCTCTGGTGAACATTTATAGAGCAAACTCCGGTGAATGTTCAAGTTTAAGTATTAGGGATGAACAGGAAAGGTCTAATAGGCATTTAGCACATGCTACCATGGGGACATGCTCATGCTTCCTAAGAGGTTTTAGGAGCTGTAGGAGAGAACAATGACTGAATGAAATCTTCTTCAAAGCATGTGCCTCTAGTTTCTTGCTGGCCTTTGGAAAAGATATCCTCAGACCAGGGTGGCCAATGTCAGTTGAAGTTTTAGTCACAGCAGAACAATTAGAAGGGGGAAAGACATTTCTTTTGTGGCTCTGTAAAAATTGATGTCAGTATTTAGTAATGTCAGAGGAAGAGAGCATGCCAGTTCTCTTCTGGGGAGGAGTGTGGTGTGGTTTCTTTTTTACTTGCTTTCTTTAAGATACTTGCTTATTCCCAGTTGCTTTGCTTCCAGAGAGGGACCCATTATACTGCTCTCTAGTGCAGTTTACCTCAGCCTTTTCAGGTGATGGATTATCTAACCTTTCCCAGGAGGAAAAAGGAAAAAAAAATACTGTTTTGTATAACATTATAATATTTATTAATATTGAATGATGGCATTCACTTATTGAGCATTATTGAGGGAATTTGTTCTAATTTTTCCTGTGTTTTCTGTTTGCTTAAACATGTTGAATTTGATTGCTGGCAGTCACTTTTCTCAAGTTGCCTTTTGATACTTGATGGCCTTCTTGTGGTTTTTGGATCAAAGCCCATGGGAATGTTTTAGTGGTATGTGCAGTATAGGGAGCTGAGGATTCCTTGGTGTGGTAAACAGTTCCATTAATGTTTGTTTTCTTAAGTTATAATGATGTTTGTGTGTGAGCTGGTTTAATGTTTGTTTTCAGTTCAAGAGGATACATAGTTACAGCTGTAAGTGGGTAATGAATGTGAATAGAGGGAATTGAGAGTTGTTGTTTTGTGTCCCAGCAAAACGAAGCACGTCTGTCTGGCAAAGACTAATTCTTCTGCGTACTCTTAGTGATACCAGATACTTAGGAATTCAAGTCAGAGGGAAATTCCTTGCTTTGCCCTATACTCCTGCAATGAACAGCTTGGTGTGGTTGGGATTCTTGATAGCATGAAGCTCCTTATTTGGGGTTGCCACTAGAAAAACCCAGTAGAAGGATTTATATGCAGAAAATGTCATCAGAAGAATTAAAGGTAAGTTTATTTACTTATGATCAGCCAAGTCACAACCCATTTTAAAGTCTTGCTAATGGTTTCCTGTGTTCTGTTTGTAGCACTGTGTTTTTTTGTCAAG
This sequence comes from Melospiza melodia melodia, assembly GCF_035770615.1. Taxonomy (NCBI): domain Eukaryota; kingdom Metazoa; phylum Chordata; class Aves; order Passeriformes; family Passerellidae; genus Melospiza; species Melospiza melodia. The sequence goes on from NC_086198.1 coordinate 29,529,397, forward strand.
TGAAGTATGTGCACATTAATATGAGATTATTCTTAAAAATAAACAAACAAAGCTCTTAACCTATATAGCACTTAAAAATTCTAAGTGCTTAAAGCATTTTGGATGGGAACGTTTCAACATCCTGTGCACTAGGTTGGGCTGTGGCTCTGTTTACACATGGCTGAAGGGAGAGGCCAAGTGATTAGATAGGATTGCACATCAAGCCCTCACTGGAGATAGAGTTAGTTATTAGGAGGCCCTGACATTTAACCTTTTTAGCCATGCATTGGCATATTTTGTTCTGTCAGACAGCCTGGAGACATTGGGATTGGGCTGTAAACTGTGAGAGTTTTGGACTGCCCATTGAATCCCCCAACCAGTGATCAGAACTGTTTTGGTGTAGGTTCTTGCAGATTTGAAGAGAGTGTTGGATTTTAAATGCTCAGTTTTGTTGTGCAGTCATGTTAAATGTTCCAGCGAGGTGGTGAAGCCATCTGTTTGATTCTTGGTACTTTCTGGAATATGGAGGACATGGGACTGTTCTTACCTTGGTGCTCTGAGGGAATTTTGAATGTTTTGGCTTGTGCTGGTTGGAAATGTACCCCAACTCCAGCAATTGGTTCCAGAGCTACATCCAGTCAGGCAACAATCTAAACACACTTGCCTAGTTACAGTACAGTGCCTTTGGCTTGGCCAGAGCTCACCTTGAGCAGCTCACTCAGGCTGAAGGTGCAGCTGGCTGTGCCACCCTGAGCCCCTGCAGTGTCCCTTGGCTCCGTGCTGCCTCTGCTGCTCCTCGCTTCAGTCTGCCTCACACAGAGCAGAGCCTTTGGAGCTCGCTGCCAGTTTTGACTCTGTCTTCTCCTTTTCCTATCAGTGACCCTACCCAACTCAGTCTCTGCCCTTACAGATGGTTACTACTGACACCAGTCCTAAATTTAGCTCTAAATTTTTTCTTCTGAACCCATCCTTAGCCCTAATTTGGTGACTGTAGCCTTTAGCAGATACAAGCCAAGAAAGGAAATTTTCGCTGCTGATTCTAACATCTCTCATCATCTGGCAAACCTCTGCTGAACCCAGCAATGAGCATTCCTGCTGGCTGCTACCCAGCCCTAAAAGTAATTGACTGAATTTTTGGATCCTTCTCTGTCTGTCTGTTGACAGTGGTAACTAATAACAAAAAAAAACAAAAAAAAAAAAAAAAGAAAAATCTGAAAGCCTTGCAAATGAATCCTAGCTCAAGTCTTGCCCTAACACAAAGCAGGTGGCTCCCACTGAACTGCTAAATGAGGCATGAACTAAATCTTACTTGGTTCCACTGTTTTATATTGATTATGTATGGATAAATGTCTTAGAGTAGTGTGAATCTCTGGAAACCAGGAGTGAAGATATAGAATGTATGTAAAGCCAGTCTGCCTTTTATTTCCACCAATGGGAAAGAAGATAACAAATTGAGAATCAGGCGGGATTTGGAGTTTCAATGGGCAACAGCAAGCCAGTTTAATTGTACATTGCCAAGAGTCATAAAGTTTAAAATTTTTAAGCTATTTTTGTATTAGTAATTTTACTTGCCTTATAAAGTATTTCTTAATCTCTGTTACTAATAAGGGCAAGAGGATGGTTGTGCTTTGAGTTGACATCAGACCAAGAATACAAGAAGACTGTTTATGCAGAGGTTCCCATTTGCAGATGCCTGCTGTGGGATTGAGACATATCAGGGGAAGGTTTCCCTCTTCCTTCCCACAACCATACATGAGAAAGAAAACATGAGTGCTTTTCCTTTCCCTTTGTATCCATATAGCTGATTGTATGTGAACTATTTGTCTCATCTGTCTTTATGGCACTGTAAATAAAGTTTTAAATACAGAAGGATTAAATTATGATTTTATATATTTTTTACTGCGAGAAATTATTTTTTTGGGGGAAAAATTTCTTCATTTACTGGGCTGTAATTAGGAAATCACCATCCATTTTCTGCTCTCAGTTCTGTATAATCTCTGCAACTGTGAGCACTGTTCAAAACTTACTGTACTATCTTTGTCTGGGAATCCTACACTGGTCTTTGGTATGTTTTGCTTTATTTTGGTATAAGTTGCTACAATGTAGAAATAGGGAGGATCAGCTTACGATACTCATGTTTATTTTATTAAGTGCCTGTTACTGCTAACTCTACACTCTAAATAAGTTTGAGATCAAATCACTAGTTTTCAAAGAGTGGACTGGGCTGAAGAAAAGCCATAATGTTTTGCTGTGGGTTTTGGCCACAGGAATGGAGAGGTCTTCTGAAAGGAGTGAATCTGATCTTGTTTCTGTTTTTCTTTAAAGGTTTCCTTCTCATCAGACTCTGTCTCTTGACATCCCAGGGCATCTCTTCTTTCTCTTACATCACCCCACAATTACACAGTACTTGGTGAGCCTTTTGTGGTCAGTAACATATGTTGCACTTCCAGCTTTAAATGTGCCTCTAAAGAAGATGAAAAATAAACAAACACTTGACAGTACTGAGGGCCCATGTCCACCTGGGTGCAAGCTTATATTCAGGGTCTTGCACACAGCTAGTGCAAAGCTGTGATGGTAGAAAATAGAAAAGCCCTTCTGGAGCTTCCGGAGGAAAAGCTACTGATGCTTTCAGTACTAGGGCTGGTTTTGATACTAGCTCTTGCTGCCAGTGCAAGCTCCCTGGTTAATACAACTTCTCTAAGGGCTAGAAGCTGTCTGTGAGAGACTTTGTCCTGTGCTGGAGCTTTTGGTGCAAAGTCTCAGGCACTGCAACTCCCTCCTGTTAGCTCTCCTGTGCCCTTGCAGAACATTTGCTTTCCCCGCCTGCTCTGCTTCTACCCCTGGAAGATGTAGCTGTCATTTCTATTTAAACAATTATTGTATCATTTCTGTACACAGAAACAAAGGACTTGAAGTATAAATTATTGCAGAACTTTTCTTTTAGGGTCTCTGAGGAAAGTGGATATTGTACTTTCCTTTCTTGCTTTCCACTATACTGGTCACTTCCTTAATCAGATATGCTAACATGCTTCCCCTTGGGTAATTTTCCTTATCTTTCTAAGTTAGACATTTCTGCTTGAAACACTGCCTGAACATTTAATTGCTTTGGATGGCTGTTTCTGCATGAAAATCGTGGTAATCTGAGTTATGCTTATGTTGTGTTCCCATGAACTCCAGACACTTGTATGTGTGCTTGTGTGTTGCATCCTGGTATCTGTGTACCGTTCACCCATGGCAGGAAATGAAGGGAAGAAACACCCACTAACTAGAAAAACTTGTAATTCAGTCCTTACACCTTCTTTGATATGCTGTCCCTTGCTAGACAGGGTTGTTATTTGAATTGCAGGATTTGAAGGGCAGAATAGCCTGAAGCACTCTGTCGTACTCATACAGAAGCTTTTATAATTTGTACAATTAATACCAGTGTAATTTCTGTTGCAGTCATCATGTAGGAAGAAAACCTCATTCATTTGACTGTAAACATTGAGGGCAGTACTTCTTACACATTGTGGGTCACTAAATTCCTCACAGTACTCACAGAGGATTGCTAGACTGAGATTATTTATGTGAAGTGATGTATTGGGCAAAACTGTCAGCAGAACTGCAAGGCTCAGTTGAACTGGGTGAGATTTTTTTTTATATACCATGACTTCCATTAGGGTTCTGGCAAGTGAACCTTTCCTGAATAATTTGAAAGGCCTTGTCAAGCTGTCTCTGATAATTAGATTTGACACCACTAATACCTGAAATACAGTCAGGACAGTCATGTGGCCAAATCATGGCCTGTCAGCAGTAAATGTGTTTGTATTGGTTTGCCAGTGTTGTTTTTGGGAAGGGAGCATTGCAGAAAGAACATCTAGAAAAAAATGTGTAGATGCTTCGTCCATTCTGTGCTAAAATAAAAGGCTATAGTTTTGCTATGCCAAATAGATAAATTACATATTTAATTAAAGCATAAAAACTTTCCTTGTTTGATAAGAGGAGACTGGAATATGTGCAGACATTGTGAAACACTTCAAACATTGTAATTCTGAGTATCTGAGAGTCCCAGGATGAGCTTAAGTTGTCAATCCTTCCTAGTGCTGAGGAACAGCAACATTTAACCATCTATCTCTTTAGTTTAATACTGACCTCATGTCTCCTGTCTCCCTTTTTTTTAGATGGATTATAATGTTGGATTAAGTGAGGCTGTCATGCAATGTATTAGGTGCTGCTGTTGCTTTCTTTAATGACTGGAGAGGGATGCAATTTAGAAAAAGCAACTAAAACATGAGTGTGCAGAAGTGTCCCTGTGATTGCTGAAATTGCAGATAACGTGACCAAGATCATCTAACTGTTGGAAGAATCCTTTAAGCAACCTGGGATTTCTATGGGCATAATTTCTGCAGAATTAATACACAATGTGCAAATGCTGGCTCTTGAGTTTAAGGAAAAGCATAAACAATTATTTTCTGTTCCCTTAATGCTTTTCTGTGTTCTTCAGATCAAAATTTGCTCATTTATATTAAGAAATGAAAATATATTTATATTGCTGATAAATGAAAGAGAGCTGCTTTAAAGTAATTCAGAAATTATTGATATCATAGGCAAATTCCTAAGAGAGGTGTCAGGGAAGATAAGGACATGATGCAACATGAAGTAAAAGTTCTTTTCTTCTTTCCTTTAAAAGAGCTTTGAATGACTGTTTTGTTGTTTTCTAGCTTTAAGATTCTCTTAATTTTCATTTCCTACTATCAGAGGAAAAGTCTTTCTGGGTTACTGTGGCAAAATGGGTATAGTTAGAAATAGTTGTGGTTGCTTTCAACCAAGTGTGACCAGTTGCTCAGTTGCCTTCATAATTCTTTCTTCTGCTGCTTAATTGGGTTGGCTGCACCTTTTTATTTTTTTCTCCTAGCTTCAAAAGAAAGTTCACAATTCAAGAAAGAATGAATTGGAGCAGTTAGTGGTGTTTTTCTGAAATGCACATTCCTGCAGGTAGCAGGAGTTGCACCAATTGAGCAAAACAACTTTGCCTATTGATGTTTTGCTTGGAGCCACAGAGTGAATTATGAAATTCCTGGAATCGAATGAAACTTCAAATATACAAAGCATAAAAACAATGTGGTGAGCTTGTGGCTTGTGTCATCTGTAGGTTTTGGAAGGGGGATGTTGTGTTTCCAATTTTCTCTAACACTGTCAGGCCTTGGACACAGAGAGAACTTGAGTGTCTGTGACTGAAGCCTCTTTGAAAGAATGAAGAAAGCCAAAGCAAACCTAAGTTTGCAGCTGTCTAAAGCAATTTCCAGCTGATAGCCTGGCTTTGTCACACCCTGTTCCTTATTATACAAATCTGGCTGCTGGATGGCTTCAGTGCAGTGCTGTGCAGCAGCCAGAGAGTCCTTTGGTCCAGTCCATGGGAGGTTAGAGTTGAGCTTCCCTGGAGAAGTGATAATTCTGGTTTATGGAGTCATTAACCCACTGTTTTTTCAAATAAATAGAAGATAAACTGGAACATATGTTTGTATCTTATTCTTATTTGGTCTGTTTGGCTGTATCACAGTGTATTATTTAAGCTGTGTCACAGGAGTTGGTAATGATGTTATTCCCCCTGTCCCCACCAGTGTATTGCTAGCTCTCTTGTTTTTTCCTTTTGTTGTCCTTTTGTTTATCTCCGATTTCTGTGATGTTGTTAGACTTTTTTTTTAACCAAGGATAAAGCAAACTTATCAGGGAAAGGGAGTTTCCTACTTCATGAACATGAAGATATGATCCATGAGAGAATTAGTGCTATAAAAGACTTAAGAGTATTATTTATACAGACTTCAACCCTTATTGTTTTCCCCTGAAGATGCCTAGATATCCTGAGAAGTGCTATAATGCCTTCTGGTTTCCCCAGTTCATACTTAGCTAAACTGTGTGTGTGCAGAATGGATGGGGCAACTTATTGCCTGATGCCTGGCAAGATTTCCCTTCCCTCAATCAGCTGGATTGTGTCAGTACTGCAAGAGAGAAACTGTGGCAACTTCTGTCTCTAGCTAGGGACTAACACTCAGAAAATGCTGGAGGAAGCTCAGCATTTTCTGTGTGGCTATAAGCAAATTAAACTGTTTCTAGCTTCCACGAGTCGTAAGCTCCTAAAATAACCTCTTAATTGGTAACTTGTTAAAATTTTTAATAAATAGTTACTGATTTGTCTCACATACTTGGACGGTATGAATGTGACTTGATGGGCATGTCTTCATAGCACGATGAAGAATTTGGCAGCTAGAGGATTAAACCATCTAGTTGCTTGTGATCTAGGTCAGATATGAATCTGGTGATCTGGATAATGAACCCCCAACTTGTTGGCAATTAGCTTGCAGTGGACCTTCACTTTAAATTACAGCATTTGTCGAACATGTACAAGTGTAAAATTGCAGTATCGTCATCATCCCTTTTTGGTTGTAGTATTAAAGAGAACTTTAAAAAAATATTGTGAGATACAGCTAAGAAAGGAAAATTCTACATGAAGGCACTTGGCTTACTCTGAGGTTATGTTTGGGTCATTCAGTTTATAAAAAGAGTGAAGACTAGTGATGAGAATACTAGTTTTTTGTATGTAGTTGAAGCTATTGCTTCATTACACATGCTGTATAGAGTCATCAAGGTTAAGATTTATAGTGGCTATCTACTCTTGTATTGGAAGATTTGATTAAATATTTGTTATATTTCCATTTTCAGGTTGCATTGGGATTATGCCATTGGGATTATCTATTGTGCCTATAGATTGGTTTGCTTGAAAAGATAGATTCCTCAGTTTCAAAAGTACTATTTTTCATTATACAGGTGTCTTTTCAAAGGTTTTAATTGTGGATTTATGCATCTTTTTTCCTGAAGAATAACTAATGCTCCCTTTAACATATAATCCGTGTAAGTTCAGCCCACTGTTTTAAAACCCAAGCATTTAAGATTCTAATGATATAGCTGTACCCTGTTTCATTACCTGTATACCTGTAGCAGAAGTGGTGAGAGGGAGATGTGGTGACCTGAATAGCTGAGTGTATTGTTCACTAATAGATTTTAGCCTGGTGATAAGAGGCTGAGGTACCTTCCTGTGTAATAGCTGGGGCACAGCATGAGTCAGTGACTTTATCAAAGTCTATTCATTGGCTGGAACATGAAACAAAGTCTCTTGAGCCTGGTTATATTGTTTTGTGCATGAAGCCAGTTTTCCTAATTCAATGTATTTATTTCTACTTTTTAAACAGAATTTATCCCAATTCACTTGTGTACTGGCAGACATACACTACATTTATTTATTTGTTTGTTTGTTTGCTTGTTTGTTTGTTTTCTCAGGGCATTTCATTAGTGTGAAATCATTGCCCCCTGCTCCTCCAGTATTCCTGCCTAACTACAGCTGTTTTGAGCTTGGGATGCCTGAACAGTGGCAAGGATATGAAGCTAGGCAGATAGTTTGCAGCTTGGAGTTTGCAAACATGCAGGTGCCAGTTTGATTTGGGAGGAAGATGTGTTTCCAGTACTGTGGCCAGGCTGATGTGTGCAGAGGACATGGATGTGTGTGGCATTTGCCAGCTGCTGGGCTGCTATAAATTATATCATCAGAGTCACACTTTGTCTGTATCTTGCTCTGGGTTCATGACTTGGCTTCAGCCAGCAGCAGGTCAGACTTGCTTCATGTTTGAATCCAGTTTTCCTTGCAATACTGGCCATCAGTTTGTCCTTGTGGTTCTTAAAAGGATGAGGGTGATGTGTGATGTGCTTCCTCCATGTATACTGTGTATCCTTGGTGGTCCTTTTCCCATGGCTGCAGGATTTGCACAAACCCAGCAATGGGTGTTTTCATCTTGGTCCCACATTTAGTTGTGAAATGACATTTGCATGTGGTGGGGTAGCAGAAATAAAGGTAGTGCTGCCATTGATCAGGGATTTTAGTGATGTCTGTTGAACATGCAATTTGATCAAATTACCAGCTCACTGGTTCTAATACATGGTCTTTCTTGGAAAATAAATCCTACTATGTCCCAAAATAGTGTCTCAGTTGGTGTTTCAAAAAAATAAATTGTTCTTTTGGGCTTTTAAAAATCTATTTCCCCCACCATCAGGATGGGAAGTGATGTATACAGAGACTTTGAGATGCCTTAGAAAAGATTGGCTTTAGTTGCTGTCAGCTCTTCTGCATGCATTTCTGCTCCTTGGGAAGTGAATTCTGAGTTTCCAACTGTTTTGTTTTGTTTTTTTTTGTTTGCACTAAATGCACTATTATGTTTTCCCTGATCTACTTCTGGAAATACTTGGTGAGCCAGGGCAGAGTGTTGGCTGTGTGTTGGCCTTTTCCCAGCTCAAACACCCAGCAGTCACATGTGTAGGGGTTATCATCCTGGTTTGAACTTTGTTCAGGCTTTTGGATGTGATAAATGCTCCAGGATCAACACGACAGCAGTAAATGAAACTACAGGTCATCAGTGTTTGTTTCTGAAGTGGAAACTGGCTGTGGGAGGGGAAGTGTATTTCCTGTTTCTTCACAATGTGGAAGCAAGGGATCTGCCTGGACTCCTGTGTTCTGCTCTTCAGAGCTGCTGTGTTGCTGCAGCACTGCTGGGCTGCTTTCAGCTGAATGAAGGGGTGGAGGAAGGTGGGGAGCAGTTTCATGGTCTTTGATGTTCAGTGGTGCAGGTGTAGTTCAAGATGCTGTTCAGTGCAGCACTGTGCAGTAAATTTCTGGATGCCTTGTGTAAGGGGTTCTCATGTTTGTATCATGGCTAGGTGGCATCTTCCAGTGGCATGAAAATAAGAGGGAAAAATAAAGTTTCATTTCTTTGGGTCACAGGCACTTTGTTGGGCTGTGTGCTTATTATTGGAGTGTCCTGGGCATCCAAAGCATGGTGGGCAGCAGGGGAGGGAGGGGATTCTGCTTCTCTGCTCTGGTGTGATCCCATCTGTAGTGCTACATCCAGCTCTGGGCTCCCAGCACAGGAAGGTCATGGACCTGTTGGAACAAGTCCAGAGGAGGGGGATGCCAAGATCATCAAAGGGATGGAGCATCTCTTCTATGAGTAAAGGCTGAGAGAACTGGGATTTTTCAGCCTGGAAGAGTGAAGGCTTCACGGTGACCTAATTGTAGCTTTCCAGTACCTGAAGGGAGCCTATGAGGAAGATGGAGAGAGAGCATTTACAAGGGCATGTAGTGACAGGAAAAAGGGGAATGGCTTCAAATGGAGAGACAGTAGGTTTAGATTGTATTTTAGAAAAGAATTCTTTACTGTGAGGGTGGTGAGGCACTGGAACAGGTTGCACAGAGAAGTTTTAGATGCCCCATCCCTGTAAATGTTCAGTGCCGGACTGGATGGAGCTCTGAGCAACCTGGACTGCTGGAAGGTGTTCCTGCCTATGGAAGGGGTTTTGAACTAGATGATCTTTAAGGTCCCATCCAACCCAAATCATTCTATGATTCTATGAAGTATGTGATAGTGACTATAATATGACTTCTTGCAATGCTCTAGAGTACACGATGAAACAAAGATTATAGAATTGGAAGAAGTGAGTTTATTAATTGATTATTTCAACTTGTCCCTAAAGGTCTGATTTGAGCATGTTTATATTTTGAATAGACTACACTGTGTATCCAGCAGTACATTTTTATAGATCATTAAAATTAGCCATCTACATGTGGAGTCTGACCACTGTGCTCTCAATTTGTGCTGATATCCTGCCTTTGCTTTTCCTTATTCTTCCCTATTCCCCTGGTATTAAATTGAAATTTCTTCAGGTAGTCCAAAAAGACAGGCTCAATTTTCTGTTCAGTGAAAGACTTTGTCCTGGCTCTCATTATTAATAACTAGAAAATGCTTGTGGCCATGTAAGCAAAATGTAAACAAAATATCTGTGTCTTAGCTATGCATCCACTAACATTTGTGCTGTAGTTGCAAGTATGCTGACATTGGTAGAAAAATTTGGTAAAAACCCCAACAATTACAATGATTTACAGTCTTTTTTTTTCAATAAATCTATTACTTGCAGAGAGTTACAGTTGTAATGCTGGTGTGGGAAGTGTTACTACTGACCAGCAAAGATCCTTGATATCTGTTCTCCAGCAGTCATGTGGATTTTCTGGATTTTCTCATCTGTCTCTCAGTCAACAAGAATAAGAAGAAAGGTAAATAAAAGTCAGTGAGTCTGTTGCATTTCTCTTAGTTAGGCATTCTTGCTCTTAAATTAGCATTGCCAAATACCTCTGTCATAAGATAAAGTGGCACTTACAGGTTTGCACATGCTGAGTTGTTTTGTTGGATTTTTTTGTGTGTGTGTGTGTGGTTTTAAAAAATTTTTTAAAAATGTTTTAATTTTTTTGCTGTGGTGTTTGTACCATATGCAACCACTCAAAACCTCCTCCCCACATTTGTTTTGGCTGGTGTCACCCCTCAAAGTTTCTCATGGACTTTGGTCTTTTGGGTAGAAAGGCAGAAGAGTTGCAGTTGAACTACATTTAACAGGTTCTGCAGGTTACTGGAGGTCCAGGGGACTGCATTTGGAGAGTCACAGACATACAGCTCTAAAGCTTTGGCAGCAGGGTAATTGTGACTGAAAGTGCCAATTCAAAAGTACAGCAGCCTTACTTGTTGAAGCTAATCATCTTTAAAGGCTTAATGTTCTTTGTTACGTAGCTTCTGACTGATCCTGTCTGAGATTCTGTGCCAGTGTGGCCTTCATCTGTTCAGGGCAGTAAGAAACAATACTGCCATGATACTGAAATGTTTTTAACATGCAGGTAGTGCTAAATCATGGTGATTGTAGGAGGAGGTGCAAACCTGCCGTGACTGTACCTGTGGTCTGGCTGTGCAGCTGAGCACCCCTGAGCTGCTCCATCTGCTTCTCCCTCCCTCCCCAGGGTCTGGAAGGTGCTAATTGATTGCTGGCTCTGTGGCTTTGATGCTGGGTTGTGCTGCACATACTCAGCACAGATTGGAGCACCCTGGGCCTTGAGCAGCTGCTTTTCAATGAGTTTACAGTGTGCATGTTTGCATCTTCCTGTAAAGCATGGCAAAGCGCTGGTTTAAATGGGCAAAGTAGAAAATTACAGCCTGATTTTGACTCATCCATGTAGAGACTAATGCTTAAAAAACCAATTAAGGTTAAAATACTACAGCTAATATGTTAAAATGGGTTTTCTTTTCACCTGCTTCAGCAATAATTTTATTATAAACTGGGACATGAGAAGAAATGTTAAGAAATGAAGAAAGAAATGCATTTGGGAACATTCAGTGTAGGGATTATCTATTGGTGCTAACTGGGACTTGAAAATAAGATTGAGGAAGAATTTTAAGGCATATGCCTTAGTTGCCTTAGAGGGATCTTTCACACATCTTGCAGAGTTTTGCAAAAATCCTAAAGAGCTTTTGCTTGTGAGGAGCAGAAGAAAAAGCATGAAGATCTGAACTGACACTTTGTCTTCAATACTTATTCCACTTATCCCAACCTAAAAATGTTGTGTTTATATGGTGAGATGGGTAGGAGAGTTGCTGGTCCCAGTACAGTACACTAGGTCATTCCCTGTGGTTTTGAGGACCACATGTGGATGGACCACTTTTGTCTGTGCAGTCTGCCATGGACCAGAATTGTTAGAAACTTTCTGGTTTACATCACTAGACTCATTCAGAATCCCCTGTGTCCTACAGAAATCAGCAAATGTTTTTTCCAGCTGTCATTGACAAATGCATTCACTGAACACTTCAGGGTTTCCAGTGTTTTGCTGCCTTATTTTCATATGTTGTAGATTGAATGAGGCCAGTTCCTGTGGTGTAGTGAGGTTGTATTGACATTTATGGTGTGGGGTTTGTTTTGTGGATATTTCATGGGTAGTCCTACAATTACAAACCAGCAATGCAGCACAAATGAGTTGCAAGACTGGGATTCCCGACTCCTTCCTTCTGGTCTGTGTGGCAGATGAGCTGGGAATTATCCAAAATAAGGTTTGAGCAAATGAAAATATACTTGATTTGTCTTGTGACAGGCTCTTCTCTTTAATCAGAAAACTACTGACAGCCTTTCAGAAGCTTACCATGTGAAAACTGCTTCACAATACTCCTTTAATTATGTTTGCTTTTCAAATACTTGTGTGTTGAGTAGCTCTTGAGCATGCTGTTGTTGCAGGATTGAATTTGACATGTCAGAGCATCTGTCACTGCTCTGGAACAACAATGTATTGCTGTTATTCCAGGTGCTTGGAAGTTTTCTTGTAAAGGTAGTTCCCACAGCTAAAAAGATCTTCTCCATGGATTCCTCTAGTTATCCGTATGAAACTACCTGTGAGAAGCAGTAGCAGAATTTCAGGACCAGGCTTTGCCAGCTAAAGAGCCTGCCATGTGTTGTGGCTGGGTCCAAGGATACTGTGGTCATTCATGGTGGTTCTTCAGGGGAAAGAAGAGACTTTTCAAGTATGCCAATAGATGATTTTCTCCCATTAAGGAGCCCAGCTGTGAAATGTTTGCTCTCCCAGTGGGGGTTTTTTTTTGTTTGTTTGTTTACTTTCCTTTTGGGCTTTGTTTTTGATGTAGAAGGCACGGCTGAATGTCCAAGGAGAATAACTGGGCTGCTGTACATCAGCGTGTGTGTCTCTCCTGTGTGTATTTAAAACCAAGGTGTTTAGATTACAGCGGCACTTGGACAGGCAGGGGGGGATTAAATCCCTATAGCTGAGCAAGACTGATCATGGTTGTGGTGAGACCAGAGACCAAAACCTGAGGGGACACTTTTATGTCTGGTGTTACTGTTGCTGTTTACCTAACAATGGACAGAATTTGTTCAAGTAGTTCTTGTAATGCTTTCTCTTGGATTTTAATCTTTCTGAGGGAGGAAAGGAGGAGAATACAATTATTTCAGTTCTCTAGAACAAGATGCTTTTGATAGTATGTCTCTTTTAATACTATTTTAGGTGCTTAAGTGGGGGTAAATACTAAATTGTAGGTAAAACCTGGGTGGTCCTGTGACTGCCTTGGCTGAGTAACCACTGCACTGGCGGTCAGTCTGTCTTTCCCTCTCTTGCTTTCAGCTTATGACTTCAAACTTATGGAAAGCTTGTGTCTCTTTCATGTTAGCCTGAGCTGGAGGTTTTCTTTGTCCCTTGAGTGTGGGAAGAAACAGACTGCTGAAGGAGCCAGATAGAAAGGTGTAATTTTGAGAAATATGTATGTTACATTGTCTAACAACTCTGCCACTCCCATGTCTGTTGAAATATGGAACTCCATTTTATTACTTAGGTCACTTCCAGGGTGTTCTTTGCTGCTTGAGTGACTCTTATCTCATAGTTAATTTGTATGTTTTGATAAAGGTTGTACGGTTTGTTAAAGGTTTCTGTTTTGCAGCTGGAATAAATGTAATGTAAAACTTGTAAGGAAGCAAGGGGTATTGTATTAGGGAAGATGTGGCTTTGTTTTCTTAAAGGAAAAGATCAAAGAGAAGGGAGAGGACTAAAAAAAATAAATAAAATCCTCCCTTTTCCCTCTTACCAATAAAATCCTCCCTTCCCCTCTTAGCAGTCATCAAGGTCAGGTTCTTTTTAATTTTTATAAGTAAGTCTCTGCAATATTGCCCAGCCTTCCTAAAGTACTTTTGCATGTTTTCAGGAATAGATGAATAAATACCCTTCTTTTCTTCTGTGACCATTCCTGTCACCTGTTAGAGTGCTTTAAAAAAAGGAGAAAGGGTCCAGAGTAATTCCTAGTTTTTTTCAAATAAACAAAGTGGTTGTTTTTCTAAAGGTCTGTGATGTCCAGAAGAAAGATTTTAAAAACTAAAGTGCATAATTTTCCTTAACAGCCTATGATTTTTTTTCCTCAGAGATCGGGAGTTTCCATGTAGCAGTATGGTCATCTTCTGTTTCAAAAGACACAGGCTTGGTCACTTGAGACTGAGTCCTTTCTTTTGCTCCAAACCAGAGATCAGGGAGTATTTAAGCACCACCTTTTTAGTGCAATCCACAGAAACCTCTTTAAGTCTGGTTATTATTTTAAGGGCAGTTTACAAAAGAGCCCTTTTCACTGGAATGTCATCCAAGCAAATTTTTTTCTTGTTGATTTGTACTCTAAATGTATGAACTTAACCACATGGCAGTGGATAAGTTGGATGATAATTTTAACTGCTAATATTTTCAAGTTTTTCTTTTTTATGGTAATGTGTGTTATGGCAGAGAGTGAGACAAACAGAGGACAACTACTTAATCTTCCCTATCAATTTGATAAAATCTAGACCTAGTCAAGCAATTATACCCTGCAGTTGTCATGATAATTCACATGTGATGCCTTGTTCAAATTTTAGTTTCTGTTTGGTGTTTGTATTAGTTAAATACTTTGTTTTCTTCCATCATCTCAATTGTTTTCTGCTTGCTTCCAAGCCTGATCTGTGAATAAATAATCAGATATAAAAGGCATTTCAGGTTCTGTGAGCAGACAGGACAGTTTGTACCAGAGAGTGCTGAAGCTGAGCTACAGAGCCAGGGCAGCTGGAGTGCAGGAGGCAGCAGGGTTTGTATTGCAGGACAGTTCAGAGTAGGTAGGTGTACGTGTCCCTTCCCTGGATTGTACAGATGCAGTGCTCTCACTGCTGAAAGCTGGAGCTTTTCCTTCAGATTGTTGTGTAATTTATTGTTATTGTCTTTGTATATATAATTTGGTATATTTATCATTCCCCAAATTCGGAATTTGGGGCTCCTCTGTGAGTATAGGACCTTTAACAGTGTGCCCAGGTGGCCAAGAAGGCCATTGGCATGCTGGCCTGGACCAGCACTAGTGTGGCCAGCAGGAGCAGGGCAGGGATTGTCCCCCTGTTCTGGTGAGGCTGCACCTCAAATCCTGTGTTCAGTTTGGGGCCCCTCCTGACAAGAAGGATATTGAGGGGCTGGAGCATGTCCAGGGAAGGGCAAGAGAAAGAACTTCTGCTTCAGACCTATGAGGAGGAGCTGAATTTTTTAAACTGGAGAAAAGGAGGCTCAGGGAAGAGCTTGACCCTTGTTATAACTCCCTCAAAGGAGGCTGTAGCCAGGTAGGGATTGGTCTCTTCACCCAAGGAACGAACAATGGGGCAAGAGGAAGCTGCCTGAGGTTGAACCAGGGGAAGGCTAGGTTGGATATTAGGAAAAAAATCTTCACTGAAAGGGTTGTCAAGCATTGGAAGAGGCTGCCCAGGGAATTGATGGAGTCACCATCCCTGGGGGTATTTAAAAGTTGTGTGGATTTGGCACTCGGGAACATATTGAGTGGTGGACTTGGAAGTGTTAGATTTTAGTTGGACTCAATCTTTTCCAACCAAAATGATTCTATGACTCTATAACATAGATTGTCACAATTCAAGCAGCTTCTCATTCCAGCTGTTAGCCTGACAAAATGTTTTGGGGTTTTTTTGTTTCATTTTGTCACATTCTAGAGAAGGGAACCCACATATGTGGTGGTGAAATAGCAGGCCAGAGGCCTTACAAACTGAATTTTGACTTGAGCTGACAGAAGCCATGAGAAAACTCACAGCTCTTAGTAGAGAACAGTGCTGCAGCAGTTAAAAACAACTTGTTTTCCTTGAGAAAAACTCCAGGACTGTGGAAAACAACCTGCTTTCCCTGAGAAAGAACTCTAGGACTGTGAGAAACTCTAGCCACCTGTATAAACTGCTTTTACACCGTTAGGTAGAGAAATGGAAACAGTATGTCACAAACAACCCATTCTGCATGTACACACTGGGCGACTGAGTGACCAATCAACACAGGGTAACAACTTGTTACTGACCAGTTTGGGACAGACAGGGGATGTTCTTTAAAAGCTCTGTATAAAGAGACACGGGAATAAACTGGGATCTTCTGGTTTGGTCCATAAAAAATTGTGTCCTGCATCTTTCTTTAACGAGCTCCACCGGGCCACATGGCTAAATTAAGTTGACAACATTTGCTGGCAGCCATGGGTTGCTTTAGTCTCTGCTCTGGTTTTGTCTGCTTCTCACTTGTTGTGATGTGCAGTTAAAGCCTCAAGTTTTTTCAAGTGTGTCTGGGCTATGAGGGCAGGGTTGTGGATCCTTAAGCTGATGATAAGCAGGAACACTATTTGAATATGAACTGTTGTTAACAGGATGCAGGGAAGAGAGACAAAGGAAAAATAAATTCTTTCTGTTTTATAAACAAATTATCTCAAGCTGAATAATGCCTCAACTCCAGAAATGGCAATGGAAGCACTTTGGAAAACATCTTTCAATTTGGAAATGCTGGCTCTTTCCTTTTCCCTCAGCTTCCACCAATGAAACTCAAACATGACTGAACCAAGTCCTGAACTTCTGTATTCCTACTCTGTTTTAGGAAGTCTTCCTCATGTTATCAGAGTGGGGAGAATAGTCACTTCCACTGCAGGAGATACACACTAGAGTTTCTAAAGGAGGTTGTGAATTCTTTCATGGTGTTGCTTGTCTTGGGCAAGAAACTGCTTTATCTGCTCTCATGAGAACATCTTACGGCAAAATGCACAATACCTAGTAATGCAGCTGGAACAATTAAGTGAGGGAAAAATCAAAAAGTTACTGAGGCTTGGGCTTTCACTCAGAAATTTTGTATGTTATGCTTATTTAGAAACAAAACCAGCTTGACTTCTCCCTAAAACCACAATAGTGTATTTAAGCTAATTCTTGTGTCAAAGCATGGAGCATATAAATGATATAAAAAAGATTCTCACTGTGTTATATACTGTAAGTATTCTTTTTGTTTGAAAACAGAATGAAATATGGAATTGCATTAGAAGATGGAAATGGTTTTTGTTTCCTACTGTGTAGGATTGCAAGATGTTTCTTTTTCATGCCTTGTGCTTCTCATGAGGATATGGTGGTTGCTCTTGCCTATCTATAATTGCTTTTGCTCAGTTATTTTATTTCTTGATCATTTAGTGATCTTTGATTCAGGAACCAAGTGCCACTGATATCTGGGATTGGAAACTCATTTTTGAGAAATGTACTCTATGGAAACCCAAAGCAGGGAGGCTTTCACATGCTTGTGTGCCAGAAGCTTTAAGGTCAAAAGTTTTTTCCCAGTCAGAGTCAGCGAGTTTTACTGTGTGTCACTTTTGAAATGCACATTATCAGCCTACATTTGATTAATTGGCCTCTTGTAAAATTTCTAATCTGGAAGTGTCAGAAGGATTACAGGATTTCTTTGCCCAGAGTCCAACTCTTGCACAACCATCCTGACCAAAGATGAGTGAAGTTTCTCCTTTGGCATGTACCACACTACATTATTGACTATTTAAATCAGTATTTCCTGCTAAGCTCTCTTAGCAGTTATTGGTGGCAGAAGCAATAATTTTATTCTTTGCCCAGACAAATAAATTGCAATAATTGGAGAAGCTGGCAGGTGAAATGGGGCTGGAACATCTGGGCTTTCTCTAGCAATAACTTTTTTAAAAGAGCAACAGTGAGAGCAGGGAAAGAGGAGTATAAAACTCATCCTTTAAAGTAAACTTTTGTGTATTTTGGTGCTTCCTGCAACTTTGTTTATATAAAGAAAACTTGTATTCATAGTAAAGATGTTGAAATATTGTGTTGTGTTCATGTAAGACTTTAGTCTGACCTAATTAGAAGCTTCATTTTTAATATGTTTTAGTCAGAAACAACTCAGAGCTATCAGAAAAGCTTTTTTTTTGACACACAACAATTGTGTCACTTTGCACTTTAAGTCCATATTTGACAGTTTTGGAAAGATGTGGAATAAGGCGCTTTTTTTAAAAATTTACTCAAATTCTAAAAAAAATCATGTTAAGTTACCCACTGCTATGCTCTCTACTGCTTTTTCTGGAAACTGTATATGACAGGAGTACAGGCTGTCCTCTGCACCACAGTTGCTGCCAGCTGTTTTCTCTGTCAGAACTTTGATTAATTTCACTTCTGTGTCAAGCTGCAGCAAGGTTATTCTTGAACTCTTCCATCTTTGAGGGTCTGTTGTGGTCATTCTGTCCTTCCTGATGCTGAAGATTCATCTTTTAATAAGGAAATAAATAGCCCAAGGATTGGGCACTTGGTCATGTTGTGTTGAATTATAGATCTCAGGTGCTCATTTATCTGATTTCTCATTGTGCTTTCCTCTCTCCTCTCCCACTTGAATCCTCTTGCACTTGGGAGAATGAAGCTGTGCTGTCTCAAGTCTTTGTGTACTGGAAGAGTTTTGCTAAGCATTCATGACTCATGAGCAGAGGAATTGGTGAAAATATAACTTTATTTTTCTGAGCCTTGTATGGGCTTACTGATGATGAAGTATTTGGTAGCCCTTTCATTTAACACCCTAATTATAGGTGTGCAGTTGTGCTGGGTGCACGTTTGGACGTGTTTTCTTGTGGAGAAATCACAGTATCATGCAAGTTTGAGCTCCTTCTTGGTTTTTCTCTACATATGCAAATATTTAGGCAGTAATTCCATACAAGTGACAAAGTTTTGAGAGGGGAAAAACATGTGAATGATATTTTTTCCTGCAAAGGTATTTAATGTTGACATTTCTGCCAAAATAAAGGTCTGGCTGGAAATATTTCTTGGATGTGAACTCTGGGATGATGTCTGCCCAGTGGCAGCAGATGTGGCACATGAAAAACCTGCAAACTGGGGTGTTTGTTGTGACCTTCCTGTCCCAGGCTGAGCTGGGCTTCCCCTCCAGCTTTCCCAACCACATGAAGTTTTGGTGACATGTGCTTTCTACAAGAAGAGACTTCAAGTAATGAAGCCAGTCCTGTTTCTTGGAAGGGGGAATCTCCGTGCCTTGGTGGTGGGT
The DNA here is from genome assembly GCF_035770615.1 of Melospiza melodia melodia. Classification (NCBI taxonomy): domain Eukaryota; kingdom Metazoa; phylum Chordata; class Aves; order Passeriformes; family Passerellidae; genus Melospiza; species Melospiza melodia. The sequence continues at coordinate 29,548,127 of NC_086198.1, forward strand.
CAGGACCTCTGCTGGTTTGATGTCACAACTTGGCCTGACTGCCATGAGCAAATTTTGCTGACTGAAGAAAGTAGATGTGTCCTGTTGGTTATTTGGGTTTAGAAAAGTGCTTTGAATTCAGTGATTATTTCACTTAAGATGAATTGTGGGGGATTAATGCTTCATTGCCCGTTTTCACAGTGTGGATTGGATTATGTGGGGTTGTCCCTGTACCACAAACCTCTTTTATAATTTGCAGACCATAATGGCAAAATTTAGCTTCTAACGAACAGTCAATTGCTATTTTTCTTTTGCAATCAAAACAGTATTTCAGCACAATATATTCTTTTTTATGTAAGCATTGTAGTTGTCTGGGAACTCAGTTTGGGAATGAAAGCAATGATCCAGAATTTAAACATTCAGAATGCTGATGTTGGATAAGTATCTGTAGAATAAACAAATTTTTTTCTTCTAAGTACTTTATTTCTTTTATGGAGTTTCCCAGTTGAGAATGTTTTCAGTTAACTAGCACAATTTTTCATCCTTAAGTAGTCTGGTCTTCTGATTTACTTGCTACTGAACAGCAGTAATGCATAAGGGCCCTCAAATCTGTGGTGTTTGTCAAGAATTTTAATTGAAGAATAAAACATCTGGAAATCTATGATTTATTAAGTGATCAGAGTTGTTTTATAAATTCTATGAGGTTTTAATTTCCATTTCAGAATTTGTTACTAGCGTTATAATCTCACATTCTGAATTCATGCATCTTCACATTAATAATAGTAAAATCCTGGTCTCTGAAAGGAATTTTTTCATCTCACACTGTCTAATGCAGTCACTTTTGGAGGGCAATTCCCAGGTCTGGGCTACTTGAACAGTTGCAGATATTGTAGGAAGTTTTACCAGGGAAACTTTTGATTGTATAAGTATTTGATATTGTGTGTTCCAGCATTGCCTCTGGGTTGATGAAGAGTTTTCTCTTGGGAACAGACGGTAGAACAGTGGTGTCCCTCTTGCTGCCATTTGGTGCAGTGTGGCACAGGGAAACCTTTGCAGCAAATCCTGAACCGCTGGTTTTTATCTTAGGGAACCCTGTGAATTTGGTGGAATGCCCTCGCAGTTTCATGCATTACAAATTCATTTTTCCTTATTCTTTGCTTTCTAATTTATTATTTCTTTCATTCTGTTTCTTTGTTAGAGGCACAGATTTTGTAGGGATCAGGAAGATGGTTCTGATTCCTTTGAAGACAGATTATCTTTGTGGTGCTTCACAGGAGCTTCCCTCAGAGTTGCAAGGCTCTTCAGCAGAGACTTTGGGGTACAAGTCTTATGTCAGGGTGATTGCAGGAATATTCCTACACCACTGAAGCAGTGAATTTATCTGCAGGATTGTAGGACCAGGAATGGAGCTTCTCTTTTGCTTTCATAATGTAACTTTTAGGCTGTTCCTGAAAAGCAGAACTGAAAGATGTAGTCACCATCTGAGCTGGCAGAAGGGTGGGAACACTTTTTCCTAAGAGCTTCTTGGAGATGCTTTAGAAAAACCTCAATCATTGCTGAGATAGTAAACGTGCTTTTTTGCCTAATGTCTCTGATGCAAAGAGGAAAATGCCCTTGGCAGGGTGGAGTAAGGCTGCTGGCAGATTTCAGAGATCCAGCTAAAAACGCAAATAACCTGAGCCCAAGAAGGTGTGGTGCAGCCGAGGGACAATACCAGCAGCACTTGGCACTTTTCCCATACTCTCCTAAGATGCTACTTTATTTCATATGTGGTAATTAACATGTTAATTGCATGTTTCTTGATGTGGAGGATTATGGAGTTTATACCCTTGTAGTTGCAAGGGTAGAGAGAGGAGAAATGAGTCAAGTCTGCTTTCACTGATAAAAGTTGTAGAACTAGAGAAAAAGAGGTAGAAAAATTTGATAAATAAATTGATATATATTTTTATCTTATTGTGCTGTGTACTTTCTGTAGAAGAAAAGAATGGTTGGAGGTTGTGGCATCCAAACAATTTTGCTTATTTATGAAAAAACTAGTCTACTCTGCTGACACCGGAAAGATTTGTTAACTTACCTGTTCTGATTGATATGGGGAGTAGTGGCATTTAGACCATGGGATTATGCATTTGAAAGAAGGAAAATAATAAAATTCTTGCAAGAGTTGGGTTCTCTCTTTTAAGAACTGGGGAGGTTAGAATGTGTCTTTTGTGCTACACAATGTGACGTGTTCAGACTAAATAGCCTGGTTTTACTTGTCCCAAAATTACACCGCAATTAATGACCCCAGCATGCCGTAAAACTGGTAATAGGGAATGTCCAGCACTGTGGAAGAAACATTTGGGAGCAGTAGGTTCCTAAAAGAGGCACTGTTTGGAGGAATGGTATTCATTGCCCCTATATTAGTAGTTCTCTTTTTATTAGGTTGAACACTAAAAATATGATTTTGTTTTTGGCTTCTTTGTTGTCGTTAGTTTGGAGAGTTGTGACAAAATCTGAACTTTAGTGTAGTAGAAGACTGACATTGGTTCTTATCTATGTCAAGAAGAAAAATTCCTTAGTGATTAAGATTGCTCAAATTCTTATTGATTTCAAGTTTTTACATATAAATTACCTGAGAGATGTTTGTTTTTCATTTTACTCTTGCAATTTCCTTTTTTCTGTTTGATGCAAAGTATTTTGTTGCATCTGTTTTGGTTTTTTTTTTTCACCTTGCAAAAACCCTTTCCCAGTTAATCTTTGAAAGACCTTTCCTGAAACATTTCTGCTGACATCCCTCTTTTTTGTTGTATTTTGAAAATTTAAACTCCTACTTATGTGCCTGGAAAAATTTCTGAGGGATTTTCCAAAACAGTAAAACAATTTTTAATCTTGGTACACTTAACGTGGAGTTGCCTTAGACCTGAGTATATGAATGAGGAGGGTGTGAAGTTGTTGACAGCTGGAGACAACTTTGGACCAGCATGAGCAGGATGCTGCTTGGATTAAACTGAAATGGTGAGAGGTTGAGCTTTTCCTTACTTGTTTTAAAGGTGTAGGATTGACCAAATGCACTGTATTATGCAGGGAAGACAGGGGGGAGGGAGGTTGAACCACTTAACAAGTCAGTAATAGGTTACTTTTTAATCCTCATGGCCAAAATTGCTAAGCTTTCAGAAACCTGTGAGCTGCCATGGGTGATGTGACATGACTAAAATGGGACTCCAGAAGCCCCTTAGACTTTGAACTTTATTTCCATTCAGGTTTTGGATGGGAATGAGTAACTCTGTGCTTTAGTTTCATTGTAAACTTTCTTTTGTTGATGGCTCTTTCAATATATTTATCAGATAAAAATGAGGAGTAAAAAGTTTATTTGGTTTTAGGGTGTTGGAATGTGTTACCGCTCTTAGGAATTCTGCCACGTGGCCTGCATCTGCTAAATTACTAAATTAATCCTGTTTATCCACCTTGCTAAGGTAGTGACTAAATCCTGTTCGTGTTCTCAGTGTCATGGATTATATTAGATTCATTTTTCACCTTGTGAAAGGGGACACAGAAAAGGAACACAGAGTTGCTTTTAAAGTGTTGAGATGGTGCATTTTTTGTATTAAAAAATATGAGTACAGTCGTACGAGTCTGTACCGCAGCTCTTGGACAAACTATTTTAAGTGCTCTGTTCCTCTGAAGCTGCTTTGTTGGCTCTTGTAGGACATTGATGCCTGGGAAGAAAAGGGGAGAGGCCAACTCTGCCTCAGTTTGTTCTTGCCTTTTTCACAATGGTGTGTGGCTTGCCTGATCTTGGCCCATTGCAAAAAAAATACCTTGGAAAATCTAATATTAGTCCTTAAAATAGCTTGAAGATGATCTTGATAGTTAAATCTAAGTGTTTGCTAACCTTCTAGCTTTTTAGGGAGGATGTTGTTCAATGAAGCCAGAGCAGTTTTAATCCATGTTAAATAAAGCTGCTGGAAATCTGTCATTCCCAGAGTGTATCTCTTAAGAGTCAGTGAAATTTGAAGTTAGGATTGAGGAATGGTGATGTAATTCTAGTCCTTTTTAAAAGCTTGATGCAGAAATGTATATATTGTTGTGGAAAAATATTAACAGTCCTACAAATGGGTGTAGTTCTTCTGCCTTCCAAAAGAGATCCAGAATAACTGTAGAAAGCAGTATTGTCAGGCTTAGTGCAAGACTTCTGGTTTGTGTGGCTAGCACTGAGATTGGTACTGATCTTAAAGGGAATCATTGGATTCTGGTGCTGTTAAGTGAGGCTTGGCCACCACCCAGCAACTAATGGTGTCACCTTGGCTCAGCTCGACTCAGATAAGGAGCAAAGGTGTTTTTTTTCAAATCCTAATGGAAAAAATATCAAGGTTTTTGTGTGAGCTACTGCCAGCACATCTGGCACTGGACAAGCTCACAGGAGCACTTGTTACCAAGGTGTTTCAGAGCAAAGTGAGGAAGCAGGCAGCTGCTCATGTCTCTTCTGCTGTATTTTTAAATAATTGCATCCAAACATGAAAGAAGTACAGTGTACTGATATGAACAATGCCAAAGAAAAAATTAAATGCTGTACTGATATAAATAGTGCCAAAGAAAAAATTAAAAGCCCTGGTGTCCTTGGATCCCCTCCCTTCTCTCCTTGGAAATCTGTCTTCAGCCTTTTGGTCAAAGCATTTAGCAGATGCTTAGTTTCTTTTAGTGCTTTAGAAGGTGAATCTTTGAAAGGACTCTGCCTTAGGGTTTGCCGGGATTGCATTGTATTCAGCACTGTTAGTATTTGGTTGATATTTAAAGCACTCTTTGATCTTGAATGCCCTGTTCCTCCCTTTCAATGATAACCACGGCTTGTAACAAGCAACAGCCCTATTGCTGCTTCCTTTATCTTTCAGTTTGGTGTTACTTTGTAAAATGTGGAGATTAAAGGGAAAAAATAGTTACTCTTCAGTAGGCCACAGCAATATTCACGTAACCAGTTAACTGCTCGTGCTGTTTGATACCTAATTGTATTCAAGTGCTGTTTTATTCTGGTGTTTGTAGCTGGAGTCCATTCGGGTTTACAGTCTGCTAAATAACACACCCTGGTCCTGCAGGCTGTCATGCTGGTGTGGAACAATGCTGGGATGTGTCTGTCAGTGCCAGACAAAGCATTTTGCTCTAATAAAGGTCTTCTGACACACTGTGGAAGAAGGCCAAGTTACATTTATGAAATTTCTAATTCAAGCAACAATGCTCAGCATTGAAATTGTAGCACAATAGTCAGACACTATAGTACTTACAATGATATCAGCATCTAGTTTTTATAAATGCTTATAGTTGGGTGAACTTCTGGGTGTGTACTGTAGGACATTTGGAATTTGTCAGAGCAGTTTGATGTTGCTTGTCCCACAGTGGAAGGTTTGACTGCAGGTGGTCTCAGGTATCTCTCTGTGGCTGTGGTTTGTCAGGTGGTAAGAAAATCCACCACAAAGCTGTGCTATCTTCCTTTTTTTGTTTTCAGCCACCATCCTAAGTTTTTCCTGTGCCTTAGCAAAAAGGAAATCAGTATTCCTGCTCTGACCTTCTGAGAAAGTTTTCCTCCATTGCTGCTTGACACTCAGTTTTGATTTTGCTCCAGTGACTTGTTTTGTTGAAAGTGCCAAGTTCTTAAAATCCAGAAAATCTCTTCTTGTTTTCTTTCAGGTGTTGATTCAATAGTCAGGTATCTGCAGCTTCTCTTGACCCATCAGACTGTTATTCTGTGACCCAAATCCCCAAGTCCCTCCCACTCATCGATGGTTTCCAAAATTTACTGTAATGGTTCTTAAGCATTTCAGAAATTATCTGTGGAAATATGTTGCAAAAATTTAATGTATCTTCATGATTTTAATGAGGAACTCTGCTAATATATCTTTGATGTGTGAAAAGGTTACTGCTTCCAACAACATAGTCAGTTCTTGGGTCAGTAATTTCCAATCCCTGAGCAGGTTCACTAATGAGAAATACAGGAATGTGGGTTTCTGATCCTGTGAGAGGCTGAGTGTTTTAATTCAGCCCATTCTTAAGCTGTTGTAGATGTTGGACTTTGCTGAAAGAGTCTGGGTGTGGCCATAACTTTTGTTTGCTGTCACTGTCACAAGAGAGGTGGAAGTTTGATGGCACTCTAGAAAGGCCCATAAAGTCACTAATATTGTACCTGTTCAGTCCATGATGGGAAATGGGGGTTTTGTGGGTGTGTGGTGCTGCATGAGTCTCTGAGAATGTACCTTGCTCAACATGATTTGAATGCTTCACCTCTACAAGTAGGAGAAACATAATAAACAATTTCTTCCTCTAGCATGGGGCTGACTCTCATGTGACAGGGCTTTGGGAGGGGATTATTGGATTCAAGGAAATTTAATAAGTTTTGGAGAGTGAGTGTTGTTGGAACCATTCTCCCATAAATAAATTCTGTTCAGCCTTGTGTTGTGACCTGGCTCACAAATAAGTGTAACATTAGATGGTTAAGAACCTTGTTATTTTCCATATTTAAGACTTTCACAGTCAACAGAACTTGTTTCTTTCACCGTTTGCTTTATGAACAGCTGCTGAGCCCACGAGATATTTGAATTAAAACACCCATGTTTCCTTTCACAGGGGAGTTAGGTTACTGCTTCCTTCAACCTTCTTATCCTTGTTATTTCAACCCTGTGCAGCATCCTGCTACTTCATGTGTTGGAGGATACATGCACAGGTTTAGGAGGGAACAGCTCTGTTACACAATGGGCAGGGAGAGGGCTAATGAGAAATGGGTGAAAAGAAAGGAGAAGGATCAAAAAGCTTTTTTTTTTTTTTTCATTTTAGACTGTTTTGCTGTTTGTAGAATATTTGACTTAACCTTTTAAGTGGTTGAACTGAACTTCCAGTTCAGTGACATGTGATAAAGTACATGATGTGTCAGATGCAGGACTGGTAATAAAATTAGGTGATTTTTTAAATTTGTTGTTGGTAAAGCAAAACAAAAAAACCCAACCCCAAACTAAAAGAAAAAAAAACCCAAAACAAATTACCTCCCTCCTAAAACTAGAACAAAAAAGACCAAGCTGGTAATCTTTTAGTGCCTGTTAATATTAAAGAGCAAAATGCTTAGCTGGCCTGTTAAAAGAGTTCTTCTTAACCCTTCAGAACTGCATGTGATAAGAAAAAGATTATAGATTAACTAAGTACTTTAAATTGTCTTTAACTTTGACTGACTACAAAAATGTGAGTAAAACCTTCCAAACTGGGTAGAGGTGTACCAGGACATGCATCCTTGTTTTTTTTCCCCTCCTGAACAATTGCATCCTTCCAGAACTTGTGACATTCCCAACCTGCACATGTCAGTACAACAGAAAAGTGTGTGCACAGTGTTTATTTACAGCTTTATGAATTTCAGGGACGGTTTATCATGATGATATTGTGACTGAATATGGAGTCTGATTACTTCCTGGGAAGTGCAAGAGTGCAGCCTCTGACCTCAAATTGTCAAATGTTAATGGGTTAAATTTGTGTTGCTGGAAATGTTTTATAGCTATTGCAAAACAGTTATTATATAAAATTAATTTTAATGCTGTGCAATTAATTTAACTTTTGGCAGAGTTTAACTCCATGGAATTTCTAGTTCAAGTGCAACAATTCTATTGTATCTGGTTTATGTATATTTATAAAGGTTTCACTAGCAGAGCTATCTATATATAGTACCTAGAAAATTCCAAGATGTGTATTTGTGCTGATGAATATAGGAGTGAATTTAGGTTAGCAGAGCAAGACAACTGGTACAACTTAGAGTTGTGCCCTTAACTTCTGTAATTACAGATTTCTTTTCATGTGCCCTAAATTGAAGTGAACTGTAAGGATAGATGTAACACTATACACATGGTCGCATGTGCTTTCTACTATGTAGCTTTGCATAAAGAAAACTGTGTGACAAATGCCTTATCAGAAGAGGGTTAGGCAACACTGCATGTCCTGTAGTGTCCTTAGGCAGACCTGTGTTAAGAGTTTCTTGTAAAAGTTGGTTATTCTAGGCATAGACAGATCTTCTGGCCTACATAAAATGACTGCTTACCCTTCAACCTGTGCTCTTTTTCTTGCAGACCTTTCAGCAGCACAGAGAAAATTTGCCCATTCTCTGAGAGACTTTAAATTTGAATTCATTGGTGATGCAGAGACTGATGATGAAAGATACATAGGTAGGTAAGAAATGACTATGAGTGGCTATATTTTGTCAATGCCATCCTGCAACATGATTAAACTTTCTTTGTATTATTTTATATTACAGATGCATCACTTCATGAGTTTTCAAACTTTTTAAAAAATCTTGAAGAACAAAGAGAAATTTTGGTGAGTTGCAATTAAAGATTTAAAAAGCTATGCACATAGCAAAGAAATCAACATTAGGTGAAATTGCTTTCATTGCTTTGTTAGTATCGCTGACTTAACAGTGGGAGCAGCCTCTGGCTCTGTAGTCTAGAGTAGAGACAACAATTTGTTCTCATTAAAGAAGAAATCTGTATGGTAGGGATGGATAAATATGAGTTGGTTTAAAATAGTCATGCCCAGGTTAATTATGGCTGGGATGAATGGGAAAACCACCATAAGTTTGTTCACCATTTCCAGTAAAAAGCAAAATGAAAGAGTTAATGCTGCAGCAGGGGACACTCAAGTTTTGGCAATTGGCCAGCTTTGGATCCAGGATCTCTGTAGTTCTGGCTTCAATGCTTTTGTGGATCTGGGATGCAGTCTGTTGTATTTATGAAGTAGCAGACTTAGAAACCTTTACCTTCTATTTGAGCTTCAGTGAGAGGTTGGAGCTGCAGACAATTGCTCTGTTGTGTAAAAGTTCTCTGTTCTTTGTTCTGTTGCCTGTGATTGCTTGGGGTGTAATTAGTGAATTATGGCTCACGTTGGCTGCATGCAGAGCAGGGGCTGAGAGCTCTGCCAAACACCTTGCTACCTGGCTTTCCTGACTTTTCAGAAGATGGGGGTTTCCTTCTCGATGGTTTCTTTCTGGTTCTTCTCAGCAGCTGCGTGCCCAGCTTTTGTTTCAGAGCAGTGATTCATAGAGCAGTTGCTGTGTACCCAGTTTTCTTCTGAGTCAGGCCAGACTCTCCATCTGGGACATGAGCTTAGATCTGACATGATAGCAATTGCATTTCTTGGTATTTGACATGTGATGATATCTTTGCCTTCCTGGAAATCAGTGATCCCTTGGCATCACTGAGAGGAAGCTGAGACTAATCTGCTGTCTTCCCTGCTTCCTTCTGCCAGAAGCTGTGCCTGCAGTGCAGGATATGTAGATAAGTGATAAAAGAACTTGTGAAAAATTCTTTTTTCCATGTTTCTCTTTCCAGTCCTGGTCCCAGTAATAGTCATTGTTCCTTGTAAGTGGTGTGTTCTGTTCTGGTAAGCTGTTCTGGAACTACATTCGCGTCTGAATTAGGGTCAGTGTGGTTCTTCACACTTTCCTAAAAACTGTCTCTGCATAGGAGAGACACTTTTTCAATATTTTGAGCTGTTTTGCAAAATTGTAGAGATTGGCTCAAGTATGTTTCAGTACTTCTTTTGCTTTTCATAATTCTACAGTATAGTCTTTACTCTGCTTTTTCCTGTCATCCATAACTGTACTTTATTTTATTGAATTGCACAAATCTAATTAATGAAAATCTTTAGGAAGTTTTATAATGAAAAATACTTAATGAGCTGCCACATTATTTTGATGTCAGGCTTTTGAGGGATGACTTAACAATTCCATGGCACATTTTAGTGACTGTATCAACAGCTCTTCAGCAGGGATAGATCACCACCACAGCAGGCTGTGCAGAATCCAGTGCTGTCTGTCTGGATTGTAAAACACTTCCATTGTTCAAACTGAATGCCATGAAACTGTATTAACTTACTTTTTTGGTATGGTGCCCATGCTTACACAGAAGGTGCTATCATACTGAAAGCTAACTTGTGTCAGTTTCTTGATTGGAAAAGGATGAAATGCAGTTTTTGTTAGAACTGTGACTGATGAAAAACAGGGAGCATAAATTGTAATGGGGAAGATATTTATTACCAAATGGAAACAGAATATATTCTCTGAGTTACCAGATGCGTGGCCTTTTTATTTCATCTGTAGCCTAGCAAATGTTATGTATCATTTCTGGAGTGAGCTTATGTAACAATGGCCATAAGTTTCTGAGAAAATGATTGTGTGGTGACTGGAAAAGATAATTTCCAGCATCTGCTCCTCTGACTATTTTTTTTTCTTTTTTGACTTCTCAGTGGATGTTTTAACAGTGGCATGAGCTGTAGAGATACTCCCATGGAGAATATTAGGACATGTTGCATTCACAGATGTTTGGAATGAGGTCAGGGATCCAAAGACTTTCCATTAAGATGCAAAGTATATAGCAGCATTTTTTTTTTTCAAAAGCCCTCAGTCTTTGTTAAGAATGTTCATTATTAAGCATTTCACCTCTTACTATTTTGAAGACAACCAGAGGATTTTGGACCACTGTCTTCAGTGCCAATGTATAGTTAAACAGATAGGCAAATTTCAGGCCCATAAAGTTATATTAAAGAAATCAATGAATAATTACAGGACAAAAGGCATTTCAGACACTGCTGTGCATTTTGGTTTTTTAGATACTTGAGAAAAGGGTTCTTTTTTTCAGAACTGCATTGTAAATGAAACAAATTTCCACTTAAAATACATTCTAGACTCAAAGTAAATGCTCATCATCTCCTCTTCTCATGGTTTTCTGAAATTGTAGTGAATCCAGAGTCCATAAAACTTGCTGTCAGTGTTTACAATGAATGATGACCAGAAAGGTAAATTTATCTGGTGCATACTTATTTGGTGGATATTATTTCATTCAGATGGGATCTTGCACTTCATGGTTTCACCATTTCTCCCATCTTTTTCAGAGGTGAAATTATATTCCAGGTGTCAAAGGATTTAGTTCCATATGAAAAGGGAAGTTGGCAATAATCCAAACATTTCACTGAAATTATTACAGAGTGGTCAATAAAAAACCAAATTACATCTTTCTGTAGCGCTGTAGCTTGGTGATACTCCCCAGGGCAGAAATAGATCACTTTGTCCCTGAGAATATTCTGGAAATTATTTTTAGATATTGAGGGTGAATGGAGTTGTAGGACATAGTTTCTGCTCCTTTGGCACTGCAGAAGTGCTGTGGATGTTCAGGGATGACAGGGAGCTTGGCAAGGTGGTAGGAAAAGGTGGGCTGAGCAAGGCCCAGCATGGTGATGCTCAGATGCTCTGTCTCAGTACCCAGCTGTTCCTCTGCTTGCCAGGGAGAGCACCAAACCCTCCCTCCCAGCCCCACTTTTCCTGGCAGCAGAAAGGAGCTTTGATTCTTGTGAGGGACTGAGAACAGCAGGTTCACTGTCTGCCCCCATTTGAGCTGTGGTGGTGAGCAGAGAAGCGTTACCTGGTTAGACTGTGCTTGTTGGTCCTTTCCTTCACACCTCCCTTTCTCCATCCCAGCTACTCCTAAACAACCAGCTTGCCCCTAATTAGTTTTCCCTGTTGATTCCAGTCTTGCTAAGTCATAACCAAATTTGATAGCTCTTGCATTGTTCCCTCAGTTATCTTGGCAGTGCTTGGCACTGCTGCTGTGGTCAGCTTGGTATGCTGGCTTTGAGTGCTTTCCTCCTTGGAGTTCCTCTGTCCTCCTTGGAGTTTATCTGCTTCTGGAGTTCACATGATTCTTGTCAAGAGCTGGTCTAACCTGTTCTTAAAAAAGTTACAGGAACATGGATTTCTCTTTATTCTGATATTTAGTCTACATTTTTTTCACCTCCTGTTCACACTGAGTCTCCTTTGCTACAAGTTAAGCTGGGAAACATTTGAGAATTTTTCTGCAGTAGTCATGGAATAAAACTGATCACTTTTCCTTCATAGTGGTATTTTTATGGTTACCCTTTCTAAGTGGTGTTTTGCATCTGTATTTTTCCGTGTTCATTTTAATTACACTGTGTTTAGACCTTCTATCTTTTATGTTAGAATTACTGCTTCCTCCTCCTCTTCTTGCTTTTAAGTTGCTGCTATATTTGCTCTTCTACCGTCCTTTGGGACCTTGTTTGCCTATCCCTTTAGTTTGCTTTGCTGACTTCCTAAACTGTTCTGAAGCAAAGCCCCTCCTGACTTGAATGCAGTTAATACTTCTGTTGTGTAATGCAGGAATACCTCTAATGGCTCTTAAGGAGTGCTTACTCCCCTGAAGGCCTGTTTTCCCCCTTTGTTGGATAGTTTGCTGTAATTTAACAGAGGTTTTTTTCCCTTCTGGAGATAATTAAAATCTGTTGTCTTATACACCATCATTGATTTGACACTCATTTCAGTTCAATAATGGTTTTATAGCTTCCTTCCTCTCTCTTTTCAGATACATATGAAGAACTTCTTTTCCTTAGGCTTTTTTTTTTTTTTTGCTGCTGCCAAATAAAATGGTTTTTACCTTCTTTCTAATTTTGCCCCTGCACACTCATCTATTTTCTTTTCACTCCATTACATTTCTCTTTGTATAGGATTTCTGATACAATTATATTCACCTTCTATTCCCTGTGATTTCCCAAGGCAGTATAAATAAGTTGTTTTACTTTGATACATTCTCTTCTTTTTCCTGCTACATTTTTCACACACTTCTATCCCTTCAGATGTCCTAAGAGGAAAGGTACTATGCAGCTATATTTTAAAGTCGTTTTCCTCCTTTTCATTTTTTTTTTTAGAAAAAAAAAGGGCTTGTTCTTTTCCCATGGGTATCTTTGCAATTTTGGCCTCTGAAAAAATTCATTTGCATTCTTTGTCAGTTTTGCCAGCTTGGCAGAATCGAATTCAGATTAGCATCTCTGAAAAGCAGAGTTATTCCTGGCATATATCAGGAGCACAAGAAATGGTTTCTCTATGGATTTTTAAAGAGATATCCCAGTGAGATCGCTCTTTTAGTCTTTCTTTTATTTCCTCTTAAAAAAAAAAAGGGGGGGGAGAGGGTTTCTCAGTTGTGCTTTCACAAGTTAAAAGACACTGTAAACTTTCAAAGGTATACACTCCAAAGTTTAAAGATATACTTTAAGTAATCTGTACACATATGTACATTTACTTATTTATTCTTACTTAAACTCCCTCTTATGATAAGATATGGAAGTGCATGAGTATTTATTTCACAGGTGAAGTGCTCACTTAAACACACAGTGTTCTGAATAGCCAACTCTGTTACCTTTTGTCCAGTGACTTTTGTGTCTGGATCCAATTCAGCGGCTGACTCTGCTGTGAAGATGGTGGTATTAATTTTTCTAATCTTTTCTTTGGCACTCTTCATGCAGTATTTAAGGGTTTGTAAATCTTAATCTTGCTTGACAGTAATCTGAAGAAATCTGTGTGAAGGAGCAATCAGTTGACTCACTGATCTGGAGTAAGAAAGTATCCAGTAGTCTTAGATGTGTGATGCATTCAAGATCTGTTCAACAAGAGTTCAAGGCATTAGGTAGTGCTCCATATGTTCAGATGCTTTTAAGTCTGCTGACAGTGCAAACTGCTAAATATATCTGCCAAGACAACGGAAAGGACATAATTGTTGACCACTTCTGAAAAATTAGGCTGCCAGCAGTACACTGAATATTTCAGATGCAGAGATAGAGGCACAGATGAAACAACATGTCTCAGGAACAGCATTTGAATACCTTAATTGCAGCATCTACAGTCTTTTCTGTGCAATTTTTCTAATTTAATAAAACATTCTCCAGTTTTAGAATCAAGCAGAACAACTGCTGCCATATCTCATTGCCCAGCCTCCCCTTTTCCTCTGCTGGACATGAGACCAGATGACAATCCCGTAATTATCAGAATATGGAACATGAAGGTAGAACAATGAGTATTTCAGCCACATCTTACTCTGATTTGGTGGCTTCTGACATTGAATGTTTCATTTATTTGTTGGGTTTTGAATGTCACATACAGTCTTCTGAAATAGTTTTGTGGGTTACATATGAACTTGCCCACATCAATCTATAAACCAAAGATGACTTGCCTGTACAATAGAAAAAATAAGTTCAAAACCAGATCTGGGTGTGTTCCTCCCACCTCTGAGTGAACACAGCTGACAAGTCCTGTTACCACTGGCTTCCTCTTCCAGATAACTCTGTGGTCTCACATGCATCAGCATCATTCACTAGAGAATTTTCATTCTGTTAGTTCATCATTGGGAAATGTTTGGAATTTGCATTGTAAAGCTGTCACCAGTTTGGATTTTGCTGGTTGTTAATAACAGCACTGTTTCTTCTGGAGGAAAGCGCTGACAATTGAGCAATTCATTCTTGACTCAATACTGATGCCGTTGTTTGCTGCTGGACTTCTTGACTTTCAGAGACATCTTTTTGCTCAGTGATGAGCTTTGCCATGCACCAAGAAAATGGGAATTATGCATTTTTCTTTTCTGAGCAGTCTTTTTGCTTGGTCAGGACATACAATATCTATGGTACAAAAACCAGACCATGTTCTGGTGTGTTGGTGTTTGCTGAGGCAAGGCCTTCCTTAGAGGAGTTATCCCCAGCTTTCCTTCACTGCAGATGGGGAAAACTCGTTGTTTGCAGTGTGTGAAAGTCTGTTTCTCTTTATTTTGTTTTCTTGTTTGTTATGATTATGGCTTTGTAGTATTTTTCTCTTTATAGTGGAATGTATTGCATAAGAATAAACTTACTCAGGAGACAGGACTATTAAATAGTTTTCAGTAAATAATCTTTACTAAAACCTACTGTCTATTTAATTATCTTTTGTTTAAAAAAGGAAATTGTGTATTGTTTCCTTATGATACCAATCTGATTTTAGAGGCCAGCAGTTTCATGACAAGGAATTCAATGAGGGCAACATTTCAGAGTAGGGCACAGCACAGCAGATGGATCATAGGAGGCCCTTTTAGTTGTCTGTCCTTAAGGTGAGTCATGAACTTCCAGCAGGTGAACAGGAAACAACTTTTCTGTAGAAGGGTGAACTCATGAGTCCAGCTGTTGAATTTCCTGCAAGGCAAGGCTGCTGCTTGTGAAGGAATTAGGAAGTACAGAGCACAGGATTCTGCCTGTATTGAAGCTTGTGAGGCAGTGGCTCAATGGTCTAGGAAATTCCCCTTGGAACAGTTTGAGAAACTTGTCTTCCTGCCAAACCCTGAGGGCTATTTCTCTGGAACACCTAAGAGGGAGGTGATGTATTTTGTTACAGATGCCTCCTGGTGCTTCAACAAAATATGTTGTCTGTAGGTGAGGTGTATCACTGGTCCCCCTGGCTCTCTTGTTACCAGATGTTTTCCTGCACGGCAAATGAATCCACAGCAATGGATGTCACTTTTTTTTTAGAGCTTCTGCACACATGCAAAGATACACAAGTATTAATGTGCTGTGAGACCTCCTTAAAAATCCTTTAGTCTATGTACTGCAGGCCTTCTAAAAACCAAAAAACTCCTATGTCTGTATTCCCTATGTGTGCCTGAGGCCCTTTCAGTGTCTAATATCGTAAAGCTACAGGTAAAGCTCTAGAGCAGGGAGAAAATCCAGAAATGTTTATTAGAAGAAAACTTGATTTGAAAACAAAATAATGAGCCTTGGGGGTAGTTTGCACTGTCTGCAGTCATCAGTGCTCCAGGTGAATGGAAAACCAGTGCTGAGGTGTGGTTATAGAGAGACACCTCTGTCTGTAGGGCTGGCAGGGGTGTTGGCTGTGCAGCTAACTGGGGGCATGTGTAACTGTAAGAGCAAATCATATTCTCGTGGGAAAAGAAAGAATAGAGATTCAGGCTTTGCAAATAACATCTGATGTTTTCAGTAGTGGAATTGTATCTGCAAATTTTAATAGTACAGGGTTTAAGGCATAGGTCTTAATGCTTTGAGAAATTTCAATAGCAAATCATTATATGAAGTAGGAAAGCTTTTTGGGGAAAATAATATTCTTTATATATTTTTCTCTCTTCCAACATTGGAAGTATCAGAATTGGCTTTTTTTTTTTTTTTTTATTAGGCTCAGATTTTCTTAGGGAAAACACGACCATATCCTCTGTAAGTAGAAGAGCTGCTGTTGTGGCATATATCTTTATTGGAAAGTGAACTTCTTTATCTAGCAGCACTGTCAACTATTTTGTTATTGAGTCTCTGCTAGGTATGTCTTCCTTTCTGCCTTCTCTGTTGCACTCACTAAGGCAAAGCTTCCTTCCCAGATCTGGTTTCATTGACACTTGCTCTGTTTCATGGGCTTTGCCTTACTGACATGTTGGCCTCCCTCATAGCTTTGTCGAGGGACAATCAACAATCCTGCCTGACTACAAAGAAATCTGTCCAGTTGGTATGCTCAGAAACTAAACCCCCTCCTTTATGCAAGGCATCCAATCTGCATTCCAGTTCCCGAGGTGGAATTGGGAACTCAGCGTTCCTGTGTTGCATTGCAGGCTGCAGGAAGGTGTATGTTTATGACTTAATTTTTCTTCTTTCTCACTAAACCTTTTTTTTTTTTTTTTTTATGGGAGAATGCATCAATTCAGACTGTAGCAGAGTCAGGATATGTATTTGCCTCACCACCAGAGTTGTTGATGAGCAGTGTGCAATTTCCAGTGCTTCCAGTAAAGGCTGAGCTCTAATGATGTTTTTAGGCTGAAGGCTGGGAGGACAGTGCTGCATTCGTCTAATAACAAACTTTGATTAACTTAGGTTGGTTTAACCTTTTTAGCCACTGAACTTTGAGGAGAGCTCTTGTGGGTTGCTACTCCTTTACAGGCTGTACAAGCAGCCTTCCTCTTCTGCAGTATAAACCTGCTTGTGCCTGGAAAGGGAGTGGGAACTTAGAGAACCTGCTCCTGCCTGCTGCAGGAGAAAGCAAGAGGAGCACTGAATGCTGGTGCCTGGTGTTCTCTGTCAGATAACAGTACATAGGAGGAGGTGTTGGTGGAAGCAATTTGTCCTTAAACATCTGTACTCTAACCTTTTCTGGGAAGGGAAGAAGTGACAATCCAAATGGAGTCATCTTGTGGAGTGCCACTGACTGCGCAGTGACCTATTGGGTCTTGCTGACCTGACTGAGGAAGTATCCAGCAGCTGTGAATGAGCTTGCTAATGGATTTACCTGTGCCTTTGAGGGCTGCAGTTGGAAAGAGAGGTTGGGGCCCCTTAATCTATGATCTGTACAACTTCTCTGCTGAGCAAGCGGGGTTCTGTAAAGGCATCTGAAATAGACATACACAAAGCTGACAGCATGCTTCAGGATGTGGGAAATGTTGGATAGAGTGATCTTCTGAGGTGCTGATGGCACTGATGACTTTACTGCTGCTGTTGCCAGGTTTATGTTCAAGTTCAGTTAATTCTTTGACCTTTCTGTAGGTGCTGCAAACAGAGCAGGACTAGCCTGAGCAGTCTGGGACTGTCTGCCCGGGACATGTGCGCACATTGGGTTAAACATTTCTGGGCATTCCTGAAACTCTGACATTCACAAAGCTAGTTAAAATTCTGTTACCTGAGACATGACCTTGTTAGCTTGGTTCACTTATGACTTGTGTGCCACAGTTTGCCTGCCAGATATAATTGAATATATATTTGTTTCATGTAGGTTTGGATAGATGAGAGGTGTAAAAAAATGGATTTTAAAATGTCGTTTCAAATAGTACATTTCTGTCATAATCTGTCAGGATTAGAGAAGAAGAGGGATGAAAATGAATGTAAGAGTCAAGACAGAAGTTGAAAAAGGAAGGAACATCTAGTTTCATATTAATCAACTTAAATGCCTAGTTTAACTTTTGCTGGAACTTTTCCATTTTAACATGATTCTAGTTCTGAAGAAAAGTACAAGTGATAATTACAAATATATTTAGGTAATCCCTTGCTTGTTTGCTGATTTTTTATCTACAGTTTTAAAAAAAGAGTTGTTTTAAGTTTCCGAGTTATAAATAAGCTAAGAATGAATAGCAGTGAAAATAATTTCTTTCTATAAATAATAATACATCTTTTTTGTAATTTTTCATGACAAGCATGGATTCTGTGTACTGGAAAACTGCAGGAATGAGTCTCTATTTAATCTTGTATTGGAGGTATTTTAATTATGAGCTTGGTCAGTCAGAAGAACATCTCTGTAATTCACTGTTGAATTTACCAGTCTTGTATTCGTATATATGGCCTGGTATGAAGCTCTGTGAGAATGACCAAAGCTCTGCAAAACGTCACTCCACCCAGAAGTAATCAAGAGTCCTGTTATTTAACCCAGGCACAGAAAGCAAAGGGGGTGACAAATCATAAAGTACCTTCATGGCTGGCACTTGGGGATACATCTGTTAACAAAAGTCTAAGTTGTCCAAAATGAGAAATGTCTTTTTTGGAAGGAGGGGAAGCTTGTTTTTCTTTTAATGAAAGAATTACTGACATATCATCCCACTGGCAGCAGTGGAATCTGCTTGTTGGCAGTTGCTGAAGAGAACATCCCATTTTGATTTAAAGATTATTTTCTGCTTCAAACAAATTCCTGTAGTGGTTCCCATGGTTAATACTCCACAGGAGTAGCAGGACAAGTGATTTACAGCTCTGCTGTTTTATGAAACACAGCCTTTTATGTGTATATTTTTCTTTATTTTGTATTTTTCCTTTGTTACATCAAGGTGCTATGGTTTTCTTTGATTTGGACTTTGTGTTCAGCATACATTCAATGCGTGTTAACCTTACACTTTTTTGTGTAAATGTTCAAACATCCAATAAGCAACTTGTCATATTTGTTAATTATTTTTAACCCTCTAACCATGTGAGTGTTCAGTTGTTACCTCTAAATGCTTTGAAATTATTCCAGGAAGTGTGGTGCTCTACCTCGTGGAAGCTTGTGCCGTCCTCTCTGAGTTTTCTTCCGAGGAGTTTTCTCCTTCACTTTGTTAGAACAGAGAACAACTTAAAGTTTTCCACTACAGAAGGACTGATTGTGGGGTTTCCAGGCTCTCCACTCTGACTTGAGAGTTCTTTTCCTGTTGCTCCCAAGGGTGCACTGAAGGGTGCTTTAAAATGGTTTTGGCAAAGTCAGGAGCTGGATGCAGAGGGAGGTTTTGTGCTGAGAAAACGCGCTCTGAAGTTAGGATGTAGCTGTTCTGTGGGTGACTGTGCAGCACCAGTTTGGCCCAGACTTGCCAGCCCTTTGGGTTTCCAGTTAGCTGCAGGTTGGTGTGCTGTGCTGGCCCTGCAGACATGTGGGTTGCTGTGGTTACAGTGAATTGGCAGCATGACTCCCACAGTAATCCTTCATGGCTGCAGGCATGGGCGGGAGCAGCTCAGATTTGTGTTGCGCCAGATCTCGGGTACATCCCTGTGTGTTTCATGATAAGGATTTTCTGAAGTGTTCCAGAAGGCCGGTTTAAGCCTGTGATGTTTTATCTGAAGATTTTCGCTCTAAAGGGAGGGGAAAGGGGAGGAAAGAGAGAGAAAGTTTGTGTTGTATGTTAGGGGATTCCAGGGAGCTCTGCCTGAACTCGTGGCCTCCCAGCCCAGTGGCTGTGCTAAGCCCAGTGCTGGGCATGATTTGTTCTGTGGGTCTGCCTTAGAACAGACCAAAAGGTCTGCTCCACCTGAAATGCTCTTGCCATCTTTTCCATGCTGCTGCTGTGTTCAAGAAGTACCAGCCTTTCCTGAAAGTTGAGATTTTAAATTCTTTAAAACTTTTTTATTTTTTAATATAAAATATTTCAACAATTTTAATAAACGTTTTTAAAATTCGAAGTCTTGTTTGCGCCAAATGGAACTCTGCTCCATCTTCAGGGAAATTTCATGTGAATTAGTAGCTGCTCAGATTTAATAAGCTACAGTTTTCTGTTCTGTGATGGAATGTTGTGTCCTCCTTTTTTCTTTTTGCAATGGCCATGAAACTTTATATTGTAAGTGCACTGGTGGATGCTCACCCAGTCATCTCAATAAACCTCTTGTTTATTGGCTTTGCACCTCTTTGATTTTATAATTTAGCTTAAGGTCTTATTAATGTACTTAAGTGTGGTAATATTTGGAGATTTATATGAATGCCTAGTGGCTTTAACTGTCTTAAAAGATTATTGTTTGCTACTCACTAGTCTATTCCACAGTTGTCTGTAGTGCTTCTTGTTGCAGAAATGTTTGAATCCCCCAAATGGAGCTCATTTGTCCTCTGTGTCATTCTGGTGTTCAGTCACTGAGGCCTTCAACCTGATCTGCAAGACTGCCACAAATGAAGCAGTTGCAATTTTGGGTGCAACCTGGAAATTTCTGAAATTTTTGCATTTGTTTTAATTTAATTTTCCTGATAGTGGATTGAATTAAGAAATTTTGTAAGCTTGAATGAACTCTGATGTGATTTTTTTTTTTTTTTTTAGTTAGAAGTTTTAACTTGCATGCTTCTATTATTTTACCTCAGAGCTTCCTTGCTTTTTACTTTTTGTTGCTGATGCTGATGTGACTCATCAATCTGGCTACAGAAACCTAACCCATGCTTTTTTTTCTTCAGGCAATCAGTGTTACTGAAACTCTGATCAAACCTTTGGAAAGATTTAGGAAAGAGCAGCTAGGAGCTGTAAAGGTTTGTCCCTCTTTTCCTTTATAAGTTTGTTTTATTTCTCTACTTGGATTGCATTTTAATAATGACATGTAATTGGCAGAAACATACTATTGTTTATGCTTCATTTGTTCACGCTTTTTTTTTGTTTCTACTTTGAGAACTTGCTTCAGAAACAAATGGAATGTGTCAAGAAGAGAAGAATGTGTCCTTTCCCTTCCTTCTCCCCACCTCCCTTATCTCCTGTGTCTGTAATAGGAAGAATTCTGCTAACAGCCTTCCCCCCCTTCCTAATGGGTAACCCTGTTCTGCTTTGTATTTGCCTGCAGTTGCACAACCAAGGGCTGAAAAATATTAACTACCTAAAGGAGCTCACTCATCCATATGCTTTTAACTACATTTTTGCCACCTGCAAGCGAGAATTACCTTTTTTTATTTTTTTGTTTTGAATAAATGACTCTCTGGCTCTGTATGCGTGGGAATAATAGGGATGAAGAGGCTGAGGACAAGATCTCATTGAAAGTATTTTTGATAAAAGCATTTGGTCATTTTTTTTAAGATTGTCACAAAGTTGTGAATATTAAAAAGAAAAGCTAAGTGAAAATCATGCATTAAGTACATACTAGATTTGGATAAAAGTAAGAAGGACAGATTTGTGTCTGTCTGCCTTCCTTGGGGTGAGAAATTTAAGTGCTTATTAAAAAAAAAAGGCAGAAAAGAAAGAAACCAGCATTTTATTACAGTTTTCTGTTGTAAAACTAAATACATTTTCAAAATACCTGCATATGGTTTATTTTACAATTTCATGTCTTCATCACCAGTGATATTTAGTGATGTTAAGACAATGTTTCACTTATGAGAGCACTGTGCATTTTGACTTTGGCAGGAATGATTAACATGTCTGCATATGATTTCAGTGTTCATGAACTGAAAATGCTCTGTGGATCATAAATCCTTTCAGTTCAATGGTACAATGAGCTTTGTACAATTTTATGGACTTGAGAGAAGCATATTAGGTGACCCAACCAACGCACAATAAAAACTTGGTCTGTAGTATAGCCAGTCTTGCAAGGAAAGAGAGAATTTTTTCTCAATGTAACCCATTGTCATAGAACCAGCTGTGTAATGAATGCGTTATTTCAGCAGTATTTTTGCTGTTAAAGAATATTGCTGGTTTTGGGGTGAGAACTAAATCTTTAAGTTATCTCATATCTTCACTCATTTCCTAGTCAGAATTCTCTTCCTGATCCTTCTAACACAAATTAAATTCACAAAGCCTACTTCTCCCATTTTGTTTGGATGGATGTTTCTTTCCTTGTGTCCCTGCATACTGTTTCTGTGAAGCTGTAGCTTTTATTTCTGATCAAAACTTTTTTTTTTCAGAATTCTGTCAAAAAAAGTCGTTTAAACCTTTAAATAGAAGTCTTACATAATTGTGTAATGTTTAAATAAAAACCCTCTAAAATATTTAGCTCTTGGAATATTCTTAACTGAATATTTATTCAATATAATCAAAACACTGACATTGGAAATATAACTCTGCTTAGCTCTGAAAACCAACCCATGGCATCTAGTGGTGAAATATATCTGCGACATTTTGTAGTATTTGCTTTAGGAAAGATCTATGCTCTACCATTAAAAAATAAAAGTTGAATCTGCTGCCTTAGATTTTTTTCTGTATATTACATCCCTTTGCTGATGAAATGGTCTGAGTTAAGCTGAAGAAAAGGAAGGGGAAGAAAGTTTAGCTTCATAGAGCTGGAAGCTGAGACACTTACTGAATTACCCCTTATTGAAAGTTGTTGCTGCACTAATCCCAAACTATGTGTGTAAAGTTTCTGGCTTTGTCTGTTAAGAAGTTGAGAACTCTTTTTTTTGTGGGGGGCGGGGGAAGGGGCACTCAAATATTCACCACATCAATGGAAATTTTACTGGTATAAACACAGAGATTCACCTATTTTCCTGCACTTTGTTCCTAATCCCCCATGTTGCTAATATGTTATCTCTAATCACCCTGATACTATATGCATATGTTCATGTTTCTCAGTCGATAACAAATATTTTTTAAGATTCATTTTTTTAAAAGAAATTGTGAGTGTCAGAGTGGGGGAAAAAATTCTGGTAGAAGTCCTTGCTGAGAAGCAAGCCTAAAGAGCCTCTTTAATGTACTGCCATCTTCAGAATCTGATGGTTCGGAGAGCAAAAATGTGTGTCTCTTGTAATATAGTACATATAGTAGTGTTCAAAATGAAAGGTTAAGAGGAGAAAAAAAGAGCAATTATGTCTGTAGAGTTTAACCAGGGGTTTGGTTAGAATACATCTATATGTGATTTCAAATCTACAGATGAGGAAAAATATTTTAATTTAACTAGTATCTTTCTGATGATTAAATCTGCCAGTTCTTGAATATGTAGTTAAATACTTGATTTTACATATTTGAGGTTGTTTTCAACTGCAATTAGATATGCTAAAAGTAGCTTCAAAACTGGTTGGTTGAATTCATGAATACTGATTTTTGCATTAATGCAGAGGAACCGAGGAATCAATTTGTTTCACAATATTTTCTACTAAATTAGATTCAGAAACTCAGATTTCCTACAAAAAGTAATGACTGTCCCTCTTCTAGTACATTGCTTTTGGTGGTCAGAGAAATAGTTTTGCATTGTGCAAATGATATTCCTACTTGTATGTGAGAGTTTTTTCTTTTGATACCGTGATATTAAGTTTTATGGATATTTTTTCTTTTTTTTGGGGGTTTTTGTCATGGGCACAATAAAACTCTGGTAGAAATAGGAATTCAGCACTGAGGTTGTTGTATAGCTTTAAAATGAAGAAATCCTATGGAATATAGAGGTGTATTTCCTTTGGGTTTCGAGCTGTTGGAATTTCTCCCTTGTCAATTTTAGAAAGTTATTTTTTCAGTGAAACTGATATTTCCATGTGATGCCTTTTATTCAAAAACAAGGTGGTCTGGATGATGCCTGAAAGTAATGAAAAATGCAATAAATCAAGAAGAAGCCAGGTTTTTTCTTTCTTAACTTAGAAGATGTAAGCATCTGTGTGATAAGCTGCACCGTAATGATGCAATGGGATTTCATTCCAAGTTAGCCTTTAAATTAATTTTTAAAATGAGATGGAGCATATTTTTCTCTGCTTTTTGGAGCTATGATTTTTTTTCCTCTTTCTTCCTGATGAACTAGAATTTTAGCAGAAGAAAAATAATAGACTTTTATATTGACACAATTGCTACTTTGTTTCTGCTTCTAGGAGGAAAAGAAGAAGTTTGATAAAGAGACAGAGAAGAATTACAGTTTGTTAG
The DNA here is from genome assembly GCF_035770615.1 of Melospiza melodia melodia. NCBI lineage: Eukaryota > Metazoa > Chordata > Aves > Passeriformes > Passerellidae > Melospiza > Melospiza melodia. The sequence goes on from NC_086198.1 coordinate 29,571,925, forward strand.
AAAAGCATTTGAATTTATCAGCTAAGAAGAAAGAGCTTCAATTACAAGAGGTATTGTTGCCTCTCTTTTTTAATGCAGGCTGGAGACTTTGGGATAGGTAAATATACTTCTGCAAATGCAGAAACAGCATTCTCAGTGGTAAAACAAAGCCATTTTCTCATCTGGAAATGTTGGTGAGAAAATCAGTATTTGCTGAACTTAGTTCCTCCACCATTTTCTGAATCAAGGGTTTTGTGTGTATGAAGCACTGAGTCTCATGTCATTTTTATATATAATTGGGGAAGAGGGAAGTGCAAACATAATGTGAAAAACTCTAAATTTCTTACAAGGCTTTATCATTCATGTAATTGCATTGCATTGTGAGTATTCACTGAATGTCCTGTGCTAACACTTGCAGCAGAGGACAGCAAGACTTTTATTCCCAAATAAAGTGGGTTTGTGCCTTTGCTTTTTCTTGTGTTTTGAAGGTTTGTTTTGGTGTTTTTTTGAGTAGTACTATAAAAAATTTGTTGACAATTTATAACTGATAGATTTGTTTTGCCTGGCATTCCTTCTGGTTCCCTCTGGGTTTATCCTCATCAATTTATTTGTAATAGTTTTTATTTCTAGGGCAACAGCAAATAGTATGTGAAAAGACTTCTGGGAAATCTTGTAGAGACTTGCTGTAGCCAGGAGGACTTCTTTCCCAGATAAGTGTAATTATGTCAGAATATTAATGCTTAGACTATAAAAAACCTTAATGTTTCCCTCAGGGATAACTCCTGTCCCTGCCCTCTACCCCATCCCAAACATTCTATGCCATTTTTCATAAAAATGGTTTATATTACTGTTAAAGTAAAAGGCAAAGTTACCCTGGAATTTCTCTACTCTTGAGTTTCACTAAGATGTCACTTCACCATGCTGCACTTGCAGCATAGACCCTCAAATGTGTAAAGAAATGTCTTTTGGGGAGTTGAGTTGTCCCAGTGAAGTTATTGGGCATGGCTCATGTGTCAGGACCTGCACTTTTGTCAAATTGATCAGCTGCCAAAGAACTTGACGCAGACAAAAAGATAAAGGGCTGATTATGATCACTTGATGAAATATGGGTTCTTGATATCAAATCTGAAATGAGACCTAACCTCAATGGAAAAATACATAATGACTCTAAGAGGCATTTTGAAGCTGTCTCAAATATAGCCTGAAGCTTTAGAGCATGTGTGAAATCTAGAATGAGCAAATAGCTTTGTTTTAAATGTCCTTCAAAGTTTCATGAGCAAAAATTCCGAAATTCTTCAGTCAGGCTCTCACATTTATGTGTTTAATTTTGAAGTATAATTGTATAAGAAAAAAGGCCCTTAGGGCATGTTGTCAGAGGAGATAGGAAACAATTTCTTGCATAAGCTTAGAGAACAGGTGTATATAGTTGCATATATATATATGTGCAATTATATATATAATTTAGTTTTATTCATGTCTAGCTGTGTCAGTTCCCGACTGGAGTAAATAGTGAGGGATAAATTTGACAAAATTTGATGAAAAACATGCCATGTTGTGGAGTGTGTCTTAACATAAACAAATTTTAACTCTCCTGGTGGTGGGATATTCCTGTAATTTTACTGAAGCATGGTGTGTTTCTCACTTCTCTCTTCCTTCAGTAGTGCACAAACTGCAATGCAACTTGCTGGGTGCATGGGGAGGCTCATGCCTCAAAAAACTGAGAGATGTGATAAAGTATGGATCTTTATCACATCTGGACTGTGTGGTGGGCCAGATGTCCTCAAAGATCCACTTCAGAGTCTCTTTCTAGGGTGTTGTGGTACCCTTCATGTATATATGATTAGAAGCTTAGCTGACAACTCAAACAATTCCTGTGTTTATAGACTGACAACTCAAACAATTCCACAGTTTATGGGATGCATCAAAATGACATGGCTTGTTGAAACATATTTGCTTACTGAAATACTTATCAGGGCTCAATTTATTTAATGGCATTTGTGGTTATGCCCCTTTAACTGCTGAGAGTTCTCCAGCACAGAGCAGTAAAGCCAAGCAGGTCTTAAGGCAAAACTGTCTTAAAGCTAATTTGGTTTATCCTCTTAAAGCACAGCAGCCACTGTTCTGCCTGAAGTATGTAGGTCCAGTATTTAAGAGAGAGTCTGATAGTAAGTCTTGTCCTTTCACCTAACCCTTTCTCCACTTCCTTTGGTAATTCACTGTAGATGCATTTTGTCTTATCTTTGTGGGCAAAGACTAAGTGTTAGTTACTTAGAGTAACCTTTTCTTTAATGTATTTTAATAACAGTTTCTATTACCAAGTTTTAAGATTAATTTAAATGAATCTTACATGTACCTTAAATAACAACTTCATAAAAAAATAGGCAGATGCTAGAAAGTGAAATATTTATATGCAGATGGATGTTAGCTGAAATGTAGCTGTTCAGCATCAATATGGTGTTGGTATTTCTGCAAAGCTGTGCTAAATATCAGCAGCAGGTAGAAAGGCTGCATTTTTAGACACGAGATGCTCTGGGGAAACTTGTGGAGTGTTGTACCAATAAGTGAACTTTTTTCCATTGCATTTCTTGCCAGTGAGAGTGAGCACAGGTGTGGGATGGGTACAACAGCGTTCTGGCTATTTAACAACAGTTACTTGGGTTATAGGGTAAAATTTACAGCACCAGAACTGTAGTTTTCAAAAATAACTTTTTCTTCCTTATTTTGATTGGAGAGATGATTTCCCCCTTTTGTAATGAATGATGCTCTTAGCTCCCACTCTCTGTTTGGACAGGTACCTTTGCAATGCTGTTAAAAGTTGGATTCCCTAGAAAAGAAGCTTAAAGCGGTGTTGCTGGAATTTTTCTAAAAAGTCTAGCCTCATGATTCAAAACAACATATGTTATGTACTGAAAGGGAATTGCTGCTGCCGTTTAAAAGTATGGAATGATCTATGTTGTAACAAATCCCTCAAATATAGTGAAAGTTGTCTGCTTGCCACTTCTGTGTGTGTGTTACCCTGAAACTGTCTGCACAATGTCTGTGAAACTTCATGAGGTGTGCTCTGTGTGCAGGCAGATAACCAAGTGGAGCAGAACAGAAAACACTTCTATGAGCTGTCCCTTGAGTACGTGTGCAAGCTGCAGGAGATCCAGGAGCGGAAGAAATTTGAGTGTGTGGAGCCTGTGAGTATCAGGGAATTCAACCTACTCTACCTTTCATAGGGGATGGAGAAGGAATGCATTTGGTCAAAGGCCAAGCTTTGCTTTCTGGAAAACACAACCAATTGAGTGACTTAACAGAATTTAAACTAACTTGTTACAGATACAGCTGTACAGATTCCTAGTGCAGATAAATTTAACCAAGCATGTCAAACCTTACCTCAGTAATAAGAACTGATTTGGAGTCACTGCTGTTGATTTTCAGAAAATGTGTGAAACCTTTTATGGTACTGCAAAAACCTCAATTCACACTGTGAGATAGAGTAGAGGAATCAAAAAGATGTTGGTGTCAAGATTCTTGCCTTGAGTTTTCTAACCAATGCAATGTAATTGCTGACTAATGCAAGGAATCTAATTTTAATTATGAAGGCTGAGCTTAGAGGCCTGCTAGTAAATAATTGCAGATATAAATCAATTAGGAGGATGCTACTGGGTAAGAAGCCCATTCCTGGGTAGCCTGATATGTTTAATTTCACTTGCAGTTGAATCTGTGCAGAAAGCAAGGGGTTTAATTTGATTTTGGTAGCAATGCTGCATGCACTGATGAGACTTTCTTAAATCTATGAGAAGAACTTATTCTGAAATTTTTCTGAAATGTGCAGTAGCTTGGTATTTTAAATACAAGTGTATCAAACAACAAGAGAACAGTAAGTGTAATACTGAGAATAAATGGAGGATGGATTGTAGAAGCAACTTCCATTCTCTCATGCTCTGAAGTCTGTGCTTTTGGGCCAAGTTTGTCCTTTTATTCTGATACAACGGCTTTAATATAATAATGAAAGAAAAGTTTAAAATGACCCTAATCAAAATAGCTGGTCATTAAGCAGTTATTAAGAACTGTCTATTCTAATAGAGATAATTTCTGAAATACTTAAGGGGCAATAAATTGCTGCAATTATATTAGCATTGTTTAAAGAAAGGCAAAATGATGTGAAAAGAGGGGTTGTGTGGCATTTTTCTAGTGTAGATATGCTGGCTTTTTCTTTTTTTGAAAAATATTTTTGTAACCCTTAATAGTTTTGCATTTGATTATTGTGTTTCAGACTGTTTGAAGTTTCCTCAGAGCCAGACTAGAAAAATGAATCTTCAAATTATGTTCTTGCAACATGTCCCTTTCTCATTTCTGAAAGCTCCTTCTGGATGGGGCTGTATTTTGCCTAATTTGTACTTGAAGTTTACACTACACTAGAAAGCTTTGTACCAAATTCTTACTTCCTTTGCCCTTAATACTTAAAATTTATGGGTTTTTTTGCATTTGTTGAAAATGCTTTATTTGCAATATGACTTCAGACTTTTATTAGATACATTGCTCTTTTATGTCTCACTTGCTTTGTTCCAGCAACCTGAACTAAACAGGAGAGTTAGACAGGACTATACCTCATGCTACTTCCAGTGGAGTATAACTTGTTTGTTCTTTTAAATTGAAATACTAAAGCCAGCATATGCTAAGTGGGTCACTTGCTGGTTCTGACACAAAGTCAGATCTGTGCACAAGAAGCAGCAATGGGCAAAGCTTCCTTCTTGCAGCAAACCAGATGGCTGATGTGACAGTCATCTGCACGTGGTCATGAGCAGAGAGAGGAATGACCAGGGAAATGGTGACGAAAGGACAGAATGCTCATTACCTTCTTGTGCACAAATATGTGCTCCAGACATCATTGGTATCAGAGCAGTTGTAGGAAAAAGTTACATAGGAAAGTTTGGGAACATGGGATATACATTTCCTATGGTCAAATGGAAAGTAGAGATCAGTTGTGAAATTCCAGAGACAGGACCATCCAGAATGTCTATATACATAGATCATCGTTCAGATTTAAATAGTACTCATAAAGTGTAGGCATTAATGGAAATTTATTTTAAAATAATAATTTTGTAATCTATTTTTCAAAAAAAAAGCCTATGTGCAGCAATTGTATTGAAGAAAAGGGGAGTTTTTTTGTTTTAACAAGTATTTTTTTTTATTTCAGATGCTATCATTTTTTCAGGGTTTGTTCACTTTCTATCACCAGGGATATGAGCTTGCTAAAGACTTCAACCATTACAAAACGGCCTTGCAGATAAATATACAAAATGTAAGTTGAGTCTACTTTTGTGAGTAAAATCACTCGGTGAAGTTGCTACATGTGCACTATCTGTATTGCCAACACTTAAGAGTTCCATGTGAGTGCATTGCCTGTGAATTTTGGGGATATGGTGCCATCTTCTGGATAACCAACCACATCACTGAACAAATCATCACTAATTCCAGTGAGTTCTTTGTAAGTTCTAATAATACTGTAAAAAACAAGCATGAAGTAAAAGGCCTCCACTCCTTTTTTAGGTTTTTTTTGGAGATAGAAATAATGCAAGGATTATTTAAAATGAATTAAGTCTGTTAAAAATGCATAAAACACTGGATAATTCAGAGTATGGGTAATGAAAGATGAAGTTTTCAGTGTTTTGGGTGTACTTTGGAATTGAGTATGTGGTGGTCATGTGGAGGGTCATTTCCCTGTAGGGTTACGTTATCCATAACTAAGAAAAGGGAAGAAAACCAGCTGGTCACAGCAGTGTGGAGTTTGTCTTGCAGCAGCCCTTTCAAACAAGAACATCCCTGTTGGTTTGGGGTACAGAACTGTGTAAGGAGACTTGGTGTTGGCACCCATGGTGTATTTGACAAAATGATTTGTTCCTTCAAGGACAGGTAATTGGGGCCACCAGTAGTTTAGTATGCCCTCATCCCAAATCTCCCAGTGTGATGTGGACTGGGAGAGCAGGAAACAAGGTAAAGGCTGGAGCAGTGGGACTGACAGAGTTACTGGTCAGATGGTCTGTTTGCTTCCTTGAGATTTATGAAGAATAAATCTTGCTCAGAGGAACTTGGGTGTGCCAGAAGCCTCTTGGTAGGAAGCACACCACACACCTTACTGCCAAAAATCAGTTCCTGGTGGTGCATTTGTTTTGTTGACCTCTGGGGGCATCTGGAATTAAGACACAGAAACTGCTTCTTGGAGAGGACAGTCTGTTTTTAGAAATGGCTTAGCTGGCAGGGAGGCGGAAGGGAGGATTACAGTTGCTGTAATGCATAGTGACGTGATTCACATGCCACCATACCATTCCTTTCATTTTCTTCCTGTATGTTCAAGTGTCAAGTTTCCTTTTGAGCTGTTATTTGGTTTGAGAAAGGGGCCTGGTTAGTGATAACTTTGTAAGCAGACATTTGTTGCAGAAGTCAGTGCTTGTGGGGAAAATGTTAGGCCAGACTTGCTTCTTCTGTGTGCTTAACAGAGTGAGGAGCGGCTTAGAGGAGAACTGATGCCAGCTGAAACATGAGAGGGAAACTCTGGTACAGTTTTGAAGAGCTGGGTTTCAGAATACAGATGGAAAAGAGCCAGAGCAGTGATCTGAAGAAGTGATGAGCAGTAATTAAGTAAGCTAATCTCAGCAGCTGCATTTTCAATTGACTGAATGGCAGCACCTATGCCCCACCAGATTCTGAAGAGCTTGAGCTTTGCAGCTCAAGTTTTATGGACAGATAGAGGCCATAGAGAGAAGTCAGAACAAGGCTCAACAACTATCTAAGGTAAGAGGAGAATAGAAGGAAACATTTGAAAACGCTGTGAGAGGACACATTCTCCTCTGTGCTGAAGATCAGCCAGACATCCCAAAGGAAAAATGAACTGGGGTCTGCCTGTAGTACAGCTGAGCTGCTGGCAGAACACTGGATTGATGGGTTAGAAATTGAAGGGTACAAGATGCAGTAGAGATAGCCTAGCTGGAAATGGTGAGTGATTTAAGAGTTGCCAGTGTAGCTGTAGTAGTTGCCTTTCATTCAGGTTGTCTTTACTTTGAGAATTGTCCTATGAATTTCCTCTCCACACCATACCACAAACCCTGCCTTCCTCTCACTGCCCATCTCCCCCCCTCAGATGAAGGAAAGAAAAAGCCTTGTAGCCCAAGCTCTAGAAAACTGATTCTTCCCAAAGTTGTGCTATCCTGTAGGCTTGTCCTGGGGAAAAGATAAAACAGATGAGGCCGCATTTTCAGAAAAATAAAGGTGCTTTCAGAAAGCAAAAAGACACATCTGGAACTATGTGCTTTCCTCAAAACACATGTACCAGCTTGGATTTTAAAGTATTTTTCAGTGTTTTCAGCTTGGACATGTGCATATGTAGAGAAAACCAATTACCATGATTGTTGTGGTTTTATTTGTGCATTTACCAATTACCAGTGTTTTTCAGACTAAACCAAAGAGTTTCCTGTGTCAGATGTGAGCTACTCTGTTGTTTTGTGTAGTCCTGTCATGTAATTTGTGGGTGGCATGGTTACTTTCTGATTGTTTTTGCTAATATTCTGATAAATATTTCTCTTCCTGCTGCTTGCAGACTTTGGAATAAGTGACATTCAGGAATAAAAATCAACTGGACTTCCAAGTTTTTTTAGGTTGTTTTTGCATGCTTCTGCTTGTGTGTGGTCAAAACATTTGGCACATATATAGTCTCAGTCTGTATACACTGTTCATGACCTTCCTGACACTTTTTTCCTCAATTACCACAGAAAATTCTCTACTTCCTGTCAACAAGTAAGAGTCTCATGAATTAAGCCAATATATGTAGTAATATTTTGCACTCAGTATTTCACTTCTCTCTGAACAGATCAGTGGATTGTTTCAAAACCTACTCTGGCAGTCTTAGTGTGCTTTCCACAGTCACAGCAGCTGATATCTAAATCTCACATTGATTTTGAAGAATATCAGAAAACTTGGAGAGTGAACACCTATATGGGAATCATGCTTTAAGACTAAATGTCCTAAAATAGCCTGGATCATTGTCTCTTTTTGTAGTTATTTGTGGGGGGTTGGCCCTGGCTGGATGCCAGAGGCCTGCTGCTCTGTGTTCTCTCTAAAGCTGTTCTGTCATTGCCCTCCTTAGCTGGAGAGTTTGTGGATCAAGAACAGGACAGGGAAACCAACTACAGACCAATTAGAGGCAAAACAGACTTGACTGGGAGAATTCAGCTTAATTTATTACCACATTAGGGTAGGGTAATGAGAAATAAAGCCTAAATCTTAAACACACTTTTCCATCAGCCTTCCCTTCTTCCCTCAGTGGTGCCGGAGAATGAGGGTTATGGTCAGTTCAGCACACGATGCCTCTACTGCTAATTCCCCCTCAGGGGGAAGACTCCTGACACTCTTCCCCTGCTCCAGCATGGGGTCTGTCTCACTTCAGACAGTCCTCCCTGGGCTTATCCAGTGTCCACAGGCACTCCAGGGGAACCTCAGCTCTGGCACCTGGAGCATCTCCTGCCCCTCTGCACACTGGCCTTGGTGTCTGCAGAGCTGTTCCTCTCACATGCTCTCGCTCCATTCCCTGGCTGCATTTGGCATTGTGTGGTTCTTCCCTCTTAAATATGTTATCCCAGAGGCTCTACCATCGTCACTGATGGGCTGAGCCTTGGCCAATGGCTTCTCTGTCTTGGAGCTGTCTGGCACTGGCTCCATGGGACAGGGAGGAAGCTTCTGTCACCCTCTCACAGAGGCCCTCTCTGTAGCCTTGCTGTGCAAGCCCAGTACATGACTCCTATCAGCCAGGAAAAGTCTTTCTCCCACTCTCCTTACCAAAGAGTTTTTGCTGTCTCCTTTTAGACACGAAATCGTTTTGAAGGAACAAGGTCAGAGGTAGAGGAGCTCATGAACAAGATCAGAAGAAATCCTCAGGAACATAAAAGAGCAAATCACTTCACGATGGAAGGCTACCTCTACGTACAGGAAAAAAGTAAGGGGTATTTTGTATTCCCAGTGCCCATATTGGGCATATGGGCGAGTCTTGCCTCTACAGGTAACATGATGATGATGCAAAGAATTTACTGTTGATTAAAGAGTCATCTAAGTATATTTTTCAAAGTTTTTAGCAGCATTGTTACTCTGGCTCATAAAAAGAATATTGAGCTGAAAATGTGACAGTTTTTAGTAAAAGTGTCTGAATTCAGGGAAGTTTTGTTTGACCAAAGAATGGATTTAATCTTATTTTTAGTTCCTCACTAATGACCCCCCCCCTAGAACTGTCAAACATTTGTTGTCAGCCAGCAAGATGAGTTGTCAAGTTAGCCTCTGAAAATTTGGCTTGTTGAATATGATGAAATTGAGTGTCATTTCCTTGATTCATTGATACACTTTCATTACCTAATTGTGATGATAGGGTCAAATAAAGCAGACTATATGTTAGGTAGCTGGTGTTAAAATTCTTGCTGTGAAGGTGCATGTTGCATAAATCATATCCTGTCAACACTTCAAACAATTATAAATCTTTCTCACACTAGTAGAAACGCCAGGCAAGATGCAGAGCTCTTGTTGCTCAAGGAATGACAATTTATTGTAATTTATTATTTATTTTAAAACATTTTGCATAAATCATGTTTTTGAGATGTTTGCCCTTATAGAGTGAAAAGATTCATTTGCCGACCTGTTTTCTAGGAGAAGTTAAGTAATAGAAGTGCAGAGATACAAAGGGTCAGAATCCAAGTTTGAACAGTTAGCATTATGATGCAAATCTCAGCAATACTGTTTGCAGTAAGCAGGGCTCTAAAGGAAGTGTTTTCTGTCTAGGGTACGCACAGATTATAGGAGAGAGTTCTGGTGTGATCAGACCTTAATCATGAGATTGTTTAGAACTTGTAACAGATGTGTGGTAATCTGTGGTTATTTACCTTCAACTTACCAGGTATAAATTTAGCTTTCTGTGTTCTTCTAAATAAAGTCTCAAGGGGGTATTTACTGTATAGGGAAAAATTATTTTATCTTTAGTAGAGAGAGAAAGATACATTAATAATTCTTTCCATTTGTTATTAAGCATAAGAGTGAAGTACAACATGCATTGCATTTTAGAATAATAAGCAGTGGTTAACATTAGTATGATGTATGATGTATAATATTGTTAATTTGTACCTTTTCTTTAAATACTGCATTAGTAGGAATTAACTAGGGCTCTTAAATATCATTTTAGAAAGCAGAATGGAGAAACTGGAAAAAGTACATACTATTTATTGCTTTTGTGTTATGTAGGGCCTGCTCCCTTTGGTTCCAGTTGGGTGAAGCACTATTGCATGTACAGGAAAGAGACAAAGAAGTTTTCCATGATCCCATTTGAACACAGATCAGGAGGGAAACTTGTATGTATATTTATGTATTCTACTCTTACACTTGTCCTGTATTAAGATCAGAAAATGTGTCAGATAAGATTTGTCAAGTACTTTTCCCCTCTACCCTCCTTGCCCCTTTTTTGAATCTTTCCTTCAGCAATTCAGTCTGCCATTAAAGGACATTAACCTAAAGTAGTGGACATTAACCTTCTATAAAGCTATTAATAGAATTCTCCAGACTTTTCAGTTGCATCCTTTTAGGAGAGAAGAGGACCTGGCACAGATAACATGGAATGTTTCACCATTTAGAATCTTGTTTATGAGGTCCTTAACTTTCTAAAACATAAATCAGGAAAATATAACAGACCTAGAAATTTCTTTATTAAATTACTCAGTGTTTTCTTTTGGAGATTTAAATACTAGAAGTGGAAATAGAAAAGTGGATAGGAATATAGTTTGTACTGATAACTGAATGTAATTTCACCTATCTTTAAAAGCATCTGAAATATTCAAGACCCAAGACTTTGTTTATCTTTAAATGGCTAAACTACTGAAATAGTTGGGAATTTATTACCTTTAAATATGACACATAAAATGAATGTATTGATAGGGATAAAATGCATGTTGTCGCAAAGAAAAATGATATCTGAATCTGGAAACTAAGGCTTGAGTCAATATGCCTGTAAATGTATGCCCTGCCTTCAAATTTGGTTAGGAGATCATGTTGTTGGAATTTTATCAAGTTATTGTATCCTATTAGCTTCAGCAGAGGAGAGATGACTTTCATAATTTTGAGGAGTCTGTGTATTTACGAATATATTGAATTTGGAAGAATCTTTCAAAAGCTTTGGAAAACCTGATGTACTGAAAATAAGTGGTATTTGGTTTCCTTAATCACTTCAGTACTTCTATGAATTTTTTATCCTAATTTGCTGTAGTTGTAATAAGCCATTTTAGCTTGCATAGCATATAGTATGTGTGACTGAGCATTCAGCATTCTAAAATACCTATGAAGCCATTTCTGCTGTATTAAAAGATCTCCCATTTGGAAATCCCTGCAGTTACTCCTTTAGTGGCAGCCTTCTATGTCTGGAGATGCTGAATAAGACAAGAAATAATTAAAATGTGCAGTTAATCCTGATTTAATCTGGTACAACTCAGGCAGCATTCACAGATGAGTTTGTGATTCCTGGGTAAGATAAGATCCTGGTGTTGGTCTCGAAGAAAGAGAGAATTGGTTCTGTAAGATATGTTACAGATGGTAAAGAACACTTCCTTTGTTCTCATTGGTGTAGCCTTTACTATGGCCTTTATATGGAAATCACTGTGGCTGACATAAAATGGGAAAAACCTGTTTGATTGTTTCTATTGTAACCAGTGCAAAATATTTTTGTTAGTTTAACTTACTGTGGTGTTGGGTCATTCTGTAAAGTACCAGCTGAAGGGGACTCAATATTTTTAGATTTATGTCCCAGAAATGACCATAGAATTTATGTTATTGTGTAGAAAAGTGAACTGCAAACATGGGCGGATTCTTTTGCAAGTGTCAGTTTTCAGTATAGCTTTTGCATTTAATATAAATTTACCTAACTTGCCTTGTACAGCTGGCTTACTGGAGCTTATAAAAACTTCCAAGAACTGGGTCAAGCTTATAAAAACTTTCTTTTCACAGGGTGATGCAGAACTCTTTGTCCTTGCATATTGTACCAAAAGAAATGCAGATACAATAGACAGGCGATTCTGTTTTGACTTAGAAGCTTCGGACAGGTAAGCTTGTGAAGCACCCTAGGGAAAGCTCTTTTAAGTAGTAATTAAAACTACTGCAAAATTGCTGTTGTCTTTTCTTCTGATTTCTTCAATCCTCAGTCAGAGTTCCAATGGGAATGGTCACTGGAGGAGCAGGCAAGCACTGCCATGGCTCACTGGGTTTTACCTCACCTGTGTGTTGCAAAAACAGAGAGGAACTGAAATGAAATGTAGACATTGCCTGAGCTCACGCTAAAGAAAAGCACAGAGAGAGTTAAGAGGAACTATTAAGAGTTATCATAGTGAAGAAACATGGCTTAAATAGAGCTGTAGTGAAAGACTGATTGCAGTAATAATTTATGTAGTCATGACCACATTGTATCACATTCCTCTGTTCCAAAATCATGGGTTGCTGAGGAGATATGCTGCATTTTCAGATTGAAATAAGGTTTTTGGGATTTTGAAGCTTCTTGTGCCTGGTATCATCATCCACTGCATCTTGAGTGTTGTTGCCACTGTCTTTTTGAAGCACCACTTGTTGCTCTATTTCTTAAGAAAAGACTTGCTAATCTTTTTCTCTAAAAGACCTCAAAATTTGATAAACATTGTCTTTCAACAGTGTTCTAGTCTTCCTTCATTTATGAAGATGAGGGTATTCAGCTTCATAAGGTATTCTGAATAAATTAGGCCATGGTAATGCTACATTCTTTTGGTACAGAAATGGATTGTATCTGGAATTAAATGTTAGATATAAATTAGTGAATTGCTGCTGAGATTTTGCATCGACCCCCTCTGAGCTGCTTTGAATCTATATGTTTGCTCCTTATTTACACCAATTAACCACATGCTAACTTATAATATAGTAGGTCTTCAAGTTTTGTGGGCTTTTTTTTTTTTTTTTTTTTTTTTTTTTTTTTTTTTTTTTTGCATCAGATTCTTAGTGTTTTTCACTTCAAAAGCAGCAGGGCTAATGCTCTCAGGCCCCCTGTCCTGTGATTGCTCATGATCTGCAGATATGTTTGTGATTATGTGATCAAACTTTAATCAGAATCTATGCTGAGCTTGTGTGACCAGTCAGACTGGCCAGAGGCATGTTCATTACTACAACAAGCAATGGGTAAAGGGATGTGCAGCAGCAAACTTCTAGCCCACATAGCAGATGAGAAGATGCTCATTTACAGCTCAGGTGATGTTTTTTGTCACTCTACAGCATGGTTTGAACTTGCATGTTTGAGTTGAGGAGGATGTGGTTTATCTATTCTAATGCTGTGTCCCAACAGCATGAAAGGAAGTAAAGATTTGCACTCCAGACATCAGCTCCTCTTGGGTCAGTGTATTGATTGGTCAGTAGGGATAACAGATTTCAAACTGAGTCTGATAAAACTGCTAAAAAGTAGCGTGAGAAATGTCAGTCTGTCCCCCTCTGTGTGTCATGTGCTCAGTGGGGTATCTGGAGTTAATACAGAGATGGATGGGAGAGCAGGGTTTCCTTGATCCTGCAAAACACTTTTTCATTCTCTTCTCTGGTAAAAGGGGGAACAATCTAGTTCCTCTTTCTGTCTTGATATAATAGACACAATTTGATCTGCTGTGACCTTGATATCAGACATTTTTCTTTTAATAATATATGTGTGTAGTACTGAGATGTTCCCATGGAGATTAGTTCTGTGCTGCAGGCCATTAGCTTGTTTCCTTGGTATCAGTTCAGGGCACACTTATCCCTCAGCCTGTCCAAGTTAAAAAATAGCACAGGGATTGACAGCTGGCATGGGCTTTTCTTCAGTACTGTGCTTTGGAAGGAGAAAAGGTTGTAAAATTTTAGGGAAGACTTTTAGGTAGCAAACATTCAGCCTTGTGTGTGACTTGGGCATAACTTTGAGCTTGCTTAAAATTTGCATATTTTTCTTTCAAAAGGAATGCTGAGATGGCTGTATTTTCTTTAAATTCTGATATTTATGGCTCTCAGGGTGCTAAGATTCTGGTTAAATCTCTGGGAAGTGATACTTTTTCTGTTTCTAGTACTCTCCATCATGTTTACTTGAAGGTGACTTGAAGCAAATGTAGGGAAATTTAAATCTTAAGGAGAGAGCAGAGGTCTTCTAGGATAGGAGAAAGTTATTTTATTGATAAAGAGCATTATCCTTCTAAAATACTACTTAGATTTAATTTTTTTCAAGTATAGGACAATGAGAGGAGGTTTTGTTTCCTTTGACTTTATTTTGAAGACAAATAAATGATATTTCATGCACCACATATTGAGTTTGATGTATTGCTTCTAGGTTGATACTCTGATGCCTTGAGAACTGTAAATTAATGAAAAGAACTGAATGGTTGCAAACTATGATCATTGTTGCTACTTTAAAGATGAAGATCATATATTGAGTTAACAAATCCCATTTTTCATCTAACAACAGTGCGAGTCCAAGTTTATTTACAATTCACAAAATTCAGTAACTCCAGCAAGTGTTGGAATCAGCAGGTGATCAACAATGAGCTATCTGAAATAGTTTGCAGATTACATTAATTTTCCTTTTCCTCCTGTTTCCCCTATTTCTTACTGCATGTATCACTTCTATGCCTTTTATTTTCAAGATCGGCAGTGTTCAGTTATTAAGCAAAAGAAAATGAACCCTGTCTTTTAGGACAATGGAATTTTGCTTGTTGTTGGAAATAGAATTTGAAAAGCATTTTTTACTTGTTGATGAATGCAGTTACCTTATGTTGTTGGTACATTTGCAGGCCTGGAGTCCCTGTGACCATGCAGGCATTTTCTGAGGAAGACAGGAAGCTGTGGATGGAAGCCTTGGATGGAAAAGAAGCTGTAAGCATAATTTAAAAAATATTTTATTATATGTAGTGGGGAATTCTCTCACCCTCTGCTTTCTGATCCCATTTATACTTTAATAAACTGGCATTATGTAGTTTGCAAAATGATAGATTCAATGAATAAAGGATAAAAGTGAAATAAAACTCAGGAAAGATGAGTAACTTGGTAAAGCTCAGTGTAGATAACTGCTAATGCTGATATGAGAATTTTTCATTGTAATGACAGCATCAATTTTTACAAATGGTTTCCCATCCCAATGATAATGTTGGTGTTGTAGAAAATGTCTAGCATGTTCACTTAGTCTTATGCTGACATGCTGCATTCCAGTGGCAAAACTAGCATGAGTGAGTTACATGGTGTTATTATTTTATTCTTTACAACCAGATCAAAAAGTTCTTGTCAATGGGACCTAAGGTTGTTCATGAATTTACTTAATTTCTGCCTCTCATCAGGAAGCAAGTCTGAAATGTTGAATTGAAACACACTATTTATTCTTACAATGATAAATATATTGGTCTTGTGGGCCAGGAATGATGGGGTTTTCTAGACAAAGACAGAGTCATGTGTCTGCCCCTGTAGCTGTTTGATTGACCTCGTTGTTACACTGATCTGGTTTCATTTGCAGAGGTGTTTATTACCATGACAGGTTGGCTGAGCTGCACTCCCCAATAAGTTGAAAACTTTTGGGAAACTCAAACTGGAACATAAGTCCCAGGAATCATCACATTCTTAATAATTTAAATGACCTTGAAACTGGGGGAATTTAACCTGGAGAGAAACATAGGAAGATGGAGCACATAAATCCCAGTTATCTGGCTACAGCCAATTCAGGGGCTGTATCTGTTCTGAGGGGGGCACAGACCTCTGGTCCTGCTGTGAGAGCTGCTGGTGGTGCTGTGCTCTGGCTGTAATCAGCTGTATTTGTGCCTACTGAGCACTGAGATTGAGAATATCTTCTTTTCCTGGTTTCACGAAAGTCTTTAAAATAATTTCTCTTTTTTACTCTTTTTGTGTTAGCTTCTCGTCAACTTGAATAAAGCGAATGCAAAGCGAGAGGGAAGTAAGTATCTGAATTAGCATTAAGGCTGATTTTGTTAATATTTTAAAATTGAGAAAGACAAAGGTAATTTGGTTTTTTTTCCCCTTTTGGAACTTTTTTCCCCTTAATTATTTTGCTTTTAAATATTGAGTTTTGAATATTACTTGTAATTTTTGTAATTACAAGCAATTAATTAATTTTTAATGAATAGGTTTTCATACTAACTCAGTACATATTGTATAGGACTGGACATAAGCTGGAGAAACAGTCTGATTGGTTTGCCAGTTTGCTTCATACCTGAAATTGATTCAAGGGTGAATTTTTATGTAAATGCATCACAATTTCTTAATCCAGATTGTGTGTACATTTCTGTTAGAATGTGAAGGTATGGTTTTAAAAACAGCTGCAGCTGAAGATAAAGATCAGCAAAAAAGCTGAATTTTTACATTTAAAATATAAACCAAAATATGGAAGTAGAAAAGATGGCTTTCTTTACACAACATTAGCTTTCTTCTGTTGGTGAAGTGTAAGAGTGAAAACAGTATCCTTCTTTGATTATGAGGCAATTTATGCTTGCTTTTTTAAAACCTTGAAATTGCTGATTCAAGCTGGATCCTAGTGTTATTAATAGAAATTTTTCCTCAGATTTGTCTTTTTATGGTACAAGACCAGGTCCCCAGGAGCAAGAAGGCCAGATGTTTGGGGGAAGGGCAGTTTTGCAACATAAGCTTTTAAATGAAGTTTTGATGTGAAGAAAAAGAGTAAGATAGGAACAACAAAGGAATGCTGGAGCTCAGCTGTTGTCCTGTTCATGCATCTGCTTTCATGTAGTCAGATCATTAACTGCTGTGAAATGATATACATGTGTCCTGTATCTTTAGTGTGGGAATTTCTTTGGCTGAGGGTAGGACTCAGTAAAAGCCCTGCTGTTGATAATTATGTTTTTTCATCATAAGTACTTCCTTGTCCCATTTGGTGAACTCTCTCAGATGTTGTTGATGTTGCAGTAAGTACTGTTAAATTCCATCTTGCATCTGCCAACAACATGTGTAACTAATCAGAGATCCCATTCTTCAAAGGATGCTGCTGTGAACAGATTCACTGAAGCCACTATCACCAGAACAAGCCTTTCCTTCAGCTAGGCAGGCTCGTGAAGGAGAAAAGCAGAATTTCTCTATAAAAAGTGATGTATTCTTCCAGTTTCAGAATATTTATAGTTTTGCCTCAAAAGTACAGGCTTTATGATTAAGTCCAGCCTTATTTTCAGTGAAAGACATAATTGTAATGGTGCTTTTAAAGTGTTCAACCCTTTTTATTGTTTCTTTTGTAGGTGCACAATTGGATAAGATAGGGTTCGCCATCATCAAAAAGTGCATCAGTGCTGTTGAAACACGAGGTAATGATCAACCCAACCTGTTTGTGAAGAGGGTGAAGCAGATGGTCTGCTGAAGAAGGTGGTAAAGCCTCCTGTAGATCTCTAGAAAAGACTTTACCATGGAAGACCTTTCACTGATTACACCGACCAAGACAGGAGTCTGTCCTTTTATGCATGGCTTTCTTTCAA
This sequence comes from Melospiza melodia melodia, assembly GCF_035770615.1. NCBI lineage: Eukaryota > Metazoa > Chordata > Aves > Passeriformes > Passerellidae > Melospiza > Melospiza melodia. The sequence goes on from NC_086198.1 coordinate 29,589,417, forward strand.
GAAATGTGTTTGCCAGAAGTGCTCACAAGAGGGGAATGGCACTTCTCTTGATAAAGGGAGCCAGTTTTTGTGCACAAAAGCTGAGAGAAACCTGTTGTATTTTGTAGGCATTGCCTGCACCTTTGCTTTGCTGTTCAAACAGACTAATTTATTTCAGTGTTTCATTTCTGTTCAGTCTCTTAAGGCAGAAGAAGAGGAGCTGAGCAGGCAGGTGATTAACAAAAAGTGTTGAAGTACTTTTCATGGAGTTAGTTTCACCCCAGGGCCAAAGATGCTGTCAGGATTTATTGTTGCATATACTCATTGTACTTCCAGAATTGGAGATGGAGGAGAGGTCGGTGTGCAGACAGTATTCGAGAGGTATTTGGGATTGATTTTGGAGAGGCTCTGCTGAAGTGTGTGCTGACCAGCCACGCTGAGGCTCACTGCATTATACATGGCATTGTGTGGAGAAACAGCTTGTTTGGTGGTGGTTTTTAAAAAAAGAGGGGAAGGCCTGAAGGTAGGTGAGGTTACAGTATATTTCCCGGTTTGTTAAAAGAGATGTTATGATTTCTCTGTGTGCATTTTTGTTTTCTTCTAAATTGTTGACTTTCCCTCCTACTCCCAAAGGAAGGACAGAATTTTTCGCAAACTGGATCTTTTTATTTTTCTGGAGGTCTGGCATTGCACAGGGCAGAATACTTAAATCTTTCTGTGTATCACAGTCCAGCTTAAATAAGATGAACAGAAGAGCAGGTTCATGCTTGCTGTCAGTGCAGCATCTTACTGAAAAACAGTGTTTTCCATGCACACACTTACTATACAATATTATTAGGAACACAAGCAGCAAAACTTAAAGTTTTGCATTTAAACAGCAAGAGATATCTGAAGTCCTTTTTCTCTTAGACCTTTTTGTATCAGTCCTGTCTGATGCATTAAAGATGTTATTCCAGATTAAGCCTTATTCTATCTGGTTTTGTATTTGTTCATTCTGTTCTTTTGAATATTTTTTCAGATAAGTTTGCCTGTCTCATCACTTTAAAATTTCAGTTACTGGCATTTACAATCTGAATATTTGAGCTGGGAAACATTGCAGATAAAGCTGGCATCCTACAGATAAGTTGTCTTCACTGCAAAACCCTGTCTCAGTATAGTCTGGATCTTCTCTTTACAGTAAATGAAGCAGATTTAATGAGAAAGGTGGCATGTGCTCATGTAATAAAAGGCTAATTTTGGCCTAAAGTACAGTTACAGGCTACCTTACAATACCTCATGAATTCTCCTTACTATGAACAGTGTGGAATATGCTATATTTCTGTATTTTGATTTATTATTTATATCTATGTTTCAAATAGTTTTCTTTGAGGATTGATTATTTTTTTTCTTTTTCTGATACCCTACAAGAAAAGTGAAACAAGAACACGACGGTGGAAAAAATGCGAACACTTTTTTTCATGAAATGGTTCTTTGGAAAAATGGTTTTTGTTGCCTTTTTTTTTCCCCTCTCAGGGCTATGGGTGGATAGGTTAAACTGAATGGAGGTTTAAGTTCACTCTGTCCTTTATGCCTTGATTTAGAGGCATGCAAGATGATGCAAAGTATTTGTGTAACTCTCTTGTTCAAGACAAATTATGAGCTTTCATGAGGTAGCAGCATTTCTCCCCGTAGTGGGGTCTGCCCTGAAACATACTTGGGGAAGAATTAAAGTTCCCCAAGTCTATGCACACTTGGCACCTTTGCTGCCCTATGTACACAGAATCTGTAAGGTTTGCAGTCAGTAGAATGGTAGTTATTACCAATGAAAAAGACTTGGGTCTATTAATTTTGTTTCAGAGAGTACTCAAGAAAGAAAATAAATCACTTTTCAATTAATATTTCTCATCCTGGGGTTCCAAGGATATATTTAGGTAAGGTGCTACCTCCCAGGAACTCAACAATCTGCTTAGTTTGGTTTCAATGCACTTGCTTTTTCCATTACGTTTCAAGCAGTCGTTGATGATTTTCTGTTTACTGATTCTGAACTTAACATCAACTGCATTTAAAAAACAAAACAAGTAAACAACTCCAAAACAAAGCAAAAAACCTCTAAAGGACCTTCTGCTGATGTCTGCTATGCTAAACAAATGGAGGGCCAGGAGAGCATTCACTTGTTTGTCTCAAAAGAGTTTGGTCACATAGTTGTATGGTGAAGAAAATCCATCTCTCAAGTGGCAGAATTTTCTACCTGTACTTTTCCTTGAAAACCATCTTTACTTGGTTATTTTACTTTAATGATAACACATCAAAAGCAAGTTATATTCAGCAGGAGAAAACAGGACAGATGCTTCTTCAGAGACTGTGCTTCTGTGCCATGTTTTTATCTCTTTTAATCATAATGGGTGTGAGGTTGGCGTGGGTGGGAAGAGAGGACAGTCTAGTGTGGGTGGAAACTGAGAATAGTCTTGTCATGTCACAGCAGAAGTAGTCTGGTATTCAGAGAGAGAAGAGCATAACGGAGATATTGAACATAAACTTGTCAATGGCTGGATCATTTTTTTTCTCAGTTATGTTCCCTTTTATAAAGCCAAGAAGGGAATTATTTGCTCTGAATGAATAGAAGCACAAAAATCAGTGTCTTGGTTAAAATGCACGTGAGCTTCTGATTCAGCATTGCCTTACAAGAGATTGGCTATGCTTCTCTGGTAGGACATGCTGAGGCATCAGGATATGCATCCCATCTCTCACATACTGAGTGCCGTGCTGGTTGGATGTGCATCTGTGTTTTGTCTTGGAGAGAGCGTTTTGGGATTCTCTTTGGAGTATTTCATTTATTATTCTCTGCTGAGAATGATAGAATAGGCTAGGTGTTTATAGAAACATCAAAGAGCTGCATGCCCCACTAGTAAAGGCTCTGTGCATGTTTTGGTGTGCAAGTAGCTGGTTGTACCTTCTGAGGGGATGTGATGGTAAAGTTTGCCAGAGCAGTATTTGTCTTGAGCTTAGTACTGGTGGAGCTGCCAATCTGAGCTGCAGAGAGAGATGGCAGCATTGAGCTGCATGACCAGGCTGGCTGCTCCTCAGGCAGAAAGTACATGGTGAAGAGGGAGTAGAAAACCTTTGCAAGTGACATAAAACCCTCTGTCATTACCTTGAATTTAGAGTGTCACTTGTATGGCTGTTTCTGTGCCATGGATTTTGGTATAAAAATTTGTATTTGCAGCTATATTGCAAGTCTGTGTCAGCCTCATGTACAATGCAGTCACAAAATAAACTTGCCTACTCTGTACCTTGCTTACAATAGGATAAATTACTGTCTTGCTTTCAATACCTTATATTTCTAAGCATGCCTCACAAGCTGTGTCCCTGTGCCAAATTCTGTATCAGGCAGCCAAACATCTTGAGATAATGTAAATATGAAGGAAGTTGTGCTGCGGGGCTTTACCGTTCCAGGTTGCCAATAGTGGTTGAGCCGGCAGACACAGCGTCTGAACCCTTCAGCATTTCAGGCAGTGGGGAGCTGTTCCTTGCAGTGAGTCATCCTGTCAATTGTGTTCTGTAAATGCCAAGCATTATCAGTGTTGGATGTGCTGAAGATCTGAAATGTGCAGATTAAATCAGAAGTAGGACTGTTTCAAACCAGGTTTGTATATTTTAAATAAAACATCATTTGAAAGTATGGTTAAAGGTATCATCTCAAAGTATGTTGAAATATTAATGCCTCTTTGCACTCCTTGATGTCTGCAAGCAATTAGCTATGCTTTTTTCAGGTTGATGAATTTGAAACTGATCAATTATCTGGTAATCTCTATCATAGGCTCATGATTATTGCTGGAGGATTGTCATAGTTTCAATACTGCCATTTTCCAGAGACTTCTGCATTATCCTGTCTGTTCTAATACTGAGGAATAGGTTTTGTGGTTTGACCTTGATTATTTCAAAGCCTGTAAAGGTATGTTTGGGGTCAGCACAGTTGGTTCCCCCCAGTTTTAATGTCAGAAACACAGGAAATCACAAATCAGCTTCTGAGATGAGCAAAAGATGAGTGTGACAGTATTTCCTCAGATTTTTTTATCATGCATATGATGCAGAAGGCTTGTTCTGTGGTACTGAAAGTAGTAGAAGACATTGTATAAAAAAAGTATGATGCATTTTGGCAAAGCTTGGTGTTAGTTTAGTACCAGAATTTTCCTGGACACCTCTGAGAAGTTTGAAGCGAAACTATTTGCTGCTCTCAGGACAGATTTGTAGTGCATTCTTGTTTGGAGTGTATCAAGGACTATACTGTTGAGGTTTTTTTTAGTGTCTCCAAGTGGTGCATAGCATGCTATCATACTTGTTCTAGGGATCATTGGAAAACTTACTTGGTTGTGATGATAACTTCCAATTTTGAGAAAAACAGTGATGTGGCCCCATAGCTGTTTTGGTTTTATTCAGTTCACTCTTTTGTTCACAGCTGAACTGCAAGCATACTCCTGAGTTGTGTGTTTGGATGAGCACAGATAAAATAAAGGAGATCTGGCTTATTCTGTTAATTTGAGCCAGCTCTGGACCTGGCATCTAGCTCAAGACTCAGCACCATTCCAGCAGTGCCTGCATCCTGGGAGGATAAAAGGGCCAGTTTTACCCAGGTGGGGCAAGCAAGGGAAGGAGCAGCTGCAGCCCTGGGACAGGGGAAGGAGCAGTGCTGGCAGGGAGGACTTCAGCAGGCTCAGGAATCTGGGATGGCAAGGAGGCTGCAGACTGAGGAAGAGGAAGGCGTCAGAGGAGAGAGAAAAGATGCAGCAAGGCTAGGCAGGAGGATGAGGTAGAAAATGCCAAGTTCCCTCTACCATATTGAGAATTATTGCTGTGTATTATGGCTCTGTCTGACAGTAATTCATTAAAAGGCTAATGATTTTTACATACTTCATCTAATATTTATTTGGGAAGAAACTTTTTCTCATATGACTGGTTTTAATTTTCCTTCTCTCTGTTGGAACAGCTTGGTATTGAAGCTGGGAATTCTCCACAATTCTTCCTTTGTTGAAGGATATTTTGAATAAGAATACCACATAATCTGTTATTTGAAAAGATTTCCTTGGAGTAGAAACACAGCGATTTTGTGGCATTTCTACTCTTCCAGGCCAGTGTGATTATGAAGGTAGATTGTGTTTGTAGATGGCTGCTTATTATGAGGCCTCTCAAACATCTGTGTACTGTAGTATTTTACCTCCCACTGTCTAGGCTCTGAAACAATGCGGCAGACATAGACTACCTTATTTTGCCCTTTTTCTTCCCTGCCTCTTCTCTCCCCTTTTTTTTTTTTTTTTTTTTTCCAATTTATATTCACAATTTTACTTCCCTGGGGATAAAACTGAGTAATGTAATGGAAAGCAAAAGCAGGAGGAGAAAAGGGATAGAGAAGTGAATGTATGTGAGATGATGGAAGGGCACAGAGAATGCCAGGAAAGTGGTCCAGTGTCCATATAGAATGGGAGTAGGGGACTGAAAATACTGTGTTGGTTATGGCTCCTCTTTTCATCCCAAGAAAAACTGTTCAGTAGCTTTTGGTGGTGCCTCTGGATGTAACTCCAATGTGGACCACAGTGGGTTGGAATGAGGCCTTGTATCTTAAATGGAAAGCATTTATAAACTTGAAAAAGTGCTGATTTTGAGGACTGGGAATAGGCTTAGGTTTTTCTTCATCCAAAGTGTTTAAGTCACTGCACATTGGGGGGGGAGGGGGCGGGGGGAAGAAATGTTAAAGTTATTGAAGAAATCTTAATTTAGCATTGTGTGTTCAGTTCCTACATTATTAGAATGTGGCTGTTGATGTACCCAAAGTGCAATTTAAAAGATTTGAAATTAGTCAGTAGTTTATTTATTTATTTATTTTCAAGTAAAGCTTTGTCCCTGTTTGCTTCTTCTCTCAGTTTCGGAAGTGGAACTGAGGTACATGAAATCTTTATCAATATATAACATGAACTTACCTTAAAAACAGAGTAACAAAAGGATTCTTTATTTATAATTTTGTTCTTGGAACTGTTAATACTATGTAGTCTCTCTGTCTTTGAAGATAATTTCTTGCCTGAGGCAAAAATTTTAATGCTAAATTTGACTGTGGTTGATCTCGTGATTTTTTTTTTCTGTTTTTTACATAATAGGTATAAATGACCAAGGATTGTACAGAGTTGTGGGGGTGAGTTCAAAGGTCCAGAGACTTCTGAGTTTGTTGATGGGTATGCCTCTATTTTACAACTATTTTTTCAATATTTTATTTCATGTTGTTTTACTGTCAATATTTAGTTTTTAAAGCACCTTCCAGTAGTTTGCTCTAGTCCATGCAAATAATCACCACATAGTTGCAAGTTTCCTTACTTTAAAAAGACCTGGATTAGTTGGAATGAACAAATTAAGAACTGCTATGAGACATATGTAGGAGCAAAGATTGTGCTTTGTGCAAGGTTGATGGAAGTGGGATTAAGGCAGCCTAAGTTGAAGGATCTGATCAGAAAATTCAAAATACCAAAGTATTTGGTATGTTTGAAGCTGGTTGCTTCATTGTTTGAAGTTTCCATCTTCCTTCTCCCATGTCTGGAATGTACCAGTGTACACACCCATGTATCTGTAGTTAATCACTGTGCAAAATAAGAGTTAGTTTAAACCTACTGTTAAAGAGTTATTTGGTTAAAGAGGAGGGATATGATATCTGTATTAGTAATAACTGTGTGTTGAAGCAGGAGACAGATGGAGAAAGGATTTGGTTTTGTAAACTTAAACATCTTAGGCTCTTTTATACCCAGTTAGCTAAAATTATTTGCAGAAATTTTTTTCTCCTTTTTCTTTCTGGAAATTGTGATGCATCTTTAATTCCAGTGACTGGAGTTCTCTTGCCACTCTGCTGTCCCTGGGGGTTGGGAAAAAGAGAGAAATATGAATATGGCACCTGGATGAAGTCCCTCATCTCTCACCAAAGTAGTAGCCATGACTGCAGAATGTGCCATGTCCCCCCATTTCTTGTCCTGAGCACTGACAGTACATGCAGTCGGACAAGACCACTGGGATTAGTTCATTTTTATAGAGCTTCCAAACCTGTCACTTGACAGCAAAGGTCTGATTCTCAGGGATTCATTGGTATGCAAAGAAGCTTGTTTGCAGTTTGCACCAGGCTCTTCTCCAGAACCATGCATGCTCCATCTGTGCTGATAACACAGTGTTCTTTGGCACTGCAAACTGAAGGAAGCCAGAAAGTGAATTCATTTCATTACCCCAGACATTATGTGAATGACAAAGCGCTTTTATATTATATGCTGCTGTCAGTTCAGTGCCACCTGTAAGACTTTTTCTTTTCCTTCCTTTATTTTTTCAAACAGCCTGTCTCCTCAGAAATGATAAGACATCTTGAGACTTGAGGACCTGCATGTCATATCAATCTGTCATAATGACCTTGCTAAATATTAATTTATGATGTCTTACTTTAATCAATATTAACAGCACCCTGAAGTAGTCCATTAGTAAACCTTTAAAGTATTACAGAAAAAAGGCTCTTTTTGGAAATACAAACCGGGATTAATAAAAATGACTGATCTATAACAGATTTTCCTAGTTGTTTATCTGTGTTGGGGTTAGCCTCAGTAAGCAATAACCATCTTTAGCCATTGACCATGGGAAGAATGACGTGCTGTCACTCAGAGAGCCTTGATTAAATGTGTTTGATATCACAAGATGCTTTTCAGTTTTGTTCTTGCTGGCTTAGCTGGGGTGTGCAGGTCTGGCAGGCAGATTTTCCTTGCTGCCATTATTGGTATCCAAATTAAATAGACTCAGGTTGCCAGTGGCTCAGTAGCAGCTGGAAGAGTTTACTGGGGATTCCAGCATCTGCTTTTAGTTACTTTTTAGAATCAGGAACATTTTTTGTCATTCCCAAGTTTCATATATTTATTTGACAAAGGAAGAATACAGCGGTATCAAGATGAGGCCAAATACTGAACAGGAAAAAGTTAGGGTGCAGGCAGGTGCTCTTTTCTGATGATTTGTTGAAAGTGATTCTATCTCTGCTCTTTATCTATCCGTCCTCAGAGGAGAACAAAGAGGGTTCCTTTTTGATATACAGTGGTACAGAGAATTTAAAATGACTGATTAATCTTTAATCCTTTGTCTCTGGACATACTCTTAGATACTCTTTTATATGAAAGATTTTTCAGAATCATAAAAAACTCATATTAACTTTCTGTATTTTAAAATGTTTGATAAGATTTCAAAGTATTTTAAGCTACCTATCACTGACCATGAAGTTCACAGTTGGAAAGGCCTTGTGTGAAAAGAGTCTTCCAAATGGTAACCAGGAATGTAATATGTAATTTTTTTTTTGTCTCTTTTTCAGATTATTTTCTATAGAATTTTGGAAAGTAGACTGAGAGTTAAAAGAGTATGAGAAGACCAACATATGCTTTTCTAGTACTATGAATGCATAGATTTTCAGCTGTAATGCAAAAATCTAGTGGAGCTAAGTCTCTGCAAAATAAAGCTTAGCAATCAAATACATAATTCTATTTAGAAAAAAAAATTACAATTAACTTAGTCCATGAAGATACCTGTAACTGGTACTGTGCTATTTTGCAGCAATGATCTTGTTTAAATTTAAAGGGAGGCATCTAGTGAGGAAAACACTTTTCTACCTTTTAAGGGAAAATGTTAAATTAACCAAATACCTCACTGTAAACAGGGATAGAAAGCTAGAACTTCCAATATTATTGGAAATGTGTTCCAAGCACTGCAGTGTGAGTTGTCAGGAGTCTCAGTTCTGGAAGTGCATCAGGGCCCAGTTCCTGTTCCATTGGTGGCGTTATAGATCTGAGGTGCCTCATTCCCTACACGCTGTTCCACAGATTTTGTACAAGCCATTGCATGGATCAGCTTTCACATGGACCATTGCCTGTGGGAAGGGGCTGCTGAGCACTTGCAGTTTCTGCTGATGAGTTCAAGTTTATTTCTGATGTTGTCTGGTGTGAAAAATACCAGATATCACATGTAGCAGGAAGCTTTCGGGTGCTTCTGCCTTCCCAGAACTAGCAGGTTTCGAAACAATGGCATGGAATTCCTTGTTAATTTCTGTACAGTAGATGACAGTATACATGGACATCTACAGTGGGCATATTGCAAATGAAAGCAAAGAGAGTCTCCTCCTAACCAACTCAGTGAACTGGACAGTTTTTATAAGCTCTGGCTCACTTATTGTCAGAAAGATTTGCATAAAATTTAGAGCTGATCTGTCAAAAGCTGTTCCTTAAACATGCACAGTTAGTTTTACAGGCATAAATTTGCCCTTGAGTGCACAGTGGCTGTTACATGAACGAGTAGCATGAATAAAGCTAGACTAATAATTTCTTGAAATCTGGTTCAAGTTCCAGTTCTTACTTAAAATGGATGTTTGAAGTAGAGGAGGAGAATGGAGCAGGAATAGTGAAATTTATTGGGTGGAAGGGCACAGAGCAATGTAAAGCAAATGCCAAACCAAAAATGAAGAAAATGTCCTTAAATCTTAATGGCTTCTACAATCAAACCAGGGGTTTGTAGCAGGGCTGTTTCTTTCTTTTTTTTTTTTTTTTTTTTCCTCCAAGAGATAATGAAATGTTTCAACAATACTTTCTATTTTTTATTTTAAGAGGCTCACTTTGTAATTCAGATGCCTGTTGTTTTCCTCCCAAAATTCATCAACAAATTTCAATGAGCAGAGTGCATACTTTGAATGTAAAGGAGGTTGATGATTATGAAGCAGCTATTTTAAAACTGGATATTACATAGTGATTTAGTAACAAAACCCCCATAGATTTTGTAGCTTCTGATGTGATGGCAGTTTTTTATTTAATTAATTCAGGAGACAAATTTTCTTCTTGAAAAAGAGAATTTGAACATGGAAACAAGTAGTATGCTAACATGAAAAAAAAAAAAAGAACCTTATATTTGAGACAATCCTGAATATTTTGGGTGGTGGTTGGCTAGTAACAGTTTGCTAGAAAATGTTATCTGACCTGTATTTTAAAATGAGATTTAAATAATTGATATAATGAGGGAGAATATTCAGTTACAGAAATAATTGCTTGGCACAGCTTTTAGAACAAAATTATTTCGTCCCAGTAAAAGGAATGCACCTTTAATCAGGGATCCTAATTTGATTTTTTAAATGTGTCTGTCATTTGTCTGACAAGCCAAGTAACAAATGAATTCTGAATTGTATGAACGGGTCCACACGTAATCTGCATCAGCCACTGCAGTGACTGACAGAAACGTAGCAGTAAATAATAACAGGAAACCAGCAAACACACAGGGCTAAGCTGGCCATATATATGTGCTCTCCTCTTGTGTCAGCTAGCTATGGCTTCCTGTTTTGAGGCCAAAAGGGGTTTTTTTTGATTGCAAAATATTCCAGTGTGCTGTGTTGTTTTCAATCTGTTAAAGTCTTCAAACTGATGGGTCAATCAGACAAACCTTTTGGTTTGGTCTGTCTTGTTCCAAGGCTCCCCCAACTAACCTGGGAGAAGGTGGGAGTTCTGTGGTCCTGAGAAATGGTCAAACAAACAAGTATTTCTTGTCCAGTGGCTAAAACTGATCAAGTAAGGCAAACATTCAGCAAAGACTCCTTTTCCTACTTTGGAAGCACCTCTTAAAACATTCTCACACAATGCAGAGGGTCATGCTGCACTTTACCTGTTCTCATCAACAGTTTACAAGAAAAACTATGGAAACAATTTATCACTTTAAATAAGAAAGAAAAGTGTAAAAGAAAATTATTCTTCTTTTTTCCCTAAACTGTTTTTGTACATCTTTCTGTGTTTGTGAACATCTCTCTGTTTAATTAGAGGTGTGAAAATTTCAATTGCTATAGAGATCTTTTTACATGAGGGTGGTTTTTAATCCCTCATTAAAAAAAAAAAATCAGTAAATAGTTTAAATAAAAAAAATATGAACATGGAATTTACAAACAGATTTGGATATTTGGTCTTCTTCATATCACTGAATAATAATAAAAAGGACGTTGCTTCTGTGCTCATGTGAGCAAACACGTAGTGTTGAAAGTCAGTGTGTTGCTGTTCATGTAACTCATACTGATTTAGAATTCCTTTTTTTCATGTCCCTTTTGTCATTCTGGTTATTTTCTAGATTCAAAAACCTGCAATGAAGTTGACCTGGAAAACTCTGTAGATTGGGAAGTGAAGACAATTACTAGTGCTATGAAGCAGTATCTGCGGTAAGGCTGTCTCTTGTTAATTTGGTTTTTTAGATTATAAGTTCTTAATTTAGTTCTCCTATGCTGTATGTTAGGCTGCACTAGTTAGTTTTGCTGTGTTTTGGAATAGGAGCTCATTTTGTACAAATACCATATTTATTTGTTTTGGGGAAAGCAAAATTCTTCATCAGCACTAATACTCGTGTTCATATGAGACTAGCCCTCAAACACTTTGGTGTTAGACACAGAAGCATTTCACTGATGGTTCAGAAACCTGAAGTGTTACTGAACTTGCTGAGAATCATTGCTGAAAGTTGGCTAAGATTGTTAAAATTTGTTTCCTTTTTGTGTTTGTGTGCTGAAATGAAAAGGGAGAAGGCTGTAAAATTTTTAATATTTTCCTCTTTTCCTTCTGACCCGTGCTCTGATGTTCTGTGCAGAATAGTAATCAAAATTTTTAAATTAGAAAAATTTTGATTACTATTTAAATTAGAATGTCAAAATTTTTAAATTAGAATTTAAAATATGTTTGCTATTCAAATGGCTTTGCCAATTCGTAATAAAGCTATTTTACTAAATTGCCTAAGAACATAAAATGTCACACTTTTGTGCATCTCTAGTGTAACACACTGTACTTTTAATCTGCTATTTTTAATGAGTAAAATATTATTACAATCACACTCAATGAGTGCTGCAGAAGTATCTTAAGGATACAACTCTTACATAGTATAGAAAAGTATTAAAAAAAAGTATAAGTGTACACAATAAAGTATTTCTTTCCTACAGTATTTCCCATCTGAGTGTTTACTCAGATATGCAATATTTCATGAGCATCAGTAAAGTCAATATAATTAATGGTTTTAACTCTGATGGTGGTGGTTGTTGTTAAGACCTTGGTGTCTTTCCAGTAAGACATTAACTTAGCACTTTTCAAATGCTAAGAATGACAATAAAGAATGAATTGAATAATATTTGTGTACAATCTTGATTTGAAACTGGAAAGGTATCTTATGATAGAGGCATCGTTTCAGCTCATGGAAGGTGAATGGATGCATTTAGGCTTATTTTCCTGATAATACCAATTTTTCCTTTTGTTCTAGAAATCACTGAATTCAAGTTCCTTTGTAACAATGGTTGCTTCCAGTAGGAGAGTTATGCTACTGAATGTTAAAAAAGCTTCCTGATTAGAGTAAATGCAGCTAGAAGAAAATACAGTTAAATTTATTATATCATCCTTGTTTTGCAGAAGCCTTCCAGAGCCACTGATGACATATGAGTTGCATGGAGAATTCATCGTTCCTGCCAGTAAATACATGACTGTAGTTTAAATAGAAAACTTTTGTTGTTGTGCTGTTGTGACCTCAGGAGCCCTCTGCAAATGCAATTCCTGAAAAATGCTTCATCCCAGTAAAAATACAGGAACAAGAAATAATAAATGATTTAAGAATATGTTTGAATCAGTATTTAGTTCCAGTGTGTGTCACATATAATATGACTGCTTAGCACAATTTTTACTTTTATGGAAAAACTTTCGGATAGCCAGTGTAAACATTTATTCTTATTATCTTAATTGCATAATGATAAGCATCTACTTAATCTGTGATTTTTTTTTTGCCTTACATTTATAAAGAGTATGAAGCTTAGCAAAAGCAAGTACATTCATTTGAGCTCATTGGAGTCCTCAAAGCACAGCTGCCTGACCCTTGTTTTCAGTGCCTTGCTAGCTCTGTGTGTAGGCTGGCTTCAATGTTCCTCATGCATTAGAAGAAAGGAAAGAGCAGGCCAGATTACACTGTGGCAGTTCAAATACAGACTTGGAGAAGACACAATAGCATTTGTAGCTCAGTTGTATGGTATCTAGTGTACACGGAATTTTTTTGGAAGAGGATAGAGGGAAACTGTGTAAGAAAATTTTTGGCAAAGTATCAAACAGATATTTAGCTGATTTTCTTTCCAGCCTGTAGCACGTCTGGCAAACTGTGGAAAGCAAAATTAAAATAAACTTTGAGACAATTGCTTTATCATCTTCAGATTGCTGTAATGACTTTCCAGGACTGCAGAATGTGCTTTCTTCTGGTCCTTAATTCAAAATGAGAATTAGCTCAGGAAATTCATTGCCAAAGCACATGCTAGCAGGCAAGTGCTTAAACAAAGTTGACATCCTTACCTATGTGGTGAGTCTTCATGTTTGTATTGGAAAGTGTTAAAATAATTTCTCTACTTCTGAAGTTTTGCCAGCAGTTTCCTCACTTTATTTTTCTTTATATTATAGTCTCTTTCAGTAAAGGAATTCAGTTTAAGTTACATGTTTGAGACAGTACAGTGTTCATGAGTAGTAAACAGCTTAGTAAGGAGTTGCTTCTGGGGAGGGAAATTCGGTCAACATTGCAGATCTGAGTTACAGTATGCTCAAAAATAGGTAGTCAGTGTTGTTTCCTATGTTGGCTATAAAAAACCAACACTGGAAATAGCATGGAGTATCCTTTTCCCTGAAACCATTGGAGGAGGAGCCAAAATTAAAAGGTTTTCCTTCAATCCTGTTCTCTTTTATGCATATCAGTATAGATTGAAATTATATTAACTTTGACTGTATCTTGTAATTAAATTGTTTAGCCATTCTTTAATTAGAATTTGTGATCTCACATATACACAAAATAGTCTCACTTTAAAGAAGACCCATTTTTTCCATGAGAATTTTGAGTAGCTCACTAGAAGTTAAACATTTTGCTTTTTGGTAGCCTTTTTTCTTGCAATCTGTGCAGGGGTATTCATTGCAAAAGAATAAAATACAGCCCTAAAATCTACAGCAATGTGCAAAGAAAAAAAAATCTGAAGCATTATGCACAGATGAATCCGAAGAAATTGTGGTATTTTATAGACAATACACTTAGCAAACACAGTTGCCTTAGAGAAAAATGGGATCTGATCAGTGGTCCTCATGTCAAAATTTTTTGCATTCAGAAAAATGTATAAATTTTTCTCATCCTGCACTTTCTAGTAAGTATTATTATAGGCAATAGAAATGCTTCCATTCCTCTCATTATAACCACTACAGAGATGTAATTTTGTGATTTAATCAACTTGAAGTAGGAAGATGGTTTATTTTCATCTTTTACAGGTTCTTGTTTTCATCTGTGTACAATGAAACCTGTAGGGGCCAAAATTATTCAATTTGACATGCAACAGACAAACATAAAAGCTATTTGCTTATCTATATTTCTGTACTGTACTAGAGATGCCATTGTTATTCAGAACCTTTGTCATAGTATTCTCTGTAGGTTTTTTTGCATGTTTATTCTTCTGTGTCTTCAGAGGTCATTAGGTTTTCTAAGCATTTGGATTTGCTTGCAGTTTCCAATGCAAGGTTGCCTAAATGCTGTGTCATTAGGTGCGCAGTACCAACAAAACTGAGTTCTAATAATGAGGACAATCAGTTAATGATGCTAAAGTGGAAAGCAGTACAGTTTTTCTCTGTGGCACCCAGTAACATCGCTGCTCACCTTGCAGTGTATTTCTAAGCACACGGATGCAATGCAGCAAAACAATAACTGCATCTGGCAGACTTTAAAAATAGATTAACAAAGGCATCCTTGTGCAGGTGGACTGAAAGACAAGTTCTCAAAATAAGTAAATAAGATGATAATTCGAGAACAATATTACTTGTGAAAACAAGCACATATGTTCAGTGTTGCTATGTTTGGAGACACATAAGTGGTGAAGTGAAGTGTGTGCAGTATGTTTCCATGCAGGGGTGGGAGAAGGTTTATGTTGCTGTGGATCTTATTTTATTTTAATTTTTTTGAGATATTTATTTCTGTATCCCATAGAAAGTGGGAGTCCGGAATCTCGAGTCAATGCTGTTCACTTCTTAGTCCACAAACTCCCAGAAAAGAACAAAGAGATGCTGGAAATTCTGGTGAAACATTTAGCGAAGTGAGTGCTATGACCTGCTTTCCTACCTTGTCAGAATTCTTGTCTTTACCTTTCTTTAGCTACAAAGGGCTTTAGTGAAGTGTGGCTGGAGCTGAAGCCCATTTTGATGCTGTCATCCTCAGCCCCAAGAACCAAACGTGCAAAGGCAGACGAGACATTTGACTCACGCTGTGCATATTTTGGCGGGAAAGGCAGAAATCTAAGACGTTAATGAAGCCATACAAGTATTTACTTTAGCAGTCCTGCCAGCAGCTGAGGGTTTGATTGAAGTGAGAAAGGGAACATTATACTTTCTTTTTGCAAATTCTGGCAGAGGGAATAGTGGAGATCTGTTAGCAAATTTAAGTTGGTTTCACACTTGCCCTGGTCCAAGGCTAAGCGTATTTTATATATTTAAGTTCAGTAAGAGACTGGTTTTGTTTTTAAGTTGCCACTGGAAGAATTGCTTTTCAGTTTTCCAGAATTTAGTAAGACTTTATTTGAAGAAACTTTGCACAAAACAAACTTCTAAAACATAGATTAAGGAAATGCAATGTTTTCATTCATAGACTGCCGTTTCCAGCAGTAATGGAAATTTTTCATAACCCGTTTCCTGTTTTTTCCTTCAATTCTTTTCAAAAAGTGTTTCAAAACATGCCAAGAAGAATCTAATGACTGTGGCAAACCTAGGGGTAGTATTTGGACCAACCTTAATGAGGCCACAGGAGGAAACTGTAGCAGCCATCATGGATCTGAAGTTTCAGAATATTGTCGTTGAAATCCTGATAGAAAATCACGAGAAGGTACGTTTTGCTACATTTTCACCTATCTGAGCATTGTCTGAAACAATCTGCTAGCCTTATTGGGGTTAAGCATGGAATTAGGCATGCCATTAAACTAACAGTTTAATTCTAAAGAATATTGTCTATACACAGTATGCTTTTGGTTATTTATCCTTGGTAATCATTCGTGTTCATAGCTGAACTGACATTTCAGAATGCATGTTTCATGGCAGAGGTAGTGCTTCTGTGTGCATAGTACACCAGTAGATTTACATTGTGAATTTTGCATTTGCTTTTTTTCTGAGCAAAAGTGATACAAAATGAGAAAAGAGAAAGCCTGGGTTCCATTTCTGGCTCTTCCATCAAGTACTTTGACCATCAAGTACTTTGACCAGGGTCTAAATTAATTGCTTTATGTTTTCATTTTACCTCAGAGTTCCCAGTGTAAAAAAGAAGACTTTACTGTACTCTAAATTTTATGTGTAAAAAACATTATGAGAGAGCCAGGTATTAACACTTCCTTTGTTTTCAGCTGAATGTGTGTTATTTTAAGCCTTTGTATTTTTGGTAGTACTGAAAATAGAAATTGTTGTTGCTGCTGTTACTAAAGTTGCCAGTTACTAGAGTGCCTCACATATACAAGGTACTGTCCAGGATATCACTGCATGTAATCTGGGATCTGAAATTAAAAATAAAAATAGTGAGAAAGTAATTTACTTGTCTCCTTATTTAGGTACTCCTTTGGGAGTCCCGTGTGTCTAAGTTGACTTCTCTAACTGGATGTTTAAGGTACTTTGTACTGAGAGATGGACAGCATATCCCTAATTCTTACTGTCAAAAAAAAAAAAAAAGTGCTTTGGCAAAATCCCAAGATGTGCTTTTTCCTTTCTCCTTTCTTAAGTACTTAGAGCACTGAAATTGTTATTTCCTTTAAAGGTTAACAGTGTTGAAATTGGCTATTTAAGTCAAGTGTTATCTACTCTAAATAATGTATGTTTCAGGCTTTTCTGACAATGTAATTATGCTCCCTCCCTGATTGATGCAGGCTGGGCAAAGCTGCTGTTGGCATAGCTGTGTCCACATGGTGGGTTTTGTTGGCTTAGTTGACTTAGGGTGTAATGCTGTCCTCACACGCACACTGAGCAGATATGGCATTGTTCTGTTGGAAAAATACTGGGCTGCACATGTGGCTCAAGTTCTAAGCAATAAATATTCCAAGAGCTGTAAGCGATGGTATTAATTTTGGATCTTAGAAATGAAAGTAAACCTTGCAGTTGAGCTCATGATTTTAAAGCTATTGAGGTGACCACACAAATTAAAGAAAGTCGAGAGAGAGCAAGCAGAGCCAGGATGTTTTAATAACATGTGGAGGTTGAGTTGTGTTTATTCAAATCACCACAGATTAGCACCATCCTATTCTCATGCCAGCTCAGTCACATGTCTCTTAAAATTGGACATCAGTTTTACATTTGAGACATTAGTGGCCTTTCTTGCTCCTCTGCAAATGTGGAGAAGCGAGGAATGGAAAGTACATCAGTATAATACTGCCTCATTTTCCATAATTTCTTGGTTTTATGCCTTCTTTAGAACTAGAAGGGTATAATTTTTTTAAGGGATTTCTGTCATTTCACTGCCAATTCTAACAGTGAACTTGTCATCAGTGGTCTGCCTGCAGCAACCTCTCCCATTCCAGACCTGCTTCCAAAATAGGAGGCAGCCCCATGTGTGACCTCTGTGTGCTTATAACAAAGGCAGAGGTGTGTTGAAGCATTGAAGCACAAAAATTTTATAGTCAGACTGAGTATGCTGCTTTTACAAGTGACATTTCTTCGTTTAAGGCAGACCAAGGACCTGCTTTTAAAGGCAAGCAAGGTTATTGCCAGTCTAACGTTCATTTTATGTTGTTATTTTAAATTTACATGCATTTAAGACTTTCTGAGAGTCTTGCATTAGATATTTTTATTTATAGCCCTGGTGAAGTCCTAGGAAATGTCACTGGTTGTGGGTTAAAATATTTTAATATTTTGTTCAGCCACTACTCCAACTCTGCTAATTTTTAGTGGCTTCTGCTGATGGGAGCAAAGTTTGGAATTGTAGGAAAGTGATGGAGTCAAGATGGAGGTGCACTGACCCCTCACACTGTACATATGTAATTTCCAGCTCTGGTACTCTGCAGAGAGGCATTTCTTTTCCCCTGTAGCCAAGGAAAGGACCAACAAACTTTCCAACTGTAGGAGCAGGAGCCATCGGCACTTCTGATATAAATACAGAAACCTGGTAGGCAGAAGAGTAAAAATTGGTTAGGATTCCTCAAATATTTTTAAATTCCATCAATTCCCATTATGTGTTTTGTGGATAGCTTTTTTGAACGAGAATCACTGTTCATTTTTAGGACACATAATTGGGTTACTGGCATTGAAATCCTGGTGCAATTATTCCAGTATCATCACTTTTTGTTCTAATTAGAGAATTTCTGTGCAATGAATGTGTGGAAACCTGAACACAATGACTTTCCCTAAGATAAGAGTATCATGCTTAGTGAATAAGCTGGTATTGTTGTTTATTTTTGGGGTTATTTTTTTTGTTAAGCTTTGTTGATATGTACATCCTCCTGGCTAGAAACCAGTCAGCGCCACTTCCACCTTGTTTACAGGCTGCATATGTACATACAATTTGTGGCTGTGAACCAATTACTGTGTGTTGAGGAGGGGATGTTTTGCAAAATGCTGAGATTGGAACACTGAAGCCAGACCATACAGCCTGATGTGTTGCTTAAATGGCATTAGAATGGCACAATGATTAAGAGTAGGAAGGGATAGAGGAGCATCAGGGAGGGAATTGTTTAGCTTTTGTCAATTCTAGGCAGGTCTCTCTCAGGTTGAGTATTTCACAGTGCCCACTTAGAGGGTGAGCTGCACAAGCAGATCTCTGCTTTGAAAGAAAAAAGACAAACTCTAGACCCCAGCTGAGATATTTTACTCAGGACTGTCAGAACCACCTGCTGTGGAAGCAAGGACAATCTAGAGGATAATTAGACCCATAAAATGTCTTGCTTTGCTTCTGTCCTATGGCTATAGGGAAAGGACAGCCAGATGGGGGAAGGATAGCCAGATTTTGTGTCCTGTATTTTTCCCTTCACTAAAGAAGCATCAAGGAATTCATGTTTGTGTCTCATCATTATGTTTATTTTGCTTTGAGGTACCAAGCTCAGGAGCTGACTGCAGCTGTGCTTGTACACTGCCTGGAGCAATCTTGGCCTTTAGGTAATCTTCTAATGACAAGTCTTAGTCAACTTGGCCCAAAGAAAAGGTTTTGATTTCTCTTCTTTGCCTCCTCCAAATGAGTTTCAAGGGTTTCAATTAGTTTTTCTTCCCATGGGCTTAACAGATTGGAAATTTTGGACATTTTAGCTCTTCTGGTTTTTCTCTGACTTGTGGTGAGGAAGAAGGTTGGTCCATCATGCCACGGCAGCACGAGGAGCATGCACATTTATCTTGCTGTTTGTTATAGTGTTTGTAGAGTATGTTGTTGGAGTGAATGTCACTATTCAAAGGGCTTGTTTATTTGCCATTTAGAGATGCCTCAGTGCTAATGTGAACCATTTTGGTTTCTCAATTCCCTGAATATTATTTTAAGAAGGAAAAAAAAGGCACCAGGATAAAAAAAAACCCTAAGAAATGAAAAAAGATGAGGGAGGAGGTTGGAATAAAAATCTCAGTGGGACTGGAATATTTAAACCAGCATATGGGGGAGGAAAGAATAGTGAGTACAAATAGCAAGATTATAAAAACAGAAAGAAGATTAAGATTACAATGAAAGAAAATTAGAAGGAAAAAAGTGAGGGGCTAGATCTAGAAGTTCCTTCTGGAGACTGGAAGACCAGAATCTGAGGAAAGGGAATAGGCTTTGTAAAAGATACCTTTTTCTCAAATTCAAACAACCTATGGGCAAAATTATCTCAAAGACACTCAAGCTGAAAAGCTCAGTATTTCCTATATATAAGGCAGATACCGTTTCTCTATCAATCTTTCTATAAAGGGGAAAGATTTTACGTATTTTATACAAAATGTCTCTGGCTTAGCTATGATATGTTGAAAATAGTTTTAAGGGGAATCTTTTTAATGAAGTGCTTTTTTTTTTTTTCTTCATACTTTGGGCGCTTTCATGATTTCTTTTTTAAACTAGAAAAGGAAGAGAAGAATTTAATACTCCTGAGCTCTTAAGCCAACATCAACTTCATGTAGTAATCCTTGAAAAATCTTGTCTTAAAACGTATTACAGTGCATAATGCATGCAATATTCGTGAGACAGAAGGAATGGAAGCGGGTGAACTTGGTTTGTTTTAGAGCATGAAGCAGCACAGTGTCCCCTTGGCAATCCCGCAGCTCTGTTGCAGGTAAATGCTTTTCAGGGTGGAATGCCACACCACCACATAAACTTAATACTGTTTTTTGGCAACAGAGCAGATCTTTTGAAAGGACACATAAGAGTTACTGAAGAGGGTTTGTTTCAGCTTTCCTGTTGCGTTGCCTTTGGCTGCAAAGCAGGACCAAGAAGCAATGCAGTGTAATTATGGTGGTTCGCTGTGGTGCAGCAATTTGAAACCTCCACAAGGTGAATGTTTCTCAAGTCAACAAACGTTGGACTTGGAGGGGGGAAAATGACATGAAAATATCTCCATTAGCACAGAGTTTGTGAAAACACGTGAAGGTATTCAGGAGGGTATTCAGCACGTGCCGAACTTGAAGCATGTAACTAATCAGAAGTGTCATTGAAACTGTTCGTGAACTTAATTCTAATTACATGTCTTAATCATTGGCTGAGTCTCAAGCAGAAAGGGCAACAGACACAACAAAGAAGTTCTAGTAGGAGTCAGAGCAGCTCTTTTGTTCCACTGCAGAGTGAGCAAACTCTTAAAATCCTTTCTCTGCCCTGTAGAGAGCATAAAGCCCTTCCATGTAAGACACATACATGTGGTGGTTAATGAACTGCAAATATTTGTTGTTGTTGTTGTTTAAAAGACTCCAGTTTTCTAAATGTGCTCTATGCATAGTAAGAAGACTGAATATCAAGTCTCTACTCACGTTTGTGACTGCAGTTGATGATATTAGAGGCAGTCTGGATCAATACTTGGATTGGTATGCTGCTAGACTGGTCCAAAAGAAACAGAACATGCACTGTGAGAAATCATATTATATTAATAAAGAAAATCAAAACAAAAGTCATGATCTCAGGGGTCGAAGAGACCTTCTGAGATGCTGTGCTACAAACACATGGTGCATGGAAATAGTTATATAGATTTCTGACTTGTTGATTTGCCTACCTTATTTACAGTTAATTTGGGGGAACCTTCCTTGACTTCATACAAAATTTCAAAGTGATAGAGATGTCATCATGTGCTGCCCACAAGCAATGTTCCTAAGTAAAGAGAAAGGATGAAGAAGGAGTGGAATTCAAGTGACTAATATTTGCTTCAGTCTTGATGGTCAGGGTGCTGTGCTTGCATGTATGGAGGAGGCAGCAAGGGAGAAGTCCTTATGGAGACAGCAAAAATGGATGTTCCTAAATAAAATCTTGTTAGTAAAAGAAAATATTCTGTAAAATATTGCAAGGGACTTGAAGGGGGGAAAAGTTGTTGTGCTTCTGAAAAGTTTAAAAAGTAAATTGTTATGCAGAAACTGTGTGACATAATGTGTTTTGCATGTACTCTTTGGAATTCTAGAAAGCTTTTGCCTTACCAGAAGGGCTAGTATATTTCAAACCATTAAATATTTTTGTATTGAAAATACGTGGCAGTCAGCTGATAATACTTTTATTTCCAATATTTTCAAGTGCATGCTTCTTGCACTAATAAAGCATCAATATTTCATTAGACATACAGTAGAACAGCATGTTCTTTATCTCCAAAGAGCCTATAGTCATAATGCAAGATAAAAAATGTATTTTAACAAAAACAATGAGCAAAAAATACTTGAAAAAGCAATGATGGTATAAATCCTTGTAATGACAGCAAGGATATCTGTGAAAAAGAAAGTGCTGGTGAGGCTGCAAGGTTGGCTGCAGTTGGAACCATGTCATTTGCAATAATCTTGAAGATCTTGTAATTTCATTCTGATGATTTGCTTGGTGACAGTGTGGTAGGGGGTAAAATGTGGGTTTTTATACTCAATTATCTGTTCATAAAATCTGCAGTAAAATAGATGTATATATATAGATATGGAATGGTGGTCTTGTGTGTATATGCACATGTATATATATGTTTTTACATATATATATATTTATTGCAAATGAAGAGGAGATACCTGTGCTGTGTTTGGCCATAGTTGTTGTTTTTGCTGGGTCTTGACTTAGGTTTCCAAGTGCCATCTTTCATCTTCTTAGGACTTCTCACACTCTTTGTAAAAGAAAATACATGCAGACATTCTCCTTCTGCATTATTTTCTTTTGAGAAGTGTATGATGTTTTAGAAATCAAGGTAATTAGATTGACTATTCAATCTTTTAATTTTTGAGGCATTTCTCTGCTATTTTAAGTAGTTCCTGTATCTAAACAAGATATACATAGCTATTGTGTGTGACAGGGAAAGGTAACCTTTTTAGAATACTCTCCTTGATGTGAGTTAGAGTAGGTGAGCACAGAAGAGAAGGTGAAACTGCTGCTCCTGCTGGTGCAGTGGGCAAATGTGGAGTTATTCCCAGCCTGGTATGTGGTTAACTCTCTCATTTCCCTCTATGGCTGAAGTGGAGTGGTTGATAGCAGTGAATGGGCTGCATCAGGAGTGTTCTTCTCATGAATTGTTAAAGGTGGAGTGTGATGTGATATGGTGGAGCTGCAGTCTTTGTATCAGGAGTGCTACTTTTAGAAAGGCTGACTCAACAAACTCAGAATTCGCCAGCCATCAAAGGACGTGCGTTCTTAACCTTGGTATGGTTTTCTTTTTTTTTTCCCGCTCCTTTGCAGATGTCCTCTAGACTGTAATGTTGTGTTTGCAGGCCTTTTAGGTTCTTCCTTTCATCCCAAAACTTGACCCATGCAGTTCAAGGCAATCAGGGCAGATGAGTGACTAATTATTAGAGTCTACTGATACATCAGGTCTGTCTGAAACTTCCTGGATTCTTTGTCACTCTTGTAGTTTACAGATTGTATAGATCTCCAGTTGTTTTTGTATAAGAAGAGGAGATATCAGATACTCCAGTCAGAAGGAGATTGAGGCTCAGAGTGTCCACAAATCCCTATAAGCAATGTTTCATTTAGTTAGGGGTGGTCCAGCTGCCAGGTAGATGGGCTCAGCAAATGATATCTCTGCAACGAAGAAAAGACTGCCTTGGATGGATTCAATTTTAATTTATTTATTTAGAGAGCTTTGTGGTTTGGCTCACAGCCAGGGATGATTCCTGTTTCTTGTTTTGACTTATACCTGGTTCCTTTCCAGGCTACATCCACTGTTGCACTGCAGTTCAACAGTGTGTGCCAGGCAGCAACAAGGGCATTATTGACGGGCTCTGGTTGGTGGCCCTCTAGAGACTGAGCCACAGGTAGTTTTCAGCACTAGATCTGATTCTACCCCCCACCCACCAATACAATGGTTGTGAATAGTATATAAATGTATTTTGTGGTTTGTAGCTGAATCCAAGCCTCCAAAGCCCCAGAAAATCTGCGTCTTGTGCACTCTCAGAAAGCAGTGCACAGCAAATCATACTTCACAGTATGCAAGTGTTGAAGTGCAAAATACAGGATAGCTAATTTGAGGCAGGCACATCTGTATTGGAGTGGACATGATGGTAACATTTGGGAGGTAAGTTATTTAAGAATCCTGATGAAGTTGTTGGTAATTTTTCTTGGAGAATTTTGTAAACTTTTAAAAAATATTGAATATGAATTCTAGAAGTAATCAACTTTAATCACATTTTGTACACTGAACACATACTCTGTTTCGATATCAAGAATTCCTTTATTGAATTGTGTTTGTGAACATGAAAAAGAAATAGATATTTTGACTAAAACCAGGAATGTAACATATTGATCTAACATTGTCCATAGAAAAGTAAAAATATGAACTAGTAAGAAATTACAATAACAAAGGATATTTTTAAAAAAGATTTCAGTACTCTGGAAGTTGTATAAAATTATTAGAACTGGTGCAGAAATCAGTTTTGAAATAAAACTTTTGTCCTTGCACTCTAGAAATTGATATTTTGTAACTTCTATTATGATTAAACTTTTAATAACTCCAATTAGCTTCTGTAATCCCTTCAAATAGGGAATAAAAACCCTGGAACTTTTCATTTTATTGAATGTGGTTTTTGCTGTTAAAAAATGGATTACAATTAGTGTGCAATTAGTGGTTAGTGGTTATAATTAGTGGCTGAACTATTGTAGTAGTGTTTTAGGATGCTTGTTTTCACCTTGCAATTTCTGAAATTCTGATATCTACAGTAAAATTGTAATTGGACATAAAAGACTGCTTTGGTTTCAGAAAATGGCAAAAAGCAGGGTATGGCCACTGTCTTCATTATCCTAAGAGGAAAAAAATGTTGAAAATTATTCTGAGTAAGAGCACAACTGTGAGCCACAAAGACTGTTGCCATTTTTTTAGTGTTTTTTGTCTCTAATAAAAATATATGATTTTTGGTTTTGTGCAGTTTGCTGGGTTTAACCTGAATTGGACTTGCCTTACACTGAAACGAAGCTAGGTCGAGGAAAGACCATGGTGATAAGCTCCCCTTGCACTATCCCATTAACTCCTACTGTATAAAATATTCTTTGATCAGCATGTATGATAGCCAGTTGTCATGGAAATGCAAGGAGTACCTTAGGGATAAAATGTGTAAGGGAAGAGCAGTACATATGTCATAGCTAGATGTTTTATATTATTCAATGAACATTAGTGGAAGTGTCTGTGTTTGTATCTTTTATTTAACAATGGCAAATCAAATTGGAATTGTAGGGGAATTGCCCAAATAGAAATGTATGTTGTTCTTATAGTGAGAAATACTCTTCTCCACAACATACTAATGTTGTAGTGAAGCCTATCCCATTTGGGGAATTCCAAAGAATTTTGAATAACCTTGCTTGTCCTAGCTTCCTTTGCATTGCACAGTGACTTTTGGTGCTCTGGTTTGCCTTTGTGTATTCCAAGGATATAGATGCATGTTCTGGATGCTTGGTGTTATGAAAGTGATAGGGGTTTTTTCTTGAAACAAAACCATGGCACTGCTTTCTTATAAGAAATCTCACTGATTTCTTATAAGTTTATCTTCATTAGTTCTATTACTAAACCTCCATTTTTTTCTCCCCTCTTTTTCACCCTGCTCTGTCCTTGCTGTTTGCTTCCCACTGATTTTTAGAGGAAATTTTAATTACCCCAGTGAAACAAAGCAGACAGAGATGACCTGATGTCTGGGTCTTTTCCTCAAGTAATTCCTGGCAAACATACTGAAATTCATTAATTAGTTCTGCTTGAGACCAGAACGAACAGATCAGTATTCTCTTGTAGCAGCAGCATCTAATCTACATTTCCATGTACAGCTATACATCTAGCCATAAACTTGTGGAATAGGCCAAGGTGAATCCTCCCAGCCGTGAATTTTCTCAGTATCTAAAATCAGTTCTCGTAAGAGCTCAGGATCTAGAGTCCAACACTGTTGTTGCAGATTAAGGGGAATCTGGCAAAATTGCTTGGGCTGCTGCCATGTGGATCTGCTGGTAGAGTACAGTACGATAATATGTTGAATTTGGCTCATTACTCTGAAGAAATGCTGCCATAGACACTGTGGGACACAGATTTAGGAATTGGAATGGTTCTATGTAGGGATGATCTTGGGCTCACTGCTCTAGACAGAGCTGTTATTAGTGCTGTATGCCCAAGATGGTTTGTGATTTGTTTAGGCTTGTAAAGCATCCATTTTATACTCCTACATAGAGAGAGAAATAGGTCAGACTTACCAGAGTTTTAAATTGATCCACCAGAGTTTCATCTTTTCTGTTGTAACTTTTACGCTGCAGGTTTGGAGATTCATCCTCTGGTTCATTCGGTGTGCACTTTGAAATTTTACTTTCATATAAGATCAGACCTAGAGAAGCATTTGCAGTAGTGGACTAACTGGGACTGACTAACAGAGGGATTTGTTGCTGGATTAAAATTTTGAGTGCTACATATATTAGTCTTCTCCCAAGTGTAAATTGTTACACTTAGCTTCAGAGTTTACTCCCAGGTAGGTCAATAGCAGGATGCCAGAGCTTTTGAGAACTAAATTGTAGAGAACTGACAGTCTATAAATCTCATGCAGTTTGACCACAGTGTCAAAAACTGTGTTAACACTGGAGGTGACTGTGAAATCTTTAAACTTTGAGGTTGGCTTAGTATATTTTTATCGCTTCTAGAATGATGTAATTCAATGAGCACACCTCACTCTTGTCTTTATTACAGAAATTAGTCTAAGCTGTGGTGACTTCTGCAGTCCAGATGAGTGATAGTGGTAGATCTGACCTTCAGGGAGTGTGGTTTTTTGAGCAGCAAAGCAATCATCTCTTAAACAGCACATTTCAATCTGTTCTTCCTTGGGAGAGTTTCCCTCCAACTGGATACGTGTGATTGCCTTGCCATGCATCTGATAGCAGCTGCTTGTAGTGCAGGACAGTACTCCTAAACTTGCTCACCTGTGGTCCCAGGACGTGCTTTTGTGCAAGTCAGCCAGCACTCAGTGCTGCTGGGGCCATTTCAGGTGCTCATATCGTGTGTGTGTGATGTTCTATTCTGTCCTCTGTGTGCATGCATTGGGCTTCTGACAACAGGTCACTCACAGCCGGCACCTTTTATTAACCATGAAACATTTATCTTCAGTGATGTTTAAATAGTTAAAAGATTGGAAGCAAATTTGAATAAAACCAAAACCTGCATTTCTCCCCACAGCTTAAATAAAGCAGCTCTCCATTCCCTCAATTCTCAGGCAGACCTAGCAGTGCTTCTGTCAGTGCAGCAGACAAATATCCAAACCATGATGAAACACATTTGTCTATTTAAGTGAAAATAAAGCAAGAAAGATAAGCTGAGGGCTGTATGTGCACTTCTGAAGGTGGAGGTTGATGTTCTGCTTGCTTTTCAGATGCTCTCCTTAGCGAAACTGTAGTATGATCTGAGTCTTTGGCCTACAACAGAAAGATGTTGCTGCTGCTGAAAAATGTCTAGTTAGGACTGGGTTGGATTTTGTTTTCCTAATAAAAAGGCCTAAAACGATACCAAAGTAGGGATGAACACAACTATGAACTGCTTTAAAGAGCAAAAAGTCTTTTTGTCTTTTGCCTTTGTGACTCCTAATTTCTCATGATAATAGTTTTAAAAGAGTATATTACAAAATTTGTGAGAGACTAGTAAGAAACACTGAAGAAATTCTCAGCCACCTCTGTAAGCCACCTAGAACCACACAAGAAAGTTCATCTCTTATGAAGTATCCCTGGGAAATACTTTTCTTCTCACCACCACTAATTTCAGCAGAGATCTGTGGATAAGGCTGTAGAAATAAACACAGCTGTGGAATGTGGCATAGCAAACAACATGCTGAAACCTCTTGGCGGAGAGTTGTTTGCCAGGGAGCCCAAATGCAATGCTTAGTCCATGGAAAAGATGGCATTTCAAGTTTTGGTACCTTTGAATGTTTCAGAAGCAAATA
Source organism: Melospiza melodia melodia (assembly GCF_035770615.1). Classification (NCBI taxonomy): domain Eukaryota; kingdom Metazoa; phylum Chordata; class Aves; order Passeriformes; family Passerellidae; genus Melospiza; species Melospiza melodia. The sequence continues at coordinate 29,616,947 of NC_086198.1, forward strand.
TTTATCCCTAAACCTGCTCAATCTAGCCCTGTATTTACACATAAGGGGGCAGTGTGGTACTGTTAGCCAAGTGCTACGGAGGTGCACATCAGATTTCACTATTATGTATTGCATCATGTTTTAAGAAATGGCTTTAGAACTCTGAGCACAACTAGAGCCTTGTCACTGCCCGAGAGTGCTGCTGTGTCTGTGCTGGGGAGAACCAGGTTGGACAGCTTCCTCTCTTCTTTGTAAACATTTTGTTTTTAGAGAGGCGCTGTCTTGGCTCTCTCTCGTAGTCCCTTGTTCGTAGGCATGTGAAGGAGGGGGAGACAGTTTTCCTAATGCTGGGATGGGGAGCTTCCAATTAGAGCATTTTTACCTCCCCCATGGCAGCATTCACTTACTGGAAAGGAAAGTAATGTTTCCACTGAAGCTTTCCTGTGCACACCATACACGCACTGCTTCCCAGTTTTGGGAATATGATAATTTCTTCACTGTTTTCATGGAATATGTCCTTTCTTGATTATTTTGTACCAGCACAGTCTTTTACCTGCCAATGCAAAAGTGATGATTACATGTCTGTAAGTCAATGCATACCTGGGATCTTGGGTCATCTTCTTCCCACACGTTAATATTCAGGGTTAGCAGGCCAGGATACGATGGGATTTAGGGTCTCTGGTACTTTTAACACGGTGTTTTGAGTGCCTTACTACAGGATGCTTATGGCATTATTTCTCACCTGTCTGGCTTTTAGTGTCATACTGAACCTGACACATGCTGTTATTATCCAGAAATAATGTTATCTGTGTTGTCCCTTTATAGTTTCTGCATGAATTTCTACTTTAGAGAAAGCTTCCCCTTAAATATTGATTACAGCTCTCCTCTGCCACTTGTCCTTGTAGTAAATATTATAAAGTTGCAGAGCACAGGAACATCACACACTGTTTCATTACATCTTGTTTTATCACTGTGTTGCATTGCTGTGAGGTGCTGTACAGACACAGGAGTTTTCTGACACAGCTCCTGTTTGTGATTTTCTTTATCTGCTGCTTTGTCTTTGCTGAAATACATATGAAGCCAATTTGTCCTTGCCATGATCACTTGTAGAAAGCTGCTGGTAAATTGCATGCCAGCACACTGATAATTTATAGTAGTAAGTCAGCACTGTTGGACTGTCCCCTTCATGTGACAGTAAAAGTGCTATCAGGTACAGTGAATCTGTTGTTGGTTAATTCAGAGAGAAATGACGTGGTGTTCTGTGTGGAGTGGGGATATGCTGATGGTCGTGACTCAAAAGATAAAAGGATGACAGCAAATGCAATCCTTTTTATATGCATCTTTGTGAATGTCATTATTTAATGTAAAATTGTCTCAATATGTAATAGTTAACAGAATAAATTATCACGTGGTTTGTTACTATGGTATTTCTCATTAAAAATCCCTGCCCACAAAGTTTTTCCCTTGCTTTCTTCAAGAGTGTGGTGTTTCTTTAATTAAAATGGCTGATATAATGCTATTGCAAGCTTTGAAAATTAAAATGGGTATTCTGGAAACATTACAGGTTCTAGCTAAAGCTATAAAGCATTTTAGTTACTGGTTCCTAAGTTAGTATCTTTCATTTTCTCCTTCCCCTCTATCCTAGCTGCTAAGTGTGGCTGCAAATGTTTTGTGTTTGAATTAACTGATTGGCAGCTTGGTTAATGGGTAGACAGTGCTATTGGTTATTTCCATATTATATTTATCTATTTATTTATTTATTTATTTTTAAAGCACTCATTAAAAACCCACGGCATACTCCCAAACTTGAAGGAATGGATTTTTTGGCTCCCGTCTGCTTTGAATGAAATCCAAAACAAATGTTGTTTGATAATGGTTTACAGTTGCATTGCACAGGTTGCTCGTCATGATAAATAATTAACACCCTTTGTGTTCTTGATTGCAGATTTTCAAAACCCTGCCTGATGCTTCTTTCCCTGAGCCAATCTCTATGTCAGTATCTCCTCCAAATGCCCCACCAAGGCAGTCAAGAAGACAAGGACAGCGTATTAAGAGGCCTCTGGCTGTTTACAATCTCTGCCTGGAGTTGGATGATGGTAAGATGTTAGTAATAATTTCAGTCCTGCATCAGATGGGCTGTGTATCCTATCTCCAGGAGGTGTTTTCATTTCATGTTTCATTTGTATACATGTGTGGATGCACATGCACGCTGCTTTAATTGCTTTGGAACATGCAAAGAAGCAAGGAGAGCTGCAGAGAGAGGACAGCAGGGAGTACTGTCCTGTGACATACAGTTAAAAGTAGGACGGACTGTTTTAAATATGCTTTTCTCCTCTAAAAAAGAAGCAGCTCCTGTTTCTTTGGGGAAATCTCTTTGACCTCTACTGAAGATTACACAGCCATAAGATAAATGGAGAGAGAACTAAAATTAAAGCAAATCTTTTATGAGAAGAGCTAATGCACTTTACAGTTAAATTCATCTGGATTAAAGGCTCAGGTCACCACTGCACTGGAGAATACCACTACTTCACTTGAATCTTTAATACCTTGCTGTAACTAGCAGTAAATACTTGTCAACTTGCCTTACCACTGAAAAGCAGTGGGAAAAAAAAAAAAAAAGAAGAGTCTTCCTTTTGTGTGGAGTCTGCAGTAGCAACATACACTGAGGCAAAGGGTGTATAATAACATCTTATGTATTCTGACTGTTGGCCAGAACCAAAATCATTTTCCTGAAATTTTGTTGCTTGGGGGTATGTACAGTACTGAGGAGGCAAGTCAGGGCTCATTTTGTGTTACAGTTTTGTTCCACCCTATTCCTTTTCTCTCTCCTAATGTTTTTTGCCAATTGTCTTTTCACATGAGGAGCCGTGGGATCAGGGCACAAAGTCCAGTTACAACAAGTGAAAATAAACAGAAAGGTTTTGGAATCATGCAGTAGTAAGAGATTCACTGGTGAACTGTCACTAAATTAGTGGTTAACAGTGGTTGGTTTCATAAGACAAGAACACAAATACCTATGACAGCTGTTAAGTGCAGCTTTTAGAAATAAACTCAGGACTGTTTATAGTTTCAAAGCCAGTTTTGCAAAGAGTCAGCAAGAAATTCAGCATTCCTGTCATTGGATTTGATTCACCAGAGAGATACAAAGTCTGTGTCTGTCTTTTCTTGCATCAAATGTGAAACTAAATGCCTTGACTAGAAGATGTTTAGGGGTATCTGCTTAAAAAGCTTAAGATGTGTTAATTTGAATAATATGCTCCCAAAAGCTAAGAAAGCTCTTGAGCTACATCTGCAATAATAAATTTATTCTCATCTGAAAAACAAAGGTAAACTGAAGCCAGTCACAGAGCTGCTCACATCTTATTTTGAATGTGAGTCCTAGCAGGACCCAAGAAGTACCACAGCTTCTCAAACTCCATGGAGCAAGGTGCACATTGATGAGTTGACTTTGACCCAAACACTGCAGACAAAAAGCACTTGGTGGGTTGTTTTTATTCTGAGAGCCAAAAATACAGTGTTACTGTTGAAGACTGTTATAAAGATTCTATTTTGCCAAAATGCATCCCATATTCTTTTCTAATTTGGGCATCTTGGCAAAGAGCTGGGATGTTAAAGGCTGTAATAGTTCTATTTCATGCAGAACCTTGGTGCTTGTCTGGGATTTGTAGTGGGCTGAACTGTGCAATAGCCTAGTACATCATGGTTCATATTAAAACCATAGTGAAGGCTGAACTGCTGCAGGTGAAATTTCGGTGGGATCTGGCAATAACATTTCCCCTTGTAACTGCTGAAAAAATACCCTCTGTGGTCTGTAAAGCCACTACCAAAGGTAGCAGGATCCTCAGGCTGTTGGTAGCTGCTGGCCACATGCTGATGGCTCTTCTCCTTGTTCAGCAGCCCGCTGTGTCAGGACAGTGGGCAGTGGTTGGGACAATGGCTCTCGGGCACGTGTGCCATGCACATGCAGTGCCTGGAGCCCAGCTGTGTCCCTGCATGCTCTGAGCCACTGCCCCAGTGGCTGCAGGCTCTGTGCATCAGCCAGGCTCATGAATTACCTAGTCCTTGAGTAGAGCTCAGTGCCTCCAAACACACTCTGTGGCCTTCAGTTGCTTTCTTCTTTGCAGAGGGGTGAAGGAATAGAAGTGAGCCTGGGCTTCATTCCATATTTACCTAGTTTCTTGGCTAACAAATGCATGTTTTATAACTGCTCTTTGGAAGATTTTATCCTGTGTGTGTTTTTAACAGGAAATTAAACATTAAACCCCTTCCCTCCCCCCCCCCCCCCCCCATTCACAATGGCATGAGTTAAGCACCAGGCACAAGCCAGTGTTTTGTGTTTCCTGGATATGGCAAAATTATCATAATCTTGTTTTAAACAAGCAGCTGATACATATTTATATGTAAATATATTTGTAGATAAATATATCTCTAAAGTTATGGTAATTGTATATAAATATTCTCTATGCCTTGAAACTAGAACTATGTCGGAGACAAAATCTCTCTGTGCTGGAAAACTTCTTGAGTATGTTTCTTTTAGGATTGTTATGCAAACCAGGAAATTGTTAGAAAAGCGGAAACAAGTCTTTAGCTATCAGCTGCTCCAGGGAGTTAACAGGCTTCAGAATCCACTGCTTGAATTGGAAATGCAGGGTTCGGGCCAGGTTTCTTTTTAAAAGCACGTTAGCAGTCGAGAAGCTTCTTGACTGCACAGAAAATGTATGTAGCAACCACCCAGAAAGGGCTGTAAGATATATAAATATTGATAGATATAATAGCTGAAGAACACACACTGCGTTTGATAAAAATCTTTATTTTGCCTTCTAGTAATTAGCTGTACTGAATTCTGATAGTGCATAGATTTTTCCTTCCTTGTACATGGCAATTAGATGATTAAACCTATTTGCAAACAATTCAAAGATTATATTTACTACCATGAGGATCTTTGTTTCCTGAAAGACTGACTTGTATCACAGATTATGCTGTCTGTTTTTCTTTCAACTTCTTTCTTCTTTGCTCTGTGGTAAGCCAAGTACTAAATTTTCACTCTGAAGTTTTTTGACATCCTAGTTTCTTAAGTAGAACTGGACCTAATGGGGAACTCTGAGCTACTTTGCTATGTGGCCTAGACCCAAAGTTCTTATTTCAGCAAAATGCAGATTTGTCTGAGATTTACATTAAGACTATTTCCCATGGTTTTTAGCCTTCTAAATTAAGATTTGGGATTTGTTTTTTAGTGGTAGGTTGGTTTTGATTTTGGTTTGTTTGTTTGATTTGGTTTGGTTTTGGGTTTTTAATGGTTTTAAATTTTTTTTTTATTTTGTTGGGTTTGGGTTTTTCCTAATCTATGGAAATTGCTTTCTTCTTTCCCCCTCACTCTCTGAATGAACTTTACAGTGAATAGCAGTGCAGAAACTCCTGTGACTTACAGTCTCAGCTATGTACAAATGACTTTTCATTGCCTCTCTGTCTCTCTATGCAGGCAGGGAAAGACTGTTAGCTAGAACTGGAAGTTGTTTATCCCGTTCTAAACATGTCATAGGGTCTTTATTTTCCATTTGGGCAGTCAGCATCTATCAGAGGAGATTGCAGTTTACATTTCTCCTAGAGGGCAATGCAGATTTAAAATTTTGTTCCCTTACAATTTTATTTAAATTTTAATGTACCTTTCTTGTCTCGTAGCAAATGCAACAGGTTTGGGATTTCTTTTGTTTGTTTGATGCATTCTTTTTCTTGTATTTTTAGTGCCAGAGACTTAGAGATTATTAAACCATTTTTGCAGGGCTGTTAGAGCAATATGGGAAGAAAAGTCCTGTGTAAGGTAGGCTGTGTAATGCAGCCCATCCAGGATGAGCAGAGAATCAGCACAAGTTGCATAAGTCACACCTGGAGTTGAAAAATGGGTCATGTGTAGCACTTTGTCCAATGACAGAACAACTTGTTTTCTAAACCAGAATATACATCTTAAACCACAGGGCCTGCTGATGCCTTATTCTCTTTGAATACTCTCTAGGTGCCAAAATTTCTTCTTGGCGCGTACATAGACATAGCACATTAGTGTTGAAGGGGGGCTGCATTGTTCTTTTTTCAGGGAATTTGTGTCCTATCCCCTCACTCTGCAATCATATAGGGTGTTTTTGATAGCCTGCTGCTGCTGCTGTAAATTAAATACTATATTTATAGTGATTTAGAAAACAGATTCTTCTGCAGAATTTGAAAAGAAATAGAAATTAGAACAGCTACTTAACCCTTCAAAACTTTGTGCTAACTTATATTGCCCTTTGAAGTATTTCAGGACACAGTTATGAATGGTATGTTAGTGTTGAATAGAAGTAGCTGGTCTTGGTTTTTTGGTGGGGATTGGAGTGAGACAGTGTCTTAATTTGGGTGATAAATTAATTTCCATGAATTACTATGTCATTCAATTAAATTACTTTATCAGAGTAAATGTGATGCGTTTAATGGCTACATAGCAATATTCCCTCTCCCTACTCCTCCCCCATCCCTTCCTGCCCCAAACACAAGTAAAAAATCATAAACTTCATTTGGAATTACTGAGCAGAAAACCTGGATGTTAGAGGAAGCCTTGGACTTACGAGACTGGTCTTCAGGGCTGAAACAGCCCAGAACTGCAAGGTTGCAGGTGTGAAACCTGGCCTTGAACTCTTTCTATTTCTGACTTTGCTGCTTGGAAGTGTTTCTGTAACCTGGCACGTAGTAGGGGAAATGGAAAGGAAAGCAGCTACATAGGCATATCAAAAAGCCATAAGGCCCTGCAACACTTGCTTACAAAGCTATTGTTAACAGCTGAGCAGAACACAGCTATGCTGTCACAAAATAAATGCACCAATGTTAGTCATAAGGGGAAGATCAGGATGACTGCTGTTTGCCATGTGGAATTTCAGACAGTTTGTATTTCATCTTGCTGCAAGAGTAGCTCCTGCAATTCTATGTGATTCATCACAGCTTTTCCCACCTGATGGCTCCAAGTAGGCTGTGTGCTATACAAACTTAAAAGTATTTTTGAGCTACTGCCAGTGAAGGTAAAGCTTTTTCCTATGTAATTGTGGGTCCTGTTTTCCTATCAGAGTTGACTTCTGCTTGGAGAGCTTTGGGTCCACAGAAGGTACTTTTTTCCTTTTTTTTTAAGTGATACAGAATAATTTTGGTGCATACTTTGCATGCACAGTATACATTATCTGGTCATTTTAACCCTGTGAGTAATCTTTTTGCTGTAATGCTAGCAAAAATCAAATTTGTGTCATGATGTAGTAAACATCTCCTAACTTTACCATCTCGTTGAATGAGGTGCATCAGATCTTCATGGCTGGCGTGAGAATTGCCTTAGTTCTATTGCCAGTGCTTGTCTGTTTTCAGTGTAAGAAATCTAGAGGCTGTAGAAATGTTCAAAGTAAACACATCCACGTGTTCACACACATGCATAGAACAGGAGTCAGGGGGCAGGGACGGGGAACTTGAATAGACTTAAAACTAGAATCTGAATTGAAAGAAGGAACAGGATCAGTCTTTCCTTGAGGCCAGACATTATTAAAAATCTCTGACCTCCTGTAATAATCCTTCATCTCTTTAATTCTCTACCTTCTGCACACAGACATACAGGGGCAGATAATGCTGTAAGAAGGCCAATTTGGCATGCTAAAAGCCATTAATCCCAGGCATGGAAGTCACTGACATATCTTTACTACATGCCAGCTGTGCCCTGGCCAACCTCTACTGGTAAAAGTAAATTCTTTCACCCAGCACACAAGAGTGTAAGTAGAGCAAGGACTTCAGCTCTTCAGTCACCTTCCTATGGATGAGAACATGCATTGCACTGAATTAGGGGTTTCCTCACATGCTCTTGCTTCTCTTCACTGGTGACAAGAATAGCAGAGATCTTGCAGGGGAGAGCTGGTGAACTTTTTATAGGCCTGATATGCAAGTTAGAAAATATTCCTCTTCTTGTTTTGCTCCCACTCTATCAGTGTTTTTGATTCAGTCAGAAAAAAATGTCTTCTTGTTTGCCTGTTAGCTTCTGGAAGTTTTTGTCCTATCTGCTCTTCTTTTTCTCTCTAATTTTCTGTTTTCTTCTTTTAAAAGTGGCACTTAGTGCAAGGTGAATCACATTGCTGTCGCTTCTTTCCTTCCCAGCTGTTTTTGTGACTTGCTGAACCAACAGGGAGATTGAAGGCGTTCTTAGGGGAGATCAACAAACCTGTCACCTGGATGTTCAATTGAAACAACTGACAAAACTTCCCCTAAGGGCTGCTTATCTTGTTTTCTGTAGTTTTTTCAACAAGCCATGGGTATCCTGCTTGATCCATTCCTCTACTGAAGTCACTCCTAGGGCAAAAGGAGAGAGGTGAACAAAACGAGAAAGGCGGCACAGCCAAGCGTCAGCAGCACAGTGAAAATATTTCAGAGCGGCTTTCTTGTGAGAGACCCATCAGATACACAATGTGGTAGCAGTTAGTCCTTGTCAGTGGACAGGTTGTGGAATTATTGGTGAGAAACTTCTTTTAAGAAGTCATAGGAAGTGACTGCACATGAAACAAGCTTAATAGCAAGAGAAAAGGAGACAACAGCATGATGTTATCCCTGTTTGACAGCTCAGGGAAAAAGCTTTTGAACACCTTACATTTTAGGGGTGGAAGCACCCTTACAGACACATCTTCGAGCTTCTTGGTGCCTGAATTGCCAGCCAAACAGAAAAGGAAATGGAATAATATTTTCATGGACTTGGAGTTTTTGATGGTATTTAAGAAGTGCTTCTGACTTAGGGAACTTTTAGGCCTGGTGATTGTACCCCTTCTTGGTCTGCTCTGGTTTTTCACAGTTCTCATTTTCATGGATTAAACTAGAGGGAACACCCTTGTATGTTTCACTACAGACCTGGACCATAGGTTAATGTTGCCTGGGCTGGTGGAAACCCAAACTCAGTGCTACCAAAACAGCTATGGAAGCAGTTGGACAGTCTGTTTATCTTAGTATTTGTCAGGATTTTTAGGAAGTAGCTTCAGTTCGTTGTTGCATTTTTCAACCATGAAATTGGTTGGCATCTGGCCAGGCTGGTAAGGCTGGAGATCATGTGTGGTTTCCTGCCAAGCCAGCTCTGGTAAAAATGAGTAATTGTTGAGTTTAGATACTGCTCTTGTTATCATGGTGTACACAAATCAAAAGAGGAACCCCTCTGCAGGCTTGTATCTGATTTCTGTTGTTTCAAAATTTAATTATGTGAATTAATTAACATCCCAACATTGTATCTGTAACTGTCTTGAACTGTTTTTCCACAGCATGAGGAATAAATGGGGATTCTTTACCCATTTTAGTTTTAGATTGCTCAGTGAATGGCTATGTGTTTTTTGGATTTTATTGATGTGAAATAATTTGAGCAGTATTTCTTCTGATTTTGAAAGGTGGCCTGCAGCAAAGGGGATATTCATTAAAATAATTGCTTAATTTTTACAGGTTAATTGTTTAATGATACTGGGTAAGTGCATCTCTAGAAAGATGCTTGTTAAAAATTGAACTTTGCATTTTAAAAATGGACAAAAAAATCAAAACGGAGGAGACCAGGACAGGATGATGGTCCCCAAACTCCACTTGCCTCTAATTAACTTGCAGATGAGCATATTTCTTTCCCTTTCCTAACCCCAACTCAAACACCTTGTGGCCTTTTGACTACAATTCTTGAGTTGCATCATCCAGTCTTGAGGCAAATTCCGTCTAGCACAGCTTCCTCCTTTTTCCTGATGTATCTGAACCATTATGGAATTGGAGAAAACAACCTTGCTGCAGGAAAGCTACTTTGAGCCTAACACATGCATGCTGCTACATGCACACATTTGAAAAATATATGAAAGTTTGTCTTTATCTAGGAAAACCTTTAGTCAGCTCAAATAATTGTGTTAATTATTTTGTCTGAGAGAAAAAAAAGTAGCTTGCTGCATGTGTTCTTGCTGCATGTGTTCTATGTGACAGCATGAAACTGATGGGAATGGGGGTTGTCTGCTGTCCATTTATTCTGCTGGCTTGAGGCTGGATGAGTCTCTGATGTCTAAATTTATGTAAGAACTAACTGCATACCAGGGCAGGGCTGTTTTTTATAGGGTTTGCTACACTCTGGGTTATTAATGGGTACTTTTGGGTAATGGAATGTGGTAGTACAAATCTGTTTTTCTGAGTTTTTACAGGAATCTGACCTCCAAAATACCCATTATTCAGGAGCACTGAAATAATTCTCTTGTTTAGTTTTAGCATTCACTATGGTTACTTTTTAAACCAAATTATAGGTCACTAATAGCTTGCAATCACACTTTCACCTTGATTTGGAAACTGCTTGTTTAAAAAAGCAGATTCTGTGGTCTGGAGGTAATAAACAATTGACCAGTTTTAGTGGCATGACAAATGAAAGTACACAGCTTCTTAATTTACTGAGAAACAGATGACTTGGCTCCATTAATTCAGAAAACTTTTTAAAGTTGGAAGAAGTAGAAGAATATCTGAGTCCCCCTGGTGTTTCCCTACCACAGGATGAGTGGTACAGTAAACAGTGAATAAAGAGGGCAGCCCTGCACCTAGAAAAGGCTCTTCTTGACTGCAGATTTCTCTGATAGCTATCACAGAAAACTTTCTTCAGTGGACTTGCTTCTAGCTTTCCAGGAATGGCTGAATTCTTTCCAGACTAGATGGTACATCATTTCATGGGATCATCTAAAGATTCATTAACTGTGTGAGGAAACTTTGGTTATGCTTTTTGTGCCTATTTTCTGTAGATGCTGAAGATCTAACACATGGAACTAAATACTTACTTAATCAAGGATATTTATGATACCAATATTTTTTTCTGTCCCCGATCTGAGATTCCTATTAAAATGAAAATATAGTACATACCCATAAATTAATGTAAGAGCAAAGCTACTTTCTACTTGGTTGAACTTCTGGATTATTGTGGGGCATGAGCTATTTATGGGGAAGGAATGTTTGCTGTCTCAGAGTGGGATGCAGCTGTGATGCTGATGGGGGAGGATGGGTGGCTGCACAGAGTGCAGCTGCTGCTTCCCCACCTCCTGATGCAGAAAATGGCAGACTTGAAGGTGGCAACAGGGATTTCGCAGCATCTTTAATTTACTCTCCTCAGTAATTGTCCCCATCGTCCCTTGTCTATGACTGTTTGTGTCAAAGCTGAGATGGATTTTTATCCTCTTATTTTACCATAATTTGCCCATGCAATGACCATTTAAAACATATATGACCCTGCTGTTTGGTATATTCTGTGTATCTCAACAGAAACAGTTACATATTCCTAATTTACTCCAGAAAAATTCTCTTTCATAAACTGTTCTCATTCTCTGGTTACCCTTAAACTCTAGACATTGGTTGTACTGTTGACATTAAAGATTAGTCTTGCTTTTAACATTAAAACATGTAATTCATTAGTTTACTTAAGCTGAAGTTGGAAGAAAACTGTCTCTTAAGCAAGTAAGTGATAGTGTTAACTCTGTGCTTTTCGTGGTCCTTAATACAAATGCTTTTTTTCTTATTTAGAATTCTCAGAGTAAAGTAAGGATCTGATTATTGACACTGCCAAAGTATTTCGGGGGTTTTTTTTTCAACTTTGGATGCCAACAAAAAATATTCTTAGACTAGCCAGATGGAAAAAGGAGAAAAAAAGGCAGTGGGGAGACATGTCATGCTCAGTTAGGTAGAAGCTTAGCTCGGATTTCTGGTAAGGAGGGTCTGAGAGCTTTTACTATCTGAAGTTCCTTCAGATAAAAAGCAGAAGGAATTGAAGGTTTTATGTATTTGCTGCATATGAGGTAGGTGTGAGTCTGTGCTGGTACTTTGGGGGTATCTTATTATGAGAAAGTGTGACATGAGGCAGGGAAGGGGGGAAGAAGGAGGATATTTGGGTTAGAAACTGAGGGGTTAGTAGTACCAGCTAGACACACCAGTAAATTGTTAGGGTCAGCCTAAGATATTTATTATTTTCAAGATGGAGCTGGTCTGAAGCATGAACAGCCATAAAGGCAGAGCAGAGGCTGTCTGTTGCAGAGGCACAGTGAAAGCTCAAAGGCTTGGATGAGTGTTGTGATTAGATCAGTGAAACAAGAAGTTCATTTACATGACAGTTTAAAAGGATCCATGCAGTCAAAAAATTTAAATAGTATGCAAAAGGTGGTGAGAATGTGAAACAATCTCTTGATAGTAAAATTGGATCTTACACCTATTTGTGTAGGATGGGGACAAGAATTGTAGAAGCAGCTTCATGGCAGCTCTAGAAAGATGGCCAAGCTGAAGGCACTCAGAGCCTTCCCACAAATATGACGAAGGGAAGGTGAAGAGTTGATGGCTGGAATGTTGACAGAAATTTGTGAGATGTCATATAGACTTACTGCTTTTGTGCTGAGAACTCTCATGTCCTTCATCTGTTCAGGCTCTCTTTGGCACCCAAAAATGAGTGTAATATGAGAGAAAAAGGAGGGGGATTGACATTTTTAGAAGGAGAAGGTGAAGGCACCAAGAACACCAGACTGTATGCTCAAAGAATAATATAAATGAGCTTTAAAGGCAGTCACATCTTGCATGTTTTATAAGGTAAGAGCTTATTAGAATTCAGGTGGTAGGAAAGACGAGTAGGAAGTTTCTGGAGCTCCTCTTTGAAACGACCTGTCAGTCCAATGTGGCAGTCAGCTTTTTCATAGGAGTGGGAGACCTGACAGTGCTGCTCACTGGAGAACAATGCTGGAGATAAAGAGGAGTGAGAGGAGAGAAGTGGTAAAATATACTAGACTATCAATATTAGGAGCCCCTGACTTCTGAGGTAAAAGGAAACCCATAAAGCTGATTCAGTTCCAGCAATGTCCTTAACATGCACTTGAAGAAACAAAACATGTCAAAACTTAAAAGCCAGGTCTCCAGCAGCTTAGGGTCTTTACTGGTTCTACAAAGCAAACTGCAGGAAAAGGGCAAGGGGATGGAAAATGGGGAAACAGCTAGAAGTCGATGTATGTTACAAGTTCTGAAGAAGTGTCAAAAAGAACTTAGTTATGATAATCAATGTGTAATCAAACATAGATGTTCACAGGTAGGTCTGTTGCTAGGTGAATATTTTGAATAATGCAAAGTCACCTAACTTGTCTGAAAAAAGGTCTCTGGTCATGAGGTTCTGTAGCTTGGCAATGTCAATTTTTAAAACATCTTGTAGCTTGCTGAAGAAGTTTGAAGCAACTGGAGGAATGCTGATGATGTAGCAGTATTTAAAAAGGTAAATACAGATATTTGACAATATATTTGCACATGAGACAAAGTTAGGAGACTTGCAAATAATAACAGACAGTAGGATTATGGTTGTGTGCTAAGCTGCGCCCATTCAAACAAAATAAGTGTAGTTGTATTGAGAAACAAATGTAGAGATTTTAGAGGGAAAACATAGCCCAGAATTACAGAAAGGAGCATATCCTTGGAAACAATGACTCTCCTAAGTCTGTTGGTCACAGAGGCCAATCAACTCATCATATTATTAACTTACATTAATGGCTAAAACAAGTGCCAGCCCTGGATGTACAAATGGGACTGATGAGTATGGGTAAGCAGTGGAATTAATGCTTAATGTCATTCTGATGGAACCACAGCAAAACCCCATAGAATCACATCTGATGTAGCCTCTTCAGAGAGAACACTGGGAAATTCTAACAGCTTCATAAACCAGGTATGTGATTCCACAGCTGCAAAATCCCTCCCTCCAGTAAGAGATTTGGTGTAAAACTTAAAAAGGAGATCATTGAAATACTGTCACACAGCACAGAAACCTGATATGAGAGGCAGTATAATAATTAGTAGCGCATATTACACGGGTCATGCCTGAAAATAAAGCCTAACAAAGTGAAGGTGCATGCATTGATTGGCAAGTCTGTTAATTAGTAACCAATTGATTCTTCATTCCCTTTATCGTCTGCTGATGTTTTCAGACAATGACTATTTGGAAGATGTAGTTTGACCCCAATATGAAATGGGCATTAATCAAAAGCAGGTTATTAAGCTGAATGAAGAGATAATGAGGCACAGTTCTGTTGCCTCTGCCATGCACAGGGCTTACTGTAATTTCTTAAGTTAGCAGAACTTTTGGCACTGACATACAGGGTGAGGTCTTTGTGCTGTTGCAATCATAGCAATGACCCTATATTTTGAGGATTTAGGTTTGGAGCATATATTGTTTTTAATAATGAAAATGTGCTAGATGGTCATTAGTCATCTGTATTTGCAGTTATACAGAATTGCCTCTTCCTGAATAAAAATATTGTTTTACTTTAAAAAGGAAGATAACTGAAGACATCAGAAATGTGAAGTGTCTTTGAACACGTTTTTAGAGGGTTTTTACTTAATCCCATATAATTTAGCAGGCGTTTTCCTGTTTAAATACCTGATTTGTTTTTACTGTGCAAAACCCAGTCTTAGTTTTGGGAGTTCAGTGCAGTACAGACTGTGAGAAAATACTGGCTCAGGAAGGAAGAAGTAAAATTTGAGGAAAGATTTAACACACAGTTTAATTTAAGATAATGTCAAACATAATTGCCTGTATACTACAGTCTCCAGTGTTGACTCTGCTGTGCGTGACTGAAGTGTTCAGTGTTTTGGGGTTGAACTGCTTTTGTGTGTTCTGGGAAACAATTCAACAGAATATCCTCTGCATTCTGTGAGGGGGTGCTGTGAGCTGGTCATATTTGTAATATTAAGAACCAGATTAATATTCCTTTCAAATGTGTTTTAGTAATGCTGAGTGAATGGTTAAGGTAAATGTGACCTTCTAATATGGTATATGTTGTTTGATAATCTGGACTGTGCTACTATTACTGCTTTGGAAGGAAATTGGGATGGATTAAAAGGACTTAACTCCAGTTCTAAGGAATTTAGAAAGTAAGGTTGCAGTACCACTGTCTGATCTCTCCGATGTTTATCACTGTGACACAATACATCTGCAAATTAGATGTAATGAATTAGTTTTACCTGACACTCCTGTGATTCTCATGTTCTGTAAATGTGTAGCAGCAGCACCGTGGCCTTGGTGCAGTGGGGAGGTGCCCGGTGAGCAGGATTGCCACAGTGCAAGTGACTCATTTTCCCAGGTAATGTTCTCCTCCTCAGAGCATATCACACTTTGGTGCTACGGGCTAATTTAGATCCTTAAATTAGCAGCTGCTTGGGGAGAAATTTCCAGATGATCACTTTTATCATTTCACTGTTTTCAGTTGTATGTCATTTTACTCTCTAGGGAAGTTGTTCTCTCAGAGCTGCTGGGAGGGGATGGGGGTGAGGATGAGATGGCTGGGGAAGCAGCTGAGGGCTTTGCTAACTCTGAGCTATTGTAGCAGAAGAAATTGAGGCTGTGACAGAGTTATGAGGAGGATTTTTTCCATCAAGAGTGGCTTTTCATTGTCCACATTTGTTTTGCTGTGGTGTTGAACTTTTCATTAATTAAGAAAAAAATCATAAATTAAATGATTGCAACAGTAATGCTTAGCTTGATGGAGTAGAGTTAAGCTCAGTTGTTCCCTGAGCAGATTCTAGTTAATTTAGAAATAGAAAGTAATGTTGTACAGGACTTCATCTTGTATATTACTATGTATGGGACATATAACTTGGTAAGACAGCATGATATTTGAACAGCTTTTGATTGTATTGTTTTGATGCTGTGTTAGGACATAGTTGTTAATTTTCTTTCCCCAAAAACTTTTGGCCCCAAAAGAGCAGAACTCTTTTACAAAGATGGTGAAGACAGTGGTATCTAATGCATGCTAGCCTTTTCTGGTGGTGTTATTTGGCAGGCTTATGGGTTGTGTTCATGAGTGCTATTGGGAGTAAGATGGATGGAGGAAGGGATGCAGGGAGCCTTGTAAAGGGTGGCTGGAATTGATCCTTATTACTGTTAAATATTAATATATTGAAAACAGCTACAGGCCCCATTTGAGACTGCTGGCTTAGCTGTGCTGGATACTTTAATGCTTGCAAACATCCTCATTTCATGCACCTCCTTTCAAATTTATGAAATGTACAGCTGATGTTTAAAAAATAAAGATTGAAAGGAAAAGGCTATGTGGGTGAAGGTGAGCTTTTCAGTGAAGAATGTGCTGTTTGACTTGATGTGTCAGCATGGTTTGCAGTGACCACTCTGACACATTGGTAACTTTATCTTATGGTCCTAGGGATAGGAATGCTATTCCTTTAATGTTTTCCTAATCAATCATATTTGAATATGTTGTCTCTCAAGTGATATCCGAAGATTAGCCTAAGAAAACAAGTAGATCAGAATACAGTGAACTCTCTTAAAATAACACCATTAGAAAGGAGTAATAAAAGTAGCATTTTTGGGTATTGTGTGTTTGTTAGAGATCTGTTGCTTATTCTGACCTTTCTAAATGTCATTGTTTCATGTTTGAGAAGACTGTGCTTATTGTATTTGAGAGCACTCATTTCCTCAAATGTATGTTAAATTATCTTTAGAGACTGTTTTGAGGGTGATGTGCAAATGTGCATAGCCTAAACTGTTTTCTTATCAGAAGTGTTGCCTTGGTCTAAAAACACCTCCCCAAAATTTAGCATTTCATTCACATAAAACACAACTGAAAAGGGACTGGGAACACAACACATGTTGTATGTGAAGAAAGCCTGGTGAGAACAGTGGGGGGGAAATTGTGCAATGATACCTTTTGGGGAAATACTGGGAGATTTCTTGTCTTCCAAAATACCCAGTGGAGATGGAACAGAAAGGTTTCTTCTCTTACATATTTCAGGGCGTTATCTCCAAGGCAGACTATTTGGCTTTATGAGATAATTCCTTCACTATCCTGACTTGTTCTCTCTTTCCTAGCTGACAGTCACAGCTCTCCCAGAGAAGACACCCCAACTGGGAGCATGGATTCTCTTTCTTCCCAGTCCCCAACACCTGCATTCTCCAGCAGCCCCCTTGGCCTCTTGGACGAAAATCACCTTATCATGGACAGTGGAGATCTTGCAGGCTGGACAACAAATCTGTAAGTAACTGAATATTAAGGATGTTTCCACTGGTATGATTGTGAAGCACATTTTCCTTTTCAGTTTGGTGAGGAGTGATTTTTAGAAATTGCATATAATTGTGTTTGTTTTCTTCTGCTACAGAAAGAGGTGTTTGTGTTGTGGTGGAGCTTAGAGCCTACTTGAATGCCTGTAGGAAAAATGTTCTATTGAAATCTACTTCATTTTCCTGTTACCTGTTAAACATTTTAAATGGTTTTAATTTTTTTTATTTAAGCAGTGAATATATAATTTATTCTCTATATGATGTTTTACCCTAGTTTTATTTCAAGAAAACATTAGGTACATTTAGATGCCATAGTGCTAAGATTTTGGGCCCAGCTTTGGGTTTGGATAAGCACTCTGCAATGAGTGTGTGCTCAGATGCTATTGTCTAAGAACATTATTATTTTTAATCTCTTCTTAACAAATTAAGTGCCTGGTTTCCAATGGAAGTGCAGTCTGTCACGTTCAGTAGATGCTGTAAGTGTTCTGTCTTTGAGCATGACTTAAATTTAGCAGAAATTGACGTCAAAATGTTAGTCCTGACTCTCTAATACGTGTTCAGGTTTGATACACAAAAAGCTGACCATAACTTGTTTTTAAATCAGAGTTGAACTTGAATTGAATTCTCTGGTTTGCTATTCATTCAGACTTTAACCACTATCAAGACAAACTTTTCCAGCCTTTAGTGCCAAGAACAGTGGAAGGAGCATGTCTGGAGAAAAGATCTGTTACAAATATTTTCCATAATGGCATTCTGAGTAGCCAGCTCTGGTGATGAAACAAGAGTAAAATGTATGTGTAGATGTACATAACACATGAGAATATATAGATAGTCACAGAGCAATTATTAATAATAAACTGCTGACTTGAGTGTTTATTAACTAGAACAGGTTTTTTTCTCTCATATGTATTGAAAGAATTCCAGATTTATAGGCATTTTCCATAAATGTCGTTTCTTCAGTAGAAGTCTGAAGTTACTCTTCCTTTATCTTCTTGTACTATCCTCTAGAAGTGAGTAGAATTAGCAACTAGTTGTACTTACCAAAGAGAGGTGCATGTGTGGAAAAGATGCTGTAGTTGGTATAAAACTGGACTGTCAGTGAAAGCTAATTAAGGAATGCAGGTTTAGCAGGACAGTGATAATGTCACTTCAGAGAATAAAAGGAGGAGTGGTGGTTTTATCCAGAGAGTTTGGATATCCAGGGAACTTCAGGTGTTTGAAAGAACATTGCTTTTTTTTTTTTTGTTTGTTTGTTTATTAATTTTCATCAAAAATTATACAGCACTGGTGTTTTAGAAACATGACTTGATGGCTCGAGGTTTTCTGCTCATTTGGAAACAGTACTTAGAGTTCTCTTTGGAAGGAAAAAAATAAAGGTGCATGGTATGTGCATTTAGATAATTTGTCAAAAGTAGTTTCTTTCTTCCACTCGCCTCTCTGTGAAGTCTGCTTAAGAGCTGCTTCTGTAACAAGCCTGGACAGTGACAGAATAGTCTGTGAACGTTGCATTCTTTCTTTCCTCTGCATTCTCACCTCAGACTGGCTTCTCTTCCCCTTCTAGTTTGGGTGACTCAGAGGGCCCTGCCTTAATAAATAAAACCCAAACCAGACCATAGAGCAGCTCCAGTGTAGTGATGGCAGAATGTAGCTCAGGTAGCTCTCACAGCTCCAGGAAATGTAGCACTGGCTGTTAGTTGTAGACTGTTCTCATAAGATGGACCAACCCTTAGAGTTAGGTGAAGAGCAAACCTGTTTGTGCAGAATTTCAAAATGTTTTGTATTTTGAGCCAAATTGGGACAAAATCAACCCTTTCTTAAATCCACAGTATCATCCTTCAAATGGTGTTGCAGGTGTTCAGTGATCTGCAGCATGTGCCATAGTGAGTCTAGGGGAGATGGAATTACACCAGCGGATCCGGTTCCTCGGGTTCCTGCTGATGTTTGTAACACATGGGTGTTCCGTGTCCGAGATCGATCGCTCCCGAGTTATGCAGTCAACAAGGTGATGGGGACTTCTTTGTGGCAGAAGATTGCTTGCAGCTTTTCCCAGGGGAGGCATGTTGCATTGTGGGTCAAGATGTGTCAGATATTTCAAGAGCTGGTTTACACCAGTAGTTTGTTTTAAGCAAGAGTACGTGATGGGTAGCAAGAATACCTTTTGTGGTATTTGTTTTCAAGAAAGAAGCTTGTTTTTTTCCAGAATGATAGCTGTTGTCACCATGATGTTTCCTGGCAGAAATTTTTGTGATGCATGCCCTTTCCTTGTCCCACCTAACAAAGCAAGAGCTACAGCTTCCAACATGGTGAGGTGAGCACCAAATGGAAGCAAATACACTCTCACCTCCTGATGGGCTCTAGGAGGGGCTTCATGTCCAGAGTGGTGAAAGAAGCAAAGAGAGCAAGGGCTTTGCCACCCATGTGAAATATCTCACAAAGGCCCGACTGCTCAATTGTCACGTCAGCATTTAGAGATGTGCTGTGCATACGGTGTAGTTTGAAGGTGATGTTTCACATATGTGCCATTCTGAAGCCCCGTTAAGCTGTTGGTTTTCATGTCTGTAAGTGTGTGTGTCTGCCTGATGCTAGATTTTCTCTGAAAGCTCTGTGTGGATCAGACATATGTCCTGTGTTGTCACGTGCTGCTGTAGGGGTGAGTAGGGACTTGGGTGGTGCTTGGCAGGGGTGGTTCTCAGTGGAGACCTGAGTTTGCTGCTTTAAGACTATCATGCACCCTAAACTTTCTTTAACCTTTTTCCTGAAGTTATTTTTAACTTCACACTTCCATCTAGAGCCAAATACTAAAAATAAATAGGTTTTATTTTTACATACACTCTATGGTAGAACATAGGGGTTTTTTTTCCCCTGTCAATCACCAAGTTACGCAGTAGTTTCTGTAGACACAGGATTCAAACTCCAGATAGCCTAGGATGGGTCAATTACCACTTCTACTTGATGGAGCACTACTTGATGTCATAAATATGCACTGTTTGAAAATACCTTCTATCCAAGGATGCTTTGCACAAGGTGATTTCAAACACAATAAATTCATAATTATAGTTCTGAGCTGAGTAAAGGATTGCTCTCCACTAGTATGGACGTTTTTTCCCTTTAAGGAAGAGCAGCAACAGCAATCTCAGTTTAATGTTAACCACAGCATTTGCATTCTTCCTTTTTTCCTCTCTTACTCTCCATACAGACTCTCTCCTACACAGTTTCTGATTTTTCTATTGCATTTGCCCAAAAAGTAAGTAAATCTGCCACATCTTTTCTTCAAGAGGCTTGCTGGCTTTTTGCTGGAGGATATGACCCTTTCTAATTGGCACTGAAAAATAGTACACCCTAATCACTCAGATTTTTATTCCTGTGGTGAAATTTTTAATAGTTCAACACATGTAGTTTCCTAAGAGGAGTTCAGGATTTCAGCTACTAAGAGGCTGGATAGCCTTTCTAAGCTAGTCCCCAGACTGTTTTGATGGTAGTGATGGTCTTGAGCTTGGAAATATGGATTAGAAGGAGTTATGGGTAGCTGTTAAACTACATTTGAACTGTGGAGCTATAGTCAATCCTCCCTTTTACCTGCAGTGGAAAGTTAGTGATACAAAACTTGAATTTCACCCTATTCCACTATGGCTTTGCACATGCAGAAGACGACAGTGATAGCTAAACTGGGTATACATCTCAGTGTCTAATAAACATGCTTAAGCAAGTAAAGACAACGTCCAGAAATTTAAAGTCCTCTTAATAGTGAAGAAGGTGTTATTGCCAGTTTCAGTATCACATGTGGAGTGGTGTAATTAAATTAAAACAGGGCGAGGGAAACCTTTTTTTTCAGCTGCTGTGGTTTGATTATAGAATTTACTTACAGAATCATTTATTGATGATCCTGTCCTATTCAGCCTTTCCAGAGCTCTGGCTGTAATGGCAGCTCACCTCTGATGGATTAGTACAGGTTTCCCTCATTGCAATGACTGATTTGTCAAAAGGTGGATTACCAGTCATGCCCTAAAATACTGTGGGCTGCCTTATGTCTTTTTTCACTTGACCTCAGAATGAACCAAAAAAGCTGAACACTTGGTATTCTCTGGACTCGCTATGTGTTGTAATTAATCTTTCTGAGGACCTTTTTCTGATAAGGAAAGATTTGTTGCTGTAACTGGCCCCTTGTTGTGACGAGATTTCTTTGTGCTTACAGTACAATGCCCTGTGCCAGGGCTTATCTACAGACATTACAGACTTACCCTCACAGTGCTGGGTTTTCAGAATTGGGTCAGTCCTCCTTTTTTTGTTGAAAGTATCCTACACTTACTGCATGATCACTTCTTCATTCAAATAATGGAAATGAATGCCTTGTTTCTCAGCTGGAGAGTTCATTCTTGGGATCTGAGACTGCAGGATGTCTGGGTTTTCCAGGGGGCTGGAACATGGTGACTTGATGGTTGTTCTGGATGGAGCTATGATGCAGGGTATGGAATAGCCTTCCTCAAGATGATACTGGGCATCTGTTTACCTTGCGTGTTCTTCTTTCCTTCTCTAAGCCTTTGGGATTTTGCAGTTGGAGGGGATGGAAAGCATTCCTGTCCCTCAAACATTTTCAGTAGTGTAGGTGGGTGCAGGGCTTGTTAAAGCAATTACATTTCTGGGCTAATAATGGTAAGATTTATAGTTTCCAAACCGAATCTCACCTTGATGCTTCTGTAGGAGCATGCAGGGTACAGTCCTGACAGTCCAAATACCAAAGTGTTCAAAGTCCAGAGGACAAATGGAAGCACCATTATATAAATGGATTTATATTGGAAGCATCCAATATAAATGGATTTTCAGGAATGTGCAAGGGACTAATGGAAGGTGAAATAATTCAGAGTTTGTTTTTTTTTTTAAATTTCTTATGAATTTTTCTTAATTGGTTCTCCCAACAGTAAAAGATTCTGTTACCCAGTTCAATGGTATGTAAGTGCTACACTGTGGATCTAGTTTTGGGGTTTTCAATATGCAAAATGGTGACAAGATCTGTGCTGTGCAGCATCCAGGGTTTTTTTGACCATGCTGGGAAGATGTTACTCATTCTTCATGAAATCTCAACCTGTTCAAATTGCTGGTGAGCAACCTGATGTTAAAAGAGCCATCAGATGGCAAGGATGGGCAGAGATAGTGATAACACATAACAGGAGCCTTGGAGATAGTTATTAATTTTGTTTGACTTCTGCGTGAATTCCCATCAGCCTTGTTAGATCTACATCAGTAGACTGCATGTCTGGTCTCCTTAAAATGGCAATACTTTCTTTTTTGTACCTTCTGGCAGTGGTGTGAATTTGCAGTTTTACCTAAAGGATGAGCGACTTCGGTTTCACTGTCTTGAAAACTTATTATAAAATCTAATGTCACCATCCTGTTTTATTGAAAGAAGGTGCTCTAGCTGCTGTTGGGTCATTGTGCTTATTCTGCAGTTTGTTTTTGTTTCAGCTGCCACCTCTTCAGTGACTCAGCACTTTGAGAGCGGGTTTAGCAGAGCAGGCACTTCTTTTTGTACCCTTTCGTTATGCAAGCAGAGCAAGAGCCCTCATTTTGCAGCTTCTTTGAGACAGGCATAATATAACTTAGTCATGTGGCTCGTACAGAACAGACCTTGCCATCTCCTTGGCTGCCAGGGAGCTTGACAGCAGCACTGCTGTGTGAGCACAGGGTAAATGGTGTGTGTGCTCAGGGCAGGCAGGGGTGTGGATGCAATTGCTGGAATGAGCTAAAGTTTCCTTTTTAAATTTTTAAAAATTGTTATTTTTCTTTTCTTTTCTTTTCTTTGCATTCCTCCAGGGTAACACAGCCCCCTCATTTCTTTTCCCCTGAAAGGAGCAGCGGTGAGGTGTAAGCTTATAGATGTACATATTTCACTTTTGCTTTGTCTGAATTATCATTTAAAATGCTTCAACTTGGGACAGCTGCTGTAGACATTAGCTTTGGATTTACCAGACTGGCGTGAAAGATCATTTCACTAATGTGTTAGCTGCCTCACTGAGACTTCACAATCCAAGTTAAAAACCCTCTATTTCAGTGCTGACTGATGTGCTCTGTATAAATGAGGGTTCAGGAAAGCTGCGTGCATGTCACATACTTGAAATGTTGAGGATGCAGTTTCTTTCCAGGGGGAACACAGATGGGGAAATTCTGGCCTTCTGTTTGTCTCCAGCTTTGCTGCAGCTACGACAATTTTTAGAATTTTGGCCACATTTTTCTGCTCCTCCCTCCACAGGGCACAGAGGATTCTCAGGTGCAGGAAGACATGGTGGTGGTCACTATTGGCTTGCATAAAGAATCATCAATAACCAACACCCTTTGATACACACTGTCATCCTGTAATGAAACCTTTCAGAACGCTTTCATTGAGTTTGTCAGCCAGACACTGTGATACGACAGCCGTGGTGCTGCCAAACTTGTCTGAAACAACCCTCTTTTTCTCAGGAGTTGCAGCGTAGATTCTTTTCACAGACTCTCTTCCTTGCTCTCAAGATAAGAGGCTGCTCTTTAGCTGTGTTACCTTAGGAACCAGCCAGATAAACATCCAATAAAATCTTGTTTTCAGAAATTTCTTTCTGAATATCAGTGCAGAATCTCTAGCTTATTTTCAGTAAAGCCATTCTCCCCTCCTCCCTTTTCCCATCGTTCACTATGCTAGACAATAGCTTTTTTTCCTCAAAGAGAGATGGTTATGTCAGCCTTTTTGGGTTTTTTTCCTACCCACAGAAAATGCATTGCCTTCATTTTAGCCTCAGGATTTCTTCAACATACCTTCTTAAAGTTGAGATGCTGTGTGATAACACACGCAATACTTTCTAATATAGCATCATCTTGATAAACAAGGTGTGCAGATCTTTACAGCAAGGCAGCCTTGCTGTGACAAGAGCCTTTTCAAGGAAAAAACAATAAAATCTAACCTTTTGTTGCTTACACACCGCAACATTGGAAATTATTTTTCTCATTGAGTAAAACCTTCTGTTTCAGTAAAAAGAATTAAATGGTTCCTGAGGTAACCAAGTACAGTAAATAAAAAAAAAAAAAAACACAACTCAACTGAATCCATAAATTTTAGGATGTGCTTAATAGTTAAAGCTATCAACATTTTTTTTCCTTTGTTTTCTTTCTTCTTACTGTGGTGAAGCTATTGCTGTTGAAAAATGTGTTGGGTTTTTTTGTCTCCTGCTGGATGGTGGAGCATGATCTCTTGCTGGGTAACCAGGAGCCTAAAGTGACAGGCAAATTCTGCTGCAGTGTTTTCCCTACAGCTGTAAAGTATTAAGGGAATTCATCAAAAAAGTGGGGGAGGGAGCAGCCCAGCACTCCACATACCTGTACTTCTGGAGTGTTTTTCTACTACAACTGTTGGAGTGGCTCAGAATTTGTAGAAAACCTGCCAATTTTAACATGCTTCTATAAAATCCTGTCTGGTAAAGGACAGTGTAGTCTCACTTGGTGATAGATTGCAATTCTTGTTGAGTCTCTGTAATTTGAGAAATCGACATGCCATAGCATGGAACTGAACATTTCATTTCATCTCCTGTTCCTTTATGTGCACACCTCTTTCTCTTTTTTTTTTTTTTTTTTTTTTTTTTTTTCCTTCTTTCTTTCCTCTCCAAGTCTCAGCAAGAAACCATCTGGTATTTATTCCAAGTATTCTTAAGAATGACCAATGCTTCCCTGGGTCAGAGGGTTCCTTTTGTGCTCTCTCTGTTCTGAGCATTGCTTTGAAGTCATGAATTCTGTGTGAGGTGCAGGTGGTGTGTGTTGTTCTAGAGCTGATTGAGTAAATTGCAGAGATTACCATGATGTATCCATCAATGAAATATTTAATAAATGCAAGTTTTAATATTCAGTTGTTGAAAATTAAACCACACATCTGAAGTTGCAATACAAAAGGCCACTTGATAAATATTCTTGAATTATGAATACTTTGCATTAGAGACATTTTAATACTCCTTTGGCAATATACTTGGAGTGTTATTTTTCTGTTTTCAGTAGTTTTACAGGTTTCAGAAATGAGTTTAACACCAATCCTTATCCCAGAATCAGGGAATGGCTTAGGTTGGAAGAGACCTTAAAGATCACATCATTTCAAACCCCCTGCCAAGAGACTGATTTGAATTTAATAAATAGCAAGGAAAATATTTTTTCTTTAAGTCTCAGGACTGTTTTAAGTAGAAGAGTTTAGTCTGTGCAAGTAGAAAACTTCTTTTAAATTCACTTTTGAAAAACTTTTTTCTTGTGTTCACCTGCTGAGTTAAAATTAATTCTGTATGTAGACATTATGAGTGAGGAATGATGAAGAAATTATTTACTTTTTGGCAAACTTTATAAACTTTACAGTACCACTGAGGATTGTTTTATTCTTAGTATTTAGGGAAAATGATCCAAATGCTGGTGTTCATTTTTTTGGTTTGTATGAATGAAGTCACTTTTAGCTGAAGTTTTTTATTTTATTTGAGGAAATTTTTTCAATTATTAGGTAAAAATGGGAGGAAGGAGACAAGTTGAAGTAAAACAAAACCCTAAAATTCTATAGGTGCTGTTCCTAAATGTATGTTATTATTGGAAGATATAAAAAATTGTGCCGTGGAAGATTCCCAGGCAGAAAAGATGACTGGATATCCTCTTCCCAAAGTTAAGCATAAAATATGTTTCTAGACAGCATGATCCTGCTCATCATTCAGTTTAATGTATATGATTCCTTTCCTTATTTGGTAAATCTGATAATTTTTAAAAGCAGAGCATGTTTTGATAAAACCTTCTGGTTATGATTCCAACACATTTAAGTTTCATTTTTACTAGTAGAATTAACTATAGAATGCTGTTTTATAAACTGTGAATTCCAGTTTTTATTCAAATGCCATCTGATACATTTCCAAAGGAAAAGCCATTGTCTTGTTATAAGGAATGTGAAATTCACATTATAATGTACTAAATTAAAAAAAAAAAAAAACCACAAAATAAATGCCTGCTTAACTATGTAATTGCTAGAGTGACTGAGATATGAGTTTGTAAAAGTTGAATTTGATTGTAAATCATGCTATGCAAACCAACAAATAATGATAATTTCTTCTAGAAATTAAATATCCCAGTGTACAATAAGATAAAAATTAGCTATCTAAGTTAGATTTCCTGCTTTCTTCTATTCATCTACAATTATAATAGGGCTGATTCTTGATTCCTCTTTTTGCTTGGTCCACTCCATTTTGATTAGGTGTGCATTTAGACTCCCACAAAAACCTTCTTGACTGAGTTCTTAGATTTCGGTGGTGCTTTTCAGATCAATGCTGTCTAAGAGATTAATCTTGGAGTAAGACAAAGTCATAAATGCTGTATTGGAAAGTCTCTGCTTCTGAGGGAACAATTGCTGTGTGCAAATGATTTTAATGCTGTTTCTGCTTAGAAGCTGCTTGAAGTCCAGCTCTTTGTTCCAAAGACATGCTGACAGCCAGGTTTTGGACTATTTGTTGTTTGTCCACGCAATGAAGGAAAGCCTCCCAGTGCTGGAACCCTTCAGTTCTTTTAAGGCATAAGATTAGAAATGTTCTTTATGTTGGGGACAACTTTATGTGTTTACTAATACAAGCTTTAAATTTTGTCAGCTATTTCTTCTCCTCTTGTGGTAACTTTGTGTTCAGCCATTAATTTAACAACATTGATGGGGGCAGCCCCTGAGACAGTGTTTGCACAGCTCCATAAAGATCTCAATCCAGAGCCAGCATCGTGATCCCAGTGCTGGAATAGCTGCAGCCTCTTTAGAAATCTTCTCAGTTGTACAGTACTGAGGAGATTTTTAAATAGATTCATCAAAACTTGTAAAGGCAGAGTGGCAGCTCAAATAATAGCCTGCTCTATGCAATTTCACTTTGTCTGTCTTTATCAGATAAGGAATGGGGAATTTTGCCCTTTTATTGCCTATGTCATGCATCTCAGGTAATTCTCCTTAGCTTAGGATGTAGGGCATGTCGGAAAAAGAATTCCAAGGAGGAGTGCAGAATCATATGGTGGCCATTTCTGCAAAATCAGCTTGACAATATTATTTGGTTTGAATTTGAAAATCTCACAGGTTGTCCAGTTATAAAGATTCAAATATTTTGGTAGGATAAGAAATTCTATTCATGTTGTTAATTCTGCCTTGAATGTATTTCCTCTTAGTCCTGCTCAGAGCCGCCCGTCGATGGTCTCGTGGATGAACATTCCATCTGCTAACCCGGCTGCCTCAGATGCTGCACTACCCAATTTCATCTTCCCCAGCCCTGCCCCTGGCACTGACAGAGCAGTGGAAAGGTATGGTGTGCACTTCAACTTCTGCTGGCTCTTTATTTGCCTCCTTTTCTGTATCTTCACAAAAACAGTCTCCCGTGGCATGTGAATGATTGTCTCAAACCAGGAAATGCAGCCTGGCAGCAATTTTAACAGAATGAAATACCTGCCTACTTCATCTTACTTTTCCTTTCAGCACCTTCCTTGGTGGAAGGCACACAGTCCCCTGAGCCAGTGGTCTGCTGGTTAATACAGGAGAGCTGTATTAACAGTGGGTGGGCAATTCGTAGTGTCTCTCTCTTGCAGTGTTTCTCTTAGAGTCTTTTAAAATGCAGATTCTTCCACCTTTGCCAGATTTAAGATTCTCATCCTAGACTTTTTTCCTTTCTCTTTGGTTTCATTCTTTTCTTTCATTCTTTTGTCCAGCTTTCCTTCCATCCTGTTTCTGCTTCCTTCCATGTTGGTTTCCACGCTTTGAAATATTTTGAACTTTTTCTTTGAAGGTCTTCACCATCTTAGCTTTTCCCTTCAAATTTAATATATGTCTTTCTAATTAAGTAGTTCAAGTAGTAGGTATATTCACAAATTCTTCACAACACTTGATAAAAAAACCCTATTTCTTATTACTGGTTGAATTTAAGAAGTATATCATACTTTGCCTGCTATTGAGTTCATTGCTGACTAGCACATGAAAAAAATGTAACTGTAGGTGAAAGTCGAGTTTGTCATAAAAATAGTGTGCAGAAAGTTGGGAGTATGGTATTCAGAAATGCCAACAGTAAGCTGTGAAGCTTCAGCTTTGGCTGTGTGTATGAATTATAACCCTGTAATGATGCATGTGAGATTGTGTTTAAAGTTTTAGTCATCTCCAAATGTGAATGGAGAGAGAATGGTTGAGACAGTGTCTTCATAATAGTAAAAAGTTGCTATAATTCATAATTTCATTTTTCAGTGTTGCCCACCGAAAAGCAAGAGCAGTTTATCCATGTGAAGCAGAACACAGCTCTGAATTGTCATTTCAGATAGGAGCAATATTTGAAGATGGTAAGTACTGCTTGAGTAAATATAAAGCAATGAAAAACAAATTGACAAAACTGCTAAAATGGCTTTGGATAAAAATACAAGCCTGACTGCTATTCTGCCAACATTGCTGATGGCACACAGTTGGTGATGGAGGTATTTTCTGGTATGAAGAAGCTACTTAACATATCCTTAGCACTGTGAGGCAGTGCTTTTGATTTTTGGGTGAATACTCTTCCAACTGGTATAATTTTTCAGCATCATTTACATGTGTTGTAGTACCAAAAGAAGGTTATTCAATAATAGAAGAAAGCACCTTGGCCTGTGAAACTGAATTTTTTAAAATGTGAACTCTTGTTATAAAATAACACAGGGGTTTTCCTTTAAAGAAAAAAAAAATCTGTGTCAGGATTTTGAAGCAAACAGAGTGCCAGGTAAATCAGGTGAACAATGGAGGAAAAAAGAGTGTTTTTACTGATTTAGATCAAGGTCTGCATTAGTGTGTGCATGTACTGGTAGAAAATAGAATATTCACTGAGGTGTGGAATGAAGGCCTGTGTTTAATGATTTCTATGGATCCAAATATAGCATTACATGTGAAATCCAGAAGGTGAATCCTGTGCTCAAGACTCTGTTCTCAGTGAGCTTCCATGGATCTACCCTTCAGCAAATGCACAGGGACTTCAAACTGATAGGAAAGCTTTTAATTTTTTTAACCTTATGCCAATGACTACTGTAATACCAATTCTCAAAATGCAGAATGGGAAGCTTAGCAAAGTTTTTTTTTTTAATAGTGTATATAATAGGATATTCCTGTCCTCTGTTTTCCCCCAAACAAGTAAACAGCAAGCCTATTCCACACTTCAGTTCTGTTTTTTCTTTTTTTTCAACGTACAGTGGTCTGGGGTCCCCACTAGGTTCTTCCCTACCTGCACCCACTTTACAAAATCATTCTTGATGTTTCCTATTAGAGCTGCCTTGCAGGCAAATCATGTCTGAATCAAGTTAGGTGGGAAACCTTTTAAAGATGAATTAGCTGAGTGATTGCTCTTTTTTAAAGTCCTTAACACCACTTATTTTAATTTAAGTTTTTTTAAAACATGACTGATAGGGCTCTTCAGCAGACATCAAACTGTGTATAGGAAAGAAAATCTAGTGCATGGTGGAAAAGATTTGATGTCTGGGAGAGCCATTTCTGCTGTAGAACAGCAAGGGCTGTGTGTTAGCTTGGGGTAAGGAAGTCTCCCAAGAAGTAGTTCCTTGTGTGTCTTGTTTTTGTGTGAGAGCAATGTTAAGATTGTATCTTTGTATGAGAACTCCGAAGCGGTGACAAAGCCCGCATGATCTGGTGCATTGCAGCCTCAGGTGAGTTTTTCAACTGGAGAGTTGGATTGCCCCAAAACAAGTATGGAATTTGACTCTGGCATCTGTGCAGAAAAGTTTCAGCTGTAACTTTTTCCATGTCATCAGACAAATAAGGTCCAAAGCCTGGGAAAAAGGTTGCATGGATTGCATTTGGAAAACCCAATTGCAGATTTCCGATGGCAAAGCTCACATTTCCTTAAACACATTACTTTCAATTTGTTCTGCTGTATCCTGGTTATTTCACAGGTGTTGTCCTTGCCCTGCAGGGCTCTCACCCTCAGGTAGGCTGTGGATTGGCAGAAAAAATGGGGAGAGCATGCAAGTAGTAAGGCAGTAACTGTATGTAATGGTAATTTCATAACTTTTCCCAGTAGTTTATGTCATGGATGGCTCTTTCATGCCAAGTGCAGACCTGTCTCCACATTTGAAACCTCTGAAATGCCTCAACATGAGCCTTTTCTTTCTGTATCAGGCACCCCTGTGTCTGTGCTGAAATCAGATTGCAGTGAATCAATTCAGGTTCTTTAGTTACTCAATTTAAATTCCCATATGCCCTAATAAAGCCCCCAAATGAAGAATTAAAGTAATAATACATCAATTCTGCAGCTCTACCAATAACCTTAACTATCAAAGTGACAACGCATCAATCAAGTTGACATACAGCTAGTATCAACCATTAAAGTAACTGTTAAATTAATGTCTACTAAAAAGTGCTGCTTCCATTAGTGAAGGTTTTATATGTCTCTCCTTTCTCCACCCGGCCTCTCTCACTTTCTAATCCTGTCTCTTTTTCTTTCCCTTTTTCTTTCCTCTCTTTCCTGCTTTGTTTCCTTTTTCCTGTTTCCTTCCCTGTTCTTGGTTTGTCTCTCTTGGTCCATAGATGTTGATTGCAGCAGTTCTGTCCCAGCTGTCCATACTCTGGATGAATCTTTCTGGCTGCTTCAGCCTCAGACAGGATAATGGCATTTAGGGAAGCAGTCTTGCACCTGTCATAGCTACTAAATGTAATATTGGTGCAAGAAGGTGAGTTTAACCTTTGCTCCCATCTCCATTTCCTGTTTCTAAACAGGGGGAAAACATCTGTCTCCGTCTGCCAAGGTTAGATTTGCTAATATTCTGAGTTAAGCTTTGCATCACCTGTTAAGAATCTGTATAGAACCTTAGCATTTTCACATTCAGGTGTTTTCAGTACTGCATGTACATTGTGCTTCCCCAAATCCCACAGTCTTTCCATTAAAGTGCCGTAGAATATAAATGCTGAGGCACCATCTGGTAAGTTAAAAAGAAAAGGCAAAGTTTTCTATTTAATTGAATTGTGTAGGAAAATGAATAACGTAATCTGAACAATATCCACGAGATTTTTTTTTTAAATCTTCTATTCAATTTGCCTTGGGCTGTGCCAATATTTTTTATTTCCCAGTTGTTACAGGCTATATTATTGACAGCACATAACAATATAATTCAAGTGGTTGGAAGCAAAGCTTGGAGAGTTTGCAGCTGGATAAGGGCACATAAGGGAAGAAGCAGAGTAGAATCTGAGATTGAGAGACATATGCTGGCTGTGCATGTCTGTTGTTGTTGAGGCAGATATTCCCAATAATCAGGGGAAGAATAATCAGACTGCCTGGCACTGGAATTTTGCCAGTCTTGGAGCCAAGTGTTATTAAATTTCTGGTTCTTGAAAGAGACTGCTTTAAAGTCAGTAAATGGGAATTTCACTCTGGAGAAGTGTTTCAGATAGGTTAAATGGTGTTTACACAATAAAAATTCCTTGGCAGAACTGCTAGCAGGAAGGCTTCCTGAAAACTTGTCAAGATAGCTCTTATCAAGGCTTTTTACAATTTTTAAAATCCAATTTTAGGGGAGAGAAAACATGAGGAAAACTGAGAGTGTGTTTTGTTCCTAAGGAAAAGTGGGGCACCCATCATCCCCACCAAGTACAAAAGGAGCACAAAAAGCCACATTCACACAGCCCTTGTCATCCCCATCTCTCTCTCCCACTGTAACAAAGTGCCAGCCTTAGTTAATATTCCTGGCTTTGACTCCAAGGCACTCTGCCCTCTGATTCATGCTGTGGCTTCTGGACTGTCTTCATGGTCCTGACCAATCCAGGATTTACATCAAAGAGGAGTGGTGCTCCCGAAATACTGCATTGCACTGTATGTGCAAATAGTTCTTCTGTTGGGTAAAAATGGAGATAGAGCCCCTTCTTGGTGCACCTTTCATCTGTGTAGTTCAGAGCACTTGGAAACATTCATGGGGAGGAACCCCCTGACTCCTAGTCCTGTGTTCTGTCCACAAGATAATTCTGCTTCTCACAGCATAATTAAGGGAAACAGCAAGTTTTGAAATTTCGAATTCCAGGCTAACCCTAAGCATGATAAATATTTCTGCTATCAACTCAACCCACAGGGATTGTTTCAAAAACCCAAAGGGGTTTCTAAACACAGAGGGCTTGCAGGAACATTTGGTTGCTTTAATTGAATTTCCTGATGAAAAATTGGCCAGCATCATTGAGTTCGATGGAAGTGATTTCTAGTGCTGTAGTGGTTTTAGCAGTGAAATTTCTGTTGCTCTCAGTAATCCTCATTTATGTTGCTTTTTGAGGTTTTTACCCTGATTGACAGTCCATGAGAAAGGGAGGCCCTCTTCTGCCAGACACCATGCAGGTTAGGTTTGCTCCCAAAACAGCCAGTTTCCACAAAGACGTGGAAATCAGTGTGAATCAGTGTCTGATTCAGTCCTGCTGAAGTTAGTGGCACCCAGCCAATGAACTAATACTGCTGAGGAAGTAAGTCCTGCTCTCTTTGTGATTGAGACCTGTGAAACATTTGAGCTGCCAGAGCAGAGCAAAGTCTGCTTATGGCACTGGGTCTCTGGGAAGAGCTGCTTGTGAATTTTATGTATTTGCAGTTAGAAAATAACAACATTGGCAGTATCAAAGCTATTTCCTTTGAAGAATACAGAAAAGTAAGAGGCAATGCTGCACATGCCAAATTGACCTAATGGTGTTCCTTGATTAGAAGAAATCAGATCTCACGGCAAGTTCCAAGTCTCTGGATTTTGCTGGCCCATTTGAGCTGGGGTGATTGTTCCACAGCCCTTGCTGTTGTACTCATGCTCAGACATCTTTCTTCCCTGCACCTTACCTGCATGAGTGAGACTGCTGAAAAGGCCTTGCAGGTGCTGAGGAGGTCACTGTCCCCCTCTGAGCTCTCAACTTGGCTGCTATTTGCACTGTCCTAAGAGGTGGTGGCTTTTAGTGGTGGTTTTGTGCTTGGTCTTGTTGTACAGCCTTGCTATACACTCATTAAATCTTGCTGAAAATATTTACTGTTTATTTCTGTGCTCTGTATCTTTTATACTGTGAGTGTTTCCCCTCCTGTCCTGTGCCAGCATGAGCCTTAGTCCTGTGGGATGATTGCTCTAGTAATGAGTTGTAGTTTTAAGGCCAAGTGTGTAGTTTCTGCATCAAGGTATTTTTAAATGAGGCAGGCCTGAGAAAGTGCTAAGAACTGTAATTGTTGTTGACTGAGAAGAAATGACAGAAAGGGGACACTACAGATGTCTTCTCTTGAGCAGGGCATTTTTTCAGGAATAGTCCTGGGTTTAAGAAGAGCTGTGCATGAGAGAGGAATGAGGTTTGTGTGGTTAAGTGGTTTTGATTTTAAAGGAATGCATGCTGTTGTGCACTGTACTTCAGAAATGGATTAGCAAAGTAAATAGGATCACTGGAGCTTAAAGCAGCTTTACTTTTGGATGGCACCTTCATTAATATCTTTTGCGTACAGAAGCAGTCAGTGATGTACACAAGCATCTTGTTGCAAAAGGTGATTGGAGTGGGGGCAGAAACCTTCCCTGCTGTGACAGCCACCACAGCTGCTGAACATTAAGAATTACTTTTTGCTGTGTTACTTTTTCTTATTACTTTTTTTTACTAAAAAAATTACTTAAAAAAAAAAGATCTCTAGAAATGGTGGCCTTAGGTGTAATTGAGTGATAATTCCTTCTTCAGTCTTCCCAGAGTCTAAAAGAACTGTCTGCCAACAAGTGAGACCCTGAGCTGTGTAGTGTACATGTGCAACATTTCATTTCCTAAGCCCAGAGCTCAGCTGCACCAGCTAGGTCTTGTCTGCTGGGGTGAAAATGATGTTTCCCACTCTAACCCAGCTGCTGGGCCATGAACCTGCTGTAGAGTGCAGAGTTCACCATTATCTTATCAAACTTGCTCGGAAAATATTTCTGTGGAAGTTTGCTGTTGTGTTGAGTGATGTGATTCAGCTTAGTTCCTCCTCTGTGTAAATTTTAGGTAAATTTTAATTTCGGTGTGATCCCCTCAGATGAAGGCTTCCCTCAGCTTGAACAGATCTTGGATTTATAGACTCTCACATGCCAGTGGTACCCACCCTCTTTCTAATGGAAATTAAGGTTAAGCATCAAAGGGCAGGTAGAAATTTCTTACTTCTAGGTTTTCTAGTTGCTTTTCTTCCTAATCTGTCTTGTTTTTTGGGAGTTTGTTTCCTGTAACACAGATGTGCTCCGTAGGTATGGGATTCCTCAGGGAGGGGTTTGGCTGCTGGTGCACTTGCTGGAAATGCAGAATTACAGCTTCTGGAGGGAGGTTTGTGCTGGTGTCAGCCATGCAGTTTCAAATGCCTGTGTACTCTGTAATTGTGGAACAGAAAGGATAAAGGGAGAGGAGGGCCTGCTAATTACTAATAGTAATGTAAGTTACTATGTGAGAACAGATCCTCAAAGGTAATTGTCTATGCATGTTTTTCCTTTGGAATCTTTTTGCTGAATACATTTATTACAGAGATAAGCCCAGCATTTTGTGCTGAATCTAAACTATCAGTATCATTTGAAAGCAGTTTCGTTTTCTGGGTTCTTTGGAGTTGTAGCTGCTGTTTAAAGTGTGGTTTCTGTGCACAGCTGTCTAAGAATAATAGGACACAAGGAAAAAACCAGGAAAAGTACGTTTTTAAGTCCTCAAATTAAGAGCTTTACAATGCTTTTGGAAGTGAGACTTAACATGTTGCTCTCTCTCAACTGTTATTTCCCTGATATGTAGAAGGCTACAAATATCACATTTCCCAATGTGTTAATGTGTTTTAAATAAAGCACTGACATGGCTGGCAGCACGTTTCAGCATTTGTCTGATGTCTTCCCTAAATACTGTCTGTCTCAGAAGCACTGTGAGGATAAATTAGGATGGGAGAGTGTGCCGTAGGTTGCTAAAAAGTGTGGGATTTTGCAGTTACATAGGTAAATAGGTATCTGTATTGTATCCTTAAAAGACACTCAGAGGGGAATTTGAGGCCTTTCTAGTCTGTTTTCCAAAGAAAGGAGGCTTATGCTTCTTTTTTAACTTCCTGTCAAATGTGGTCAATATATATATATTCAGGAAGTCAGCTTTCATTAGTTCTCTTGCTCACAGAGGAACTTCTGGGGCATTGAGAGTCCAAGCTGAAATATTTCTTATTTTATATTCACGGACACTCTTGCATGAACTTTGGGATTCGCAGTGGTAAACACTTAGGATGGCACAAGGAGCTTGCAAGCCTTTGCTTTGTGTTTTGTGAATTGCACCATGTATTTGAATTTCAGAGAGAGGATTTAATCAGAAGAATGATTCAGATTTTGTCCACGGGTCACTTCTAATAGCAGCTCTATTCTGAAGAGATGGTACTTGGAGTGACATCTGGATCATTTCCATTTCCCCTACAATCCTTTCTGTGCTTACTTTTCATGCCAAGTAAAGTCCTGGGCTGTGGTTCTGATCTTCCAGATTCATCACTTCTCCTCAAGACAGGTTCTTGCTCTTGTTTTGCCCCACCTACTGAAAGTGTTTTCCACTGTTTGATATGAATTCAGACTTTTCCCCTAAGGCACAAATTTTTCTATTTTATAAATCTGTCCTGAGCTCCATTAACTATTTCCTTAATGAAGTCTCCTGCACCTAAAAGCTATTTCACCATGTAGGCTTTGCAGAAGTACATTATATTTAAGTCAAGTTAATAATCCTCTTTATCTTTCCTAGCCAGATTCTTAAACTGGTGATTGCAGATGAAGGGACGTTTTTGTGGGTGCTTTGCCTGGTGTCATGCAGCTAAAGCTGAAAAGTACTAATTCAAACATAAAAAGATGCAGTAATTTTAGTAATTTTCTCTCCTTTTCTTTTGCAGTGCAATTTTCCAGAGAGCCAGGATGGCTAGAAGGCACGTTAGATGGCAAGAGAGGACTTATTCCACAAAATTATGTTCAGTTTTTATAGCTTTGTGCATTGAACGCCAAGAAGGTGTACATGGTATCCATGGATTTTTGTTCTAGTCACTTGTCTCTACTTTTGTGACTGCTTTTAATCAGTGAAGAGCTGGACTATGGATTGAAGATTTTATCTGTATAAAGACATTAAGTGCTGCCAAATATGAATTAGAAAAAAATGATTCTTTGAGGGTTGGAATTGGGAGGGGGGGGGCAAGAAAGAGGGATGGAGGGATAAGTTGATTTTTTAATAGGGGGCTTGTTTTTTCAGTTGTAAAAAGCAGTAGTAGTATGTTTGTGTGCAAGATAAATAGCTTTTGAAGTCAAGTATTTGGTTCATCTGTGACTCAACTTAGTGTCCTGGAGATGATGCTTTGATGGCCACCATTTTTAACAGCATGTGAGGGTGCTGAGGCCCTGGCACAGGCTGCCCAGAGCAGCTGTGGATGCCCCATCCCTGGAAGTGTTCAAGGGCAGGTTGGAGGGGGCTCTGAGCAACCTGGTCTAGTTGGAAGGTGTCCCTGCCCATGGCAGGGGATTGGAAATAAATGGTCTTTAAGGTCCCTCCCTACCCAGTCCATTCTATGATTCTATGATCATTTTAGGTTTGGAAAATACTGATGGATAAAAAAAGCTATCATGCTGACAATTAAATTATATTTCAGAGTGGAATAGCCAGTGCAGAACAGACATCAGTAAGTAAAAATAATAGTTATCAAGACATGACATTTTTCAAATGTCTTCAAAGAGCACATTCGTTTATGTTGTGTGTATGATTTCATTTATTTTATAAAGATAAGACACATGAACTTTTATTACAGGCTCCTATATGTCATGGTTCCTTTGCTACTCAAAAATATCACTGTAAATGAAATAAAATGTTATTTGTTATTTGACTTGTCATTCCTATGTTGCAGAGTATTTTGCTCTGGTTCTGGAAGTTGTGGCATGAAATAATTATTGGCAGCTCTGTGCAGTCAGCCTCAAGCAGGCTCCAGAAGGGATGGGGAGCTTTCCTCACACAAAATAGGCAACTCTGGAAGTTCAAGCCATAAGGGAAAAGAGAATCTCTGGCTATGGTGCTTTTGCATACTGGAGAATTCCAGCATTTTATCTGTTGTCTGTTTTAGCTGCTTGTTCACCTTGCCTGTCTTCCTTCCCTCTAATTGTCCACTGCAATGTCTTATTGATGCCTCAAAATTTGTAGAACTTAAAAAAAGTTACATGCAGTTTATCATTAATTTCTCTATTTTTCTCTCCTTCAAGAAAGACAATAGAGAGGATGCAGGAAAGCGTGACAGGATGGCATGCTAATTCAGGCTCACTTATTTGTTAAACTGGACTCCGTGGATTTCAAGTCCTTTACTGCAGCTCTACTTAGCTTGCAAGTTTTCCTAATAAATGAGATTAGTAAACAGTTAATGGTTAATGCTGCCGTGGGGTTGGGATGGCTTTTTCCCCCAAGGATTTAACTCCATGCAATGAATTTGTTCCTTTGCCTGGGCTGCACAGACCACTGGAGTATGCACAAATCACTTGCAGATGGAGCAATGGTGGGCCAAGCCAGTACAGCTCTCCAGCACTGACCCTCATTGCTTGGAGGAGTTTCATTTGGAGAATTCTCCTGGTACTGGAGCAATGACTCCCTGCTCCAAAGCTTTTAGGCAGTTCTTGTCTTGGCTAAGTGACCCAGGCACTGAAAATGACTTCTGACTGATTTGCTCCTTGATTCAGTGCTAAGGAAATAGCTGCACCAGTACTTGCAGCAACAGCCTGCAGGTTTCTGTGCTCACATTCATTCACATGGCAAAGCTCCCTCCTGGCTGGGTCTCCCGTTGCCTGAGCCCACAGCTCTATCAACTCATCTGTGGCCTTAAAGATTCATTCTGGAGGCAGGATGGTGTTTGTGTGCCAAACTCAGTTTTCATGGCTACCACTTGGTAGAAAATGTTGAAAGGAGAGGGAGAATATAAATCTTTGGTGTTAGCCTTGCAGGTGTGGCAGCTAGGTATGCTGGCTTGTCAGATGGTGAAGCTCTGATAACTTGGAGCTTTCAAGCTTTGGAAGTTGCTTCCATTTGTTTTGTTGTTGTTTTAAACCTGCAGTGCATGTTTGATCTTGTTCTGGCTGCTGTCCTCCCGAATTCTCAATGTGCTAGCTGCTCAGCTCTAGCTCTGGGTGGTGGGGCTTTTTTTCCTTATAACTGAAGTTGTTTAAAAAGCAGATATAAAGAGAAGGAGTAAGAGTCTTAGTGTCTCTTCCATCCAGTCCTGTGAGCCTGTTTTACCTTCAGGTGAGATGTTTTGAGTCTCCTGTTACTCCTGGAGCTATGCAGAACCCAAACAAGAAGAAAACTTTTCTCCTGAGAAGTGATACACTGAGCAGAGGTAACACTAATCCAGACTTTCTCACGTCCCAGCCGTTGTCTGAAGGCAGTGGTGTGAGCTGAGCCAGATCAGATCTGGCTTCCAGGCTAACCACAGTGCCTCTGAGGAATTCACTTGTGGGAACTGCTACCCACCAGATGGGTTTCCACATCAGCCCAGTTACACCAGTGCCAAGTACAGACTTGCACAGCCCAGTAGCCATGGCCAAGCTCGTTCTTCATCCTCGCTGCTGAGCAGAGCTGTGAACGATGCCCTCGGTACTGACTGCTTGGAAGTGGAGATTAAAAAATGAAATACAAAGGAAGTCAGGCTTTTGAGATTGCTTGCTTTCCTGAAGGTGGCCTTTAGGGCATGCCTCTTGTCTGGTAGCCATCTACCATGGCTTGGTAGATTTTGGAGGAGTGCAGTAATGTGCTGTTGAGACAGGAAGGAGGACAGGGAGTCCCATCTGGAGCAAGCTGGTTGCAGGATCCTTCTCTTGGCCTGGCAGCAGGATGGTCATTCTCCATGGCATGGCCTCTGTCCTCTTTCATGGAACTGCTCCCCTGTCACAGCTGGGGGCACAGAGGAGTTAATCCTTGGGTTGGGTTCCCGGCCCTTGCTCTGTGCTGGTTACTGTGGGCAGGGCCACAGACTTGTTGGTTTTCAAAAGCTGAGGCTGCTGATAGTGAATGCATGACATGGGCTGAAAATTAGGAAAAAAAAAGCCAAACAAAAAAGGCTTTTTATGCAAAATAGCTTTGGCCTTGCCATCACTGTGGGGCCAAAGATTGAATCCCTCAGGCTGGGGATGAAGGTTGGATGTGTTTGCTGAATAATTAATGGCCAAGCTGAGACTCCTGCCCAGCTGGGCTCAGCAGAAATTTATAGCCTGTAAGTCACTGGCCGAGGTGCAGTGCTGTGCCTTGGCCAGCAGCACTTCCACTCTGCTGGGTGCAAAACCCTGGGGTTTTCAAACTGCTGAAGGTTAAGTGTTGTCCCAGCTGATCTTCATGGCGGGTTTCCTTCTGATGCTGTCTTTTATGAGTGAAAGAAAAATCTCATTAGCTGATTTATCTGTCCTGTAATGAAAATACAGCTGCCACACTGCTTGCAGCTTTTGCTACCCAAGCCTCTAATTGTGTCACAGAAGAGATTTGGGCAGAAACTTGCCTTCCTTAATGCTGTTCCTTGTTCTCTTAACCCATTTCACAATTGGTTTGCAGTTTAAGGAGAAAAGTTGCTGACAGAGGGCCTGTGTAGGCTGTAAATGCACCAGTGCTAAACTGGGTTTCACTGAAAGTCTTCAGTGGAGTTTCACCTCTTCAGCTGAATGTGTCTTGGACATTGTTTTCTACATCAGAGTCCAACAGTCTGCCCTCATCTGTCCTTGCAGTAGCCACAGGTAAGTGCCAAATAAACTCCACCCTGTCAACATCTACAATTAAAGTAAGAACACCTCAAAAACCTTATGGCAGGGCATAGTTTACCAAGCACAATCTGTGACAGGAAAGAGCATTTTTTCCACTCCTTTCTTAGTAATATTGTACTCCTCATGAACTCCTAGTCTCTGCAGATACCTGAGTGCCCCAGCTTGAGGTCAGGTTACAAGTTTTATTATGGTTTTAAGTAGTGATAGCATCGTCTTATTTCTAGAACAGCAAATGACAGATGCATCTGCTTGTAAGCATATGGGAAATTTTTCTTAACACTGCTGATCCCCTACTATTCTTTCCTTCTGACAATTCAGCAAAGAGAAAGCAGGTGCAGGGATTTTTTGGCAATAAAAAAGTTCATGCAACTTTGTTATTAAAAGACCAAAATGCAATGAAATGGTGGCTTTACACCACAGACCAGGCTTTGTGCAGAACTTGGTGGTGAATTGCTGAGAGAGTGTCCAGAACAAAATAAGATAGTTAGAAGGGGCAATAAAACTCCTGCTAGCTCACTGTAAATACAACTGGAGAAGGTCTGACCCTGAGAAGGCAGGGTCAATGGGGAGACCTTGTGTATATAAAACAGAATTTCTCTCAGGGCAAGAGGGATTCACTAATTTTAGTCAATGGGAAGAGCAGCAGGAGGTTAACAAAAACTGGAGCCCAGACTGGTCTGGCCACTGAGGGTTTGTTTCTTCCAGTGGGATGCCCAGAGCAGTATCAGCACGTGGTTTGCCAAGCCCAGGGAGGCAGGAGCAGTGAACCACCCTGCTCATGTTGGGCATTCCCTGCCCTGCAGCCTGAGGAGCTGCTCCTGCCTGGAGCCACGACACCCGGAGCTGGCAGGGATTGCTGGAACCACCACTCCCCTGGCTGGAGAGAGGTGCTGCAGGGCATTGCAAGTTACTTTATGTTGAAGTGTTCATGTCCAGGTGAAATGGGGCTCTGGGCAGCTGGTCTAGTGGAAGGTGTCCCTGCCCAAGGCTGGAGGTTGGAACTGGATGATCTTAAAGGTCCCTTCCAACCCAACCCACTCTTTAGTTCTGCACTGTTCCTGCACGAGCAGAAGGCTTGCCTCTAGGGATATCACTGCACCAGCAGCTAGCTGAGATTAAAATGCAAGAAATACTTGCAATCAAACCAGTTTAATTCATGTATATTTGTACAATTTGTATAAAAAAAGGAAAAAAAAAAGAAAAATAGGTACTTGCAGACATTAACATAAAGACCAAACAATATTTTCTATTTATTTAAAAAGCTTTAAACATACAGAAGCAAACCCCTAATTATAAATGCATCATTATGCATAGATTTTACTGTTTACACCATACTGCTGGCTGCTTTTTTCATCCAGGAATCTATTTAAACTCCAAGAATTCTTAAACATTTCTCTGAGCTTCCTGGCCTCAGAACTGCTGTCTGTCTTATCAAGTCATTGACCTCCAGCTGAAAACATTGCTCTAAAAAAAGTCAAATCTTTAATAAACAATTAAAAGTGCATTAACTGTAGAATTTTTTAATTTCATAAATGTTTAAACAAGTCAGTGAAAAACACCACCCTGTGAATTAGCTTTTTGCATGATTGATTGTAAAGTATCTTTTTAATAAGATTTTGATATTGCAAACTTAAGTATTTTCTATTTTACTCCGTGCAACTGCTCAGTGGCACGATGTGTAGTATTCCTGAAATACCCACTGCAGTACATTACACTATTTTACATTTTAACCGTGTATACAATGCTCTTGCTGCATATCCCTGTTCCTTCTTACAACAAAATAATTTAGCTCGATGAACAAAAGCCCACTTTCTAAAAGCTGTTATAGTTTGTCTTGTATTTTGCAGGAGACAAATGCCTATTTCATTCTAAACAAATTCAAAAGAACTTCCCGGTAGCTAAAAACTAGGGCTGGGTTTTGTGGTTTCTTTTTCTTTTTTCTGTACACAGGTTTAGATAAAAAAAGTGATGGCTATTCTGCTTAAGTGTCCTTGATAAGAGAATACTGCCTCTTACAACATCTATATCCAATTGTATCTATTACTTCAATGATGTCTAGCAAAAAAATAATAATCAATGAATGGTTTCATAAACAACAGGTGATTAAAGTAAAGGATTTATTATAATCTGCTTACAGTTGTTTGCAAAGACAGACATACGTTTTTGCATAAAGATATAAATTGCTTTTTAAAACTAATTTAGTGTGTTTAATTATATGACGTTTCTGTGAATTATGAATTGTACCAAACCAAGATTAAAAGTAATAAGGTACAAAAATAGGAGCAAACAGACAACAATTTGGACTGGGACAGGCATTTAACAGTGAAGTGTAGAATATGGCTTTGCTATTTTAGTCAAGCAAAGTTACTCTGAGACAGAAAAGGAGGCAGTAACTTTGTTAATATAAAAAGCTGCTGCAGACTGTATTCACCCAGAACCTGGCTTTGAAATCTTCTATTTTAGACTTTAAAAAAAAACCTAAATGAATAGATGGATGTATGACTGTGTCTTTACTGTAAACAACCAGTCTGCATGCTGTATATCTCACGTTGGAAGTTTGGCTTTCATATTGCTGTGCAGGTCAGTATTTAAAGATCTGCCTATGAATTAGACTTCCAAAATGCAAATAATATATGTATGTATATATTTATATATAAAAAACCTCTCTGAATACAGTCTTTACAGATTTACCATTGCATAAGGCAGGTGTCATTTAAAAAGACAAGTAGCGTTGACTGTCTTCAGTGCACCACAGTGCACCTCCAAATTTGAGTTCAGAAAGGGTGTAGAATTCT
The DNA here is from genome assembly GCF_035770615.1 of Melospiza melodia melodia. Lineage (NCBI taxonomy): Eukaryota > Metazoa > Chordata > Aves > Passeriformes > Passerellidae > Melospiza > Melospiza melodia. Next base: position 29,659,496 of record NC_086198.1, read on the forward strand.
TAATTCGACCACCATTGACAAGAAATGCTACATTCCAACCGGCCAAGGGACACACTATAGCTCAAAAATACCAGTGGCACCCAGAGAGAACACTACAGATTAGGACTCTGAAAAACTATTCTATTTAAACATGAGCATATGGTAGCAACAGTTGAGCCTCAGAAAAGTTCACCTGTCCTCTATTCTACTCCAAAATCTTGTAGTTGCTTATAAATTGTGAAATAGTGAAAATCACCTCAAAAATTCTCTTCTTTGCAGTCTTATTCTAGAGAAAACATTTTTGAGACAAAATCAGACCAACTGAGTTGAACTTGTAGTGTGAACATTTGTCTTCTTGGATGTATCCCGATTATTACAAAAATGCTTACAAAATTACAGATACTTTTAGTTTATCACTAAAAATTCTACTCAGCTTATCTGCCCTTATCATCCCTCACCATCCCTCTCACCAGTACAAATCTCCTTGATATACTTACTGTAATGATCTGCATGTTCCCTTCAGCATAACCAGAGATCAATCTCTCCCATCTGAAATAATAATCTGAACTTTTAAGATGTTTTATAGATCCACTATTCAAAGGAAAAAAACAAAACCAAAACCAAACAATCTGGGAAACCTTAGTAAAAAAAGAAAAATCATTCAACGTGTTGCTTGCCCCTGTTCCCCTGAGAGAGAAAGGGAATAGAGGGCAAGAACTCACTAGATCATTAGGCTGGCAAAAGCTTTGGAGAGAGACCATAATTTGTCTTGTTAAATGAAACCTTGGTAAAGTGGCAAACACAAAACTGTGTAGTTTCCTACAGATATATGAAGCAGGAGTTCTAAGATGTGCTCAAGTCACATATGCTTGCAAGAGAGACAAAAGGGGAGGAAAATAGAGAGAGAAATAGAAAGGCTTAAAACACAACTGAAAAGGTTAAGCGTGGTTATTTACAACAGATACTGTAGGATGGTAAATTAGATATGATGCTAAAAAAGGCACAGCTTTCCCTTTCTTAAATACACTGTAAACGGTTCATTATGCATGCAGAACATTTCACTTTACAAAAAAATTACCTTGTTTGTTTAGACAAAGATAGTACTTAAATAGTCTCCAGCAAAATAGAGTTCTTTCAAAAATACTTTCCCATTCATCCTATTAACCATTAAAGATTTTTTTGTCTCATTTACAAAAGTTCCTTACACCTTATTTCAGGTCCTTCACAATTTATACATACAGCAATGTACAGTACAGCAAAAGACTGCAAAAAATTATTTGTAAAGCCAGCACAATAGATACTATAAATTGATACCAGGGCATTTGTTTTTCACATCTTATCCTTTTGAATTAAATAGTAAATGGACACTTAACACAGTGTATATCATCTATGATGGGATAACATGGGATAACAAATGCCACAGGTGGGGATAACAGTATTCCACACCAAATGTTCTGTTATTACTTTACACGTTAGGGTTTGTGTTTGTGTATATATGTGTGTGTATATATATAGCTTTTGTTTGTAATTTTTTTTGGGTTTTTTTTTTGTTTTTTTTTTTTTTTTTTACAAGAAAAGAATATTAATGCCCCATATTGACTTTACGTTTTATGTGCAAACCAAGGGTAAGCTTTAAAAAGTTCTCATTAGTTCTCGAACCCTTTTAAAACAAGCAAACAATACCAGAAACTACATGGCATATTTAAAACTCCATCTGTTAAAATATCAAAATCAAAGAGTTATTGACTAGATATGGCTTTTCATCCAGAGGAACAGGAACATTTTCTAAGTGTATTAGGGTTATGGGGTAATTTCCAAACATCTAGGTCTTGCCAAATCCGAGTCAACTGCTTTCCATTCCCCCAAACCCTTCGTATGATTTTAGACTATTCAGAGACTGCTGAACAAGTGTAAAGAGCATGTTTAAAATATGGTTTCTTGGGTCCTTCATGGGTGTGGAATAACACAGGGAAACTTAAGGCAAAGTTCTTCCATTTAAGACATTTTCTATCACTTCCTGTGAAAGTACAGGGGCTTGGCATTCCCAGATTCCACCTTTGGTAGCTGGTCACTGATGATTTCCACCAGCATGGCTGGAAACTCTACTTTCAGTGCCTGAGACTCTCGGAAGGTGTAGAAGCAGAATTCCAATAAGTCACTAACAAGCTGAAATACAGAAAGAAACACTTTTTAGGAAAAACACCAATATTTTTGCACACAACAACAGCTTACTGATAATTGATTATTTCCAAGAAATACCATCTCACTCTGACCTGACAGTCCATTTACAGGGGTTATAAAGCAAACAAAAGAACCCAAATGCCAAAGGGCTACTTGACTCATTAAAAATCAGCAAACTAGGGAAACCCAAGAGACCACAGATTTGATTTTTCAGCCTAGCTGCACTTTTCCTTTCACTAACAGCAACTGGCCACCACGAAAACTCCAGGTCTACAGAAATAAAGGCTTCTGCCCAGGGGGAAAAGATCAGCCATAAACTATTGTATCTCTCAGCTTCAGCTGGATACACATTCATTAAATCAGATTATTTGGTTAACTTCAGTGCATTCTCCAGGGCCCACAGCCTACAACTGCCAGAGCAGCTGATGTTTGCAGCTCAACAACACAACTGCTGCGTGACATGGTGGCATTTCAGGTTTTGCAGAGACGGAGTCTACAGGTTTTTGGTGGCTGTGACCTAAACACATCTCCTAAAGCCTTACAGTATGTTGGACCTTCCCAATCTTTAAGACATGTGAAGGAATGAAGCACATCCAGGTTTCGGTGAGTGTGTGAACTTCCAGTGCAGTTCAAACACTGTTTTGTGATTGAAGGAAAGAGCCTCTGCTATTTAAAAATCTAAGTGTTAAATTAATTGTGGTGCTTCATGTCCTTGCAGAGGACTTGAAACACTTCTGCTTGTGTAGTTTATCAAACATAAGTTTGTCATTTCAATTCTTACCATGCAGAATTGCAGTTTGCCATAAAGCCCCTGTTAAAGATAGAGCAAATAAAGGTGGACTTCTGGAAGGCAGAAAAGGAAATGAATAAAAAAATATGGGCAGCAGCATTTCCATCCTGAAGCACCATACCTTATTGCTCATTTTCAGGACTTTGACAGCTGTTCTTGCAAACATGTAAGCAGTTTATGAACAGCCCAGAGAAGTGCTGAGATCACTCAAACACATGACACGCTGCTATTGAGCCCTACATGAGTCTGCTTGCTGGGGCTTAGGTCACTGCTGATGATCTGGCATGTCACGAAGCAACACTAATTAATTAAACAGATGCATGCTAAATAAGTAGCATAGACATAACCTGGTTTTCAAGGAAAAAATGCTGATGTTCAACGGTTCACTTTACCCACGAGGAGGAGGTTGTTACTTCATATCTCCTGTCCCAAAAATACTCTAAACAGCACAAAATCAAAGTGAAGGAAGCTGTGTCTTGGTGTGATTGGCACTCCCTCCTCCCTGCCTCTGGCATTAAACACTAGCCCTAAGCAAAGTAAGCCTTGACAATGACCCTGTGAATGTGCTCCTTTTCCTAAACTTTGTTCACATCACTGAATGTGAGAGGGGGTTGGGATCACCTCTGTCCCACTGCCTTCTGTGCAGCTTGAATTCCTACCTCATCACGTCTGTGTGGAGCCTCTGGATTCAGTGAGACAGGTCACAGGAAATCCTACCTAGAAACTACTAATGCTGACTTCTTTGCAAGCTTTTAGTAGTACCGAGTACACATTTATGTCTGGTGAGTATGCAGACAGGGGAAATGAAAAATAACACTAATGAAGGAAGCATAATCTACTCTATTCCATAAAAAAGTCAGCAGTCCAGTGGGTGAAAACCAGCATGTGATCACAGGTACAATCGTAGCACAGCACTCTAAGAATCTCACCACAGAGGAGAATGGTTAAGTTTGCACAACAGTTTAAAAGAAAATCCATAGAACCCTCCCCTCATGTCATACTTGTGTTGAAGCCCTAAGGATAATATATTTTCTATACCTAAGGATAATATATATTCTACACCTAAGGATAATGTATTCTCTATACCTATTTAGTCTGCTAAAAGTTTTGTTCCACTTTCTTAAGCTATCAGCTTTAACACACTTGACAAGAATCATCCACGTAAAGAAAAAGGGAGGACAGGGAAGCACGTGTGTCACACCTGTGACCCCACGTGTCACCAGGACCACAGGATTGCAGTCAGCATTCTTTTAAACTCCAGCCTTGAAAGCTGTGTGGCTTTTTGGGATTGGAAAAGCATTAATTTAAACTAAAGAGGAAAAATGTGGCAGAATTGAAAGCCAGCTCAGAAGTACGAAAATGTAAACACTGTGCTAAGGTCAGACAGCTAAAGCTGTGAGACCAAGAGCTGAGCCATGAGCAGGCTATTTTCTGCAGGTGTGCTCCTGTGCATTTTCAAAAGAACCAGCCCCCTGCCAGCTCAGCAGCCTTGGCATGTGGATGCACTGAAAGGATGAAAATCTCAAGTCCCACAGGCAATGTTAATTTTGAAATGTAAGTCCTTGCTTCTGCATCCCAAACAACATTTATCTGATGGAGTTTTGATTTGTAACAGGTAAATAATTTAGATGGTCTTCTGCTTTAAAAGAGAATTTCCCTCTTCAGTAAGGATATCAAAAAGTTTGTTTTCTCTTGGAAACACACAAGCTCTGTCTTTGCAGTGACTGTCACTGCAGGTGACAAGCAAGGTAACATGAGCTATCCAGCACCTCTGAATGTGCCTTATTAATTTCCTAGATCAAATATACTCCTGGTTGTTCTTTAAAGCCTTGTAAAATGCCTGTGCTCTCAGAACTCCTGACTACACTTTAGCTGACCACTCCTACCCTCCACTTCTGGTGGTTTATACTGGAAAAGCTGGTGGGACAGACAACTCAAATTTAGCAGTGAGAGTGAAAGCTCTGCTGTTTGCACAAGCAGCGCAATGGTGACTAGAAACATCCTGGCTTCTACAATCTCAATTATTTCAGCTACTAAAGCACACTTCTGAAGACTTACAGCTTGGCAGTGCAGTTAAGGCCACAACTAAAACAATTCCCAATTCTCTCATCACCACCCCTGCAGTGCGCTGCGCTTCAAACATTTCCAGGGCTACAGCAGTCTTAGCAATTCTGATATTCTTACCTAATCAATTTTTGCATTTGCATGCTGTATTGAGCACCTCTGAGAAATAGGAGTATTAATCAAATGTAATTTTCTGTTATTAGGGTGGGGTGTGTATAAAATGGACTTTTTCATGCATACTGTTCTTCATAATTAAAAAAAATGAATCCTTTAATGAAGTCCCTGAAGTTAATACAGTTAAAGTGACCTTTGAGCACTTGCCCCATTTTTACAGCAAAAAGAATTTATTTTAGTTTGGAAATCTCACCATGATGCCTGTGCATTTCCAGAAATGGTAAGAACATTGGATTTGCAAGGGTGCATATTTCTGTGCTTCTTTTTCTCCAAATTCTCTCAGAATCTCTGAGTGTGGTATGAAAGCCCTCAGTCACTTCTCTATCAGGAGCATCTCTGTGATTAAGCCTACTGAGACAGCAATTAAGACAGCAGTAGGGTAACAACACAACGCTGAGTAATTTCTTCCTATTATTAGCTACAGCTATTACTGTCAGAAACATCAGTGTTCTCCTATATTAACAAAAAAAAAAAAAAAAAAAAAAAAGAAGAAGGCACTCCAAATTGCCTGTTTCTGTCCCTTTCAGGAATGGGTTTCTGCTCACCTAGCTCCTTCCTCACTCAGCAGAGCCCTCGGTGAATTTAGGACTGCTGTCCCTTCCTGCTTTTTCCACTTCATGCAGTGGATACAAAACTCCTGCTCCAACAACCAGGAAGGCTAAGGAAAACCACTGCCAAGCAGGTCTTGATTATTCCATTACCACTACACTTGTTTCTACTCCCAGTCCTATGAAAATCCCATGATGTAAAATAATTATTATTCCAAGGGCTCAGGAAGGAAATTATTCCCTCTGGGATGGCTTACAGGCTGATTCTTGGAGATCCATATGTCCTTTGGTTACTCACAGTGGCCAGTTCTTAGCTGCCTAGGAAATCCTGAACTCTGACCCAAGAGTAAAGCCTTGTAAAGCCTTCCGCCATCACAAGGAGTACAAGGGAAGACCAAGGGATAAAGCTTCTGGTTATACTAATGCAGAGAATTTGCCTCATGCTAGAAAGGAGTAAAAGGTGGATAAAATACATATGGATTAGGCACTAACACAGTGTCTGGCTGAGCAAACATGGACCCTGGTTCTGTCTGAGTATTTATCTGACTGAGGAACTGCACTCACTTTTTCACGTTTCCTTTATAACCACGTGCACACACAAACCGCAGCACCTGACACCTGGACGTGCCACAGAAGAGCCTGAGTTCAACTTGTGTTCTGTGCCTGGAGGATGCACCCACAGCATCCCACAGCAATGAAACATCCTCATCCCTTGGCCAGCACAAACTTTGAGCCAAGTGTCCCTTGCTCTTCAACAGTAGCGGGGTTCTTCCCCAACAAACACCAACAAATGTGAAGGAAGAGGGATCCAACCATCACCAACTGAGCAAGACAGTTAGCTTCTGTCTCAGAGTAGCTTCTGTCTACATTAGGGAGCTGGGAATCAATTTCTCACTTGACAGATGCATATTAGCTGCCACAACACACACCTGGCACACTCCCACATGGCTGCTGCTCTGGGAGTAGAGGCTGGTTCTATCCTCTCACTAAAGAGAGAAAATGCTCACCCAGAGAATTCAGGCACTGGGACCGGAACGAGGCTCCAAACTGCTCATCATCTGTGGGACACAACTTGGGCACATCAGTAGCAGAAATAAGTGTACCCAAAGGTGTTGGTGACAGCTGAGGGGCTCATCTGCAGCTTTGTATCTGTGGGGTTAGGAACCTGCAGAGGCACATCTGCATCCAGCACAGCATCCCGTGCAGCCCTGCCCCCGGAGGATCCGTGCCCTTATTCCCACTGTCAGCTCTTTCAGCGAGTGAAATCCTGGCGCTCTCAGCCTATGGAAAGATCCACCTCAGCTATAAAGTATTCCCTTCAGGAACCATAAAAAATTAATTATTCAGCAGCATGAGCCTTAAAGAATTTATTTTTGTTTGGCAGAAAATGTCAACAAGCAAATGACAGCGCAGGGCACTGCCTTGCCAAGGGGAAGGTTCACATTAGGGTTTAATGTCATGGCATCGAAACAAAAGCCTTCTTCACTCAAAGCCTGTTTAGTATCAGCCAGATTGAAACCAAATTCAGCTTTTGTTCTGCAAACTGCCTAACCATACACTACACAGTCTCTATATGAAACGAGGCCTGCCATGCAAGATACAGCCCTTCCTGCCAAAGCCAACAGGAGATGCCGAGGAGGATCCAGATGAAGTTTTTGATACCATGTGCAGGACATCTGCTTCTAATGTTCCTGAGGGTGTTTGTCAGGCACTTCACCTCCATCCAAGTGCTGCATATGCATCTCTCCCTGAAATGCCCACGGCCATTCACAGGCACAAGACCAAAACTTTCGGAGTCTAGGTAGAGAGGAGCGCTGTCCTTGCTACACTATGGTTCTTCAGGACATGATGCACATGAGCCACTCAAAATAAGAGAAATACAATCTCTACAAGAAGGAAATACAGGATCATACGATCATTAAGTTTGGAAAAGATCTCTGAGATCACTGAGTCCAGCTGTTATCCCAGCACTGCCATGTTCACCACTAACCCACGGCTTCCCCACGGCACCATGCAGACAGAGAGCGGCAGGCAGGCTCCAGAGCCAAGCACAGGTGTGCACATGCACAAAACCCTCTTCATCTTGTCTGCCCGGGATGGCTTTCCATCTCTTATTTTTAAGGTGCTTTGAGGCTTTATGGATCATTAAAGTTGCTGATGTTTTCAAATACTTAAGTGCCTGCCTGGCCTTCTTGAAAATTTCTTATTTCCTCAGCTTGGCACTTTTCTACCTGCACATATGTTTGCTGTGTGGATGAATGATTTAGCATACTGAGCAATGTAAAACCATCTTGTTTGGGTTTTCTTTTTCTTCCTCATATTATATAAGCCAAGCATACTGTAATTTGATATTTCCACACACTGTATTTCATATATTCCTCAGATAGATGTCTTTATAAATGAGGTTGATGAAAGCAAGTCTGGAGGTGCAAAGGAGCAGGGTTCTTTATTGCTTGCCCCCACACTCAGGTAAAGTGAATTCCATGAGTGATGAGATGCTGTTCTGCTCAGATGGACAAGCTGGATGCAGCAGGAGGGCTGAACAAGCATGGATTGTGCACCAGCCCCTTCAGGCTTGCACTGACAATGCCAATGCTGAGACTACAGCAGCATGTAAACATGGGGCCTCAGCTCCAGTTAGACTGCCCAGCACCAAATACATTCTGACCCTCTGAAATTATAATGGAATAAGTTAAAAATACATAGGTGACAGCTGAGGAAGCATTCCTCCTAGACTAAGGAACCAAGCAGAAAATTTGCATTCACATCATTTGAACGGAGAAATTTTGCACTAACAGGCAGTGGAGAGAGAATATTAATTCTCACTTCTCATTAATATTATCACCAATCCAAATTTATTCTGATGGATTTCAAAAACCAGAAAGCAAAACAAAAAAAAAAAAAAAACTGTTTTAAAGAGAAAAAATAAACAAGTGCCCTTGTTGATCAAGTCTCCAGCATCATCTCTGAAAGGAAGCACTGTTTGGAGGCAATCGGCCTTTCTAACAGAGACTGCTGACAATGGGATTTTCTTTAAAAAGTCCTTTGACTATTAAAACAAAAGTAATGCAAAAATAGCTTAATTAAAAATTAAATAAAATGCAAAAGCAGCCTGCTTCCTCTGGTTAGTTCAGCTCCCAATGGTTAATGCTGTGTTTTGGAAAATGTCTGTAGGACATGGGAGTGCTCTCAGTAAGCACGAGCCTGTCATCCAGTCACCTTAACCACACAAACACTCCAATTTCAGCAACAAATCACATACTGCCTATCCTGAAGAGGATTGGAAAACTTCATAAATGCAGGGGTTTGTTATGCTGCCTCGAGGTTCAGATGTGAATTCTTGCAAATGATTTTATCACCCATCCCTTTTTTTTTCCACTAAAACACTACAACTTCCTTTGCTGGCACTGAGCAAGTGAAACCTGATCTCTGAAAAATGAGCTATTACTGCAGTACTAACAATACTCCCCCTGCCTCCCACTAAGGTTTGCAATGTTTTAATGAACAACAGAACAATATTTGAAAAATAATTCCATATGTACATTCTGTAAACAGACCTGAGGTTCTTACACCGATATGACCTGAAGTGCACTGTACTGTACCATCTCTGCAAAATGAAATTCAAGTTGAGCACAAAGATGTGCATTTGTATGCAGGCTCTGAAAGCAAGCGCTGTAGCTTCTTCATGCAGCAAAGATCCTTCCCTAACCCCATCCCAGCCAGGATGGAGCAGGGCAGTTTTCTCCTTTGATGCAGTTTGCCAGATTTTACTGGGAGGGTGGATGAGCATGCTGAGAGCCCTCGTCTCATGCACCCAAGCACAGCTAAAGGTCACTCTCACTGTCCCCAGGAGTCTCCCATCACTTTCTGCTCCATGGCACAGCTCTGGAGAGGATGGGTGCCAGCCTTGCTGGCCCAGGCAATGGGCTGGTCCCCAGGGAAATCTCAGGGGGCACTAGGAAAACCAAAACCCTCAGCTTGAAGAGACCTTACCAGCTAGGTCACTTGTTTCCTCTGTAGAGGCTGCAGGCTCCCTCAGAGCAAGTTAAAGGAGATACAGCCCTGCTGCTGCGGAGGTAAATTTGGCACTTACCATTTACACTGGCTAGAACCAGGTCACTCTCAGCTAAACAGCTCAACATTATGGACACCCCCTCTGGAATCTACCACACCTACCACAAGCACTCTGTCACTCTGGGCAGAGGATCAGCAGCCCAGGTGCTTTGAGACCAAACCTTTAGTTTCCTGTGTCATTCATCACCCCTCACACCTGAGACATGTAAAACACCTTGTGCTGGAATAAGGAAGGGTGGCAGAAATAACCCAACAAGGAATCTTCCACTTGAAATTTCAAATAAAGCTTCAAACACCCAGGATGGTTTCAAGGACTCAGTGCATCTTTTAAAGTCATCATGATTACAAACCCAGCTGTAAAAGATCAGCACATGAATTCCGTGTTTATTGGCACGTCAGGCACGTTGGATGTGTAACACACTAACCCTGAACCCTTCACCTTTATGACTTCTACTTTCTTATTTTAACTTCTTAAGTTCATCTAACAACTTCTCTCAGATGTCCCTTTAAAAAGAATATGGCTGTTTTTTGTCTCCCTGTCAGTTAACACAATTAAAGACTATTTTTTTACCTTAAAGGAGAGATTTTTTGCTTAACTTTTCTGCGCTCCCTGAGGAGTTATACTTACATCATGCATGGAGTCAAGAAGTTTAGTCAGTTGGTAGAATCTCTGCCAGCTTTGCCCAGAGTTACTTGGACATTTAGTTACCATCTTCTTTAGTTCTTTAATGTAATTTGCCCTCATTTCTTCAAATGCAGCTTGGCTTTTGAGACCATCCTTGGGAACTGTCATTGAAAAGACAGTCTTAAATTAGTATTAACTGCATTGCTTATTCTTTTGATGTGCATACTTAAACAGTTACAGCAGTCAGCGGATGAAGGAATGAAACCTTTAAGCAAAGTCCGTAATTTTACAGACATTGGTGAGGGATCAACAACATCACACAGATTCTCAAGCGATTCAGGCATCCTCTCCAGATGTGTGATTGCAGGAGCTGTGGCAGAGGACAAGATAACATCTCAGAAATAGACACATGCTAGCCTCATGTCCAAACTGCTTTCAATACAATCCAACCACATAAAAACCAAGCAGATGGATCAAGGGTATTTTGTTAGAAGCTGAAAACGTGATTTATCATTCTTGAATGATTCCCCACACTTGGCAGAGGAGGAGAAGGTACAGAATCACAGCTGTTATCTGCAGAAATGCTAGACCAAGTGACATATTTTTATGCCATCAAGTAAGATCTAAAATTTCTTTGAATGTTAGCAAGCATCTGCATAGCATCTAGAACAAAACAGAGCCATTTTTCTGCACAGAACAGAAGTCTGTTTTCCAAACAGGCATCCTGACCCAGTGCTTGACCATGACAGACACTTGCAAGAATTTCTAGGGTCCTGTTGAAGTTTCCATCTGCCAGACAGAGGCAGAATCATGATCACGGAATCATCATTTTATAAATGGGTCAGAAGTACAGTTTTCTGATACTTTTTATTGTGACCAATATCAGCAAGGCTGATTACAAAAGCAATACCCTGTTTCTTAATGGACTGCAAACACTCCTGCAGGTTCTGCCCCAAACAGGAATGGCTTATTAGGATCAGATGATGAAAACTCCAAAGGGGTTATTAACAACATTACTCAAAATATTCTGAGGTTTAATATCCAAATTCATGAACACTGTTTAACCATCAAATGCGATTTTTTCCCCTGTATCTCTTAGGCATAGTCCATAGAAGGAAAATAAAATATGGTCAGTACATGAGCGACTTTATTTCCTAGGTAAGTCAAAAAACTATGTCAGATTAAGCTAAATGGGAAGTTACCTACTAAAACGAGAAAGGAGAAAATCATGATCTTCCCATTCAGCTTACCCTGACTTAACCTCTTGACAGAAACTCTTGTTCATATACTCCCTTCTCTTCTAAATCCTCTCAACTGCCACCCATCCCACTGAAATCACATCAGAAGCATGTAACAACTGCCCTAAATGGCTCCAGAGTAGAAGCTTTAAGAAAAAGCATCAGTATCTACAAGGGCAATTTAGCAATGAGGAACAAGGAAGAGCTGTACCACCAAGGACTTGAGGCCACCAAGTGCTGGAAGGGGACACAAGGAAGAATCTTTAGAAAAAGCCTAGGAGGTTACACACCAGCCTGCCAGCTGCTTGGTAAATATTATATATTTATATCACACAATCACAATATAAATATCATATGTTCATTTAATTTTCAAATTCTAGACGCAAACCCTCTCAGTCAGCTGACAGATAAAAGAAACTGTCTGGAACAAATCTACAAATTCAGTTCAAGGTGAATGAACACAGAGGCACCAATCAAGATAAGTAAAGCCATCAGAGCATGCTGTGGCCCTCACACAAAATGCACAGGCTTTACAGCTCCTTTAATATGTACAGTGCTTACAGGCTGTTAGAGTCCCTCTTTCTTTGTCTACTACTATGTATTTTACTGTTCTGTCTGAAAATTATTATACTATCACCCAGCCAGATAATTAAGGCAGAAAGAAAGACCACAAATAAAGAGAACTCAAGCAAAACATGAAATTCTGGAGGTTTGCCCAGTGTTTCTGATTTTACTTATTAAATGCAGCAATACTGTTGGCAAGCTCCCAAAATCTATGGTCTGTGGAAAGCAAGAAAACAACTCAGTTGTAATGTGTGGTTTCTTCCACATGTAAATGGAGTGAAACTTCCTTGATGTGGTCACCATGAAAGTTTCAGAATAACTTGTACTCTTTTCATCACATGATTCAATAAAAGAATTCAAATGAAAACAAACCTGGAGTTTTCTGTCATAAGACTATACCAAGGTGCAAGCACTCAAAACCAGGTTTGCTGCCCTTCACTTGACACTTTCTGGGTTTTATTATCACCTCCATTTCCATTTTGCTCTCCTTTTTCTCTCTCTCTCTCTCTAATGTAAATATCCCGATTCTCCCAAAACAAACAATTTTTAGCAGGTTTTCTAGTGACCATGATGTGTGTTTGAAAGGGACCCAGCTTACTGAAATTAATTGGCCAGACTGATCTCACCTAACAGATTCTTGCAATAGCTCATTAGTTTACACTCTAGAGAGGGTAGAATAATAAATATTTGGCTTAAAGACATTTTGCTGCATTTTTAGAATGCCTTCAGGTTATTTTCCTAAAGATTCTTCCCCTTTAAGGCTGATTAAAATGCTGCAGAGGCAGATCTCCAATCCAGACACTCTCTCAAGAACATTTTGGGAGCCAAACCCTCCCTGAGCACATTGCTTCTGGAAACAGGAGGAGTGACAACCTTCAAAAAAAAGCCATTTACCCCTCAGGGCAAGCCTGGAGCACAGCCCCTTCCCACTGTTCCAGGTCCACTGGCTGACCATCTCCAGCCCTTGGTGGAGTGGGACCTGGGGTCAGACTCTGCAGGCCAGGACACAAAGGGATCCCCAAAAAGGGGTGTCTCTCCCAATCCCAGCAAGCTGGAACAGCTTCAGTTGGAAGAGGGAAGGGACGGAGATGGCTGAGCCCAAAAACTCACAGCCCCAGGAGGTTTCTGTTAGAGGATGCAAATGCCCTCCAGCTCTGACAGGAACTGCAGCCCCATGTCCCCCCTCAAAGGCAGGCACTTTAACCACAGAGCTGGCTTGTCATGGTGTCACCGAGCTGTTCCCCACAAAAAAGGAACAGGATTCCACAGAATAACATTTGCTTACAGGTTTACAGGCTGTTACTGATGGAAAAGTAATGTACAAACTGCCTGTGTGTTTATACAATTGCACTGGGACAGGTGGTTTTCAATATTTTCAGTAAGATAAGATCAAGAGATCTGCTAATTACTACACAGTGCTGTAACAAGCACCAAGATGTAATTTTGCGTCTTAAAGCATGATGCTCAAGAGAAAAAAAGGAAGCATGCACTGTCATTTATTAAACTTTCAGAAGCCTGTGGAAGGCCTTCCATTCTCAAGTCACTTGGCATTACAAGATCACCTGCTCTGCAGAACAGGCAATGCACATCTTTTCATCTTGAAGGTCACGTTGAGTCAGCCAAACCCTGGTGGCTTTGAATGCTTAGCAGAGATTTTCCCTCAATCCCCACAGCTGTGGCACTTGCCTGGCATGTCTGAGGTCCCTCTATGGAAAGGGGGGGGCCAAAGTCCTGTACCTGGCCACTCCTGTCCCTCCAGTGCTCATAACACACTCCAATTGCAAAGACACTTCCCATGCTAACTGCAGATAAACCCAGGCTCATTCCTGCGGCCCAGCTGGAAACAGTTTGGCTTTTTCCAAGTTGGTTAAACCACTGCATCTCTTTGTGAGCTGGAACATTTTCAAGCATTCCCACATAACCACGGACCCAACTCACCTGTGCTCAGGAGCAGCAGCACTTTCATGATGGTGTACTCCTCGAAGCTGAGCTGCAGGCGCACGAACTGCAGGCTGATCTGGTGCATGCCCTGGCACAGCTCGAACATCGCCGACTGGCGCATCCGCTCCCTGCGGAGACAGGGGAACAACACCCAGGGCCTGAGTACACCCCAGGGAGAGCACAGCCTGCAGGGGCACCAATACACCCCAGGGAGAGCACAGCCTGCAGGGGCATCACCCAGCACCACCTTGCAGGGATGGCTGAGCTCACCTCGCTACCCCGCAGATCACGGAAAAGGAACAGCAACGAAATCATTTGAGTTTTGTCACTGATGGGATTAGTGAAGTGGCAAAAGCGTTTTAAAACGTATTTGAATCGTCAGTGTTTGCTCAGCTCTGCCCTGGCTGAGCGTGCCTGGAAGCGTGCCTGCTGAAGAGGTCAGAGCTGGTGCAACAGGGGAACGAGCCTACACCCACTGAATGCATGCTCTAGGTGATACACTCGCCCATCAGGTGACATCTCCTGTTCAAACACTGAAATATTCAAAAAACGTGGGTTTTTTTCCCAAACTAGTAAGCTAAAAAAATCTGGAATAAAGGAATATGTAAAAAAACAATGAACTTGTTCATTAATACAGACTTCCGCTTGTTAAATCGTAAAATAATTAGGATACGTGACTTGTATCTTTAAATATACTTTCATAAATTTCACTTCAGACCTTGTCTCTCTTCTCTGAGGTAATCCTGGGCTAACCTATCTTGCTCAAGTTCCAGGCAGAATTAGTTATAATTTTGCTAAATTTTTGAAGCTGCCATCTCAAATCACAACAGCTAAAGAAAAGTGTCATTGAGAGTTGGTTGTCTCAGCAGAAACTGTGACATATATATATATGTGTGTGTGTGTCTGCAGGTATGGAGACAAGGCCCTATAATTGTTCCATGGCCACTACTCCTCTTTTTTTTCAGTTGCTCAAAACCAATTGTCTGTATTTCTTCTAACAAATTTTTGTATAATTGGGGAATTGGATGAAGTTCAGCTCATTATTTTAACCAAGCAAATGCTTTTTCAAATATACAAATTGGCTGGTGAAAGAGAAGAATCATACTGTGTGCAAACAAAGACTGACATAATCTTCCTGGTGTTTTATTGCACTGCTGCCAGAGCAATTTCATTTCCTCTTTAATACTAATAAAGCGGACTCCCCATTGTTAGATGGGCTCTGCACTTTTCCCCTGCTCCACCCTCTTTTCTTGAGACTAAGAACTTCCAGCTTCTTTTTTTTTTTTTTTTTTTTTTTCTAATTACATTTAATAGTAGGAGTAATGCCATACATATTTGTTTTTATTATGCATCATGGACTGCTCCCAGGAGGCTCTGAGGGATACACACCAAACTCAAAAGGCAAATGATTAATAAAGGACATTTGTATTTTAAATTCTACATGTTGAAGTGTATCTCAGCTGGCCAGAGACAGCAGCACTCCAAGTAAGAGCCATCTATGACATCCATCATTACTTTTGCAGGACACCAAGGTTTGTTCCTGTTCCTCCAGACTGAGAATATAAAAGCCACTGCCACCATCCCTGTGTTTGACCTCTACAGAGAGAAGTGACAGATTTTTCATCAGATACCACAAGCCACACAGCAAGAAAAGTAAAACATTATAATGTTTTGTCTCAGGTTTCTTATGCCTTTTTTTTAGTGACAAAACACTCTTTGTGTGAATTAACTGTAAAAGTGTTGATTCAAAAACTCGATTTTTTACATTACATTGCCCTTTTTCTGACATCCAAATTTTTCTGCCTTTTGTTTTTCTTTGTACTTGTTTTGCTTATATGAAATTGCCTAAATAGAAGAATTTCAGTTATAGTCAGGGGTTTTTTTGGTTAGTTATTTCTTTCTGCCTTTTAAATATTCATTTTGTTATCTACTTACAAATATTGATCTGTAGGCTTACCCTCATGGAAAACCTGATGGCATTGTTTGTAACGAGATAAAATGATGCACAGAATGAGTTACTAAGTGATTTGTTTAATATACAGCAAACACATTATTTGAAATCAGTCTGCCACCTGAAAAATCGATTAAGTTGATTTATTACATATTTACAAAATATTACCAACTAAAAATTATGTTAGTTAATTCATGACTCTGTTTAATGAAAGATAAGCACTTTGTGGGAGTTTTGGTAGTCAACTTTGTATTTGGTTTTCAACCCCACACTGGGTAGAATAAGAGGGTACAGAGCTTTTGAAAATTCAGATGCTGACATTACAGATATCCAATACCTTGAGAGCAGCAACAAAATAAAGCAACAGAAATATGATAAAATATGAGCAAAGTAATTTTTTTCCTCACCAAACACATCAGCTAAGAATAAATGCCATCAAGTAATCACAAATGCCTTTACTATCACAAGGAAAAATTAAAATGAAAAAAAAAGGAGGGATAAAAAAAAAGGCAAATCCCATGCAGCCAAACCCACCTCTGACACAGCTCCTGAAGCTCTCAACATGAAAAACAGAGGATATGAAGATCAGGAATATAAGGGCACGTATCTTCATGGGGACATTTAAGAAGGTAAGTACATTTAAGTAACAAAAAGCGTGGAGCCAAAGCTCTGAATCTGCTGTTTGGATTCTCATTCAGAAGTGGTGTCATTAGCTCAGTTCAGCTTAATCCTCCTTCATAATAATGCGCTTTCAACTTTACACCTTAAGTTAATCCATCTTAAGTTCCCCGAGTGTCTCCTTACAGGCTTAAAGTAATGCCCAGCTCACATTTTGTCTGACCTTTCCTGCAGCCCTGTGGATGGCCAGGGAGTCCAGACATTCTGCCACCAGCTGCCACCAGCCATTCCGCACCGTTATCAGCCACTCCCACCACTGCCACCAGCCATTCCCACTGCCACCATCCATTCCCACCATTATCAGCCATTCCCACCATTACCAGCCATTCCTACTTCTGCCACCAGCCATTCCCACTGCCACCATCCATTCCCACCACTGCCACCAGCCATTCCCACTATTATCAGCCATTCCCACCACTGCCACCAGCCATTCCCACCATTACCAGCCATTCCTACTTCTGCCACCAGCCATTCCCACCGTTATCAGCCATTCCCACTGCTGCCACCAGCCAATCCCACCACTGCCAGCTAATCCCACTGCTTCCACCAGCCATTCCACTTCTGCCACCAGCCATTCCCATCACTGCCTCCAGCCTGTTTCCACTGCTCTGCCCAATTGCCATTGGAGCCACGCAGCTACAACAGATATGTAGGATTTGACCAGTCCCCCAGGAGAGCAGGGATGGTTTGAGACATTTAAGACAAGGCATCCTAAATACCAACCAGCCACATATCTCATAATACCCTTATGTGATCCCCACAGAAACCAGGCAGCCACATCAGAACCTGTGAAACTGCAGGCAGGCTGAAGAGAAACAGCTTGTTATGAATAAGTAACTCATCATTTATTAAGTCATCATGAGGCCCAGTATCGTAAATCTCCTCGCTGAGGATGGAAACTGCAACTCAACTGACCATAACCAAAAAGAGGAACCCATGCGGCAGGAAATATTCACTGACAGGCGAAACTCAGCCCCAAACCAAACCTGATACCAGGTTTTATTTACTTTCTCATGGGTACTATTCAAAGCTGCTGCATAAGGCACCTTCCCAAATTAGACAGAGAAGTGAATAAAGGGAAGGCTATGGTGGGTGTGTTGAGGTTTCATCAGGACTTAAGTGACTTGCTGATAATCCCAAGAAAAGATTGGCCAAGGCATCATCCCCTTTCACAACACCTCAGAGGAACAAATATGTACCTGAGCTAGTCCCTAGGCCTCTGCAGCCCAGAAAATACTTAGGAAAAGACCAATAAATATTTGTCTTCTGATTTCACACTTTTTACCACTGTAAGAACTATTTCCAACTTTACAACCAAGAGCCTTTCCCTTGCTAGACTAAAACCTGTATCCATTTGAAGTTTGCCCACCAATAAAATTGATTTTAGGCACCTTCAGAAAGCACTTTTCACTGTAACAAAACCAAAACAAACAACCAATCAAACAAATGCAGCCCAACAAGAAAACCTGCCAAAGGCCTGAAAGTCAAAACCTGTTTGGAAGCCTCCAAAACCAAGGCATGCTCTCCCTCATGCCAAAAGAAGTCAGTTTGAACTTGACAGAGAGAGGAGTAAAAACATCACCAGACACCTTGAGGGCAAGGCAGAGCTACCGAGAATAAAGAGGGGAAAAGACTAGGACATGGCATTACAGAAACCCCTCAGTGGCTCAAACCCTCTAATCATAAAAAGCCCTTGGCCTGGATTATTTTACCTGCCTTAGGAAGGCATTCTGACTGGAAGAAGTTTTGAGGTTCTTGGGGAAAGAAAAAAACAAACATATTATTGTCACAACTCTTAACTGTCTCTTGAGGGAGTATTCTGCTCCAACAGTGGTGACAGAATGCCACGACCTGAATAAATTCTTCCATGCAAAGGGGCAGGAAACACTGAGCATCCCTCTGGCTCAATGGACTGCACCCAGACACCTGTGTCCCATCTTGAAGCCATTAAAAATGCCACTGAAGTCACCCGTACTGGAGCAGCCTCATTAAGTTAACACACTGATCAAAATCCAAGCCAAAATGCAAGCAGGATTCAGGCAAAATTCAATTATGACTGTTCATTCAGTACTTATTTTTTATTCAACACTTTCTAATCTCTGCTTAGTCTGCAAGCCACAGAAGAAAGATACAAAACCTCTTTCCTCCAACACTTTGACTCCTAAAGCAAAGCTTTAGAATCATCTCCTTCCAAGGAGCCAAATTGCCTATTACTTTGCACCAATTTGGGCACTGCCAAACCCAGGACAAAATAATGACTGGACCCAGGACCACCAGCATGAACACTGATAATCAGACAAGGAAGATAGTTTCCCATTAAAACAGATCTAGAGACATTAGGCTGCTATTTTTTGGCCTTTAGCCACCCAGGCAATTGGTAATTTTTAAATTCAACTTGGCAATTTTAAACTGAACTTACAGAAGTCAAGTCTGAAAATTAGTTTTCTCACAAGAAAATCATCATGGTGACCCTAGAGAATACCATCCCGGATAAGCGATACTAAGGAATTCAGAGCTGCTTTAAAAGTTCCAGCCAAGTGTCCTCCTGTTATATGCCTATCAACGAAGGAATTGGCAACAGCCCATGGATAATGATTGCCAAAGGAGAGTTTCAGCTCTCAATCACTAGCAGAGAACTTGTGATAAAATCCAACTTAATAATCACCCAGTTATGTAACCCTAAAATCCCAAGCATATCAATAGCGAAAAACCCCAAGTATATGCTGGTATTAACAGTTAATTATGCACTTAGGAGAATGCTGATACCAAATACTCTCTTTTGGTTAGCATTTGCATTTCAAAAGAGACAAATCACAGTTTTAAATGAGAAAATACATAATTATGCCTTTACCAAAATGCTTTTTCAATAACACATTCAATAAGTGATGATAATGTACACATGGCAATAAATACCCCATTTCAAAGTTCATCAGAGAAAGGTACTGAGAGCCAGAAAAGGTGCCCATTAGGTATTGTTTTATACATCCATTCTGCCAGGGCTCATTGTCACTTGCAGCGGTTCATCAACAAAATTACTGCTATATTCCACATGCAGCAGCAATTCTCCTTTTATGCCAACAATGCCTCAAAAATTAAGACTTTGCTCATGCTGTCACGCGAAGCCTGGCATTTTCTGGAAGTCGACTGAGGCACGTCTTCCTCTCATGCCAGTTTAGAAAAAAGACTTCCTAATTTTTCTTTCGCTCATATTTAACTCTAGAGGGGAAGTAGCAGAAGCAAGCACTGTGCATGTGAGAGGCATTTGGAGAAGCCAGCAGGAAGATTAAAGCAGCACCACATTCAGACACAACTGCAAGGAACAAATCTCTGTTCTAAGACATTGACAGAAGTAAAAAGAAACCCTCCCAAACAGCTTGTGGATGTCCCAAAATCATGCTGGGACCATACCAGGAGAGCATAATTATGGTCTATGCTAAATGTAAAGTCCTTGGACAAGTCTTCGTACTAAAGTTGTAAAAACTAACGCTCAGATTCTTTTGAACTGATCACAAGCTGGCAATCTGCCAGAATATCCACTGGGCCAACTGATGAGCAAGATGAAAGTGAAGCATTTGAGAAAGATCAGTAAAGTTAAATAAAATCTTTGCATCAGTGCTCTCTGTAGAGGAGCCCAGTAAGGGCTCTCCCTTTTCAGTAAGCAAGTCTGAGAAATAGTTTCAGATTCAAGTGCAAGTGGAAGAGGGTTTATAAGGAAAAAAAAAATACAGTAAAATGAATAGTAATAAATCACCAAGACCAGATGGCATCCATCCACGAGCTGTAAAGCGACTTAAATATGGAATTGCTGAACTACTAACTGTGCTGTGCAGCTTATTGCTTAAATTGCCCTTATAAAAGTCGTGGAAGGCGACAAACGTGACTGATTTCTTAAAATGGGTCTGAGGGTGGGAAGGGAGCACTGGAGACCAGAGGCTAGTAAGCTCCAGTTCTATATCGAGCAAAACCATTGAAAGAGGAGCATGAATTGATAAACAAACATGCTGTAAGGGAAGAAAGCACAACTCTGGTGGAGAGGTCACGTCTCACGAATCTGAGAGGGCACTCTGGTGATAGCACGAGGACGCTCGGGTGGATCCGCACAATGGAAATGCTTTGCACATGCCAGGTCTAGCTGCATCCCACAGCCATATGGGGTGAGACCTAAGCAAACACCAACCCTCTCCTCCTCCTCCTCCTCTCCCCTGCCCTGGTTTCCACACAAAGGAAACTGGGGCATGCAGCTTGGGTATGGGTGCTAATAAATTCTGTCAGCGAGCCAGCATGGGTAATTACTGGTCTAGGACCTGCACACTGCCTTGCATCAGGAGGGGTATGGAAAGATGCAATCATGGCAGGGTTGGATTTTAAAGCTATTAAAAAGATCTCCTGGAAGCTCTTAAAGAGAGCTTGGGGATAAGGAGGTTGTCTCTTTGTGGATTATTAGCAGCTTAAAAATAAGAGACCAAGGGTCATAACAAATGGACATCTCTCACAAGTAATGGAGGTTAGCAGGGAAGTCTCACAGAGCTGGGGCCTGGGCACTGAACTGTGCTCATACATCATATGAGAAAAATCAGACCTCTGGAGCTGACAGTGCTTGCTGATGGCTCCAGACGATGAAATGAAGAGCTGCCTGTGAAAGACTGCTGAAAAGTCCTGCAAGTCTGCGGGGCTGGCTGGCAAAATGGAAGGGGAAAGTCACTGATTGGACAATGCAGACAGTATAATCGTCTCCCACCATACATACAAAATAACAAACATCACACAAGAAAGAGTCCTAGGCATAACTTAGGACAGGTTTTTTGGGCTTCTGCCTTTTGAAAATGCTTGCTCAATGTTCATTAAAAAAAAAGCAAAGATGTGAGAGAAGAGTTGAGAGGAAGACAGAAATTGTAATTTTGCCGCTACATCCACTGTGCTCTAAATCTAACGTGTCAGTCTGGTCTCCTCCCAAAATTAATACAAAGCATGAGAGGAGGAGCTGAGGATGGCCAGGGACAGCAGACAACTAGCAGATCTATACAAGGGGAGGTCAAACTGACTCACTGATTCTTCAGCTCACAGAAGAAAGAACAGAACTTGGTGGAGAACTAAGTGATAAATGGCATGCATGGGATGAGAAGGATTATATCCACTATTACTGCAAACACAGGAATGAAGTGGCACTCCATTAAATTATCAGCCACCTGCTTTAGAAACATCTCCAACAAACAAATATGCATAATGAAATTGCAGAAGCAACTGCCACGGAACATTTTAGATTTCAAGATTATAAATGTATTCAAAGGGGTAACAGGCAAATTCACAGAGAAAGACACAGAGGGGTTATTAAGCACAAGTGTCCAAATGCAACCTCACTTTCAGAAAGTACCTAAGTAATTGCTAGAATGGGCAAATGAAGAAGTAAGTCCCTTGTCCTGATCTTAAACTTTCTCTGGCCAATTTAAAGGATGACAAACTCTGCTAGAGGGACAGTTTCTGACATTTCCCCATTCTCACAGATCTCCATAAATCTACACTATCTCCTGTTTACCTTTAAAGCTTCACAATTTGAAGCAAAACACTTCAGAAATTTAAGAAGTGTTTAGAGATAGAGGCATTAAAAGGCAGAGCCTTTAGAAATTTATGCAAAGAAACCGAATCTATTGCTTTACCCAACCAATGACCTGCTTACAAAGAAAAGAAGCCCAAAAATAAAGACTTGGAAAATCTAGCTGAAGCATGTATTATGTATACATCTATTATGTACAGGTATGACAGCAGTTTTCCAAAATTTCTTTTTTTTGAATGCACTACTGTTGGGTGGGTATGTAACAAAATCCCTTTATGCACTTCTCTGGATGGGAACTGAGTCACACTTTATGAAAAGTAAATAGTAGTAACAATGTATATAAAAAAATTACTGAGAAGATATTCACTTTTCACTGCAATGACACTTCGCATGAATTAAGTATTCCTCACTAAAATAATACATGCAAGCAAAAACCATGCAGGGAGGATCACCAAGGAGTGCTTGCTGACCTTTTAACAAGACCAGTGACTGAACAAACAATTTATCAGCAAATATGAGCACTGACCACTCTTACCAAATCTGGTTGTGGCAATAATAATTGAAAATGAGGGATTTGGAGGCTGCCTGATGACAGAGATTACAAAAATGTACCCAAATTTAGAAACTACAGGATTAGCAGATTGCAAGGGAAGACAAAAGGGTTAACAGCCATCACTCTGCCAAACATAAAAGCAAAAAAGTAATCATTGGAACAATGAGTGAAGTTTCTTATTGGCTTTATCACCATTCACAGATGATCTAACTAATTATCCCCCCCAAGCCCTGAGGTATATGAGCTTAAATAAATAAATTAAAAAAAAAAAAGAGGTGATAATAAATATTCAGCTTATTTTATTACATTTATCTTCCTGCTGTTACCATAGAAATCAGAACACCAGGAAGACTTACAAGCTTCAGCACTGAGAGGGCACAGAGAAGCTGCTGCATCCCTGCACTGCCTTACACAACACCAAATCCTAATGGTCCCAGCTTCCACTGGCACATCATGAGGGAGTTTAGGAATGTAATGAAAATGTTATTTACCAAGAAAATGTACTTAATTATTAAATGAAGATTTTTTAATACAATCTAAGCTGTTTCACTTGAGCTACACAGCAATCCTCAATTTAATTTTACGGCTTTCCTCAATGTTACAAAATCCTCTGCCCATCCACATCCCTTGACAATGCTAGCACAGAAACTTCCTAGAAATCCCCTTGTACTGCTGTTTTTCCTGCTCCTCTCTACCTCATTTGCTTTACCTCAACTGTCTCTTTGAAAATTGTATTCTCTATTGTTCATCTACTGCCAGCATCAACCTCGGTCTCCTTCTAAATTTAAAAACTCCACGCTTGGGGCAATTACCAAAGGCACAGCATGGGAGGTGCTTGCAATACTTCCTTTTTATTTTACTGGGAGCAAAATCTTAAGCTTTAAAGGATCTGTTTATATCAATTTGTAGTAAACTTTGTTAATTACATACATAGTACATATTTTAAAAAAATTAAAATAAATATATATCCATCACTACATTCTGCTCTTAATATTTTGTACATAATATTAAGTAAAGTGCAGTCTCTATTGAAATGTTTTTACTGTAAGGACTGAGCTGCATATGATCTAATACAATAATTTCAGAGATGGAAAAACAACATAACTGATCCAAATGATTGTGAAAGCTGGCTCTGGTTTTAAACTCAGTTTTTCAAGTTCAATAATTTTCGCTACCTTATACAATGCCTAGTGCTGGTTTTCATTAGGCAAATCCTCAAGTCCTTGACTAGGGTAAAAAACCAACGACAGCATCTAGTGCAATGGCCAGGAAATTCAGAACCTGCACACTTCTGCACCTGTGATTTATTCTTTCTGCTGCGGATGACAAACTGAGGAAAATCAAAGGAGCAAGAAAACACACAGCACATTAGTCATGCAGTGCATTTGCAAAATACTGTTGAAATATTGATGCTGTACTTTAAGGTACTAAAGTGTCTCCACACAGTGTGCCTCAGCATCTCTGAACTGTCTCAGTATCCCACATCACTGCTATTTTGCAACCAGGTAAGGCTGGAATGGTAAATAAGATAATTTGGGTAGATTTGTTAAAAATAGGAAATTATTTTGAAATTTCAGTCTTTTCATAAGTAGCTGCAGTTTCAGAAATCTACAGAGAGACAATGTTAAACCTAAAAGCAAAAAATAAATCAAGACCTGTGGGGGAATTCCAGGGTTGGGTTGTCTCTCTGGGGCCTTTATGCCAGCACAAACCAATATCTAGAGGAGGAGCACGGCTTGAGTTTTAATATTCATCATCAATGCCATCAGCTGTGTTTTTGCCTTAAGGAGAAGTAAGAAGCCACCATGCATCTACCTCAGGGGAAGGAATGGATAAGAAGTACAGCTTGCCACGAGGGATGCAGTTCTGGCTTCCAGCTGGGAGGAGGAGATGTGCTGGGAGCACGAGCCATGGCCCCAAAGGCAGCCCGTGTCCCACCGCTCCCACTGGTTTCCCACGTTGTGTGAGTGAGGATCCCTGCCATTCTGTGTCTTGGCTCCTGCCGGGTTTCTGTTGGCAGTGCTGAACTTGTAAATGCTTTTTATTCCTTCCTGAGCCTCTGAAAGTTTGCCAGCCAATGCCCTGACTTAATGTATGGGTGGAAGCAGATACCTGGGATGTTGTCACCAGTAGCCGGCGGACAGCAACTGCCTGAGCCCGTTAAAACCTGAGCAAAAAGGAGCATCCCTTGCCTTCCTCTGGAATTCAGGCATCTGACTTCTGCACTGCAAAGACAGAAAAACTCCTGCTTTTGAAAGGCTGGGCTCACTTCTTGTAGACATGAACTCTCACGGCACCTCTTTTCAAAAATGTTGAGGACTTTTCCCTCAAAAGGGCACAGCCAGGGAAAGAGTCATGGTAGCCTTTAGTTCTATGATTAATTCATCCAGTAAGGGAAAAAGCAATGGAAATTGCAACTAACTGCCCTACCTTCCAGAACCATGCCTTAGAAATCCTGTTTAAGGCTGCTCCCTGCAGTAAAGAGTATATTGCAGAGTTTCAGCCAGAATCCCTGAAAATAAGCTGGTGTTACAAACCATGGGGATTTGTACATCCCTTGTTTTGTTCTTGCACCCATTCCAGCCAGCACTACTTCGTTTTCTGCTTTTAATTGTGTATGATTTTACCCATTTAATGCTCTGGACTTGGATTATCCACACATGTGCCTGCCTCAGGTTGAATTAGATTAGAAAATTTTAGCTAAAGTCTTTGGTTAAATCTTGTAGAGGAATTTTCTCCCTCCCTTGAGTTAAATAACCTTTTTTTGTTTTTTTTTTTTCTTTTCTTTCAGGATTTCTGTTACTTTTGCAGAAGGAATCTGAAAAGTCTCAGAGCTTAGGGTTTGAATTAGGGACAGTCTTTTCCCACGTCTTAAGAAAATCTTCTCCATTAATATCTCTGTTCTCCCAAATCCCTAGATCCATTCAAGGTAAGGCTTCCTCAGTGACAACAAATGAAGAAAAACCTCCTAGAGTCTCTTACTACATAATCCTTACATCTCATCCAACCTGATCAAAGGAATCACATGGGAAAAATATTATGGGATAGTATAACTTAAGGGTTTTGTTAAGGATACAGTCTTCAAAGCATGCACCTGAAGGGCTTAAACCGTGATTTTGCAGACCACCTTAATTTTGGAATTTTGCAACTTCTTGAGTTTCAGTTTGCACAGCCTACAAACGTAACTGCAACACTTTTTGAATGTTATGCCATATGCAGCAGTCATTGTTTAAGAGTGTTCACCCTCAATACAAGCTATGTGGTGCAATGTGTACCACGGTCTTCTAAAGATTTACTGTGGATTAAAACCAAAGCTGTATCTACAGAATATTAATTTTGATCACAGCCACTACATTACAAAAAGAGATGGATTAAAAAACTGCACATGCCACAACTTAAACAAACACAACACAAAACACCCTATTTTATGCCTCTTTTCAGGCTGTTTTTTAGGCATTTCAGTGACAGGCTGAGCAGCCATTTCCTTATCCCTCAGTTAAAATCTTCATGTTCAGCTAAGCCCAATTAAATCAATGGAATATATACTTGAATCATAAAGACAAACAGTACACTTAATTAGATAGGTAGCATGACTAAATGAAGGCAGACAAATATTTCCAGCCTTCCACAAGCCTAACAGGAAATCAAACCACATATGAGTAGGGAGGCATTTTGCACTATATTTATACAATCAAAACTACATTTAACAGCTATTAACAATACAGATCCTCATTTGTTATTGGCCTCGTTTACAGGCCTTCAGAACAAGAAAGAAAACAAGATCATATATCACGGCCCTCCAGAAACATTACAACTTCCTTTTATTCACAGTAGTTAAGAGTAAACGGAAAATTCATTTAACATAAAACAAAGCCACATAATTCCACTAATGCCAACCTCTACTTTCACTCATTTTCATTGAGGAAAATGCTGAACCCTCTGGGGCACCAAGGGCCTGGTCAAGGGCATTGCTTATTTTTTCTTGTAGAGAAACAGGAAATGACCTCTCCAGACACAATATGAAAAAATACCAAGAAAATCTTAGCCAGATGATAACAGAAATGAAACTCTCTCAAACCAGTAAAAGGAAAGGCATTGTAAAGCATCTCCTTTCATTCTGCATCAATTTATAAATGTCCTAAAATGCCAAGGGCAGTAAAACACTCAAAGTTTCACCAAGTAAACCTCAAGGAGGTCTAATAAACTCCATGGCACAGAAACAAAGGCCAGTGCTTATAATGACACAGCACATTTCCAAGTTCAAGGTACTCAAAAAGTGAAGGTAAGACCAGCCTTCAGGAATTTCAGAGCAAAGTTTCAAAGCACTTCATGAACAGCAATATGTATTGTATTTTGTATTACAGGAATGGCTTCTACATTGAACTGTATTGTACAATTCCAGTAAGTAATCTCTGGCCTTACCCCAAAACTGGGAAAAGCACTGCATCTCTTAACTTAGAATCACAAAACAGCAGCTTGGGAGGGACCCTGGAGGTCTCACATCCAGGCCCCTGTTCTCTGCAGAGCTAATTTTGTCATTGGAGCAGGCTGCTTGGGGCTCTGCCCAGTGAAGGCTTGGACATCATCCGGGACTGAGACTCCAGGGCCTCTCTGGGCACCTGCTCGGCCGATTCGCCATCTCATTACGGAATGTCTTCTCCTGCTGACCAGGAGGCACTGTCTTGTTTCAAGCTTGGGATCTCAAACTCTCATTCTTCCCCTGAACACCTCCATGAAAAGCCACACTTCATCTTTTCTACCACTCATTAGGAAGCTGAAGGGTGCAATTAAATCCACATTGCACCATCAGGTCCCTCACTGTCCCAGTCAGCCCTGACCACCTCGGCCATCCTCCACTGGCTCTCTGCCAGCTTCTCAACAACTTTGCTTTGCCAGAGAGCCCTAAACTCAGAACTCCAAATGCAGCCTCAACCACCATTCTGAGTGGCAATGTGAGAGACTGGGAACAAATGCCTGCTGTGATGCCCAGTGAGTATGAAACAAGCAAAGTGTGCGTGAAAGAAAACCCTTCACGTTCCAGAGATGTGTCCATCACTGTTTCAGAGTGAACACCAAATGTCCTACTCTTTCACCTCCAGCGAAATTTCTGCCCTGATTAACTACTTCAAAAGGCCCTGTACCCCTCTTACATCTCCTGGCAATTTTTTTTTTCTCTATTTATAAGCAATTGCCTTCTCTCTGCAATGAGCATATTGCCAAATTCACAGGAGACCAGACCACTATCTCAATTACATATCTGGTTTGGGATGTTTTAATTTTGCACTCCTTTTTGCAACTGGATCCCTACCTCAACCTCAATATAATTCTACAGGCACTTATCTTCAAGGCTTGCAGCATAAAACTCTCAATTGATCTCAAATTCTCGAAGTAGCTTCTAGCTGCAGTAGAACAAGAGCAAGCAATGCACACACTTTTATTTGCAAGCAGGATTGATTTTTCTGTCCAATAAATTCTGACCCCCTGACTGACTTTCCTGAGATGAGGGAAAGCTGCTTTTGTGTTTGAACTGTTAGTCTACATTCCCCCAAGAGACCTAAACTCTTCAAAGTTCACATTTTCACTTACTTCTAGCTACAAATACCTTTTTTTTTTTTTTTTCCTGTGACAATTCTCTAATGTTCAAGTCATAATGGAGGTGCTTTCAACATGGAAAATGGCTGACACTACATTTTCGGCCACATGAAGTAAATCACCAGTTCTCCCTCTTAAAAAAAAAAAAAACCAAACCAAACAATCCTTGTTTGATATTGCTCACTGCTTTGGGACCCATCTCATACTCATTAATTATTTAGGGATTCCTAAATCAAAGACAGACTATTAAGACAGACAGTGACAAAGCATCTTTTCCAAGAAAAAGATTTCAGAATGCATCAGGAGATTAAGTGGTAAGTTATTTTTTTGTTAATTCTATTCCTGTTTTGTGGTTTTTTGCTGGTTTTTTTTTTTTTTCCCCAAGTGCACCCATATCCTATTGATTATGTCTCCTTTTTACCTCTAAAAAACCCCCCTCAACTTTCTGGGATAAGCAAATGATGCAAGCCTGTGCATTCACTTAGATTTTTGACTTTACTGTCTTGTATTAAACACTAGGAGAATGGAACAGAAATTAAATTATAGTCATCAAAAGCAAAGCACTAAACACACACAAACATAAAATATGAAGGAACACATACTCAGACAGAATGGTTGATCCTTCTTTTTGTCTGAATGCATCATAAAAGAAGTTATGTTTCATTACTGAAAAAACATTTTGGCTTCTTTCACGGTCGCAAAGAAGGGTAATTAAGACTGTCAAGAAAACACATTGAACAGCTGTATATTGTTAACAAAAGCACCATTATATGACTGCTCTGAAAAACCCCAGTAATTTAAACATTCACATTTCCTAGAAGTTGGATATTTTTCCAAGCTCCAGTAGATACCAAAAAATGTTCTTTTCTATAAATTGTGGTTGTGCATCAGTCACATTTCAAACCAGTGGGATGGTCCCAGTTTGAGAACACATCCCCATACATAAGGAGAAGTGGACAGCAGTAATCAAAGCTTTGGCAATTGAAATGTGAGTCACTGAAAAAAATCAAAACTTCAGCTGCTTTTTAAGCCACAATTAGCTGAAATTTTCTTAGACTATGAGTATGCCTGAAAAACCAAATAAAGACAGCAATCCTTCCAGCCTGCACTGAAAAGGGCCATTAAGGAATACTTACTCATCGAAGATCAGGTCTGGAGCAAAATAGAGGAACTGGCTGTTTGTATGTTTGTATGACCTCCAACTCAAGGCAAACGATGACAGACACATCCATGAATACTGAATTAAAGTAATTTGGTCCTCGAGAGGCAAGTTTCTAAATCCTAGAGATCAAACCAGAAAATATCCATGAACTACAAGGGCTGGTCAAACCATCACCAAACACATAGCTTAGTACTCTTCCAGTATTCACAAACAAGAGCAACACTCCCAATTCGGAAAAAATAAAACCACAATTTTTCATTCCAGTGACAAAACATGTTTTCTTCTTAAGAGGCTATTACTGAAAATGAAAGCTTTTTAAACATCAATCACAGACATTTGAAACAAACTTTACATGAAATAAGAAAAAAACCCAACTATTTTCTCTCAGAGGTTCATCTCTCACACTCCAGTTGCCGGTTTTCTCAACACAGTCCACGGATTAACAATGCAATTTGCCAAGCAAATACTTCTCTGAACTACAAGAAACAGTGAAGTGAAGTGACATCTCAGCAGATGAGTCACGGTCCTACCTGGAAGTATCTTCGCCCACTTCACCACCTGAATCATCTGCTTGCCGGCCAGGCGGTTTAGGGTGGAGAGCAGGTACTCCGCCGTGTCCGGCTTGGAGCTGTCGTATCCTGCGTACACGATCTCCGGCTCAATGCTTTCAAGGATCTTCACAGGAGAGGGAGTAAGTGCTGGTGAGATAGCAGACATGTGGGGGACAAGTGCAGTGTTGACAGAGGGCTCGGTCACGGGCGCGATGTACGTCGTCCCTTCCTCGGGGCTCTGCGGGGGCGGCTGCTGCCGCTGCTGGGGCTGCTCCTCGTGCATCCCTTTCAATTTCCCCAACTTTTTGGACTTCCGGGCTGTGAACGTGAGCAATGAGAAAACCAAGTCAGTACAGAAAGGCAGCAAAACCCTGGGCTTCTGGGCTTTATACAGGAAATGAAAGTCAAAGTATAATCTCAAAGCTCTTCAGTGAAACAGGCGCAGGACCTTAAGAAATACCTCGCTGCTGGCAGCATCGTCACACTGGAAAAAGGACCAAAAGACACCTCTGAGCTCATTTTCACTGCTTTACTGGATGTTTTTATACATGACAGAATGTCCAGTATCTGCCTCCATAAAGACATGCATAAAACATCCTAGTTACTGTGGTCAGTGCCAACTAAACATTTCAGAGCTGTAATCACTTATCACCTACAAGACTGCAATTCATGATCTGCATTGCATTGGTCATCAAAAGAAATCTGCACAGTATTAGCAGACCCAGAGCCCTCCTAAGCTTTTGCCTCAACTTTGAAATGTAGTCAATCCATTTTGAACAGCTCAAGTTAGTCAAGTCCCCTTTCCTTTTGCTGCTTTGATATGTCCATAACAGCTTTACACATTTCTCTTGAATATTTAAAGCTTAAATATTTATCCACTTAAAGAAGAAAAACTGAACTTCATGTAACACCTTTCTCACTGCTCCCAACATGCCTCTGATGATTTGCCTTCCCTTTTCTTTTAATTTCCTTTTTTTTTTCCTTAATTCTACCCACCCTACTTTTCTTTACTAAGTACTCTTAGAAGCCAGCAATGCTGCAGTGCTTTGACTCCTTGAAGAGAGGCCAGCCATTCCCTGTGGGTTGCATTCCCAACTTTGCCATAGCATGAGGAAAAAACTGGAATTAAAAATCAAGACAATTCTGTTTAAAAATCACACACAAAGAACCAAACCAAAAACCCATCATCACCCTTTCTGCAATAGGGAAACGGAACAACAACAACAAATAATCTTTAAAATCAATAAATAATGAACTACGTTTAAGTGTTTGCAGATCTTTCAGGGTAACTTCTCTCAAATGAAATCTTTGTTATTTATCTGGACACGGGTAAAACCCTTGTCTGGACTTTTATCTTCCTGTCTCTTGATTCTTACAACATTCCTTTTACTGGCATCAGTAAATACAAGCCTATCTCTCTCATACTTGGAATACTACTGCAAATAGCCCCTTCCTAGTCCATATCCTTTCCCAAGTTTACCTCCTCAAGTTTCTTCCCATCATCAATTCCCCTACCCTACCTTTCCTTAAATATAACCCCTTTTCTTCAGTTCCAGGATCCTTTCTGGACAACTTCCACCTCTCCAAAATGTTCACTTCCACTCTAGCTCAGCACACCATGCCACCTCCTCCTGGGATGCTTTCAAAGCTTGCTCTATGCGCTTGTTCCTGCTCCTCTTATTTACGGTGCAGGAATCTCCCCAGTGAGACCCCCAGAACCACCTCATTACTCTGCTACAAACCAATGTTTTAAGAACCCCCCTTCAGAGCAGAGCTGCTGCTGCCCTCAGACCATTTCTGGTGACAGCAGCATGAATGTGCCACTGTTTCCTGGACACTGGGGCTGCCTGCCCAGAGCCAGTGGCTGGGAATGAGGGAGGCAGGATACAGACGCCCAGGGGCCAGGACAATGCACACCCAAGTGCAACAATAGCCCCTTGTTTTCAACACTTCCTTGCTGGGACAGTACCTTGAACTCAGAGGAGATGGTTCATCCCAAGATTCAACAGAAAAAAATTATTTAGTAGGGTAAACATGAGGCACTGCTACAGAAAACAGTGATGTTACTACTCAAATGTAAGATCTTGAAGGTGCCCAAAGAGATGCTCCTTGACTAAGGCGTTCAAAAGGTAAAAATAAAATTCCCTGCTACTGCAGCACATCCTGCATGGAGCAAGGAGTCCAAAATCCCAACATCAGTTTGCAGTCATTTCCATCACACCATGAAGGATCTTCCTGGCTGATCTCAGCGTAAACAACCCTCAGAGAGCCTACAGAGAACTTCAGAGATCTTTGTTTAACTTTTATCACTTTTGCTTCTGAGAGCTGGAGGAAATTAGGTGAAGGAAATTAATTTCATTGATTCATTTCAGGATGTATGTCTCTGCTTTTGAGAATTCCTTATTTCCTCCATGCCTGCAGACGTACAGACCAAGTGAGGCAAGTTGAATTTTTTAATAAAAGAATTGAATATGCAAATAAAAATGTACTGCTCCTAATAAAATTTAAAGTTCTTTTGTTGAGCTAATCACATCTATGCAAAAACCTCCTAATGACCAAAAGCATTAGCACAGGCTACACAGGAATAGCTGTCCATTTGAAGATATAAGGAAGAGGTGAGACAAGTATCTGTCAGCAAAGGTTTCCCTGCAGCTTAATCTGTCTCAAGACACAAGAATTGTGAGAAGATCCTTCTATAAGTCTGTTCAAATCCTATTTCTTACTTTGCTATTACAAAATTCTTAAAAGAACTCATTCAAACAAGGAAGCACAACCGAAGGGTTTTTTTATCCTCTGGTGCATCAAGCTACATGGATGCAACATCCATTCTTCAAGATGTCATTTTCAACTCTAGTACCCAAAAATTCATTTTACAATGCAGCAGCTGATCATTTTGTTAAACAAGCATTTTCCTCGCTCTGCAAAATAAAACAGAGGGAGTTATAGGCAAAGCCGGCAACCCTGGAAAGTTCAGCCTAGAAAAGGAAATGAAAATGCAGTTGTTCCCCATGTGGTGCAGTTGCACCTACATGAGGATGTCCTGGTTTGTATTTATCTTAGAAAGACAAAGTTGGACTTACAGATTTTTCAACAAAATAAATCCCAAAAGCAAAGCACCGATGAGCAAGCTCAGCTGAATGTCTGATAATGAGTTAACAGAGCCACTGGACACTGAAAACAGAGTTTAAAAATAAGCCTGAAGAGACAGAGATTAGTGCTTGCTGCTACTATTCATTAAGTTTTTCAGGCACTATGTTTTTTTCTGTTATCACAACAGGACTAAAAAAAGAGAACTCTACACATTTTTCATGTTTACAGAGGCAAAAAAATGCATTTGCACCATAACTACACCTGAGTAAAAAAAAGTGTTGGTTTACCAACTCCATCAAGTATCTTGCAGCAGAGATGACTGATAACATACTTAAGACATAAGTTTGTATGTTCTATTCTCCAATAGTTTTTTTTATTAAAAGAAAAAAAAAATTCTTCCACGTATGAAACTGGCATAAAAATGTGTTTTAGTTTCATTTTCTTCCATTATAATGCCTTTAAAATGAAGCTGAGAAAAACATTACTGCTTGACAGTCATGTTTACAGTGAAGAAAACTGTATTTTTCATTTGGCTCCATGCCAGCGCTGTAGCTCAACGGGTTTGGTAACTCCCACAGAAACCAACAAGTAAAGATTAAATACAAACTGAGCAGTACACACTCCAAGGCGCTCTTTAAAAGCTGTTTTTCACATCTGCTCTCTCACTCCAATACCAGCTACAAAACCAACTAAGCCACCTCTGAAATGCAGAGTAAAAGCTACACTCATCAGGATTACTCCCTGAAAATGCTCAAGAAATAGCTCTCCACACTGACCAGGGGATGGAGCCAGCATGGGGCATTTCCAGCGACAGAGCTGAAGCCTGAAGCCTGCCTGGGGTTAGGACAAGGGTTTCATCCAAATGGCTGTGTAGCAGCGACTGCAGGACTTCTTGCCTTCCTGTTCAGCATTATTGCAGCCAGAATATCGTATTATAATTCTCCTGTTTTTCAATCACCTCAGACAGAGCAATAGGTGAAGAAAAACAAACAATAGAGAAAGACACTGCAGATATACCAGAGGTTAAAATCTCAAATATCTGTCATTACTTTTTTTGAGTATTTTAGGTGGTCCTTATGCTCCAATTAAAAGAAATGAGGTGTAACATTTGAAAAAGTCTGTAACATTTGAAAAAGTCACAAACCTGGATTTTAAAAAGGCACTTCCAACAGCCATTCTCTGTAGCTCTAACAATAAATAGTGGAACAAATAAGATTCAAGTCAGTTGGACAGCTGGTTCCTTACTATTGAACCCTCACATGGAAGTCTCCTTTCTTGAAGATGAAACAGGGGTCCTGCCATCTCAGGATGGGAGTTTTTGTGCCATCTGTGAAATGCTGAGTAGGTTTCTAGTCATCTGCAACAGGGAATGCTACTCTAGGTCCAATAACAGGACATTTATCTGGATGTGGCCCTATTGTAAAGTGGCTTTGGAATTCAAATTAACATGAACATCAGCTACAAATTATAGCATCCCTTATTTTTAAGGGTAAAGCTTGAGGGTTTAGGGTAGCCATAAGGTAGGTAAACTATCACACTATCTTTTCAAAAATATCATAGTAAATTTACACAAGTTGGGTCTAGAGGGAGATAATACATGTAGATTATACATTATGTACTTCCTTTGTGCCCAGGGAATATACACAAATTAAGTTATGGACTCCAACACCCAATCACTATTTTTCATAGGCTCAAAATTAATAATTTGCATCACATTACTGTTAAAAAAAGGGGATCCAGAAACATCGAAGAACAAAATGTTTTTAATAGTAGATAAGCCCCTTATCTTAAATATTATTATTTAATTCAGCAGATTTCTAAGAGAGTAGTATCTTGTTTGTAGAATTGTACTAGTGTTCAAATTTAGAAGACGAACAATTTTAAAAGCTCTGCAGATTCACTCATTTCTAGTACTCTGAAAGTAAAAAAAGTAAGCCAAGTCTGAAGTTTAGAAAATAAGCTGTAGTTCTATGTAGGATGAATCACAAGACTTGCAATGACAATCCCCTGGAATCTAAATTTATTTTTCCTTAAAGATGATACTCAGAGCTTGCCTTGATGTCCATCAGAAAATCATTTACTGTTTGTATACCTAAAGTCACAATTCAGATGACTAAGACTTTTATTTAATCACATCTGTAAAGCTCTGCCAGAGCCAGGACCAAGCTGATCCTCACCCAAGAGATCTTTATGATATTCTATGCATGTTTGAACCCACAGGGGA
The DNA here is from genome assembly GCF_035770615.1 of Melospiza melodia melodia. Classification (NCBI taxonomy): domain Eukaryota; kingdom Metazoa; phylum Chordata; class Aves; order Passeriformes; family Passerellidae; genus Melospiza; species Melospiza melodia. The sequence goes on from NC_086198.1 coordinate 29,695,026, forward strand.
TATCAAAAGCACATTTTAAAAACATATGCTACCTCTAGTAAAGCCTCTCAGTGGACAGAGAGGGGAAATCAGAATGGACACAGCAGAGGACACAAAAAGTGGTGGATGTTTAAAAAAGATAGAGAAGAGAAAGCAGCAATTGGAGTAAATACACAAAATATAAAAGACAAGGCAGGGGAGGTGCAAATCACTATAAGCACTTCAGACAAGGTATAATTTGGGATTATTTCTAAGCGTGTGCTGTACCACTAGCAGTCTAGGCAGCCTGAGGGTAGACAATATGCTGCAAAACAAACTCACTGTGGCCACCTGTACCTCTGTACCCCAGCCAGTGCACACCTGCATTTCCAACACTTGGGCTCCTCCACTGAGCTCCAGTGCCCGAGCTGCACACCTGAGCTCCAGCCACCCCCTCCGGCCCAGCCTCCCCAGCTGCCAGCGTTCCCCCTCCCAGACCATGCCAAATGCTTCAGCATTTCCCGCACACCCTGCCACGGCCACCTCCCTCTGCTCTCCACCAACAACCTCCAGCACCTTGCTGCACCACAGTTACCAAAGGCGCCAGTTCTCCCCTCCAGGCAGCTCTGACTCAAGGCAGATTCTTCTCTAGGCCCTCGCTCAGCGCCTCCACCTTTGTACAGATAAATGCTCCATCAAAATGCCACTCTTCTCTCCTCTGAATCTTTTCATCATGTTTTCCTGGTGACTTTGCCTCACTTACTTCAATGAGCTGACATCTGTTCTCATTAGCTATTTTACTGCTACCACAAATAGTGTTTTCCCTTCCCCCAAATCTGTTGTATCTTGACATGAAAATTTTGAGCTATCTTGGTACAGACGTTTTTTCACTTAGTTGTCTAGCACAATGGGAATGAGATTTTGCTGAGAATTTTCTAGACAATAATACAGACTTCATATATACACAGAGACATATGCCTGGGAATGCATGGAATAAAGTGAAAAGCAGTAATACAAATGAGATCCTACAGCATTATACAATTTTCCCTACAAAGTGCACTCAAGCACACTTATTTTCTTCCAGAAACACAGAAGGAACAACCAAGATAGAACCCTAAAGCTTCCATAAAACCCACTGCCCACTTTGGGAAGCAAACCACTGATTTTCAGGTAGCTCCAGAAGACAAAGAACCTCTAAATGTGACCCCAAGTGTTAGAATCACAGAATATCCTGAGCTGGAAGGAGACCACAAGGATCCACGAGTCCAACTCCTGTTGTGCCATGTGTGAGAGGAAGGATCAGGTACAAATCTGGAGGCCCACAGGCAAGCAGATGAGTCACTGCTTTAACTGGAGAGACCAAGGGGAGGAAGCAAACGAAAAGCAACTACTGAAGCAGGGACAACTTGTACAGGGACTTAAAAGGAGAGCACAAAATTACTTTATCATGTAAGACACATTGCCAAAAGGACTCGACCCTTGCAGAGCAGAGGCCTTTCAAGGGTGATTTCTGCAGTAGTGTTTGGGATATGCTGAAGAGACCCAGTAGTCTGCCTAAATATGCAAAGAAAGCAAGACTGCAGCTGGTAAGGAAGAAAACAAAGGTCCTGGCTTCACATGGCAAAATAAATTTTAAAATCTGTTTCTGACAGCTGTGACCCAGAGGAGAAAGTGACAGAAAACTTGCTGTTGAGCAAGGAATCAGCAGTCTAATTAACAAAGTGAAGAAAATTTCCAAATTTCTTATCCTCCACTGGAAGAAGGAAGCTTTTACTGGATGAGTAGCTCCAATCCAATGATTGAATTCAGTGGAATGAAATGGAAGGCATAACTGAAACAATGACATAGTCTGACATACTGTTTACTAATTAATAAATAACACTTTAATCTGACAGGATTGGACAGCTTAAAGACAAGGAGTAAACATGCATGAAGTCTGATCTATGGAAATGTCACATTTTATTTGCCTTTAGTCAGACCCTGCAAAGAGCCAGGACCATCCATAAATACAATTCTTATTCTTGGTTTACATCTGGATACCAAAAAGGGAGGTAAAACACAGATAGAAGAAAGACCTTCTGATGCATATTTTAATGGTTATTGTGGACTATTTTCATTATGTTCACCTGGATGTGTTTTGGTTCATTATTCTGGTTGGATTTAAACTCCTCATAAAACAGACTGCACCTAGGTAAATATTACTTTGGCTACTTACAGAACAACCTCAGAAATGTTTGCATTTTGCTTTGTTTGGAACAGATTCTAATAAATGATGCAGTGCAATGCTGCTGGAGCACAGGCCTGTAAAGCACAGAAACAATATATCTGAAGCAGTTTATCCAATTGCCTTGAGCAGGATCAACTGAACTTTGCCCAACTCAGTATGTTATTAATCTCCAATAAAGAGAATTCCACAATATCCCACCACTATCTAACTCCTCAGTGTTTTCCCAGCATCTCCAACGTTGCATCAATTTTGTCTGCAGTAAAGTTGATTTCTCCCCATCATTCTCCCAGTGGCCAAAAAGAACAACTTATCATTCCTGTCCTCTTTTACACCACTTTTTGAATTGAAAGACTGGTATCATGACCTTCTTAAAGCCTCTCCCTTCTACACTAACAAGAAATGAGTTTTTTGACTCTTTTTTTTTTTTTTTCTTTTCCTAAGCATGCTATTATTCTTGTTCTTCCCTGGACAGTCTCTAGTCTGTACACACCTTTCTTCAGATACATGATATGAAATTTCAGGAAGATTCAGTTTAGATCTTAAAGAAACCTTTCTAAATTTGAAGACCTGATGCGAAAAAACAGAACAGGTTAAAAAGGGACCTACAGGACATTCACACTGGACAGGTCCCAGAAGACATGAGAGGCACATCCTTCACAAAGGTACCACAGGTACTGCAATCCCACCAACAGCCACAGGAACATACGTGACAATTTTGCAAGGCTGCCCCATCCCCACCACCCTGCCCAGAAGTGCTGAAACCAGACACAATCATCAGGCCCACACTTGCCAGCTCTGACAAGAAACAGAGTGATTCCTTGGCATCACACAAGACTTTGCCTATTTTTGCAACAATTTCACCTCGCTGACTTTAACTCATGATCATTACCCAATTGTTCTCTCCTTTCTTCCCTGCCATCCCTCAGCAGCTGCTCTCAGGTATCCCATTTCCCCACGCCTCAACTTGCACTTCTCAACATCCTAGTCTGTACCAAAAATGCCATCACATTGGTTTCCAACAATGAAACTGAAGATGCTTTTGAGTTCTGATCCAAACTGTAGATTTACATATTTACTCTCTACTTTGTTATGCACGTAATCATTACAATTACCACTGGATCCTCAAAAGGACCCTTCTCTAGATGTCCTTTCAGTATAACAAGGAACCACTCTGGAAGAACACTATTCTGAGTAATTACATGCCCACTTCATGAGAAATCTTAGATGTTTTAATGAAAAAAACCACATTTTCTTCTGATTACACTTAGGCCTGGAGTCATTGAGCAGTGAAATGCAAACAGCTGCAGGGAGGTGGCACCTCACACCAACGTTTGCACGCAGCAGTTGTCTCAAAAATCTTCAGGTGAAAGCCCAGACCAAATCTTGTGTATATTGAGGCCTGCCCCAAGGGTGAAGCTCAGGTTACCCCCTGTCTATCACATGGGACAGGGATGAGCACTGGGGAGTGTTTGGGTAAGAGACAGAGGAATTAATCCCTTTTTTAAGTTGAGTTTCAGGCTAAGCATTCATGAAGAGAGAGCAGATAGAAGTGACAAAAGAAAGCCAAGATCCAAAGTGCATTTTACAGGAATATTTAGGTTGTCAGGGAAAATGTCTAACACATTTGCTTGTTTCTCAGCAATCCTCAAAGTGATAATTAAATGAAAAATAACAGTTTCATAGGGGTACTCCTCCCTGTGTGGGAACAACTTTCACCAAATGCCAATTAGCGGTTTCCTGTTAAAATCAAATCAAGCTGGTTCTGATAAAGCTTTTTAATGAGAAATGGCTAAAGTATGAAAATTTCCCCCCATATATATTGCATATTAAATCCCAAAATCACATAACACAATCTCACATCTAACATTTTTGGTATATAAAGCTCTCTCTTGTACTTCTTCATTAATTTCAAAAGAAATGTATTTACTAAATATTTAAATCATCCAATAAACAAAGCCTTAAAAAAAAGCGTACAAAAGTAAATTATAATGTTGATGAAAGCCAATCTTAATCAGTCCTTTTCAGATGCTCCCAAAACTCATTTTTTACTGATTATTTATTCATTCTTCAAGCGTATGGCAAATTCAATAATTCTTGAGCTAAGAGTTGTCTACTAAATGCATCAGTGGTTTTGATTATTCTATTTGACATCAAATAAAGACAAGCAGTAAAACGTCAACAACAAATGCAAAGATGAGATCACCTGCAACTCCAAGACACCTGTTGGAATGAAACATCAGCAGCTTCAACTGTGAGCATTGGTAATAATTTGATTAAAAAGAAAGTTAAGGATACTTTGGAGAACAGATTTTGAGTGTACCAGACTGAGCACTCTTGGCTATGGTCACTGGGTTCTGCCTTATGCCAAGCAACAACGCTCCTCCCAACACACCCAGCCTTCTGCAAGGCACTCCTCATCCAAGTCTTCCCTCTTGCTTTTATTTGGGTTGATACCCAATGTTCCATGTCTGTTACATGATTTATGTGCCCTCCATCCTGATCACAACACGATAAAACCCTGACAGACACTTACCATGTACAAAACTTCATATTTACATTGGAGACAAAGGCTCTCCCAACAAGTGTTTCAGAGTCCTTCAAAACCAAACTCTGCCATAACTCTCATTCTGTATCTTGAGTGCCCAGACTTCCACTTCATGCCTAAGAGTGTTTCATTCTTGTTCTTGCTAGAACTAAGCTTTGTAAGTGCTGCCCTTCCCTCTGTGGTCTTTCTGGGTATGTCATTACCACACTCCCACTTGATTTTTTTTTTTTTCCCCAAGCAATAAAAATTGTGAGATCCTTTGTCTCCTCATCTGTATGACTTTCATATCCCCAGTTATTATCAACTCAGATTTCTGTCAAATGTCCTTACTCCTAATACACTGAATGCTGCTGGTCTGTCCCTCACCTTCTAGAAATTATCTCCCCCACTTCCCAGAACAGCAAAGCTACCTGTGAAATACGACCAGGCTGTTTATCTTCTGCAGCCATCTTGGCCATATTTTTCACCATCTAGTTCATGATTAGTCATTAAAAAAGAAAAAGAGAGTATAGCCCTGTTAATCTCCTGCTTCAATAAATCACCCTGAACATTAGTGAAAACACTCTGTAGGTAATACCAACCATTCTCCAGGGTAATGGCAAATCTCTGCCATCACCCATTTGTATGATCTGGGAAAGTTGACGGCAGAGAACCACAAAAGCACACAAATCACCAGCCCCAGTGTGCAGGAAGATGTGTACTGGGTGGTTTAGAAACACTCCATCCAGTGCCTTCACCTTGTCTCCCTCTTTGTTAAACACCAGCTTCCTGCTGCTGTGTACTCCTAAGGCTTAAATGTGCCCAATGTTCCCTTCATAACCTGCTGGCATTGGGCTCCAAGAGCTGCTTTTTGAGCCAGGTATTCCTGCCACACCTCACACTTATTTAAGCAAAACGCAGATACAAAAAATGGAAAGCCATGCAATTGGGAATTGGTGGGGAGAAAAAAGCAGGAAATAAGATGAATAACAAAACCCACAATTTTGCATTGTGAGCCCACCCTGCTTTGGCCAAGGTTGTTGCAAGCATGGCAAGTTAAATCTTCGTGCCCTGTTATTCAGGTGGAAATTCTCTGAAGCAATGCTCGGTGAAAAGGACAAGTTCCTCCTGCTCCTACAGCTTCTCTCGTGATGGGGAAGTGAGTAATGGAAACACATCATCACAAACCACAGGAGCAGGTTTCTAAAGGGTTCTGGTGACAACCAGCAGCTCTGGAAAAAGAGGAACAGGAGACACAGGCAGGTTTTCACCACAAAGACTACGCTTTTACTGTGAGGAAGAGTAAAAAGGATATGGAGTTACAGCACTGTGGAAGGAAATTGTAATAATAATATCACTGTGGAAGTGATAATTTGGTGATTCAGGAAAAAACAAAGCACCACCAGGAGCTGCGCATAACAACTTTTGAGAAATGCTGAAAATCTTCCTCTTAGAAAACTGTGATCACCCATCCTGTGTTTTGAACCAAAGCTAGGCCCCATGTACAGCATGTGAAGCTCTGGGGAAAGAGCAGGCTCTGAGCCTGCACAGGGAGTGCTGCACAGCCAAAATCACCCCCAGAGCCTGCGTGCACAGCAGCACTGCAGGACAGCAGGCAGGCTGGGACACACTGCCAGCAGGAGCCCAGCCTGGATACCACAGCTCCTTTGCAGGGCTGGCAACCAAGGGTGCTGTGCCTTGAGTGGCACGGTGGAGAGTCCAGAGGATAGAAGGGGAAGTCTGGAGCCCAGCAGCCCCACACCAAAAGCCTGAAAGGCTGCTCCTGGAGGCAAGACAAATGTTGCTGGCAGCTGGGCTCTTGCAGAAGGGAGAGCTGGAATCAGGAAAACATGAAAAAACAAAGCATGAACACGATTAGAGTTTGATCAGGGACTGCTGGATGTGAGGTGTGGGCTCTTGAACCCCTACAGTGCATCTTCTCCACTGCCTTTGCAAACAGAATAAAATCATCAGCAAAATGCCAAGGACACACTTTCAATATTGCTTTTAATTGATGCCCGAGAGATTACTCTGACATTACCAGTCCTCTTCAAAATTCTGCATTTTTAACTGTCATTCACAAATAATTTCTTAATAGTTGCTGCATGTGACTGTTCTCATAGTTATCTACAATATTCAAGAATCACACAATCATTTAGGTGGGAAAAGACCTTTAAAATCATTGAGTCCAACCATTAACCCAACACTGCCAAGTTCACCAAACCATGTCCCTAAGCAGCAGATCTACATGGTTTCTGAAGGAAAACATCTTCCCTGGGAAGCCTCTTCCAATGCTTGACAGCCCTTTCAGTGGAGAAACTTTTCCTAACATCCAATCTAAACATTCCATTCATGAGGATTATGAAAGTTGGAAAGTTAGAGGGTCACACCACAAGCAGGGCAAGAGCACTACACGTGGACTTAGATGGACACAAAAGCAGGAAAAGTTAACTGCTGAACAAATTGGCTCCTACAACATCTTCAATGGCAGGTTTATAAGCAACAGGCAAATTATCTATTACTTATAATTATCTATTACTTATTTATTACATACTTAAATATTATTTATTTGTTTGTTACTTATTACTTAAATAGTATTGTTTATTACTTAAAGGTCCTTTCCAGCCTGCTGGTGTTTTTAATGGTCTGTTGAAACAACTGCTAAAAACCCAGCTGAATGTTCAAGCTAAAAAATTATTGACTGGATTCCTTCAGAAGAAAATGCTACATAATAAATGCAAATAAAAATGCATTAAAGTTAATGGCATTTCAAAATACTTTGCAGTTAAAGTTTAAATGAAAAATAAAATTTAACCATATGTATACCTCAAATTGCTTGTGCCTTACACAAAGGGGTTTATTTTCCTTTAAAATTTATGAAATCACAGTTAGTAGAAAATTCTACAGAAAAATAAGAGGATACACTTTTGCTGTATTTATGTTTTCTCCGGGTTTTCAGGTTTTTTTTCTTTTTTTTTCTCAAAAAGATAGGAACAATGATAATATAAACCATATAAGCTCCAGTAACTGAAAATAATAGTGCAATTTAAAACCCTACTAGTATGAGTTCTTAAGCAGAAAATAGAAAGCTGAGCAGAAAGCTGAACTACTATATCTTATTACTGGTCATCTTAATTAACCTATTTTTCAGATTATTGAAATATTTCAATGTATAAAAAATAAGGGTATCTGCCAGTGAAGCCTACAAATCACACCCAGCATCTTGTGCACCAAGTGTCTTACATATGTAAATGTATGCGGACCCAAGACTCGGATTTCACAGGCAGCCTCTGCAGACAGAATGATGAACTGTGCAATTTGCAAGGTGAAATCTATTTTATGTCCCTTCCAGATCCAAAGGGTCCCTCAGCAAGCTGCTCCTCACTGCTGTGGGATACCAGTGCTGGGAAGTCTTGGCAGTGTTTCACAGGGGAGCTGAGGCAGGGAAGGATTCCAGCCCTGCATGGTGCTGATCTTTGCACACATTATTGTCCCCTCTGCACATATGGCACATCCCATGGCAGAAGAGGAACCTTCTCTGAACTTGCAGAACGGGGAGGGATGCCTGGCCACTAGGTCCCATCCGAGGTGTGAGGATCAATCTGCCCACGAAAGTGGGGTGGTGGTCACCCCAAGTGACACCACATAAAACATTCCCACTCTCCAGGCTCCAGCACATGGCAGTGACACCAGAAGGCTCTGTGGGACACATCCCAGGGGCTGCTGCCTTACAGGATGCAGCTGGTGGTGGCACAAGACCCCCATGCCAAGATGTGGGACCACGGGGACAGACACAACTGAGGAACAGCAGCACGAGGCGGGAGCCAAAGGAAAACGTCTCGTGCGAAAGCAAGAGCCTGGCCAAATCCAATCACAGCACATGCTGGAAGAAACTTCCCAAATCCGTGAAATCGTTCTGGTCCGTAATTAACTGAAAATTAATTACAGAATCTTGAAAAGAGCATAAACCAAAAATGGGCCAGCATACCTTCATAGTGCAGTTGCTCACTCTGAATCTCTTCCAACAATTAAGCCTAGCATATGTCACTGGAGTTAAAAAAAAAGATAACAAAACAACAAACAAAATATGATTCCCAAAAAAGTTTTGGAGTCCTACTTGCCAAATGGGATATAGCTGTCTGCAGAGCGCACACATACCTTCTGGAAATGAGAAGGATGATTTAATGTGATACTTGGCAACTTCAGCTTTGCAGAAATTACAGGTTGCAGATGCTTCTTATAAAATCAAAACAAAAATCGAGACAATAACATAATTAGGTAAATTATTTGCTGACTTGATGAATAATTTTCTAAAGATTATTAAAGGATGTAAGAGCTTAGAAAATGCTTCAATTTTTCAACAAACAAAACGAGGAGGTAAACAATAAAAGTGCCAAATTATTTTGGCTGAGCATTCACAAAAAGGTGCATTTTGTATCACTGAATTACATGTATTTTTTACAAGGTGCCTCATCATGGCATGCTGCTGAATTTTTTTTTTTTTTAATTTAGAAAAAAAAAAATTAGCATGCTGGAAAGTAGAAGTTATGCCATCAAAACAAAACAGAAAGACTGACAGAGTACAAAAGCACTCTATTTTACTATTTGAAAAATATTGAGAAAGAATATTACCAAAAGAGAAAAAAAACCCTAAGAAAAAAGATCAGTAGATTAATCAGAGATTGTGCAAAAACGTGCTGCAGGAAACATGGAACACTATTTCTGATTTCCAGTTTTCCATTATAGAGATTAGTATCTTCAGTAAGAGCAGGAAGACAATCTCAAACTGTGAAATTACAAAATTTTCTTCATAACCCCCCGATTTCAGTTGGTGGGAGGAGCTGGGTGGGGGCAGCCTGGGGTCCTTCACTCCCATCTTTACATGGGGAGGAGGCAAAGGAGAGTCAAGTTCCTTTCCTGCCCATGGGAAACACGACCTTGTTCCCTAATGCAACATTTCTTCTAGATCCACTGGAAGATTGGTATTTTGTTTTGTTTTTTTTTTTGTTTTTTTTTTTTTCTTTAAATGAGGGGATAAAACATCATAGTTATGCACAAGTAGAAAATAAATGCCCATGGTTTCAGCAACTTGCAGACTTTCCAACCCTGAGCTATGCTGATGACCATTTTGCATATCATCTTACTCTATTTCTCACAAACCAAGCACATCAGCACCTCTGATACAATCTGGGATTTGCTTTTACATTTGCTTTTCTTTGGAGGGTGAGAGCTGAGCTTGGCACTACTCCACCAAGAGCACAGCACAGTGCAGTGTGTCACAGGCACAGAGAGTACTCTGCTGCAAAGAGAACTTTAGGTTGCATTTATAAATTCATTTTTCTCCAGTTCCTTACTGTTCATAATACCTAACAACATACTTGCCCATTTTGCCTGTAAGTCCAAGCCAGAAACAGGTAAAAGCCCATTTTTACTGGAGTAATGTATATGCTTGGCAAAACAGACTGACTGCATGAAACTACAACCCACAATGAGTCTTCATAATATGACCTTACTCATTCTCTTCAAGCTAAATATGAAAAAAATTATTAGTACCAAACCTTGGCATTTCATATGAAAGCACAATTTTCAAATATGAATTAATATATCTTTTTGCCATTTCCACCTCCATTTTTTGTGATGATTTCCAACATATCAGAAATGCCCTGCAACAGCACACAGAAGATCCCAAAATTGAGATGCTGTGTTGCTCCTCTGTAGATGTCCAATGCAGAGCTCACCACTGGAGACAGATGGCCTAAGGAGAGAAAAATTCTTAAGCTCCCAGCATTTCCTGCCAGAGCTGGGCTGGCTCAAAGGCTGGAAGGTCCATCAGCAGGATTTGGGAGCCCTTGAGGCTCTCTAAACAGCAATGCTGCCTCTGGGCTGAGGGTGCTTTACCTGTCTCTGGCAGCCCTCCCCTCTCCCTCCAGCCTGCCCTTCCCTCTCTGATCAAGCAGAAGGCACTGCAGTGCATGGAAATCCAGAACTGTTCCTCTGCCATCTCGTTCATGGCAGTGATGGAAAGACCTCCTTTGTCACATTTTGGTTTCTTTACGTGGCATAAGGAGATCAAATCAGGAGTGAGAATTTCCCCTGAAGTTTCTCTCTGTGATGAAAATCACTGAAACAGCTGAACTGCAAATCTGAACTGCGTGCCAGCTGCACACTGCAGTCAGATTTGGCCTTCCAGGTCAAAGAGTCACAGACATTAAAGTTGGGGAAAGAGCTCTAAGAACATAGAGTCCAACTGCTAACCCAGCACTGCCAAGTCCACCACCAAGCCTTGTCCCCAAGTGCCACATCTGCACGTTTTTTGAACACTTCCAGGGATGGTAATTCCACCCTGGCCAGCCCACTTCTGTGTCTGACCAACCTTTCAGTGAAGATATTTCTCCTAAAATCCAATCTAAACCTCACTTTAAGCCATTTTCTTTCATCCCTTAGCTCGTTTCATGTGAGGAGAGACCAACTGGTCACCATCTTGCTACACCCTCCCTTCAGGCAGTTGTAGAGAGTGATTAGGCCTCCCCTGAGCCTCCTTTCCTAAGGAGCCAAACAACCCCAGCTCCCTCAGCCACTCCTCATCAGACCTGTGCTTCAGACCTTCACTGCCCTCCTCTTGACTCACTCCAGCACCTCAATGTCTTTCTTGTAGTGAGGGACCCAAAGCTGCAACAGACACAGGTTGCAAACTATGATTTCCAGCAGTCTACCAAGCTCCAACGAAAGAGAGGATTTTTCAATGCATTCCTCATTTACAGCATTCCCAGTCAATATAAAAAAAAAAAAAAAAAGGGGGGGAAAAAAAAGGCAGTTTCCCTCCTGCCTTGCTTTTCTGCGGAGGACATCATGGGAACAGATCCTTTGAAACCCACCTGGACATCACAGGGATGAACTCATGACATTGCAGATAAATGTCCCCTGCTGCTGTTTCCAAAGGTTCTCAAGCCCTGGGTTTGCTGGAGCTCCACTGGCACTGCACATCCAGGGGGGTGCCAGCAGGATGCAGCAACATTCCCAGCACTGCAGAGAGCTGACCTCCCTGCTCCACAATGATTTCCAGCACTAGTTTTCTGGGATGAAGGAGCTGCTGCCATGGAGCTCCTGCTTCATCAAACAAAGGCATTTTGTTTCCCTTGCTAGGTTGAACAGTACAGATCAAAATCAAGGGAAAGCTGTCACCTCCCCAGCATGCCACGATCTGGCCCTGTTTTCCCTTGGGAAAAGGAAACAAGGTGCAATGTAGTATCTCAGAATTGGGAAGGGGGTTGAAAGAGAGCCTAACAGGGCTACTCTCTCTGAAAAAGTAAGATGTGGCTTGTTTGAGTATTTCTGCCAGGAGACAAGATAGAAAAAAGAAGTCTGGGAGGTAGGAAAAGGCAGCAGGCAGGAACCAGGATTTTGCACACAACCTATGAAAGACAAAGCAACTCAATCTGTAGAAATAAACTCGGCTGCCAGGAGAATAGGTCCAGGAGGACAAAAAGTGAATTTTGAGATAGGGAGGAATTAATGTGACCGTGTTGTAATTTTCTGTACAGTGAAAACACTCTAAGGGAAGGATAACCTTGTACATCAGCGAAAGGACCTGCAGCAGTATCCCAATCCCTATTCACAGACAGCATCATAAACACAGGAGTGGTGGCAAAAAGGCATTTGTAATAGCATTTGCTCAGATGATGGCTTGAGACAGGAAATCCACTGAAGCACAGAAATAAACACATAGCCATTACCATAGTAGGATTAAAACAACAGAAAAAAACTCTTATAAATTTTGTTATCACACTGTTTTCAGTATGCTTTTGACAATTAGTAAGAAAACATTTTTCCTTGTTGTTGCTGGTATACGAACAATGCAGTAACATCATCAAAATTATTGCACATCCTTACAGTCACAGAAAATAATCAACAAAAATGCTGAATAAGCACCAAAGAAGTTGAGAGGTTTCACTATGTGTGAATTTGCTTTCACGATGGTGTAACACGTTTTCCAGTATTCAGGAGAATGCTCATCAAAAAAAAAAAAAAACCCAACAAAACCCCAAAAAACTATGCAATAGTTGAAACCTTAACATTTTTAGCTTATGGTATGCTACTAAAATTACTGTCATCATAAAACACCCACTTTTCTTTTTTCTGTGCCATAAAAAAGGCACGTCCAAACCCCAATTTAGAATGACAATAGAGTTTATCAGCTATTAAGCACTTCTTCAGGATAATCCCACCTTAAAACTTCTGAGATTATGCAGCTGCCAGAACTATAAAAAGGCTGCACATTTCCAATGTTTTCACCTAATCAAATTAAGAGACTGAACTATTAATATTCTGCTTACCTCCTAAATTCATTCCAGCTTGCAGACATTTCTGTAATCGACAGGCTGGGCAGTTCTTCCTCCGAATCTTATCAATTATACAGTCGTTCCTTCCCGCACACAGGTAATTGTGCTGGCCTGAATGAACCAAAAATACAATGCATTATTAGAGCCTGTATTTACATAATTCCAATTTGTTCTTCTCTGCTATTTTGCACTCATTTTGAGATTCTTATTATTGAAGACACTTCAAATTCCATTCTTTACCCTTTCCAAATGATCTTGGTGAGTTGTCATGGGTGTTTATTATGAGCATCTCTTCTTTTTAATTTGGGAAGGAGTTTTGGTGTCACCCTCAAGAGAGATCACATTACTTTTTTTTTTTTTTTCCAAACAGGATTGGAATTTTTCTTCTAGTGAAAAGCAAACAATTGGTTTAAGATTTTTCAGATCTTCTTAGGTGTTCTGTATCACAGAGCAATCTAACAACTCTAAGTTTGAGTACATTCTCATGCTGAAGAAGTGCAGGATATACAGCAGAAATGCACAGCTGAGGTTAACTTTCCCCATATACTTCACTCTCTTCAACCAGGCTTAAATCACAACTGTATAATTTAATTTCTGTAAAGCCCCACAGAAGCACTCCTGAAGAGGCAGCAGGTATTTAATGCAGAAGGGAACTACAGGGCAACCAGGGAAACAGGCTGGCATTTCAGAACTTGGACTCAAAAGGCATTTTGCTCCATGGGAGGAGCACAGGGGGAACAAACCAATGCAGTGTCTCACACACGGGCACTATCACACGGCCTTTTCAAAGTCTGGTGCTTGAATTTAATGTGGAAGAATGAAGGAAGCTGCGAGGGCTGGTGTAGCGTGACAGCTGAAGTGAGAGGAAATTGTTTTAGCTGCCTTGATCCAGAGGTGGCACACAGGGATTGAGGGGGGGGGAGGCAGAACAAATGTGCAGAAACCCAAGAGATGTGCAAATAAAGCTGCAGCCAATGACCAAAGCAAACAGCAGCTGTAGGAGAGGAGGGGAAGCCCTGGAAGAAGTCAGGAGCAGAGCTGCACTGCAATGGGCAGGGGCTGACGTGCAGGGAGAGGGAATGAGGATGCAGATCCACAAGGGGACAGAGCTGATGTAGGACAAGAGGCATAAAATATATCTGCCAAGATATTTTCCACAATACTCATATGCTTCCTTGGGAAAGATAAAGAGAATATTGATGGGACACAGGAGACTTGGCTTCTGCTTTGGGATCTTCAGGAATTTGCCTTAAAAGTTCAGCTAAGTCATTTCCTATCTCTGCACCTGTCTTCCTTTCAGCCTTACAATGTTATCTAGACAGTGAACTGAAACTTGGGATGTTTCTCATATCTCTTCTGAGCATCTCACACAAAGAAAATCGATCTCATTTGAGTGAGTGGAGTGCTACAGTAGCATCACAAAGGTATCACCATTTAGATAATGCTTTAGACGTTTAAAGAACAAGCAGATGGGCAAATAAAGGTTTTATTAAGGGACTTTACCTAGTACTGTGACACAGATGAAAAAGAAGAAAACTTCAAAATAACTGAAGAATAAGTAACATAAGGCATAAAATCAAGTTGTACAATATGGTGACAGCACCAGGATCTATCGGCTGGCCTTTAAGTAGGCCTGCTAAACAAGAAAAAGAAAACATTCTCAGCTAATCACAAAATGAAAACCTGGGTATCACACAATGCTCATTTTGTGATGTGATCTATACAAAAACGGACACGAAAGAAAAGAGTCAACTTAATTCCTCTTTATATTTTTGCTCTGAACTGACTTGAGCATATCTCGTAAAGAACTACCACACAGACGGCATGAAAGTAACACAAAAGGAGAAAACAAAAGCATTTAAAATTATTATATACAGCATAAAGATGGTTTATATGTCCTTAAAAATACTGGCATATACTCCTTTCTCTGGAGGGAGAAGGGAAAAATGGTTATTTTCTGCCAGGAATGCAGGTGCACTTGCTCAGTACTCGTACAATGTCCTTTGTACATCAGATACTGCAATACCATTTTTAGGTTTCCACAGGCGGGTGCAGGCTATTAATAAGACAAGTCAGCTCCAACACTGCAAAATGAACCCCTTTGCAGAGCTACCCTGAATGCAGTTAGTGCTAAAAAAATGTATACCTGGTAAGTCAACATTTTTCACTACTGCTTTAAAAATCTAATGGGTTTAATACAAAAGTTCCCATTTCCGCACTCCAGGATAATTACTTGGATTGCATTTTTAAATGTTGTGGTAATGTTTGATTCCAACACTGTCACAATGGGACTTCCTAAGAAATATTCCCACAACAGCAGAATATTCCATAAATCACCCTTCAATTCTTTCAGTAGTCTGCAATTATTGCTCTGTGACCTATCTACTCTAGATCAAATACTTTCAGAAAACATAACTTAGTAAAGGTCCACCAATTTCTGAATCATGCATCTCTGAGTAGTAATGTATGGTACAAAATCTATAACTAGCTTTTCTATAAAGCAAGGCAAACAGCAAAGAAAATCTTCACAACTTTTTTAATTTCTAGATACTCCTTAAAAACCACAGCCATCATAAAGTTTACATTAATGAAAGTGACTTGAAAACGCTTTAAAAAAACAGAATAGATCAACATTCCAACAAACCTTCTATGCAGAGTACAGCTATAAAATAATGAACAGTTTTTCATTTAACATCTACAATGAAAAAAAAAAAAAAGGCTTCATTCTTCCATGCAATCAAATATGGTTCATTTCAAATAAACCAATTTTGTGAAGTAAGTCAGCAAAGCAAAGACACCCATAACAAATCAGTACGTCCCATCTGTGCACCACTAAGGCCCCTCAACTTCAGGATCAAACCAAAATCTGACATATCTGAAATTGATGCAGTGCTCTCAGGACCTCCAGGGCTCTTCAGGACCTCAATGGGGTGGAGGAGCCTCCCTGAAGAGAGGCTTGATGTTTTTGTGCTGCGAGATCTCCAACTCTTTCAAGAGATTTATTGATCTGCCTTGTGCAGTTTGTGTTTAGCTTAATCCAGCTGTTCTTTTTATCCCGTTCAATCACCCACAAGTGGGCTGGAAAGTGACAGAGCAGATATTGAATTCTCATCTCCCATGTGCTAAATGCATTAAGATGAAAGTAATTTTTACTTATGCTATCATTAAGAGCACTTAAAGCAGCTAATTCCTGTTTCATCTGAAATACAAAGATACCAAAGATACGAGGAAAATTTTCCTGTTCTAAATAAATAAGGAATGGGTAACAGACAGTTACACAGTAAGAAGAAAGTAAGATCTTTTCTCTTAGCAGTAGAGATAGAGGAATATTGAAGTTTGCATCTTCCAGGTTGTTGTGCCATACCACAGAATGACACAACCAAATGTACACACAAAAAGATTTGAATGTTTCCAACCCTCTCACCTCCAAAGATTCTATAATTCCCTGCTTTTACAGGCTTGCAAAAGAAAACAAAAGAAGTATTCATGAAATTCAGTCTTCCCTCTTACTGAGTTTTCCTGAATAAGCAAAATTCAGCAGTAAAGAAGGGGAGGAGAAAAAGCTGTTCTTATTTGGCCTAGGAATTACTGCCAAAATGAGGCTACAGCAGAAGTTGTGCCTTTCCCCATTTTAAACCTCCACTACAGTGATTGAGTCACCAGTCCCCAAAACTGACTTGCTAAGATGAACTTATGTATGTGTGCAAGAGCCCTGCTGCACTCCAAGGGCTGCCATGCTTCCCAACAGGTAAGGCTGCAAAAGGAACACGAAGTAGATATTTCTTGTCAGTATTATTTCTGTTCCTGTCTAGGGCAAAATTAGAAAATCACAAAAATTTCTGAAACATTCCACATGTTTTATCTTCCTCCTAAAAAAAAAAAAAGAAATTCCCTCCAGTTTTTTGAAGTCTAAGTCAGGAATTGCAAGTCATTAATGAGTATTCTACATTTTTGTTCTCTTGTTAAAATAGCAACTACTATGATCAAATGTTAAATTTTGTAAGGAGAAAAGCGTAGTGCTGGAAGAGGACCCAAAGACTGCTTAATTCAAGCCCACTCATGGAAGCATGATAAGACTAGCTTAACACTTCAGGCAGGTTTTTAGTTTTCTTTCTATTTGTATTAAAATCTCCTGAGGAAAGGTATTCTGCAACTTCCCTACAACCTACAAGCTCTGTCTGATTAGGCACCCCGAAGTTGTGGTTTTTCCCTTTACATTTCCCCCAAATGGGAATATTTTGTGACAGGAAGAGATAATCATAGTCTCCCCTTAGACATTCAGAGCAATAGATCACCACCTTCTCACAACAATCACTTGCCTATCAAAAGATTTATGTTCCCCATCTCTTTGCTGGGCTAAACAAATCCAGTTCTCTCAATCTC
Organism: Melospiza melodia melodia; assembly: GCF_035770615.1. Lineage (NCBI taxonomy): Eukaryota > Metazoa > Chordata > Aves > Passeriformes > Passerellidae > Melospiza > Melospiza melodia. The sequence continues at coordinate 29,712,457 of NC_086198.1, forward strand.
TCCTCGCAGGTCATGTTTCCTGAATCTGTCGTCAATTCCTCCTATTCTCCTCCAGCCTCTTTCCTAAAACAGGGCACATTTTTCTTGCTGAGTTTCACCATCACTAAGGCCAATAAAATGGTTATTTCCTGCATCTTGCACACACAGCAGCCCTGCTAATGCAATCCTGGACCAGAGCTGGCTTTTGGCAATGGCATTAGGTTGTTGACTCACGCTCACTTGTGTGTCACTAACGACCAGCTCCTCTCCTGGGGCACTGCTGCCTTCCACATGTTCTTTCCTGCTTTTACCTGGCCAGGCAGCTCTCTTTATTCTCTCCTAGATTCACACACACACACATTCACTGAGAGAGGCAAAGAAAAAGTCCAAAATCCACTCGGGGTCTGACGTCTGAAACAGGAATGTGCCTTGGGTCCCAAGACTGAGGAAGCCTCACAAAGGGACAGCAAAGTGAGAAACCAGGAGCAGCAGCTGAGGACCAAATGAAGCAGAAGCAGCTTGAAAAGCTCAGCTTTTAAGATAGTGTCTTACTGAGGCACATCAAAATGCATATAAAATGTCCCAATTTCCCTTCTTCCTCCACAATGAGAATTAATACTTTGACTCAGAAAATTGCAGGCAGAGTTGTCTTCTCCCTGCAGGCAGCCAGAAAGCCAAGCCTTCTTCCAGGGTTTGAGGAGAGAGGAGCTGGAAGCCACCTCCAGCCTTGCCTTGCAGATCTGCATGCTAAGAGCTAGGATCCCTTTTGCAGCTTCTGGGCTGGAATAAGTGCTTAGTTTCTGGAATATTTCCCAACTGGGAAGATTATCTCCCCAGCAGCAATACATATAAAAGCCTTATGCAATAAATAGCATTTATTTCTTAACACCGTCCTTTCCCTTTACCCACCAGCCTGTCAGACTGCACAAGCTCAGCCTGTGCATCCCTTCCAACCTGAGCCACAGACCTTCCCTGCTAAAGACAAAGCAAATATGCTGCATAAAATAATCAGGATTTTCTAAAGGAAGTCTCTCATCTCAGGAATATCTGGTCAGCAAACAGAACTTAACACCAGGTTTTTCTGCTTTCTGGGATAGCCCTAATAAAGGGCTTTGCCTCCTACACCAAGGAATCACAAAATGTGCACATCCCAGACTCTCATTTGTGCTCACTGAGCTATGTGATCTGCTCCTTTAAACCAGCTCTGAAATCCCCCCAGGTTTTGCCTCTGTATCCATATAAGCTCCTTCAATTACTAAAAATGAACTATTTCTACCTTTTTATGGCCAATATACAAATAAAATTGCTGTGAAGACTTGCCACAATGGTTTTCTACATCCAGAAAAGGATTTCCTGTTTGACAGGAGTCGTATCACACTATCAAGGGACAAACTGCATATACCTGAGGTTTTCACTTCACCATCTGCAGCAGGCAGGTACTCTCAAATATATCAACATAAGCATGATGATGAATCTCTTTTCAAATTTCAGTTTTCACAACGTCCCTATTTCTTGCAACAAAAGAAACAAACCTGCTATTCAATGGAAATGAGAGCTGCATTTTCATTTCAATGTCCATTTGTTACACAGTTGAGGGCGCTTTTTTTTGTTTTGGGTTGGTTTTACTTTTTTTTTTTTTGCGCCTTTTTTTTTTTTTTTTTTTTTTTTAAAGCAGTTGACAACTGCCCAGCAACAGCAGCCTATGTTTGCAGTCACTATTTTAGGCTACATCACATGTCAATTACATAACCTTGTTTTACTGCTCTTGAACTGGTTCGAACAACCTGGGAAAGAGATTACGGCAGTCCCTCCCAGCCGGCCATCCATCCCCACACTCAGGCAGGACCTGTCCCCCCAGCACAGCCCCAGTGCCTCTCTCCAGGGCTAGTTACTCATTGCCAGACCCACCTGAGACACTGGATAATTAACTTCCTCAGCTCTGTTTGAACCAGTCCAGTCTGACCACGGTAAACTAATAAACTTGATTCCTCATGCTGAGATTTATGTGTGGCAGAATAAGCTTATAAATGCCACAGCCAGGGTACAGGACTTACATATGAATATTGCCCCTTCATTTTACATAGAGAGTACTCTGGGTTTGCATTTTAGATATTGAATCTCAGGGTTTCCCAAAATTCAGGGCTTATCTCCCTTATTACTCCACAGACTCTATCATTCCCAGACAACGTGCTTTTCGACTGCAGACCAAGTCAGTATCTGACAAGACGACAATATTGGTCAATTATAAACATTATTACAGCATGCTTATAGCCTAGGTATAATCTAAATCCTTCCCTGAAACAAGAATTTAGAGCTTTCCCTCCTTTATAATAAATTAGAAGCTTAATTAAAATTTGTTTTGACTTTGGCAAACTATTCATCACATCTGGGATATTTCCTGCCTGCTTCTCATTCCAAATTACCTTCTGCTACTTCTAGGTCCCAAGATGTCTTTCACTTTCTTTACTCTTTTATATTACTGGATTCTTTATTATCTGCCATTTTAATGATATTTTTCTAAAGTCTCCTTACTTTCTACTCCCCCCTCCTTTTTCTTTCCTTCAATAAAATTTGTTTTCCAACCATTTTTTTAACTTACTTTCATCCTCAAGACTTTTACCCCTTTCTTGTTCTGTAACACTTTCTTCAGCCTTCTCATTTACCTTCTAATTGAATTTTTTCCTCTGTTCAGCCAATAAATGTGATTTCACAGGGCACATAACTCCAGTTAAAGGTACGGCTAGGACAGATTGAATATACTGAAGCAAAGTATATTAAAATTACTAATAGCAAGGGACAAAAACAAAGTTTCAACAGAACCATTTCCTGCAAGGTCCACAAAATCTAGCAAGGGCTTTTTGAAAAGCAGGGCACACCCACTGGTGCTCACAGATGAGCTACCAGAGCTTCCTCCAACGGTGACCACACATACAAAGCTGATTCCCCTTTTCTCCTGGAAGTGGAGCAAGGACGGTTGTGTCTCCAGATGCTGGAGACATATATGCAAAAATGCAAAACTTTTATAAAAAATGCAAACTTTATATGCAAAACTTTTTGAGTTGTCATTTACACGCTCCCTACAAACACACCTAAGAGCACAGACTCCAGTGCTCTGCCAATCTTAGCATGGAGACTGTCTTCTGCTCCTTCATGTTCTCTGGAAGCTGGCTTTCACACTGGGCTCAGACCAGGCTAACAACAACAATTGGAATGGTCTGGTGACCCTGGCAAAGGAGAGGAGAAGTTATAAAAATGATTCTCACTCACTATTTTAAGCAGACTGAAAGGGCACCGATGAGAGGGATCAAGGAGAGAGGAAATTTGGCAAGGCAGCATGGGATGTAACCCAAAAGAGGCTCCTATTTTCTGCAGGAGAAACCATCCAGCAGGGATGAAACCTGCTAATGGCAGCGAGACAAGCGAGTGCAGGAATATTTGTGAGCACCTCACATTTAAGGTCCATGTGCACATTTTCTTATGCCATGCTCAAAAAACACTGCAGAATTTTGATGGCCCCTCCAAGCCTGTGTGTGATGCTCCAGCCATCCCGTCATTCAGACAGGCTGAGCCATCAACACAAGATATGCCCAAAAGTGGTGCTGAGACCATCCCCAGGACCATCTTTCAGTTCAGCTTGCTGGGAACCTGAAGACAGCCACATGTCAGACTACAAGATAATTCCCTTTTCAGGTGGTCAAAGAGATGCTGCAAGATGTTAGCACAGAAGAGGAATAGAAAAACCTGATCTTTGCAAAGCATTTCTGATTCAGTGAAATCACACAGCACTGGAAATCTCTTTTGGATGAAAACCAAGGAAAAATATCTACAAATACTAAAAAAATCCTGTTATTGAGTGAAATAATTTTGTTTCTGTTTTGAAACTAGTTTTCAGCTCAATTACTTTTCATTTTAGATTATAATGGATACAGTGATACAGAGAGTGGAATTAGAGCTTTAGAGGATGTTTTGACAAAATCACACATCTAATACTTTACAGCATTTTCTCTCGCAGTGAGTTTCCAAATTTTCAGTTTGGTTTAATTTTAACTGAATATTTTTGAAGTCTCTAGATGCTGCTATCTGCAGAGGCAGATTTACAAGAGATCATGTTGCATGCATGATGGCTAATACTGCTTTCCCATGCTACAAATCTGATAAGGGATTCTTGACATACTACAAATTTCCAGGCACTTTAATGGAAAATCTCAACGTACAAGAAATGGTCTAAAAGGTATGAAAATACTTTTTTAAATGAGTGTAATGCAAAAATCTTAAATTGCAACTGAAATGCCCTTCCATTTTTTGCTGACATAAAGTGGTCAGCCAATCTGCTCCACTGATACACGCTGTAGTATCCTGCTCTACAAATAGCTCACTGCTTCAACTGGATTTCAGGAAGCACTTGGTGTAAAATAACATTTGTGTGAAATATCAAGTTCACTTGAGGGAATGTTTGAGAGTGAGGTGTGGGGGGAGCATTCTGGAATATGGAGCACTAGTTGGTAATGTGAGGATTTCTGAATGACTCTGTGGCTCCCTGAGTCAGACTCCCTCAGTGAACACTGTACTGAAACTATCCACCTCTACAATAATATTTGTATTTGCAAGTACCTGAAGCCTGGTACACTTCATTTATTCCTCCAAACTTCTGTGTCTGCCCCACCATCCCGCTGATATATTAATGTAACAAATTGTCTCTGCAGTAATAACCAAGAGATAACTTCTCATAGGATAAACAGAAAAATCAAGATGCACAGCATTAATTCTGTGATTTGCACCTCCATTTTAAAATCTGAAATTCCAGGCTGACTCCTTCAATAAGATGCATGCTACTTATAAAAGATATTACTAGAAAAATAGGCTGTTTGTTTCACAAAGTTAAACTTTCCCCAACTCTTGATCTCAGTGAAAATGTTCTGTTATTTTTTTGTTTTTAAAACTAGCTGCCCTTTGGTTTTTGCAAACATTTTGATGTTCAAGTCTGCTGTGTTCTTGCATTTAGCATGCTCAGCAGATCACAAATTTTATTCTGTGTGAATGACACATTATCTTCAAAGCATATTTTTCTCTTGCATTTTTCATGTACAGTTTACTACAGCTCAGTCTGGAAATATGCTAAATTTATAATAATGAATATTATTATGTATAATAGCAACAATTTAAAATATTGCTAGCACATACGTTGAGAAATATTTTCCACTAGAACCCTGGTCAATAATAATTTTCTTTTAAAGGCTGCAAGCAAAACCATCACAAGAGAGCCTTTTAGCAGGGTCTCTTGAGATCCCAAACACAGAAATGTTGATCAAAGTAATATCAGATGCTCACCAAAGTGAACTTAAAAATTCTCTGCATTTGTTTGCTGACTTTTTGAGAAGAAGTCTGATTTACCCTTTGAACTATGTACTTGTCTCCCTATTTATTTTCTTCTTTTTCTCTCTCCATTTGTTTATTTTTAATAGAAACCTCAGCTCTCTGTCACCTAGATAAATCTGAAGAAAGAAGAAAGGGGATTAGAGGGCTGTAGAAAAAAGATCTGACAATTATAATGAAATTTCACAGTATGTTTACTGTTAAGATACTATAACAACATAAACCAAAAAGTGTAAATTCAGATATTACACTAATTACAATCACAATTTTCATTTTTAATTGGATGAGCACATCTTTCCAAGTACCATTCGCCAAAGTGGGTGCAGAATTTCTTGGCTGCAGAGCCACAGGTCTCAGTCTCCTCCAACCCTTGCTCCAAAAACCCCTAAACAGCACCAGAAAACAAACACTTCACCCTTTGCTTACTCATCCAACCTCAAAAGGCTGAGCAAAGCATCACACAGCAGCATTTTGCTGATGAAGAAACAAAGCTTTGCCTAATTACCCCAAATTTTACTGGAGCTCATCTCACAAGTAAAACCCCCATGGCTCCCCTCACCCAGGCATGGTGGCTCTGACACCCCAACTGTGGCACAAGAATAATCTCTAAGAGATAAAAAAAGAGATTCATAAATCTGCCATGGTGACAGCCACCATGCTGGGTGCTGGATCCATGCCCTCATTTCTGCACCTTTTCCATAGGAATTGCAATTTGCTTTGCCACAGAAATATACACAGGGGTTACCTTTCACACTGGAATCATCCTAGGTCTTGAACAACTAAAGCCACGGATGACTTGCTCTGCATCTGACATTTCCAACATACAAAGTTGCAACTGGGAGTTAAAAGCAAACAAGCCAGACATCTTTTAAAGCACACAAAACTTCTCAGACATACAATTCATATGCCAGAGTGACATCTTGAAGGGATCAGACCTTCCTTTTTCTGCAAGGGAATGGATATTCAGGAAAAACTGAATGTGCCAAATTTCAGCCCCAATAATGGTGGCCACTGAGAACAAAAATGAAAAAGGAGGCATAAGACAATAGAAAAATAATTATCTTGGGACATAAGGACATCATAACTCAGGCATAAATATAATTACTTTCAAAGAGCATTTTGCCTAATTGCGATAATTGTTATTTCAAAATTTTTTTTGCTCAATGAAAACTAAAGGAGAATTAATATATAATTTATATCCAGAATTCCCCCCTGGATTAGGGTTGCAGCTCCTCCCTGGTATATATCCTCACCCTCTGCATTCAACTAATTTAAAAAGAACAAAATCAGAAAGTCCTCAGTTTATTCCCATTTAACTTCACAAGGGGCAGGTCTGGACACAGATTTCTTTTTTTTTTTTTTTTTTTGAGTTCATTTTTCATAATTAGAATTCCAGTAGTACTAAGCAGATTGAATTCATTTTAGTTTCCTGCAAGCAGCTATTTAATACAAACTGATGTGAAATGAAATGTCATTGCTTACAAGAAATGTATCAACAGCACAAAAATACTTTGGACTAATCATAAAATAGAGCAATTTGCTCATTAAAGTGATAGAAATCAGCCAGGGACAGAGTCCAATCTCCTCAGGAGCAGCTGCTGGAGCTGAGGCTTGCAGGAGAGGTCAAGGAAGGAAAGAGATGATGAGGGTGGTGGTCCCCTAGTGCAAAGCCATGGTAGGAGCTTAACTGCAGCTCCTGGAAAAGGTGAGTTTCACTACTGGCATCAAAAGGAATTGTTTTATCACAGGAAAATGAGAGTGACTAAAGGCAAAGACCACTTTGTAAGTAAAAAGGACAAAATCTGCATTAAGAAAATGTAAATTTTAAAAAGGTCACTAACATAAAGAAACAAAATCTGCCAAAATCTGCCCTCTGCTTATGCCAGATTTCCTTGTGATGTGTTGCACCCCAGTTTATAATTATGAGAGTATAACCCAATCCTGTGCTTCTCCTTATACATCCCAAATTGGTAGGCTGTTTTGCCATCCTCAGAAGTAACTTTGAAACTGCCAGGCACCAGCATTAAAAGCCTCCCTGAAAATGTGCACTTGTGTCTGAAAATACACAAAGAAAAGATCAAAATGAAAATTAAAAGCAGATGCACTTTATGTACTAAAAGGTTTTTCCACTTTGATAAGTGGATTATAATGAAGTGTGGCACCATGTTTCATACAATTTATTAATCCAGTCCCACTTATTTACACTCTGAAACAGCATAATGATTTCAATGTTGGAGCACAGCCAAAACTCACATGCAGAAATAATTAAAAAGTTATGTGGAAAGATTGGTGGTTGCTGGTTTTTGAGGGACTTCCAAAGAGACAGACGGACTTTTAGTTAATCAGAAGACCTAAGTTGAAGTAGACAAGATAAAGTGTGGAAGTGATCTAATTTTTGAAGGGGAATAGAGACCTACAAAAAGATAACCAGAGCCTGACTTGCTCTGCCATTACAGCCCCTCCAAGCCTGGAGAAGCTGGTACCGACAGAAGACCTCTCTATATTAGTGATGCTGCAACCAGGGAAACTCCATTTACCCAAGTTCAGATGTCTACACTGAGTAAAAGGGAAAATCAGGCCATCAGTATAAGAAATCCATATTCCTCTGCAGAAAAAAAGAGTGTTGGTTGGCAGTTCCCTCCTGGGCACAGCACATTTCTCCTGCCTCCAGGAGCACCCTTACTCCTTACAGTTCCAAGGTAATGGTCCCTGAAGATGCTGAGCCACCCAGCAGGTCAGAAATACTTCCTTTAAAGTGAAGACACCAATGGGAGATGCACTCATGCAGAAAATTTATTTTATTTATTAACTGATGCACAATGCCCAGTTCATTTTATCCACTACGTTTCTTATCCACTAACCCCTCACTCCCTCTACTCCTCACCTGAAAAGGCTGTTTATGCAGTGAGCAGGAAATCTAGAATCCAGTTTATTGTTATTATCTGGCAAGATATACATGATGAAAAGATCCTATACCAATTCTGTCGTTAAGTATTTCTACAGCAAATTCCTACTGAGGATAAGAGACTGCCAAAATCAGAGTTTATCACACTGTGAAGATATCCTGTGAACTATCAGAGGGACGTCATTGAAGTAGGAAGAAAAGAGGAGGAGCTGCCAGCACAAGTTTGGACAGAAAAATAATACAAAGAGGTGTAGCAAAATTGGAAGCAGAGATAGGAAACAAGCAGTAAAAATTGCGGCTGGAAAAAATGCTACGGCATGTATCAAGGGAGAAATCCAAAATAAAGAGTTAACAAGGCACAGGAACAAAGCAAAATTTGGAAAGCATCACCACTGAAAGAGACCTAGGAACATGAGCATAATCTGAACGTAAGAAGCAATGTGTCAGAGGAGAATCAAGTGCCACTGAGACCCCTGGCTTGTTCTGTAGAAGCATTGCACAGTGGGGCAGGATGGCACTGCAGCGCTCTCTCCATGCATTTCTTTTGCAGCCACACCTGGAATACTGTATGCCGTTCAGGCACTTCATTACTGGAAGATATAAACAAACTGGAGGAAGTCCAGAGAAGTGGAACGGAAATGATTAGAAGCAGAGGGACAGATTTACCAAGAAAATTTAAAGTAGCCCTTTACCTGCCTGTAACTCCTCTGATAATTAGAGATGGGAAATGATAACAGCGGAGTTCAAGTCCCCTGTCACGTGCCTTCAGCCCTTTTGCCTTGGGCACCTGAGCATGTGCCTAGCCTTAAGAATACCGAGTAGCCAAAGATTTTTGACCTGATGAAGAGAGTAAGATCAAGGGAAGGAAAAAAATTTAGGCTACATGCCATCAAAATCCTCCCAGGAATTAATTATGACTAAACGAGCTACCATAAAAGATAGAGATTGCGCTGCTTGAAATTTCACATTTTACTGCTGATAATGAAAAGGGTTATTCACATCTCAAGTTTATCATCTGTAAAACAACAGGACTGTTCAATAAAAGCAGTTTTGCCCAGACAAGTCTTTGCCACAAACATATATAGCACCAAGTTATCCTGTCCAGGTAAAGAGACACGGCTAAGCAAACATTTTTACCCCAGTCTGTGTAAGCCAGGTGGAACAGCTCTGCAAAATGACAAATTATATCCCAGCAGGAAAGTAACTGGATTAGCTTAGCTCCTCACACACTGACATTGCTGTGAAGTGATTTTTAGGAAGGCAGCATTTTATGTAACTGTTGAGCTGTCAGCAGGGCTCTACTGAAAGACACTTTAAAAGTCATGTAGAGGCTGCCAGAGCCTGATCCAGGGAACGGGTGATTACCATTCACATAGGTTTTGCATGTGATCTGGGAAAAAAACCCTCCAAGCAACCAAGCACCAAAAAACTAGCCAAAAAACCAGCAAAGCCCAGCTGCAGGCAGCCTGCAAACAAGCCTGCTGGGATGCAGCTTGCTCTATAATCTCTAAGCAACATTCCAGGCCAGCAGCCATGTTTGGGGACACAAAATTCCCAAGCCCCTGTACCAGCAGGTGAGACCACCCAGAAATGTTATCCTAAAGGTAACCCTGTGCCCCCACACCTCCCCCTGAAACCCCTTCACCTGGCTAGGGCTTGCTTAAAACCACTTCTTGATGCTCCAAATAAGCAAAGTTCATAGTTCTTCTCTGGAAAAATACCCTGGACAGATCCTTAGTCCATAAATGAGAGACAAAACAGAAGTCTGCAGTGTTTACTGGAAAGTCAGCATTTGTTACTAAAACTGTGCTGGCAATGCATACCTGAATAGCATGCTAGCTGAGGCTTTTGTTTATGCAAGCAATGCAAGCTTTAAGCTACAACTTTTGCAATATTTTTATTAACTCAACATTTTTCTGCTAACTACATTTAGACTCATGGAATGAAATAAGAACAGCATGAAGTCAACAGGTCTCAGCTTCAGTGCATTGGTTCCTTGATTTTACCTTATAACTTTTTTTTTTTTAATGGATGCTCTGCAGCACAGTTCTGAAGGTTTGGCAGAAGGTAAAATGACTGTGTGGTTGATCACTGCTTTGACTACTTACAAAATCATACCTATAAGCCTGAGAGTCCTACTCCAGGGACTTCTTCCTCCCCTTTCTCTGTATAGTATATGTCAAAATGAATCTGCAAATTGGTTGGAATCTGTCAAAAACCAAATTATCATCATTGAATACGGTAGGTCTACATATAGTTAAGGTTGCCTGACACTTCTCATTTTAAGACCTCATTTTCTATTGCTTATAACTTTACCACACATTAGCAGTTAGGGCTGAAATTTTCCATGCTGTGTGTCAGCCTGAGGCTGAATATTATTTTGTGAGAGTAAGAATGTATCAGCTAGAAGCACGGAGCTTAGTGCAAAGTAAGTTTGTGAATAAGGGTAGGGAGGAACATGTTGGTTTTCTCCCGTGTTACATTTTTCACAGACATATTTGAGAAGCTCAAGAGCCTTCACACTTTGAGACAGACCCTTTGAAGCATCACTGCTCTGATACCACAGATGTGCCTTTTGCCATCTCATACATTATCACTTAAAATTATAACGGATCACAGCATAAAACACTGAAAAGTTGCAGTTTGTACGTGATATGATTTGCAAAGGTTTTGGTGGAGGTTGGCTGCCAACCTCCAGAGCTCCCTTCTGCAAAGAGCATGGACCAGGGCAGAGGGTCTGAGCTGAGCTTGTGCTCCAGCCATCTCTTCCATGTGCCAGGCAATGCTTTGGCACAGGGACTACGTGCAGAAAATCCCCATCACACTCTCGAGATGCAGCAAGGGAACAGCTTGGAGGAAAGAGGAATGAGGCACAGGTTGGAAAATCAAAGGCAAGCAAAGAGTAAGGCAAAAAATAAATGTCTATTCGTGCACTGAGCCTGACCTGTCACTCCCATAGCTTGATTTTCTGACTGTTGAGCATTTTAAAAAGAGACTGCTTTCCAAGGAGGCAGACATGCAGCTGGTTGGGGTACAGGTCCCCATGTGAGGCAACTGGAACAGGTACCCATGGCTCCCAGCTCTGCCTACAAGCTTTCATGGTCACTGGGACTTGACTTGCTGAGTTTATCTCAGGGGCGAGCCCAAAACAGACTGATGCCACCCTCTGCTGCTCTCCATAAGCACAGGGTATTAAAATAGCTAGTGGTAGCCATAAAAACTTATGGATGCAAAATGTGCCCAAAAACCTGTCCCCAGTAGCCTTTTTGTCCCCAGGGTTACTGCTAGCAGACACCTACGTGGCCTCACAGGGCTCTGTCGTGCTGCTGTGACAGAGGAGTGCTGCCCCAAGGGATGGGTGTCCCACACACATCCCATTTCACCTCTCCCCCTCTGGCAACAAACCTTAGGAAACTATGACAACCCCTGGCTTGTAATTTACATTCTCTGCTTTTCTAAAATTTTCTGCAAAGAGGAAATGGGGCTTTCAGACCCTTACCACTGAGCAGAGGAGCATATCCCACACTCTACAACCCTGCAGTGCAGGCTAAGAGGCAGAGCAAGCACGCCCATAGCTGAAGGGAGAAAGACAAATGAATGCTCCCAGGACATATTCCCTGCTCAAACACCTCCTGCACAGGTAGTGGGCAACTTCTGCACACGTTGCCATGGGTGCCACTGGCCAGCAAAGCCACCCAGCCCTGCAGCTGGCCTGACATCCCACATGTGTGAGGCCTGCACAAACCACAAGCAGCAGTAAAACCACGGACTCGAGAAAAATAAAACTCAGTGTGAATTTGTGACCCAGCATCCATCAGTACCTGCAAGTGAGCTTACCCTGGCAGCTGCTGTATCTGCACACAGAAATTAAACTCCAGTGCTTGGGAGGGACACGGATTACTGAGCCATCATCAAAAGGCTTGGCCTGGGGAGCTCCAGTGCCGCATCCACGCTGCGGCCGCAAGAACACCCTCCCAAAGCAGGCTCTGCCAGAGAGAGCCGTGTTGTCCTGCAAATACGATTACCCTGACTTTAATTAGGTAACTGGCTCAGTGGTTTTGATTGTTTCAATTGGGTAAGCACGTGACAGGGATTGATGTATAATTAAGATGAATTTTAAAGATAAGTGCTCATGCTGAAGTGGTGGAGCGGACAGATTTGTCGCTGCCCGAGGACGAAAGAGGAGAAGCACAAGTGGGAAGAGCTCCTCTCTCCGCTCAGCCAGTGATTGCTGACCTCTGTTTTTCATTATTCCTAGGAAGTGGTCAGTTAACCCTCATCACAGAGCAATAAACCGTGACAGAGAGCGCTGATTAATGCGCTGCTCCCCACCAGGGTCAGGCACGAGGAGGAACCCACGACGGGCTCCTGGCAGTTTTAAATGGCCATTAGTTATAGTTGTGCAAAATGGAATTAACCCAGCTAACCGAGCACTGAGCAGCCATGCTTCTGCTGAGGTCAAGGGTTCCCAGGAAACCAAAGGTACACTATGTTTACATACAGGGAAAAATACCTAAAAGACTCCCTAAAACACCCCAAACCCTGACAGGCTGATTAATAAAAAATGAATACTTACAATAAATTTGACTAAATAGTGAATAAACATAATACCTGCATGTACATATTAACTGAGGGAAAGTCCCAGAGTAAAGGACAAAAGAAAAGCAACAGATTGCCTTCAGCAGCCTACTAAAACATGCCCCAGGAGAGCTGCTGTACTGCAGCAGGTGGCCCTGTTTAGATCCCTGTCCCCAAAATCCTTCCTGACTGCCCTCCCTTCTAAACAGGTTTGCTATTCTGCCCCTTCACAGGCTCAGCCACATGGCCCCTGTGTCCCTCATGCCTGGGCTGTCATACATATTCCTCACCTTCCCAAATTTGCTGTTTGTAAACCCTTTTCCCATGAGACCCAGAGAGCTGAGGAAGCAGAGAGCAAAAGGTAAAGCCTAGCAGAAGGACACAAGCCAAACATGCGCATGCCAGCTCAGTCTGTGACAAAGACATGACGGGCCTGAGCACCAGGGCTTTTTTCTGAACAAGAATCTTCCTCTCACTTTAAATTTAATCTTCCTTTATTGGTATTGGCAAGTGCCACTGTAAGGCATGACCTCCATGTCTGGAACAGAACTGTTTTTGCTGTGGCCTGCTCTGTGCCCCTCACTGGATGCCAGAGGCCCTTCTCCCCTCTTTCCCTAAACCTTTGTTTCTGATTCCAGCTGAAATCTTACATTTGTCCCACAACTGGATGGAAATATTTAATTCTAAGGTTTTCCCTCATTTTTTCAGTTGACAACCTTTGTTCAAAGTGAAGCCTCCAAGAAATTCCCAGGCATACTGATTTTAGGATTAAGGATTGCATAATCCCCATAATGCACTTGGCATATGGATTTTGGATTAGTCCCACTTGCAGTATATGGCAACACATCAAATCCACCTTTCCCTGTGGAATGTGAGTGGGCACCTTGGGCTATAGAAGCACACACAGCATTTCCCACCTTACTCCTTGTGGGAAACAGGTGTCTTGCATTGTGAGTTTGTTATTGAAGGCTTCAAGGACACAAAGAATGGTGACAGTAACAAGGACCTTCTCACTTTCTTTGTGGAATGGTAATAGAAAATACAGAGAGTGCGAGAATGGCAATAGGAAGGGCTGAAATGAATTTCAGAAAGATGATACTGTCCTTCAGTTTTCTATTTCTGGAACTTTTTCTAACTCAATGGAAAAAGGGATGCTCAAGTAAGCAAATTTACCCAAATGCTGTTCAAAACCCCTCTGCTGCTCAGCCTCTTTTGTCTCATCACAGAGCTTTTAGCATGTACTAATACATATGTTTTGCTTGTGCTTTTATGTCCTTCATTTTTTCATAAGCTTTCCATGAAGGATCTTTTATTATTAAACAGTCAGTGAAAGAGCTCATCCTTGCCATATTTCCTCTTCCTACTTTGAAATGAATAATTTACATGGAATAATTGCTAGGTATTCTTTCTAAATTTCTTGCATGGAAGTGGATTCCTTCATGAAATAGAAGGCAAGCAAGAAAAGATGAAGCTCAGTGTAAACCACTGTGTCCGAGTGCCTGCACTATTTTCTAGCACCATAATTTATTTTATAAAGCTGCATGCAATGTTGCTGTATTAAAATATAGTCTACTTGACAGATTGCCTGCTGCCCTACATTCAGCACAGAGTTACCTGCACGATGACAGTGCAGAAGCATGGAATATGAAATACTACTCGTAGTTCTCAGGGCTCTATAAACCACTTGAACATCTGGAATTCAACAGTCTGGCTGTTTACACCTTGCAGATGAAGCCATTAACAACCACCCTCACCCAAAATAGTGCACAACCTGATAGTTTCAGGAATATGGTGCTATCACTGTAGGAATACTCTCATCCTGTTATCACTAAAAAGACTGCAAGTGAAAGGCATCATTTTTTAAGTAGGCTAGTGTCTTTTCATTCTCCTTTTTTAATTTTATGAATAGTTTAGTATGCCAGTGCACACAACCTAAGAAGTACTTATTATTATTTTTCCCAATAGCCCATCATTATCATTCTGTTGTATCAGAGAAAATTAGCACCTATCGCTTACATAATTTCAAGCACTATTGTTAAGAGTGGAATTTGCATGCATGATATGGTGTATAGGCTAACACAAGTCCATTTGCTAAGTCCACGTGGTAAAATGGATGAATAAATAATTGAATGCTTAGCTCCAAATATATAATTATTCTTAGAAAAAAAATTAGAGCACGAGTCTGTGAAATACATATAATAATACTCATCTACAGCTAAGCACCCAAGACAAAAAATGTCCTTTCAGAAATGGAATGGTATAGTTAGATTCCTAAAATGCTTATAAGAAACTTGCATAAATGCCCAAGTTTTGAAAGTATAGAACTACTGCACTTCTTCCCCACAGGCATTAGCTTTAAATTAAAAAAGCTGTTCCAGCCTAATCAAGAAGAGGCTTATCAGAGAACTTGTGCAGAGCATGCGAAAGGTTTGTAAACCCTCAAACCGCAGTTTGGGTTGTTCCTGTTCAAAACCCTTCCAGCTCGGTTCCCCAGCCCTGCTCCCACACACGGCATCACTCAGTCGTCCCTGGGAAAGCAAAGTTACCTTTTTTAACAGCACCCTCACCCTGCTCTGCAATCAGCCTGGCTGCTGTGACAGTGTGGGAATTGTTTGCCATATGTCCCTTCCACCACACAGGATCACATCAGTTTTATGCTATGTGAGGGAGAAGGTTTTGCAACAGCGAGTTCTAAACATCAGGTCCAGTCCTCTGTCCTGGAGAGCACCACAAACTGATTGCCAGAGGAAGTAAAATAAACAGGCAGGGTACAAATGAGGGAAATATGCTCTAGTTCTTCTGCCTGGTAGCCCAAAATGAATGCAAATTCACCATGAATGGCAAATGAGTAGGGAAAATGTCACTATTCTGGGTATGGTTTTCCACAAGAATCGAGAATTAAAGGCAAATGAAATGAGATGTAAGAATCTGATACAAATGCCCTAAAAGTAATTACACCTTTTCTGAAAAAAAACTGTGAAATGTTAAATTACAAGAATAAAAAAATATTCAAAATATTTACCAGAATATTCAAGTAACATGCAAATGGGAAAGCCTTTTGTTGGCATCTTGCAAGAACAGCCTGAAAGTTTCAAAGAAGCAATTTTCTTCAAAATCACCATTACACTCTTTTTCTGTAATACGGACATCACATTATGTTTTAAAATAATGTCTCTGTCTTTCTATTGCAGAAACTATTCCCATTTTGGCATTTTTTCTCACCCTGTGACTTGTCAGCCTACGTTCTGAATCTCTAGAATAAATTTCTAAACCATAACCTTTCCACATTTATTTTCTGAGGCATTTATGTAGCCCTTTTGAGTTTCTTCAGACATTCTTTTCCAGGCGGGAGGCACTGAGTAGTTTCATTAAACAGAAAAACCTACTGCCTAAAGCAGTAATTCCATTACAGCTTTTTGCCCTTATTACTGGTCCTCTGGCATTACCATTGAAGAAAATCTGTAGATGGACCTTTTAAAAAGTTATGATTTAATAAATCAGGAAAAAAAAAATCTGTTAGGAAGACTAGAAGGATGCAGGTGTCACTTCTCTCTTTAAGAGGAGCAAGAATACATTTATTTTAAAATGGAGAGGATGGTCAAACAGGTTGCCCTGAGGAGTTCCCACTAATGGAAGTACCAGCATGTACTAGAGAAGCTGCATTACAGCCTTCCCAAATGCACTCCAGTCAAATGGTTTAGGCACCTATTGAGCTCCAAGCAAGCACCACCATTATCCATGTGTTCTGCACGTGACTGCATCCTAGGAACCTTGCTCTGACTGCTGCTGCTGAACAAGTGAGAATCTTAGACTTCCCAACACCTCACAACCTGAATTCTGATCTAACTCTCCATGTCTCTTACTACATTATGTCTTACTTCTACACCCTTGGCCCTGCCTTGCCAGACCTCTAGCTTCTCCTGGGGACAATGAGGAGGGTGATTTAGGATGAATCAGGACTGAAGTCAAAAGGACTCTTGTCCTTGAAGTCCGCATTCATGTGCTACTGAGAGCAAAGTACACAAACATTACAGAGATTTAAAGTAGAAAGAGAGAAAGGGAGAAGAGAGAAAGTCAAGAAGGCATGAGGCAGGTGCCCTGTAGAACTGGCATCTCCTTTGCCATGGGCTTACTTTATCATAATAAGCAAGAAAAAATACTAATTATCCTCCCTGTTTCCTGAATATCCAACTTGTGATCCAGAATCTGATTTGCAGTGGTTTAAGTGACCATAGCTGTAAGTAAAATCAATGGAAACTGCCCTTTGGACATACTAAGAGCTATAAAATGCCAAGTACTTAGACCCTGAGGTCCTAAATATCATAAATCATGAAACCCAAATCAGTGGGTATGTCTGAGCTTAATCTGTGCCTTATCTCCTCAACTGTAAAATAGGGGTAATAACCACTCATCTTATAGATTAAACAATGCTTGTGAAGCACTTAGATATTAGCGAAATCACCACAAAAAAAGCTTTATAAGAAATGAGTAATTATGTATTCTGAGCAAGAGATGAATAGTAATCAGCAGTGAAGGCACAGGACCATACATGGGGCTACGAAAAGAATATAAGACATTGAATAGCTGCTCATTAATTGAACACCATCCAATCTCTTCAATGAACAAGGCAGAGGTGTAATGGAAAAAACTGTATGGGACTGTGTTATTAAGGCTGAATTAGGAATCATTACATGCAGTGCAGATGAACAAAGACGCAGGCCACTAACGTTCATTACTTTCATACTTAGTGACGATTTTGGAAACTTGATTTTTTTTTCCCCCTATCCAAAATATTTTAAAAAAGCAAACTTTAAAAAAATGAACCAGCTCAAACCCCCTGAAACCCACTATTGCACCTAATACAAGAAACCACCGAGGAGCAGTAACTCCAAACTGCTTTTTTCTAATGGCTCTTAGCATAGACAAGGTACATGCAGAAGCCAAACATCATCATCACTCTTGAAATAGGTGGGAATGGACTGATTAACTCATGTTCCCTATTTTAGGGCCCTGGATTTGGCAACTCAACAGTGAGAAATGGCACCAAATAATTTTGTAGGTTAAAAATAGGTAATATATTTTTGGTCTAACAAAATTTTTTCTCTGTAAACAATAAAGACCTGTGGGCTTCAATGCTGACCATTGGGCCATTATTATTTTTAAAAACCCTGACAAAACTGCCTCTGTCAAAGTCTAGACTTCAAACCTAACAGAGACACTCACAAACTTCAACAACCTAAAACTGTGCTCCAAAAAAAGGATGAAATCCTGGCTTCATTTAAGGCAATGGGAGATTTGCCATTACCTTTCCCACTCTATTTATATCCGAGATGCTAGCAGATGCCTTGTTCCCTCTGTCTACAACAGACAGATCTGTATGTACATTTTCTCTCTCTTTTTTATTCTTTTTTTTTTTTTTTTTTGTCTGAAGACTGTTTTCCCACCCCTTATTTAAAATGGGATTAGGAGGCACAAAAAGATGCTTTGTTTCTAGCCTGATATATTTATTTTCCAGTTTTATCTGTTAAGAATTTCTTTCGGCCACAACACTGCAAAATTCCTTATCTCTAACACTGGAATGCTGAAGGACCCTTCCAGGATTATCCCCTTTTGACTTTTAACTACTTATCCTGAAACTGGAAGAGCTTTTCAGGTTTGGAAAATTTTCAGGAACTTAAGGGTTGTAGAAGGGAAGTGCTATTTGGTCCTAAAAGTGAAAATTTTAACATTCCTTCTAGAGGCTGCCAAGGCAGGCAGTTAAAGGCATTTTATAAAGTAATATGTGTCTTAAGAAGCACTATCATAGCTGTAAGGAGCTAAAGCATCTGATTAAGGATGTTTTAGGATATTTTATATGTTTTATACTGTTAAGATACAGATCTTGTCAATGTATTTCTGTCCAATTGCAAATTCCAATTTAAATGTCTGCTCATACTTTATTTATCCCTTTGGATATAGTGCATCAGGTATTACACAACATAACAAAAAAACCTAATCAACAAAAACCTGATGGGGCCTGGGGGGGTACCTACAGAGCCTTAGCTGGGTAGGATGGAGTTCTTTCAAAAGTACTTCACTCTCTGGAGCTTCTTTTGAACTCAATGAGAAAAGTCATTGCAGGAGACAAACATTAATCAGCTAGCACAAATACAAAGCAATTCTGCCTTATGCAAGATACTTTACATCCATCTTACATCCATTTACATCAATTTCTAAAAACTGAAGTTCTGTACTCCTGTGAAGATCTAGTCATTCACCATCATTACAAATGGAATATTCTAAAAACGTTATTAGCTAGTCCACCCTCTCTATTACTCACACTTCCTCCATTTTCAGAGTCAGCTGAAGTCTCCAGCCTCACCAGGATACAGCATTAACCAAAAGAGACCCCTTTGGCTTATCCTTTACTACCACAGAGAACTAAATTATATCATTGGCTACTTCTCTTAAGAGCAATTCCAAAGTAGGCACTTAAATCCTTCATACTCTTTTTAGGAAAGTGCCCCCACAAAAGTCTCTCTTTTTTGGTGGTTTACAGCATTCTTAAAATAGCAAACTAACTAATGGGATTTTTACCCATTTACTCTTATTTCAGTCAGTTCTTAGTTCAAAATAAATTCTCCTCCCTCTCGGTTGTCTATTCCTCAACTGCAATATTTATAGACAGTAATCATGCCCCAACTTAGATTCTTTTTGGGTAAGCTAAAAAGAGCTAAAAGCATTCAGTCACCTGACATAAGATAAATTTTTATTTCCCAGATAATTTCAAAAGCTCTCCTCATGTGTTTACCTGACTTTGAATCAAGCTGTCTTTAACATGCTGGTGACCAGAAGTATACTCAACACTCCACATAAGCATTCCCAGCATTACTTATACCATGACAGTGTGAATACTTCCCTGATGGCTTGAAATACTTAGTGCATCTGAATTTTACACATCCATTTTGTGCAATTCAACTCTGCAAGTGGCTCAGCCAACTTGGAACTACCACCTAGAAGACAAATTTCCCAGGAAGCACCCTGTCTATCTTTCCTACAGGAAAAGAGATCTATTCCTTTTTAAGGAAAAGGCAGTTGACATACTCAAGAAAACACTGAACTAATAGCTGTAGCATTGGAACATCTGTTAGCCAAATATTTGTGGCTACTTTAAATCAGCATGCACTGACAGAGCCACCCCCTCTAGGACGACTCTGACCTGCTGGGATGCTACCCTGTGATGTGTTAAAAAAGAAAACAACAACAATAACAAATTACTGGAACTGAGTTCCCTGTCACATCATATGAACGCCAAAATTTCCCTGCTCTTAACAGAATGTAGAAGGTAAGCCTGTATGGTGCTTGAATTTGGTGCTTGAATTTGTGGCAGTGGAAGGCTTCTGCCCAAGATAAACCAGCCTTACCACTGCATCCATGCTCCATTTACTGGGTATCTGTGCTTGTGCAGGCTGGCTATCACCTACTGAGCATATTATTTTACAGACCAAGCAGGCTAGAAATTAACATTCATAAAACAAAGAAGAAAAGACAAATGACAGAGTGCAGGGGAAGAATAGTTGCACGCAGCCCTGTGCGTGCGTTTTTCAAGGCTAGACAGCTGCCCGTATTTAAATTCTCATACTCATCTATCCCTCTCCACAGCAACACCAGCTCACACAGTAAATAAGTTACCCTCAAAAAAACTGCAAATGTTGAGAAGTCTTGGGGGAGGGAAGAAATTATTAATGCTTTTGGAAAGGAATGAATGCAGATTTTCAGCATCCTTGATATAAAATATTTTTTGTATCATTTTCACAGCTATTAACCAACTTATGTTCTTTGTGGCACTGCAGCTGCTAAGCCCACTCATTCTGTGCTTGTTTTCAAAGCAAGGCACTCCGTCACCTTGGTGGTTCCCAAATCTCCCCCCTCCATCTGAAACGCCACCACATTCTGCCTGCTCCCTGGTGCTCCACGTCACATTCACCTGAATGCATCCAGCGTTTTTTACTGAACACTGGACAGTGTTTTCCATGCAGCCCACGTATTCCAAAGACCCAAAAGGAAAGATTTTCCTCACATTTCACCTCTCCCCAACTTTAAAATACTCTGTTGCAATATATGTTAGATTCTTTAGTCTTTCCTTTTTTTCTTATGTCTCAGCTCTTGCTGCTTGGGGTTTTTTTTATTCCTTTTTGGGGTCCCATTGCAAATTTTTTTAGCACCTTCCTCCTACCAGTCTCCTCAACTCTGAGCCCTTAGTAACTAAAGCCAGCCTGGAGAAGGAACCAAGACTTAATTTCACAGAGCAATACTGCCTGCCAGAGCTAAACCCAGGAAAAGTCCTTTTCATATATCCATGAAAGCATGGAAGGCTGGTGGCAGCTTCAAACCTACAATGACTTAATTATTTAAATTTTATTTTACACCTATTAACCATAGCATATCAAGTAAGAGTAGCAGCTGCTACATGAATTTGACCAGCTCACTTGCCCTCAGCAGATCACCCATCTGCTTGCTCTTCACCTAATATTTCTGTTTGATAGGTTGTAAAACAGATTCTTGCAACAGGTCAGGAACAGAGTCAACTTCAAATCCCACATAAAAATTTCTATGAAAACATATGGACATCTATACTGAGTGATGTCAAATTTAGAGAGGCCACGGACCTTAGGAAAGTGGATAAAAGGAAAATTGCATCCTGTTATGGAAAAACACTGACTCCATTACAGTGAATGAACAGAAGAGTGGAGAGTGAAGAACTGTATGTATAATTAATTATAGTAATACAGACCTACAAAATTCATGGCTGTACACACTGCAAAATGGTGTGCAAAACGCCTGTTATGTGTCAACTTCAGCTTCATACGGCATAAAAAGTATTGCTTTACAAAATGATCAATACAGTGAACTTCCCTGCTCACCAGTGGCTTTCTACAAAAAGTTATGCTAATTAGACAAATTATTTAAGGGCTATGTATGCTAGCATTCCTCATACCTTGATAAGTTTTCCACTTCAACTGAAATGAAAACAAAACCAATAAACAAGGGAGGCACACAGAGAGAGGCTTTTGTTTATCTTCTACTAGGGCCTATAAAGCCTTGGGAAGTTCTTCAACTTGCAGTGCATAGGAAAAGCACCTGTTTCTGAAAAACAGGTAGGATTTCTTTGTTCTTACGCTGCTCACTTAGGGGCACAGCAAGTTTGCAACATCCAGGAGGCATCAAATCAGACTGAAAAGTTTTCTTCAGTCAAATTATCCCTCCACTCTAAACTGACAAAAGTTTAGATGAGGAAAAAAAAAAACCCACAACCCTAGAAACTTCCGTTGTTGTGCCTGTGTTTTTACTTCAGAGCTTATTTTCTTAACTTAAAATCGAAAAACTAGCTGTGAGGTTAACCTTCTGCTACAGAAATCAAGAGCAGAATCTGACCTCTACTGAATTATCCCCTTTGTATTTTAAAAAAAGGACAAGCTTCCTTATAACTGATCCAATATAATTTTCAATGCTCCCATTTTAAGCAGCTAAAAATTTCCAAGTAAATATGCAAAATAACTTGAAGAAAATGGTCATTTTTGCTGTAGTCTTTAGCAGCATATGAAGATGAAAAAAATGCCTTCCTTTCTTCTTGCTCCCAAGCCAAAGGAAGAATAAAAGATTAGCAACTTACAAAACAATATAAATTTTGATTTAGGAGAGATTACCTCATACTTGTCTGGAACTTGAACAAATGAAGACTGAAAATGCAAAGCATAGGCAAGAACAGCTGTGATTTCTGACTTCAAGCTTGCTACTCTCCTTAGAGAAAGCTGCTTCAGTGGAAAAAGAGAAGACAAGCCTGGCCAGGTGCTTTAGGTTCCCTCACAGTACAGTGTATTTTCAGCATATGACTCTATATTGATCACAAATTCAAGTTTAAATGACTTTAGGGCTGGCCATATCTGTAATTGAGAAAAAAAACCCATAGAATAAAATTAACCTACGTAAAAATGTATTCTAAATGTACATACCTTAACTTTTGCAGTGACACCATTTACCAACACTTTTACAGCCCAAAGATTTTTAATGTTTGCAAGGCAGATCAAATTTATGTTAATGACAAAATCATGTTTCTTCATACCAGTCTCCTGTTCATCAGTCAGTCATCAAAAAGCCTGTACCTACTTGATACTAAAACTAGTACTTGAATAATTTATAGCCTTGGATTTAATGCCACTTCAAATTACTTTTGAAATTTTACCATTAAACCCATTTTAGTACTCCTTTTGGTCTGCACCTCTCCTTCTCCTAAATCCATTAGACATTTCCTGAAACTTCCAAGATACAATTAACTGGGAATACAACTACCAGATTTATAATTTGAAATGCAAACTTTAGTCACTTTGTTCTTCTTAGTTTCTTGGGTTTAAATTCCAATACAGTTCTTATTTTCTGTTATAATCTCTCTGGGTTTGTAGGATTTCAGAGGAGCCTGAAGGAATTGGCAGTCAATGGCTGTTCATGGTGTGCTGACAATGTTAACCATTCCAGCTGAGACCCAAAAAGCTGGGTAGTGTGCAGAGTTCTCTCTCTCCAAATCCCTCTTTTCTCTGTTTCCACGCTTTTTGACCCAATTTGTCTCCCCACTTCATAGAGGGGCTGAGTTGGAGGAGACCTTTAAAGGTCCTTACAAAAAGAAGGATGTTCATCAACTGAGGAACATTTAGTGGATCATGAAAGAAATGTGTGTGTCCCTGTGCTACAAATATTTAATTGTTTCAATTATTTCAAATAGGAAACCTCAGGAAGGGGTTTTTATTGGTCCTGTTCTCAACTGAAAAATTTATGATTGCTCTACAAGAAACCTCTTGTTACAAAATTACCCACAAAAACTTTTATTTATCTGGATTGTGCCAGGATGTTTGAAGCCAATATGTGTGTTATGTTTTTGCTATGCCCTTTTGGGGCCAACACTCTACAATATATAAAAAAAAGTACAAGCCAAGACAAAATTTCAGTGTCTGCCTAGCAACAATGCTACTGGTAGCATCAAGAACTCAGTCATGTGCATACCAAGAAATCTAGACAGTGTTCACATACCACTGGTAGGTACATGTATCTTACTATAATGACTCTTAAAAATGTATTTTAAACTAATTCAAAGCACATCAAATTTTTAGGGATGACGGGGTAGCTTTCTCTTTCATTTTAAAATTTTTTTTGCATAACTTGCAAACTTTCGGTAATTACTGATCAGTTTTAATTACATTTAAAAAACGTCTTTCTATGCCTGATCAGAGAGTAATCCTTTCCTAATAATTTTGTCTTCTGAGGCTTGAAAACTGCTTGCTGCTCTGTTAACTCCTACAGGGATTCCTTAGTAATTTTTCATAAATTCCTGTAAATCTGGATGAGAATATCCATCATGCTATGTTGGAATGGTCAGCAAAAGACACCATTGGGCAAATAGTACCTTGAAATTACAGTGATTCAAGACTGGAGAGGAAGCTTTCCTGGGAGGCAGGAAAGGAGGCAGGAAGACAATAGAAGGCGCTGTCACTTCACACAGTGTGTGCATGTATATGGAAAGCTTCACCATCACCACCACCTAACCAAAAATTATCTTCTCATGATTCAGGGGTCAACTTAGATGTGAGCGCCTGAAGAGCCATCCAGGATGTGGTGTGGAAGTTCATGGAGGAAATCACTCAGCCAGAAAAAAGAAGGTTTTCAAGTTCATGTGCTATATCAAGCAACTAAATGCTCAAGAAGAAGTAGTTGGGGAATGAGGACATCAAGGTCAACTACTACACAACTTTAAGAGAAGATGTTTTCAGCAAGGGGAAACCTTTTCCATGTCCTTATAACTTTGGGAAGTTAATTTCAATTAGATTGACACTTCTGATGATGGATAGATAAATAGATTGATAGACATTACACGAAGCCTTGACTTCAGTGACGCACAAGCCCTCCAGGTCTATTTAACAGAGAGCTAAATCCTTATTGCCATCAGAAGTAGATTTAATGATCACAGAAGAAATTAATCACACCTCACACTGCCTCACTCAGTGCACAAGCTGGACACCATATTAAGAACCTATTTTTTTCCTTCTAGGGTTTTTTCATGAAGATAAATCAGTGAGTAGCTATCTCCTACTTCATCTGTGGTAGTAAGAACATTTACTCATCAGAAAAGACTTCCAAAAAGCTATACGGTATTTATGCCCTTCGCATGCCATGAACTCTTATTATCAGATATTAAAAACCTTTTATCCACTTGATGAAGTTGCTTACAAAGTCTGTAAAGGTCACTCAACATGTTTTTTTTTCATATTAACAACATAGAATTTTACCAACAGCAGAAAACACATACAAAAATTTATATGTCTATATATATATATATATTTATTTTATAAAAAAAAAAACAAAAAAAAAATTTTGTCTTTTGTGTTGATATATTTTGTGTTTTCTTACCTTCTACTGCTCTCTTGAAGAAAACTTTACAGCTGCCACATGTAACCACCCCATAATGACATCCAGATGCTTCATCTCCACACACCAAACACACTTTGGAAGGTCTTGAAGATCCAGTTGATACACTTCTCAATGAAGAGCTGGAGTGAAAACAATCAAACAAAACAAAGCAGATATGAATATTTCAATTCACACCAGCCATAATACAAAGTTCAATTAAGAATTTATAACAGGTACATTGCTCAAGGCACCTAACAATTAGTAAACCACAACTCTTTCTGGCAGTGCCTAGCTGAATACACAAATTGCTTTAATTAGTAAGTGCAATATTTTTATTGTCTGTTTTAAAACACCCATAATATATCAATGTTAATGTGAGAAGTTACCACAAGGGCAGTGGAATTTATTGGTAGCAGATGATTAAAACTGAAAATGAAAAACTAACTAACAAACAAACCATTCTGGCAGCAACCTGGCAGCTATAAATTTTCTTTCTGTTTCTTTATTTGTTTGAAGCCTTCACAGCTAAGGAGTACCTGTAAGCAAAGCTCTAAGGCCTTGTGATGAAGTAGTGCAGCAAGGTGGTATGTACTCCCCCTGTCTGTGCTCCTGTTTACCCCTGCAGTAGTTCATGAGCTTATTTCTGATATTCCTGCAATTTAGCACCTTACTTCTCATGTAGTTTTGAAGCCTTTGTACATTCTGCAAGTGCAGAAGATTTTCCCATGTGCCTGTAGGTGCCAGAAAAGCAGCACTGGAGGTTCAGACCATCCTCAAGTTTGGTACAGAGATGCACCTTACAAGCCTGATTCAATCACCTACCTCTGTCTCAAACTGCAGGGCACCATTAGGAAACATTTTCCACTCTCAAGGACAATGCTTTTCATAAACAAGTCACATTTCCTGATCCTGTGAGTATCCTTCCCCCAGGAACTAGAAATGGCCACCCTAATGCAATGGGCATGCTTGGAGAAACATGCCAGATCCTGAAGGAGATGAAAGTTTTGCATCCCTCCATGTCTCTATGGGGCTGGAGAGAGAGTCTCCTTCCACACAGCCTCTCTTCTCCAGGTAAACATGACCTCTTGCATTTCTTACATGTTATCTCTCTGAACGCTGCCAAACAACTACAAAAACAACCCTGAAAGACTTCCCACCAGCAGGGAAATTATCAGGCAGGTCAAACTGCAGGTCCTAGGCTGTTTGTCCATCAGCCGCTGGGAAACAAAGTCCACAGGTAGTCTTAATTCAAATATAAGATAATGAGCTTGTTAAAGAAATCTCAAGTATGAACCCTTTGCCTTTTTCCAAATTTCTAACTTCCTTTAAAGAGGGATGCAGAGGCCAAGTGATTTATCCACAGGGCACAGCTCAAATGCCACTCCAAATGAGGGACTGCAGCTCCCCTAGCCTACAGCTTCACTGCAACATCAAATCTAAATGTCTGCTTAAATGACAGCGCTCAGATGTTAATCAAAAAGTTCCAAATAGTATTCATTCCTGCTCTTGTCTCCTCACTAGTCTGTTAGATTTACTAGTTTCAGTCCCTGTGCTATTTATACTCTCATTACATAACATCACACTACTTGATAATTGCTAGGTGATGGCATTAGCTCATCTGTTAAGAGAGAAAGCCTCACCAAATCCATGTTAAAATAAGTTCTGTGTGCTCCAGTCACAGTCATACCTGCACACACTGCATTAATTTACCCCCAGGAAAAGTAACTTTTCCAGGATTTGCCAAGGCTGTGCTGGTATTCAGCTCTGATGTGTTAGGACAAAGTAAAACACTTTCTCCCTCCAGCACGTTCCATACTGCGTGAAAAAATCAGACCTCCCATTAAACAAAAATCTTAAAAAGGTGTCTACTTTCTACAGAAAATGCCAGTAACCTGGAAAACTCACCTTGAAAATTCTCTTTCTTTCACTGCAAACATCAGTATTTTGCCTGAGATGGGAAACATTTCAATTCTGATGTAAGTCCAAAATGTCTCAGGGGATTTTTAATTTTGATGCTGCGTGTTCCCATTTCTTCATAAGACTGGCAAAAACTTTCCTAGTCTTTCTACCCTGAAAGAGGTCACTGTATTTTTTTTCGTATCCAAAAAAGAGTCAATTTTATTAGAGAGCTTTTCCTGTAGAGAAATGGAGGTTTCCAGGGTATCACAGCAGTGTGCATGATTTTTATTTTTATATATATACGCACGCACATGCTTCTCTCTATATATATACTGCATATATATATGTAATTATGTATTATTTTTAGTTGAAAATAAATTGTCATGTAGGATTTGCAGAAGGTGGGAGAACCTTTTTTTAGACACAAGCTACCCTACAAAATTGCACTTTCACAGAATTATTAGGTTAAAAAAAAGTCAGCAAAGACAAATTAAGACACCAGTTGATCCATGACTATTATTAAATGCCTGCCTAAGACGCAATCTATAGCATATTTTATACAGTGCTCCTCTCCACTGAAGACTTGAGTACAGCTGGAAGGTACAGCCTGAATACAAAGTATGTATTCAGCTACTCAGCCACAGCATCACAGGTGGAAGCTTAACATTGTGCAATTAAATGAAATTAACTCATTCTTTTATTCAGTTTAAAAGTGGAATACATGAAAACACAGATGAGGCATTTTCATTCTTAACAGGAATATCAAACAAGAATTGTTCTCAAATACCTTACTGCAAAGAAACATTGATATTTGCTGTTGGTACTTCAATCTCCTCCAACTTGTGCCAGCTCTGGCTATGATTGCCTTCAATGAACAATGTTTGGCTTTTTAAAAAAAAAATCTCTTATTTTCTCTTTCACTCATGCAATACCAGAGTATTTGCTAATTCAAAATGCTGCTGTAATACCTCACACAAAGGTAAAGTGGTGCAAATAATAAAAGGCTGAGCCCAAAAATATGCTCAAATCACAAGCTAAACCTCAGGATAACTCGTTCTCTCCATGGAAGCTTTTCTTTCCAAACAAGGCACACACAGATGGTTGTACCTTTTCCTCCTAAATCTCTCTCTTTTCAAGCTGTCATGCCTTCCCTTAGTGACCATTGTGGAAAAATATCTGACTGATTAGGAACCTACCCCTTGGCCTTTATTTCAAGGCCAGACATCCAGTGTGGATGACATAAGAAGATATTTCATTTATTCATCACTTTCATTAAATCAATTCTTCTTATTAATCATCATAGCCCTTTATTCTATAATATGCATAGGCAGAAAAACTACACTAAACCCTCCACATTGAAATTACTTCTCATGCATGCTCCAAGTTAAATATTTCCCTTTGCATTAATTTTCCACATCAGCATGCTGTAAATTTTTGGCCTGTAAAAATGCCTAATGTAAACTGACATGTGGGGAAAGTTATAGGCAGGTAACACTTAATAAGCAAAATATCAGTGTTAAATTTAGTTTATTACAACAGAGATATCTACATTAATTTAATTTTTGCTCCTTTTTTTGGAGATAAGTTTTATTATTTGCTCCAGATGAGAAGTTTAGTTACAATACTACAAGTTACTTAAGCAACAAGTCATTCTCTCTTCTGGAATATCCAAGAGTTGATCCATGTAAGAATGAATACCATAAAAAATATTAGAAACTTTACAATTGACTCCCCGGAGGATAACTAGCCTAGTGCCAAATATCTGTTAGAATGACATGCTAAATCTAATGGCATATGTGGGCCACAGCAGGTTTCAACCTTAAAATTCAGATTGAGTGAAAACACCGTATTTACCCTAAACCAAATCACAGCATATACCCTATTGTTCTGATATTTACCATGTTTTTTTAAAAAACTTTTACACAACAGGCTCTTGTTGAGCCACGACATTCCTTGTGGGTGGCAAGCTAGTTTCAATATAAACTCCCAACTGAAAACACCAGAAATGTGAAAGAGTGCCAAAGAGCTGGCTAATCATTCCCATTTTCAGAAGCCAGTGGCTCCCACAGGTAGATTGGGTGTTGTTGCTTTCATGCTTCTCTCATTATTTCTAATACAACAACAAGAATAGGCAAACACAGTCCCACACCCCTCCCATAAAACTCCACAGGATCCCAAGAGAGGAGATCCACCAGAGCATGCATATTTTATCCCAATGCTGCTACAGCCAAGGGCAGCACAGGGGTTTAACAATGCCAAATGTATCTCCTAAATGATTGCTAAAATGGTTGCTTCAATGGCTCCAGTAACATTTGTCACGTTGCAGGGTATGTGATTAAGAATAAGCCTGATTTATTATCCCTAACAGTGGCAGTTAAATGCTGACCTTGACTAGCCATTGCCATCAAGCTCATTTGTGTCTCTCAGAGTTGGCTTTAGTAATAGTTATATGGAGAATTAATTAGAAATAACAGATTTTGTAAAGAAGAGTCAATAAACCCACAGATAATCCAGCATTTTAAAAGCTGATTATATAGGTTATTATGCTTTCCAAACCAGATGTCATACAGGAGCACAGTTTAAACAAATGATGCCTCTCTGATGATAAAATGAAGCACTCCAAAGAAGCATAAGCCACAATATGTATTCCAAAGTCATTTGTTCCAAGCGCTTTTATTATTATGAGATCTAGATGAGTCCTTTTTAATTCCACATCATTGACTTTTCTTTTTAATACTGAAATTTTCTGGCAGTAAAACAAACAGAAGGAACTCGGGTACACCTCAATAAATAAAGGTATGCAAAAACAAAGGTAAAAAGAACTTGAGATTATAGAATCATATTTTTACCACAAGAAGAAAAGAAAGTAACTGTAAGAGGAAGAATAATCAGGATAATCAAGATGCAGAGGCTGCCAGCAGTTTATTTCTACCCTCTCATCTCATTTCTGAAGGAATATAACCTCCCTGGAGTCATCTTCTGCTGGGAACTAGCACCTAAAAACATGGTAGTAAACTCTGCACTGTAAATACTGCAGTTAACCTACCTGTGGCCCAAAACAAGAGCATTTTACTTCTCTTAGCAGCTCTCCCAGCATCTTCTTTTCTCTAACTCATTGTTCCCTCAGCCATCATAGTAGACAGCATAGAAACCATTTCCTTTTCACATTACTTCCATTATTTTTGTGCATGTCCACATAATATTTTCACTGTCCAAGATAATTCTATTACTCCTTTAGAAAGTGACATACTAGTCAGAACTTGTCCAGTAGATTATTTATTAAACCAATTCACTCCACAGTGATGGTAGTCACAACCTCCCCCAGTGCCATGTATCTATCATCTCCCAGATTCTGCTCCATGCTGCCTGCTTTAATTGTCAATACTGCTGTTTGACCAGCATCAGTTTTTGTTGTATAACCTGAATTTTTAAACAGCTTCACCGCAAGAAAGAACCCTGGCTCTCTCCTATAACTACTTGAATAAAGCATATTAGCAGGCTGGAAAATAGTGTTTCTTAAATGTCAGAGTATATAAACCAATCTTCTTGTCAGGAGACCAAGAAAGCAGAGAGGAGTGAAGAGGTGCAGAGATGAAATGATCAGAATTTTGGAGGAGAAGGCAGTCACGTGGGACCTCGGGAATGTTGAGCAGAGGAAGAACTGCTGGAACCCAACCACCCCTGAGCCTCAGCAACAACACTCCCAGAGTAGGCAGAGAAACATTTACCCTCTTTGAGAGCTTATTTTAAAGAAAAACAAGCAAGCAACAAATAGAATTCAGTAGCTGTAATATTACATTTAAATTAGTGGTCAGCCTCAATTAGTTCTTTAGGGTTTTTTGGTTTTTTTTTAAAGCACAGAGCTTTTGTATTCCAAGAGAGAAGTCCTTCAATTCTTTGAACTTCAAACACTACAACCTTTTTTAATCTTAAGAAATGCTCAGTATGATGGAACATCAAGGAATTGGAAAGGAAGTGCATTTAGTTAAGAAAAAGCAAGCTGAGAACCTGGATGGTATTTTTCCTCGGCAGCTCCAGCTTTCACTTGAAGTTACTTTATTTAGCAATGCCTAAGGGTCACACATCACACTTTCATACCTGGATCTTAATTTTGATAACAAGCAAACTCTGACATGCACTAATAGAAAAGGCTCCAACCTTTTTTCCAAGCTCCACCAAATCTAAAAAGATGCACTCAGGATTTAAAAAAAGCATTTAAGTTCCAATGTTTATTCGGCAAATAGAATCTGATGCGTTCTGTGCCGCAGTCAAAGTGAACAGGTTCCTGTATTTAGCTTAACCTTAAGGCATATGTTGATTTTACAAAATGAAGCAAGTGTGCTATGCTCCTTCAGTTCCCATTTACCTCAGTGGATGCTGACAGGACTCAGCACTTTCCTCCATCCAGCTGTAAACCTTGACTTTTCCTTGACCTTCTCTACTGAAATATTTTGGTAGCAACTACAGTCGGCAATCCAAATTTTACCTCCAAATAATCGACTGACTACAGAAAAATATAAACTTAAGCATCAATGAAAGCGTGTTCTGACGGACTGAAACTGAGGAGCACTTATTTCCTAGGGAAATAAAACTAATTTTTACCCAGTGATTTAGTGATCAGAGAAGTATAACATCCTCCTACTTTTCTTCTGCAAGGCACTTTTCTCCTCTAACTGCTGTCACAACCTACCAAGACACAACTGCCCCAGGGAAATAAAATTTCCTTGCTCTGCAGGTTTTTCAGTATATAGAGTTATCTATTGAAATGGAATGGTTAACCTAAAAGGGGAGTCTCCTATCAGCATAAAGCCTTTGGCTTTGGAAGGCAGAGAACTCCAGTAAGCCTTACAGTGCATTTGCTCTAACTTTTCATATTTGGCCCACTTATAGAATTAGTGCAGTTTAAATGCATGCAATGCTGGTGTTTGTGCTGCTGATTATAAATTGCTATGTATAGCAAGATAAGGCAGGAACAGTTTATCTGGAAAATTATCTGGTTAATTATTGAAAGTCTGCTTGAGGGGGCAGGGAGTACATTTAACTCTTTCTTTTCCTGCACCTGCTCACCTGCCCTAACTAGGAGGAGACACACAGCTTGGAAGATCCAATTTTTCACAGCACCATCTCATTTTCCACTACTGAAAACGATGCAAGCCATTATGCACCCTGGTAACTCTCCTACCAGGGCACAGCAGTGTTTACCTGGTGAGGCCCTGCTGCCTTCTCAGTCAGAAACATTTTAAAGCTGCATAAAATGCCATGATTCAAGTGAGGCTCACTTGTTGATGGGGGCACCAGTGGGAAATCATAACCATGAGGAATTTCAGGCAAGACAAGACTGCACAAGTACATTGCTCTGCTACTGAAGGATTCCGGGACAAAGAAAACTGAATAAGCAAGGGAGAAAAATGCACAAAGAAGGCAAATGCAGGGAGATGCTACCAGTAATAAAAGCATCTCTTTAAAAAGCCTCCTCCTTTTAAAAGCAGGCTCTCAACTTTAGTTGAAGTTCTTCCCTCAGAGTCTAAACAAGCAACTCCTAAAAAACACCTTCCTTTGTTTGAAAGTTTATTTTATGAAACCCTTATTACATCAACCTGAAATGACATTGATGACCAGAATATTGACTGTTAATGACCTTAAGAAACGTCATTCCGTTGCAGACAAAAAATCTACCTGATATGTCTGGCAACAGCTTGGCCCCAAAGTACTAAAAGAATAACTGTATTAAAACTATTAGTTTACAACAGAAGCAGCTTGGTCCAGTTGGACGTACTTTCCTATTACCAACTGTTTGCTTTGACTTCTGAGTGCATGACATGCTTACAGAGAAAGCTACCACACCATTAATACCCTAACCACAACATAAAAAGTTTACAAGTGTTCCATAATCAAATTTTTTTCAAAATTAAATTATTTCATAACAGCAAAAAGTAAACTGAACTGCCATCCACTGTCTACTGGGGATTAAAATACCACAATAGAAAAACCTCCAGAGCAACCATAAAACCACAGAGGAAAAATGCACCAAAGCACAAAAAAAAGGTTACCATGGGAACAAAGGCTATTTTCCAACTTGTCACATAATAGCCCCAGTATGGCAGACCTTTACTCATAAGAGCAATCCCACAGGCTTAGGAAGGCAACATGTATAATTACTGCTTGATCTGAAAAAATCTAAGGGGAAAATGGAGTGGTGGGTTTGGTCTTTTAACGCCCTTATGCCCCCCTCCCCTCCCATCCACCAAGACAAAATTATGGTGGATGTTGAAAGGGTATTGGAATTACGGCAGTAGCGTTTGCTATATTAAAACGCCACACAGGAACAGAAAAGAGAAGTAGGAAGGTCTGCACACCAACCTAAACTTCATAAACAGGACTTTGGGGAAAATGGAAAGCAACAGGCAGCTCGCAGTATCACTTGGCATGAAGTACCAACACAACTCACTGCTGAGACTCCAGCCCATAGGTCTTATCAGAGAAATTCCTGACAATAACAGACTTGAGTATCTTGCAAGATGCAGGGAGCACTGTGAACACTTGTAAAAAGAAGTTTGGAAAAAATAAATAAACCCCCTAAAATGATCTCACTAATCAAAAAGCAATAATCCTTAATAAGATTAGGGACAGGTATTTATATTTTACTGGAAGTTTTCAGCTTGGCACTGGCTTCAGATGATACAGTGAGAACCAAACTCCAACTTTACCATCATCTCTGATTAACAGAATTTTAAAAGACTAATAGTCACATTATTTTGAAACATCTGTCAACTTCTAAAACCACTATTTGAAATAATGATGGCTTTCTTTTCACTAACATTTTCCCATTTTTAGGAAATTCAACCTGTTCTTTGTGTTTTAATGCATGTCACTATTACTTGATACATGAAACAGGATGACTCTTGCAGCTCTAGGTATACAGATATGGAGGTAGTTTGTAAATTTGGTTTTTTTCCCATCCTGGTCTCACGGCCCAAACCAAACACCTTCCTAAAAGTAGAAGGGTTTCCACATCTATCTTTACTACTCCTGTCTTGCCTCAAGAATCACTTTCCTTCCCAGTCTCTCTGCCTCTCAGGATGCTTACTAACAGTTTGCAGTTGGATCCCCTCCAGCAATCATGATTCCAGTCCCACCTGTGAATTTTGTCACAGGTGAAACAGCCTTCTCTGGCTTCATATATGCTTTTAAAAACTGTGATGATTAGCAGAGCACACAAGCAAGCAGCAGCTCCAGTTCAGACAGGGACATCACCTCCCACTTGTCCCACCTCCACGTACAGTGACAATTTGCAGAGAGCCTTACCCTTGTATTTACCCCAAGGTAAGTTCACTCCCGTTGGTGGTGATATTGTTGGCTGCCACATTTACTTGCACACTTCAAGTTCTTATGTTTTCCTTGCCTGTTGTTTATGTGGAGGGTCAGGCAGTGTGAGCCAAAAGAGAGATACATAAATGAGTATTCAACAGCCCAATTTCCCATCCTACTCCTATGGAAGGAATGCATATATTCTTTCCATACTTCTTCCTAATTTAGAAAGTCAGGTAAGTTGACAATGGGCCAGGTGGAGAGAAGAGAAATGCAAATCACTTGTGTTTGTAGTGCCTTCCTCTCTTCATTTGCTTCCAAAAGGGCTTGTCTTGAACTGGACACAGAGAAAAAGAGGGTTTAAACTCATCATCACCAGTTATAATGCCACTGCATACTTGCACCTATGAGAGAAATCAGGAAGACAGGATTGCCAGAGCAGCTGATGCCATACTCCAGCATATGCATAACTTGCATGTATGTAAATGCACCAACCACACTCATACTGTACAGCCTTCAGAGTGACTTAAAATTTTCAATTTCACATAACCTTTGGATTTACGTATAATAATGCCTATTTTGGGCACCTGGAAACCATGAGAGAGGAGTGCTTTAGGTGACAAAACAGAACAGCATCAGATCCAAAATGCAGTTATTCAAAGTTTGGAATAAAAGCAAAGACTTTTGAGCAGAAGCACTATTGAATCTTGGAAGAAACAATTTTAGAAACTAGATGCAGAGTTAACATTCCAGAATCTCTTTAAAAATCAACAATAATTACATAGTAGAAAACCTCTGCTCCTATTAACTAAATAAAAACTCTATTGATAGCTCCTCAAAGTGGAAGGTAGAATCAATGGCATGTGTTTTAAAAATATTCCAAACCCCAAGTCCTTTCAACTCCCCTTTCTCTATTTTCACAGCAAGTATAACCGCTGACATGTAATACAGCTATACTGTATTAAGTAACGATAAATTTTAACTTTTAAATCAATTAAAATACTCCTCCATTATAAGTCAGAGTGACAAGTAATAGCCTGCTGAGTGCCATGGAAAATTTTGGTCAAATAGCAGATGAGGGCTGCAATCACTGACTGATACCTAGAGCAAAGGCTTTTGGTAATTCTCCCACAATAAATCACAATTGCTGACAAAGTTCAAATTTGTCTTGACAGGATTGTCAAGGCAAACTAGAAATGTTCACAATTGCAAGTCAAAGAATTCATTTTTATTCAGCTGAAATTCACTCTACTGCTCACATACTAATGATGCACAGGACTGTACCTACCACTCTCTCTGGCTGAGGAGCTGAAACCCAGACAGCAAAGACCAAAGGAAAATGGGAGCACTAAGCAAAGCACAGACCAGGAGAGTTATGTTCAACAACCAACACAGCTCATCTCCTAAATCCTCTGCTACATCCTGTCAGAACTCTCTTGCAATGTATAGCAGGCCTTGATTTTGGAAGGCAGCTTGCATTTAACTTCAGTGGGAATAAGAGCTGGTACAATAAGTAAAAATACCTGCATCCCTCCCATGTCAGGAAAAGGATGTTTAACTGTTTATGCACAAAAGCACACTACTGTAGAGGCAGACAGAGAGTTTATGAGTGTGCATAACAAAGTGCTTATGCATAAATTTATACAAGCTATACAGAAATCAAGGTGTATAGCAGTGAGCAAACATTATTACTTGCTAATCCATCACCCCCCCCTAGAACTCACTTATGCAGTCTGTTTGTGGCACAGACTTTCAATTTCCTTTAGCAAGGACTGCAATATTTGCATTCATTGTTATACCACAAATATTATTACTCACTGACAAAACGGGTCCCACACAAAGCCAATTAAAACCAAAGAACCTGGTGACACATTCTTTGCTTCATTAAGAAGTATCATCAAATCACTGAAAGGACTGGGTTGGAAGGGACATTGGGATTCATCTAGTGCCAACCTCCTGCCATGGGCAAGGGCACTTTCCACTTGACCATGTTGCTGAAACCCCATTTAACCTGGCTTTGAATTTCTGCCTATTCTAAAACAATCTGCTTTGCCTCCCCCCCACCCCGCCCTGCCTCCTGTAGCCACCAAAATTATTTCTGTTCAAAACAGGTGTGCAATATGCAGAATAAGCATTTGGGGAAGAAAGAAGATGACTCAACAAAGAGTAAGCTTTGAGCAGCCATGGATTCAAAAGCTGCAGCAACCAGAGTGTAACTCAGTTTCATCACACAGCTGGAGGATCCAAGAAGGCCCCATCTGCATACACCTTCAGGCTTCAGACCACTTCAGCCCATGCAGCTCCTGGTGTGGGAAGCCACTGCTGTCACAAAGACAGAAGAAACCTGGAGCTTCCTACTTCTATATTGATTTTTCATGTTCCTAAAGAATATGTATAAAATAAAGAGTAGAGCTCTAAAGTTTATGAAAATGCTTTGCTATTTAAAAAAATTATTGTCATTCAAGAGCAAGCATAATGAAGCTGTGTTTCCTGGGTCTTTCTCCTTCCTGCTTGCAACATTTAACAGGCAAAAAAATGTGAACTAGCCCCTTTCCTCTAGTGGGGGCACTAATTGGGTGCCTTTCCTCCTTCCAGTCACTTCTTTTAATGGAACTGGTAGAGATAACAGCTAAAATGGAATAGCTACCCACTGTCAAATTTAGTTGGAGTTGGCTGACATTCAAAACTTATTAGGTGGGAACACACAGACAGCTCAGTTACATAAAGATCTCCTTAAGCTCTGTCTAGGGGTCTGCTGGACTTGCTACTGTAAACCAGGGACTTTTTGCAGCATGTTATCTGTTATCAGATACTCATCTGATTCACGTATTCCTGTTTGTTTTCCCCAAATAAAGTGTTCCACTTCTGCACTTGTCTATAGATGTCTAGTTATTGAATTTGCAAAAGCTTGACCACACTGGAGAGAGCTGTTGTCTTTTTTGTGGTTTTGGACTCCAAATGTGGACTTTCCTTGAAGACACTCTTGCAATATTTCCTGGACTTTCCTCAGAGCCATTCTGATTTTAATGAGCCCAAACAAAGCAGCTTCAGGCAACACTGTCCATACCTTCCCTTGAAAATCTGTATTTGTGCTCCTATATCTACAAAAACAGTGTTTCTAAGCTGCTTAAACACACTTGCAAGAACTTGCCAAAACCTTTCCCAGGCTTTTTACACCAGCAAGCACTCAAAGACAGTTCAAGAGGAACTCACTAATGCTTGGGAGAAGTGAGACTGTTATCCAAATTTCAGAGTCATACAGAGGAATTTTAATAAAAGTAAATGCATACCAAGCACTTGTTTGAAGTTCAGCACTTCTTTCATTCCAGAAACACTGCTTTAATCTCACAAATGCTGCTCTGCCTTTTGTTACCCTTGCTGGTGACTGTGCTGTCAAGTGCAGCAGCGCTCGGGCAACTTGCTGCAGGAGCGGCACAAATTGCCTACAAATGTCAAGCCCATGAATGTCTCCCAGCAGAGTGAAAATTAAGCAGCACCTCAAGTTTGCCTCACACAAGTGTTCAGGCCAAGCTGCTTGGCAGAATAACGTGGGGAGTCAGTTTCTCCTGCTCTCAGCCCTCCAGGAACCAGCTGCAGAGGCTGGCAGAGGGCGGCAGGCTGCAGGTTATTGGCTGCACGACCTTGGACTTGAGGCAAAGAGTTCAACTCCCCCAACCTTGTGACACAGGGTGCAGTTTCCCCTAGCACAGACACCAAACAGGTCAAGAAGCAGCCCTGCCTACAAGATATCAAGATGGATCAGGGCAGGGATGAAGCCTCGTGCCCATCTCAAGGAGGAAAGCTGTGATGCTTTGCCCCAGCTGAAAGCACGCACCAGAGCTGCCAACTCAACTTCTTCCCAAACAGCTGAGTTTTGCTGAAGCCTGAAGAAACCCTTGAGATTAATGGTATTACAGGCTTTGGTTTACTTGACAAAGAAAATATACAGGCCTTTAGTCTCAGCTTTTCTGAGATTTCCTTGGCTGAAAAACTGCATTAACTGTTCCTCAACCAAGCTAAACCTCCAGTCAGACGACCATTATTCCAGCAAAGGTAGAAGTTTCTTTTTCCTGCAAGAAGTGAATGAATACACCATTTTCCAAGGCATGAGCTCTACTCTTTTTGTAGAGTTGAATGTCTGCGTGCTTGAACTCCTGAGGAATCATCTACTTGTCCCTGATGCCTGCAAACAGTCCTGCCTTTATCAGGCCAGTTGGGGCTATCTGACCAGAAGAAGAAGTGCCTTCTGCTCTTCTCTCTAATATTTACAAGACAGTCAGAGGAGCTTGTGCTGTTTTGCTGCCTGCTGGTCTTGGCTGGGTAGGTCAGAAACCTTAATTTAATGCCTCATTAAAGATGATACATAGAAATTTTTATAAAGTAGTGAAGTGTTCACTTCATTGATTTAGCTTTTCCTTGCAGCTGGTTCTCAGCATTTGACCATCTTCCCAATGAATTGATGCAACAGCACTGAACTTACAGCCACAGACCTTCATATCTGTACTCAGCCTTTACTGCCATTATGATTTCAGCTTAAACCAATGGCAACCCCCCTACTGCCTCTAATTTTTGCCGGAACTGCGCCTGCAGCTACAACAAATTCAAGTTCACGGCGGCCACAGTGCAAGCAGAGCTGGCCAACATCACTGTGACAGGTCCTTAGAAACACTGGTCCCGCCTGGCAGCAGAAGGTATATCAACTGCACAAAAATTCAGGGAAAGAACAGTGGCTTTCATAAATATTGTAGATACTGCTTAAAGCACAATCTACAAATAATGCAACTGCCCATGCTCCTTAAGGCATTTAGCATCTATTTTAAAGTTACTATGGTTGCATGAAAAGAAAAAAAAACAACCCACCCAACAAACTATGATATGAAGAGAGTCTAAGTCCATGAATGAATATTGATAAACTGCTGATCGTGATGCACCATAATTATTCTTAGAGCATGAGGTCACAATCCTAAATTATGAAACTGCTGAAATAATATTTTTAAAGTTTCATCTTTCCCTTATGCATAAAAATCTCTGCTAAGCCTGCAAAATCTTGACCTCAAATGTAAGGACATTATGCTACTTTAATAAATTATATAGAAGGCTTGACTTGTGATCAAGAAAATATTAAGGCTTGGGTTATTATATTTTAAATTATTTCTTTGCTCATTAAACCTGAAGAGCTTTCATTAAGAATAGAGAGTAATTCAATTCACTGACATATTATTAACAAAACATGATATGCATATTTAAATTCCAATGCTGTGAAAGAGATGACAGGGATAAACTGGACAGCTGAAATCCAGATGATACAGAAGGAAACCAGGACCTTGTATAAAAAGAAAAGGCTTTTACATTTTAACTTACTCCAAATTTATTCCAATGGGCATTATGCCTTGAAAAAAAAAGTTAAAAAAAAATACAGATTACTTTGGATAGTGCTGTCTTGAGCAAATGAACTTCAAGTCTATACTTAATTAGAAGTAGATGGCAAGTTTTGTTGGTGTCTCCTATTCCTGTAGAAAATCTGACATCCTGCTCCTGTTGCTGAAAAGGCTGCAGTGGCCTGTCTGCACGACTGAGAAGTTCCTCAACAAGGCTGTTACTCAAGTGCACAAGTACAGCCATGGCTCCAATTAACTATTGATGAGCTGCTCCACTGCTCTAGAAAAACTGCACTATCAGAAAAAACCTGCTCATTAGAAAGCAGCCTGTTAAGGTATTTTTAAATATAACAGTGCAATTTCAGTAGACACATGCACATTATTTTTTAAGGAGAAAAGGAACCAAAGCATTTTCCTCTGGAGCTGAGTGCTTTAAAATTTTAATGAAGAAAGGATTTAGGATTGTATTGTAAGAAACAAGGTCTCGTTGACAGAAATGTAGTTAAGATAATCCTGCAAATCTTTCCCATTATATTATTTCTGTGCTCTTTTACCCTAGGCATGCATATGCTTCCAATAAGTCTGAAGACTGGCAGGGAAAAAAGGGACTGGGTGCTGCTCCCAGGTGACTCCTCCTGTAAGGGAATCTCTGCCACAGCTTCCCTTTATATCCCCAACACTACCGGAAATAACCGCACTCCAAAGCTGAAATTCCTCTCTCAAATGGGGCAAAATTTCAATCATTTAAGCGAATAAGTGGCAAAATCATTCTCTTCTGATTATGCTAAGCAGATGGGGAGATGTGGGGGAGAATATGGCAAACCTGTCCCAGTCAATCAACTCTATCAACAGCTCTAAACTCGAGAGTGCTCTGGGGTGCTCTGGCTATTACTGATAGCACAGAAAGATTACATCCAGCGCTTCTGTGTTCTACACTCCTCAATCTTTCAAGAAATTCACACAGGTAAAACAGTAACTACTACCTGAAGCTGTGTCCTTCATTCCCGCTTTTCTGCAATATTCTTATACAAAGCACCCCAGAAGCCATCTTACCTAACACTCTACCAGGCAGAGATATTTTGGACAAACCACAAAAAATATTTTGTAACTAAATTATCAGATTGATGGGTGACACCAAAGCACGACCTGTCAAACTGAACTTAACCGTCTAAATTACTGTCTACCCAGTTGTTTCAAAAGCATGTCACTTTGTTAGTCCAAATGATCTTGTAGCTTAAAATACTCCTGCATCCCACACATTTGTTCCTGGAAGGTAACGTGATGGAGCCCATCTGAAATTCCGTCTGGCATGTTTACCTGTCTCAAGCCCTCCCTTTACTTTGCAGCATCCTCCCCCCTTGCTCCCTTGCTGTGAGTCCATCAGAACAACATTTTCCTGCAACAGAGCACTTGAATATCCATCACCTGCACGAGGAGGACACGTTAGGCAGAGAAATTAGCAAGTGGAAAACCGTGTTGGAAATTGCTGACACCTCGATGCTAACTTACTGCTCACACTTGATCTTAACATTCACCCACCCACATGGCCAGATCTCCAAGGATGACTCGAGGGATCCAACACCTCACCACTTCACTTCTGTATATTAATATTGACTGCCCAGCAGCCCTCCTTTCCCTCTCCCTCTCACCTCTCTTCTCTATGTCCTCACAAACAATGCCACCTAAAAATAAAATGCTATGTGAGAACAACAAAGGGCAATAGTGAGACTTAGCCCAGCAGCAGCAGAGCCAAAGTATGACATTTTCAGCTGCTGCATGCTGCTAACTCCAATCCTGTTAGGGCCAACTTCAAAATTGTCTCAGATTAGATACAGAAACACAATTCTGAACTGCTCCAGAGCTCTGGTTTAGTTCGCTGCCAGCCTGCAGAGGGGAGCTAACGGAGCAGAGGACAAATGACATGCATGAAAAATAATGATCCTCTCTCACCACAAACCTCCTGAATTCTCTGCAAAGGATGTATATGAAATACAGGAGAGGTCATATAGACACCCACTGGAAAAAAAAAATAGTCTATAACAGTAATAATAATAATAATAATAATAGCAATAGCAACAACAACAATAATTTGGTCTTCTTTTTCCTAGTAATACAAAATCAGTGTTAAGCTGTCTGATCAGCATCTTAGCGTGCTACCATTGATATAGTTTTTCTTTTCCTATATTTTCTAATAATCTTCCAGCCTTTTGCCTTTCAGCTGAAGGCAATCTCTTCACACTTTATGCATCATGGAGCCAAAGTGGGTACAACAATGTTTAACAATGAGTCCCTGAAATTTCTT
Source organism: Melospiza melodia melodia (assembly GCF_035770615.1). NCBI lineage: Eukaryota > Metazoa > Chordata > Aves > Passeriformes > Passerellidae > Melospiza > Melospiza melodia. The sequence continues at coordinate 29,754,614 of NC_086198.1, forward strand.
GGGAGAGGGAAAAGATAAGAAGAAAGAAATTAAGGAGTAAATTTAATTCTATCTCTTACCATTTTACCATAACATTGTGGGAGGGGGAAGAAAAGGAGAAAGTCTAATTTAGTGGTCTGAATGATATTTTGGAAGCTCTGCATGCTTCCAAGGCTACTTCTAAAGAAAGTTTTATGCATATGCAAGTCTGTTCATGGAAAGGTACCATATGCTTATAATCATTTATCCTTTATACAATGCATACTTCATGAAATTTGTATGGTCTTCTTTTTTTTTTTTTTTCTCTCCCTTCCCTAACAGTGAAATTCACAGATCTGGAAGGATGTTAAACACAAAATCTGCAAAAGTTCATGACAGTCTATGGCAAAACTCCATTTTACTTTGGATTAAACATATTTGGTGATGTTCCAAACGAGCCCGTCACTGGTGCACAAATGGGACTTTACTGGCTCCCCAGGAGAGAGATATCACTTGCTGGCTCTGTGTGTGCTCCCTGAAGACATTTGTGTAAGAATTGACAGGGATGTTATCTTGATACACAGAATCTGCAAGTGCTAGAAGTTGAATGTGCTCAACTGAGACAGGGATTGAATGCCCCATTCAAGAGTTACGAGCACTGCCTGCAGTGCTGCGCAAGTTCTGCTGCAAATTCATCTATGAATTGGAACAGGCAAAAAAGCCACTCCCTTCACTGGATGTTTACTTACTTTTTTAGCTAATATTCTAACTATGTGAGGAGACTTTACAAATTGCAAACAATTCTTAACTCTCTTTCCATCTCCCTGTTATGACTGGGGATGAATACAGTAGAGCTTTTAAGACTTTTCCTCAGTTTTTGGTCAGTATCTGTTAATTACTTCAGCTTGAACTGTGCCCCTTCTGTAGTGTTACAGCATAATTGAAGCATTAAACTTCAATATGTTAAGGAGACCAGAGAAGTTACATATACTTCTCACTTCTAAGCTTTCACTTCAAGAGTTTTTCTCTTGTGACTGCCTTAGTTTGTATTCCCTTCCTTATTTCCTCAAGCTTTTCTCTCAAGATTCAGACATTTTCTTCCACTCTTTGCATGCTAAACACATCTTCAGGCAGGACTTAAAGGGCTCAGATGTCAGGTATGTAAACTATTTTCCTTTAAGAACAGAATTGGCACATTAGGCTATTTCAAAGCTAAGTGCATTTGAGGCTGAAACTTGCCTTTGAGTTTTATTCTCATTTATCAACAATGACATCTTGATAATCTTGGCTTTGGTGAAATAAGAAATGCTGTATTCATTTACTAATTTTTTTTTGTTCAAGTATGTCATCATGGAATTTGAATTTACTGTGTATATTCACATTATATGTTCATATATTTTTCAATACAATTTCCCAGGTTTCTTCTAGTCTTTTTTTCATCTAAATACAAAACTTGGAGCTTGTTTCATCTCCTCCCAATTCAGTCAGAAATTACATATGCAATGCCTGTACTAAAGTAAAAACACTGTCTTTGGCATTTGTGGTTGTCTGCTGAAGCTGACTCCTGTGTATAACCCAACCCAGTTTTTCCCAGACCTTTATTCAGACTAAAGTGACTGTGTAATCATCCATAATTCAGAGGCAGCACCTGTTGGGTTTGTACTAACAGCTCGATACTTAAGTAAACTCTTCGAAGCCGGAGCCAGCAAAAATACCCTGCACTAGCAGATCCTACACTGATGGAACTGAGATTGGTTTCAGTAAATTATGCCAGTATTTTACTTCCAAAAAAAATATAATGAACAGGATAATTTCCAGACAAGATGTTCAAAATTTACCAAAAAAACCAAATATCAAAAGATATGCTTAGAAAAGTTAAGATACCAGTTTTGTTAAAACAAGAAAGACAACTCCCCAACTCCCATCCCACCATGATTTTTACCTCTTCCTAAACGTTTCCTCAATTCCCAACAGAGTACATCCAAGACTAACACCTAGTCACTGTGGTGGGATTGCTTTTCAGGCAGCCGTGCAAAAAGAAGTTACGCAATATTTGAATAAATATGCAACATTCAACACAGTGTCAGTTCTTCACCACTGCCATTTTTAAATGATAAATGCAAAGACACTACACAGACCAACACATGCATATCTCAGAAATCTACCTTGGATAGCCAAGAGACAATTTTGGCAATGAAGACTAGCAGCTCAGCTTTCTGACACAAATCAAGGTCGAAATTCTGCAAACTTGCTTACTACAGAGCAGGAATTGAAGGTTCATAAAGGCAGAAAAACCAGTTTTGGTTCTATCCCAACAACTCTGTAGGCAGCCATGGTAACACAGGAGCACTGCCCCCATGAGCTCTAGGAATACCTTGTGGGCAGTCAGAGCACCAAGGAGGCTGGTGAGCCAAATGTTCCAAGTGACTTGTGTATTCAGTGAGGGAGCCAAGGTTTTTAGCATCATCTCTAATCACAAATGAAAGTCACCTCAAGCCTGGTGCAGCTTATAGCAAGTTAAAAGGCCAGGCCAGAAGCTGAGGACACCAGGCTGGATGGAAGGAACCCCACAGGGATGCTTTGGCACCAGAGGCCACAAGGGCCCTGGATGTTGGGTCTACATGACCAAGATGTCACATGCACAACAAAGGCTGCTTTGCCTTAGGGTCATGGGCTCAGTGATCATGGCCAGACCTCATAAGTACAAATTTATATAATTAAAACCCTTATTATAACAACAAACATAAACATGTACATATGTATGAGATACAGTACCATACTTTGTTGGTTGGGTGTTTTACATAGGACCACTTCTAGGTCTTGGAATTGGGAAAATATAAAATATTAAAAGAAGTAATTATGGACACAGGGGGACACAGCAATATTTCCATTCTGGTATTGGTTTCCTTGAAGATTAATACTGGACACAAGCCTTTAAATCAGCTCAATTTTATGCTACTTATAAATTTAATGTTGCCTTCTTACTGCATAAATAATGATCTGATTAAGTGGCTATAAAATATGGAGCCTGTTTTCTTCTATTTTTTTTTCCTGAAACAGACCACTGAGACATCAAACACAAAGATAGCAATGAAATGTCACAAGGAACTTCTACTGACACAAAAACCCATACATCCAACAGAATCAGAATCCGTCTTCCTAAGGTCTGTGAGAGCTATCAGATACCCTGACAGTGACATGCTTCCACTTCACCAGATATTAACTAAATAATACTTCAAAAAAGAGAAATTTAAAAAAAAATAATAACCTTTAAGCATACTGGAAAGGGTCCCAGGCTGGCCATTTCAAGGAAGATGGCACAACAACAAAAATCAACCTACCAATATGTTCCTGGGGAAACACAAAGCAAGACCAGAAAGTCAAACAAACTACGTGACAGAACTGTTTCCCTCTGTGAAGCACTTCTAAATTCCAAAGAACCAACATTCCCCTGTGTCAAATGGACATGATTTCTTTCTGTTATCAGTCCTTTGAGATGGCATAAGCCATTGGTATAGTTAAGAATAGGCACAGAATCCAAGCCATCCATTCTACAGCAATATTAGAAATCTTCTGCAAGGATTCTTATTTCTATTCATCAGCTAAAGAAATTGACAGATAAATCTTGAGCTCTTTTTAATAAAATCTCCAGGGACATTTCCATTTCTGGTTTATGGTGATGTGAATTTGCCCTGCCTCTAACTTAGGGTACTCTGGTTTCTGAGCCTCGAAATTAAAAAGCTATTGATTATAGCTAAATTGAATATTCAATTTGAACATGGAAAATTTTACTTTTACAGGGACTGTCAGCACAATCAAACCCAAATCTCTGCCTCTGCAGCTGCTCTCTGCTATGGGGCCAACCATTGCTTCCAGGAGAGTGGTCCAGCCACGGCATCACTGAGGTGAGCAGTGTAAATAATTGTTATAATCTCAGATTACAAAATCCAGTAGCTGGATGGGCTGGAAAGTTCTGGCTTCGTAGCCCTAAAGACCTCACCTAAGAGTCTCACCAAGAGCCATGATAAAATTTCTGACAAAAATCAAGGTGGGCCAGAAATTCACCTCATGACTGACAGAGCATCCCAGAGCAGCTACTGGGCAGCACCACTTCCCTTAAACCAACTCCCAGCCACAAAGCCAGAGTAAGAACATGAGCAATGATCAAGCCAGGAGGCACACACACTTCTGACAGAAATGTTATCCTCAAAAAAGGACATTTGTTTGCAATTTGGCAAAAAATAAGCTTAAATATATTAAATACTAGCAAATTGCACTAAGTCCCACTCTCCTTCCCCCAACTCCCAAAAGCTATGATCAAGGGAGGTGGGGGAAAGAGAGTGGGACTTAGTGCAATTTTAAATTTCAGTTATATTCCCCCATTCATACTGCAATGTTTTCTGGTTCAGAGTTAGAAAATGAAAACAAACAAACAAAAGCATCACAAAAACCAAAAGCAGAAACTGAAACCTGAAATTGCTTTCATGATACAGGTTTCTTAAAGCAGACAGTGTTGGCTGAAGCTAGGGAATAGTTAAGCACTAATTATAATTTACAGTATGCAAAAAGGAACTGTAATAACTGTACATCTGGGCAGTGGGCTGAAGTGGCAGAGATGATGCTTTATTCCCTTTCTTCCACACTCAAGGACATGGTAGTAGGCATTTAAGAGCATGCAGAAAGGTAAGCACTTGCAGTGTGACAAAGCTTACATGTGGACTACATCCAAGTTTTTTTAAAATTATATGTATATGTGTATGTGTATACGTATATATACACACACCATATACAGAAAAATCACCCAATCAATTATCTGCAAAGTGTACTTCTCCACAGAAGCTGAATGCCATGAAGATGCAGACTGCAGTACAACTGGCCAAGAGGCAGGAGCTTCATGAAGGCCCCCTGCACCTGAACTGTCCAATGCTGGTACACAGCACTCCATAAGATTATTGAATTAATGAGTTACCCTTACTGACATCCCTGTCCAGCCACCTGCCCTGCTATGGACAGCAGATGATACAGCTGAAAGAATTCGAAAGAAAGAACAAAATTCCCAAAAACCTCATGAAAACTAACATCTGATAAGTGCTCAGGTTGACTATAGGTTCTAGAGTTACAACTGCAAAACACCATAAAATGTTAAACAATATATTAACTATTCCTACCACGCTTTTTGCATTAAACTTTGCAGCAAATCAACACCAGTGGAACAGCAGCTACAACTAAAGTTGCCAAACAACTCTCCTTTTACTGATACAAAAAAATTTCTCTATTTACTTTGCTGAAAACTAAGCATTAACATTTTACAACATGGGTGTGTTTCAGGCCAAAAGAATCCGTGTTTTAAGAAAAATGCCGTGGATGTTTCTGAAAAAGCAAAGTGAAGGGAGAACACTGTTTGGACAGTATTCATATTCCCTACAATTGATCCTTTGAGAACCAGTATTTCCATGTTTTAGTGTACAGACTTTGAATTAACCTTGGAGCCAGAGGTGGTGCTTTTTCCAGCGGAGGGAAAATCCACTCAAACCCACCTAAAAGCAGTGTTTGCATGCACTCAGGAGTGGTTTGCAGTACTTGGCAGCAGCACTCCCTCCATTTTAGCTGCGCTGAGCAAGCTGCAGACGAGGGCTGAGCAAAGTTCACTCTCCTCCCTCCCTCCCTTTGCATGGATCTCATTCTTCCTGTGGCCAGCTGCACCTGAACTGAGGTGAAGGACACCTGAACCCCACCTCACCTCTGCAAACACCTTGCTACAAATACAGACTGTGAAGGAAGGGAAGGTCCCAACCCGAACCAAAGGGACCAGGACAGGCAGCACAATTTTCTTTACTTGAGGCTGCTGAGATGCAACAAGTGGTTGTAGAGAGGATTACAAGGAGAAGGGTGAGGTGGAAATGTGCCAGCAGCAGAAGGAAGGAGGAGACCAACTGGTGGGAAGAGCAGCAGAAGAGCTCTGCAGCAATGTGGGTGAAAATATGGGGTTATTTAGAACAGAGTACGAGATGAGGGAGAGAGGTGAAGACTCCAGGACATCACAAACATCTCCCCGTGCCTCATTGCTACTTATGGCCTCTTTCTACAGCAAGTCTGTCAGCAGAAGCAGCAAGGTTCATTTTTAAGGGTCAGTGAGCTACATGGGTGGTAACACTCTTCCATGAAATGGAATTCACTCCACCTGCTTTCTTAAGAGGTCTCAGAAGTACCTGTGACTGTAAACCTTTGTGACCCTATACAATCTTACCTATTACAACCCTGCTTTGTGCACAGGCTGAACAGCCTATTACCTGGAGAGAAAATTTGGAAAAGAAAATTCAAGTACATTCTGTAACTGAAAAAAAAAATCTATCATTAGGAAGGAGACTGTGCCTCCTTCATTTCAGAAACCCAAACAAGGCTGGAAAGTTTTGGCAGAAAATGACCAATCCATCTAAGAAAGTACAATATCACAACGAAGAATTGAATTTATCATAACTTTTCCACATGCTACATAATAATACTTTTCATGCAAACATATGCTTTTGCCAAAGACTTCTCTCACTTTTATCTTTGAATTGTGAAAAGACTCCAAAAAGCTGTGCGAGCCAATAGCCCACATTTAAAGCAATTTGCAAACTGCACACCGAGTCCATTAATACTGACAATCCAGCAAACAACATAGCCTTTGAATGGCCACGTTGATCCCAACTTTCAGCAATTAAACTCCATTTGCATCCTTCCAAAACGCTTACAGGAAACAGCGCTTACACCTTCACACATGTGGAGTCGCTGTGAGCGCAGAGTGCAGGGGAATTCGTGGCTTGCTCACAGCCCCCCGAGCTGCTGGGATTACTTTGGATGTTTTCTCTCTGGCTGTGCTGTGTGAAAGGAGAGGCAGGGAGAGAGGAGCAGGCCAGAGCAAACACGGTGTGCTTCATGCAGGCAGCACCAGGAACGGGGAGCACGTGGCTCCCGAACATCAGAGCGCACAAACAATTCCCATCCTGGGATGGTAACGGTGCCATAGAGGTGGCAACACTCACGAGGAACAGCCAAAGGGGAGGGTGGCAGGAGCTGGAAGAGGAGAACCACTGTCTCCTTGCCCGCTTCCCCTCTCCTCCTCAAAGCTTGAAAAGGCTGCCTCGACCTCACAAGGTGCGATCTGTTAGATCCATCGATGAAGATCGCAGAAAAAAGGCATCAAACCAATTAATACTCTGATTTCTAAGTAGGACTTTAAATATCTTTTAAACATTTAGCAATACTAGATTCTCCATAGGACTTTTGTAACTATACCTTAAGTATTATGAAATATAAATTAAGTTCACTATCTAGTATTTTTGCCATGGGAATGGTTCTCAAGTTCCTAGGCTTAGCAGATGGTCGATAACAGATTTCACTATTTCCTGTTTTTCCCCCATTTTCTTGGATTTCAGCAACAGAATAGATCTTTTCCTGAGCAATCTGTTCAGTTTGATTGCGTGTCTTTTCTGAATTATATCCAGTACTTATTTTTCTTTTGTAGTATCCCCCCCTCCACCATGTCCCTTCTCTGAAAGCTGGAAGTTCTCTCTTTGGTTCTTAGCTGCTGGACAAGAATAAAAGCAAACTGCAGATGAAGCAGACAAAACGTATGCTGACTTCCACACGGCTTTTCTCAAGTTGTTTCTATTATGCAAATTATTCCCAATGAGCCACATGCACGCAACCACAATTCCTAACCTGCAAGTTTGTTTTTGCAGAATCAGAACTCACTTCTGTCTCTGCTCCAACACATTCCAACTTTCAGGATTCCTCTGCAGAGTTACTACTAGTTATCTCCATACACACATTACAGATAAGTGCACAATTCCTACATAACCAATTAAAAAATTCTCTAATTCAGAACAAATCTACCTCCTGCCTTGAATCTATCTCTGCCCCCAGAGAGAGGACAGGGATGCTTTCCCTGCCTTCCCAGGTGCTCCCTCCACATCAAGGTACGTCTGCACTCCAAGGCTCACTCTCCCAAAAGCGGCTGTTCCCCTCTCTGCAATTGAGATGTGATCGAGAGGAACACATTCAGCAGATTTATAAAAAGTTTGAATCACTCTTGAGAACAGTTATCCACTGGCCTCCCTGCTGCCATAAAGGGAAATGCTCCCAGCGCCACGACAAGAGAGGAAAATCCCAGGTTCCCTAGCTCTTTAAGCCAATGCAATAAATCAGGAGTTACATAACTTCTTTTCTTCCCCCTCCTAAAAATACATTCCTAGCCTGAAACATAATTATTAAGTCTGAAAAAATAAAATGATGTTTCCATGGTTTTTACTAGCTCTCAGGCTGAAACATGGAGGCCTTGGGAAGAAGCCCTGCTGTGGGGAAGCAGGAAGGTTCCAGAGGCAGCAGCATTCCACCAGGATGGAGGAAGATGCACAGCACCCAGAGCTGAGCATCATGCAAAGATGAGTGCCGGCTTTTGTCTGAAATGCTGCTGTCCCATTGCACCCCTACAGTCTGGGGGACCAGCAAACATGCTCACAGTCTTCTCCGTGCCTGGCTGGGCTACAGAGGAGACAATCCACCCTGGACCAAGTGCTCACTCTGACCACCAGAGGCAGAGGATGTGGCCCGAGGGCCCCAGGGGTGGGTGCTGTACCCACAGCAGAGAGCTCCCTCCTGGCCCTGGAGGGGCCCTCGGGTCTCCACAGGTACGTGCAAGCCGCAAACAAGGTCATCTCCAGCAGCTCCTGCTCTCTGAGCACAGATGGAGGCACTCCAAGAGCACAGCACTATTTCTGGCTGGCCAGCTCGGGCTGCAGTTGCCTGTCCCAGCCGAGATGAGGCTCAGCCCTTTGCTGCCAGCCCTGGAACAGGTGCTGCTCCTAAGGAGAACCAGCAGCAACCCTGGCTGCCAGCACCAAGGGGCTCTGTGGGAAGGACAAACATCAGCAGCACAACTCTGGACCTCCTTCATCTAGGGAACATCAGAAACCTTGAGGGTCTGTTTCTTGGATCAGAGGAGCTGTAATCTTTTTATAACTAGTTAAATGATGTCATATGCTCATTAGCTTTCCAGGCTCTATTTGGAAGGCAATTTTTTTTTAATTCTCTTGTTCCCTTTTTTTTCCTTGACTGCTTAGTTTCTATTCAGCACGAGTGCTCTGCTTTGAAAATTCTGCCAAAGGTTTTCCACATTCTCTGCACAGCTCTCTAACTGCATTGCAGAAAAATAAGACTCATATATACACATTCAACCTTGCTCCTCAAACATCTGTAAAAGTTTTGCCCTTTCATACCGAGTTCCTACTGGAAAAAAATAAGTTGATAATCAACCTGGAATACAATTCTGCATGTTCCTGCACCAAGCCAAAACCACACAATTTACTACCACAGAAAACACAAAAGTAAAATGAATGAAATTAATCTATCAGGTTTTTTTTTTTTTTCCCCTCCCATCTCTGCTAGGTCATTGCAGTAACCCAGAAAAAGAAATCTCCTGAAATCAAAACTGAAGCACTAGATTCAGGTACACTGGTTCAATGCATAACAAAAACCTGTTCACACTTTACAGCCTCTGTAAAATTAGAAACAATTATGAAATGATACCGGAATTACCTTGCTCAGTCTGGGATTAAAAATATAAATCTTGGGTAGGATGTTAGAAAAAATAGTAATACAACAATCACCGAACTATTCTGAAATTCTATGCAAAATTAGCTCAAAATACTCTGTGATCCTATGAGATGGCTATTGAGTTGTCCAGTATGACTGCCTGAACTTTTCCATTATGTGATTTGTAAGTTGTATTTAGACAAAAGAGAATACAAATGAACCCCAACATGTCTGACCATAACTAAATTCTCCAAACTGTGCTAGAGTAGACTTTTTCTGGGGTATTTTCTTAATAAGTGAAACAGGTATTTGTCTTACTGAATTGTAATGAATGACAAGGCTGAATTTCATCTTTTCCCTGTTTGTGTCAGAATGGAAGAAACCAGCAGACAGATTATCTTCTAGCTGTAGCACAGCTGTTGCATGCTTAGAACTCTCATTATGAAACTGGATGAGACTCTGTGGGTCGTGCCATCCTCCACCTCACAAGGTAGCCACTTTCAGAAATTCCCAAGCTTTATTTCAGAACTAATCAAATGTTTTGATCTTATGATACCACTTCAAAGAGCTGTTTCTGAGCATTGCCTTTCCAATGACAAGACTTTTAATCTACAGGGGTTAAATGCACCCAGCCCAAGCTATATGCACTCACTCTTGTCCCAGCAGTGTTAATCTCCACCTTAAAAAAGCAACCTCAAAACTTTAAAAATCAGTTCTACTCCCTCCAAAACTTTATTTAAAAACAAAACTCACCCCCTATACATTCTCTCAGCTTTCCTTTTCCCAGACAGATATCCCTTGCTTTACTACCCTCAAGGCAGAAGAGAACTGATTCTCTCCTGAGTTTGCAAGTAAACCTTGTACAACCCCTACAGCATAGCTAAACTTATTTATTTTCAGAACATTACTTGTATGTGGTCTAATGGTGCCCCAAGTCTTTCTTCTTTATATTTTCATAAAACTAGGACTGTCCTACTAAAAAGATCCCTTAGCACACTGTTGAGGATTATCATCATCCCACCAAAGGATCAGTCTCATGGACAGGCACTGGATACCCCATTAAAGAAGTGGGACAAAGCTCAAATGAAGGAAATGCACAACCATGCATTTAGTTACTATTGACTCTCAGCTGTTGCCATAAGCAGAAGAAAATGACAGAAGACAAAGACCAGTGGTTATCTACTAATAAGCATTCTCTGGCACAAGGCATTTGTGTCTCCTCATGAGACAGTCTTAATCCAACACCTCTCTCTTTTTGATTCTTTAACTCCTCTCCACTTTGAAATTATATATTTTTCATCTGCCACTCTACCAAAGGCTCCATTTAAATTTTATCTTAATCTGGTAGGATTACTTCTGGCAAATACTTTATCTCATCTACTTTGTATCTAACCTGTTTCTCCAACAAATGTGGTTCTAGTGCTTTGCGTATGAGAGACTTCAGGTTTGTAGGCCTGCAGTTCCATGGACTACTGTATTTCATTTCTCAGAGTTCAGTATTCCATGGTAAAGGTTTCACATATTTTCTAATGAAATAAGCCTTGAGAGGAATGTGAAACCTCCTCCTCCAGTCTGAGCTGAATCAAAAAAGGAACAGGTCCATTGATTTTGATCAAATACTAAGGACTCTGCCAGCAAAACTCCCTAAAACATTGTCAGAACACATATGGAAGATTAGTCCTTGGAAAAGCCACAACTATATTTTATTACTTCCTCAAAGATAAACTTCACTCTGAGGAACTTTTACTTCCAAAAACTTGGTAATAAAGATCTTCTTTGGAGGTTGCCTAAATCCATACATATACAAGAGTTTGACTTGCAATGCTACAAAAGCAAGAAACACAACATTCCATTAATTCTGTTCCCTAATGAAGGAAGGTATGTGATTCACACAGGAATTATTTCCAGAGGTAGACACATCCTTTTTTTCTCTGTCTCTCCCCCACCATAGATACAAATATGTAATATACTAGGGCTTGATATCAGAATAGAAAGCCATTGCAGGAAGCAAATTTTCAGACAGAGAATTCTGAACAATTGTCTTCTAAGTCATACAAATGCCTTGTATGTCTTTAAGAGATCTGCATGTTATGGTCAGGAAAAGATGAAGTAAAAGATCCTACCATTTGACTGACTAAATAAACTCATGCCCAAGATTTGTTTACAAATACTCTTAAACAATATTAGTAATTGAAATTCAGGAATGGAAGTACAAGAGTTGCAGTGCACAAATAGCAAAATGATAATTTTTTTTAGTTTCCTGTGCGGGATAGAAACCCAATCACTGGGAACACCATTTTTACTTCAAATGAAAGCATTCTTACTTCTTCTGTGGCACAGGATTTTCTTCTTCATATGCTAAAAGGTTTAAGTTATAAAGCTACTTTAAATTAGATAATGCCACAGCAAAAATTAAACAGGAATAAAACAACTGACGAGGAAGAGAGACGCTAATATGCTGCCAAACTTCCCCAAAGTCATTAATGTCTCTATCAAACCCGAGAAAACTCATAGATTCATTGTGTATAAAAAGCTGCATTACCTCACCCAGAAGCAATGAAAGCAAGAATAAATTTGAGAGAAAGCAGCCTTCTAAGCACAGCCAACTTGGTGAACTTCAGCCCTGGATTTTCATCATTGTTTCAAGGACAGAAACCAGCCACGTCTGGCCGCGTAACACATACTCCAAACAGCACAGGACACCAACTGCCCCATCTTTATGGCTGCTTTTAAATGTGGGACATGAAGGAAGTTCATTCTCAGGGAAGGGAAAGGACAACAGCCCATGGTTAATTACAAGGCAAAAAAAAAAACCCATAAAAATGAGATTTTATATAAATGCCCTCTGTACCTTGAAGGTGTTGAGGGGTTTATTGCACTCAGACCAGCAGGAATATGTTACAGCCCACGTTCCACAAAACAGGAGCTACTTTTTGACCTATTCAAAGCAAATGTTTATTTCTTCTTGGGAAAGTTTTTGCAGTCATCAGGAAAGGAAAAAGAGGCAAATCAAAACTGAATTCATGAATCCAAAGCAATTCCTGGAGAGGCATGCTTTCCTCCCCCAACTATTTTTTTTTTTTACAAACAAATTTCTACTGAGGCCATTTGGCATTTTTTAGTCTGAAATATCATCAGTTCCTCCCTCTGTCATACACCACTGTCACCCTGATTCTTCATTTAAATCCACAGTCAAGTGTTTCACACAGAACCATCACTTTTGGGACTACTCTATCATAAGAGCCACCACATTACATTTGACAATCTGCACTAGATAAAATGAAGGGCATCCAAACAGGCACAAGGTCATTCAGACTTGAATCTTTATGGAGAGCATTTAAATTGTGCATTTAGTATAAAAAGTGTACTGAAAAAAAATCAAGATTGCATGAAAAGTGCTTTAAGTTGATATGATTTGGGATAAAATTAGCAAGAATAGTCTCTCTGCCAAGTGCTATAAAATGATGATGCAATAATTTTACCCTTTTAAGTTAGCACATGTATGGAAGTGATTAAAATGTTTCCTTTTCAAAATTAAAAAGGAAAACTGCAACAGAGAATATTAAAGCACTCCTTGAAGTTTAGGCATGCAAAGGAACAGCACAAATCCAACTACTTGGATTTCACAGACTAAGGTCTGTTGTTGTTTTTTTTTTTTTCTTCATTTAAATCCACAGTCAAGTGTTTCACACCAAAAATGAGTATGGCATGAGATGAGATGCATTTTCTGGTTTTCTGGTTGCATCTCCACTATTCCTAAACTCTCCAGCTGAGGATTAAGTTGACCAGCCATGAGGACGCCAGACTGAAGGCAGAATTACAGCACAAAAACTATGCAGCACACAAAGCAATACTGCCAAAAACATTCACATTCTCCCCATGTTTTCCCCAATTGCTTACACAAATGCCAGGTGTTTGGCTAAAAGGGAAAACCAAGTGAAAAATCTTCCTTTAGAGAAGCAGTGACACAAAGAGGGTGAGAAAAAGAGTGCCATAAATCACATCCTCCAAATATTAAATCTACAGGTTCCAACCTTCCTGAAAAGGTTATGAGATACATAAGATGTTTCATGTGAAAGCTCTTTTTCTGTTTTGCATATGGGGATGACTCAGTTGCTTACTTGGTCTTGCACTGGGATAGATCTGCAGGAAGACTCTGAAGCACAGGGGCGCCAAGGGGAGTCTGTGATCCAACTGTGCTGGAGAATGGATGTCATCAGCTAAGCAGCTCACAAATAAATGAGGAGATTTATGCTCCAGAAACGGAAGTCCTCAGCTTTGAAGAGACGTGCTCTAGACCTCCCACAGCCTGCAACAAGTCATCTGAATTTCTAAATGCATGGCTCGCCTTCCGACGCAAAAAATAAGCAACTGAGGTACTGCATTAGTAACCAGCAACCAAATATAGGGAATCCAACTGGGAATCCCAAATCCTTCCTGCAGGGTCATGCCCAGACCTGGCAAGAATTAACTCAGTAAGCTTTGCATTGGCATTACCAGTGGTCAAGCCATGAGACATGGGGAACCAGCTCTGAATTAGCAGACAGGGACTCCAATCCACAGCTCTGCTTTGCAAAATAACAACCCAGAATTTGAGTAAAAGCCTATGCCAGTTTGGTAACAAATGAGAGGCTGCACCATAAAATAAAGAATACCAAGTAACAAGCAACAGAACAAAAAAAGAATAGGAAATTCATTAGGAAAAAATAAAGACGTTGGCCAATTTTCCCCAAATGACATAGTTTCTGAACAAAGCTGACAATAAGAATAGAAAGCCCAGGAAAACCCTAAAAGAACAGACCCCTTGCTAAGTTGTCAGCAACTGGGTGCATAGGACAGACACACTGAACAGAAAGCAGCAGATTACTCAGCTCCAGAATGAGAGGCTTGTATCATGGGAGGGCAATAAATAATTTCCAGCCCATTGGTTGTTTAAGCATCCTCCTAATTTACGTCTATTAGGGATATGCATATTGAGATTAGCAAGCCTGACTAGGCTGTAACAAGCCTGTATTCAGGAGTTTGAATGAGAGATCTGCCCCAAAGAATATAGTTTTAAAAGCAGTTTTGGGGAAAGCCAAGAAAAGAAAAGCAATGCAATGAAAAGCTTCCAGACTCTTAGAAGACAAGCCTCAAATCACAGGCACAGAGCCCATTAGTGATGGAGGCTGAGCCTAACTTTACCTGTAAGTACAGATTCAAGGTTTCTGAAAAATGAATTCTTATATTCTTTAGGATACTTTAACTCAGATTATCAGTGTACCAACCAGAGAAAGTACTCGTTACACAACAGACCAATCCACAGGCAGCTACAGTTGAGGGACACACTGCTTGCTGCCATATCTGGCTCTCAAATCACAAATATTTCTAAGGATATTTGATTAACAATGAAGTTAAAGAGTGGAAGAGGACACAGCATTAATATAGCAGTGCTCTGGACTGGTAAACCCAACCAACAAACACTTTTTCTTGATACCCACCTGGAAAGGAGTGCCACCCATGAAACTGCACCCCCATTCCTTTTCTGCTGTCTTTCTTTAGGGTGGCTAAAATGGGCAAGAGCCACCCCAGAGGAGCTCACCATGACCTCCTGGAGTAAACCAGATACTACTAATCTTTAGATATATCTGTTTAGAGGGGTTAGATATGAAATGATTGAATGCAAACTAACATGCAATACACAATACAAACTTCCACAATTTGTGGGAGAGTTGCAAAGAAGAACTCTTTGAGCATTGAAGATAACAGAAAATTCAAAAATAGGTCACTTCACTTTTTTTAGGAGAAACTGCATACTAAAATGACTTTTAAAGGGCTGTTAAACAAGTATCTGTAAGTAAATTAGGAGAAAAGCTTTTAACAAGCAGGGTAATAAACCACAGAAACAAGCCAAGAAGGGAAGCTGTAGATCCTCCATTTTTTATTATACTCTAAAAAAGACATATGATCTCACTTGGAAGACACCTCAGCTAAAGAAGTTGTGCTTTTGTTCATCATGCAGTGTTGAGCTCAGTGCTGCACAGTGGTGGGCTCAGGAGCCAGGATTCATCAGAATTCAGCAGCCACTGGGCTCCCAAGCAGCTTCTGCCGAGAGCCCAGGCTCTGAGCTGCCCAGCTCCTCTTAGAAGGTTGATTTCTCCAGTTCTCACAGCCTTGTTTAAATGTTAGAATACCATCTCAGTTATTTCACCATCATCAGCTAATGCCATAGAAGCAACAGGTTTTTTCTGGTTGAAGCTATACGCATTGACTAATTTTTTTTTCTTTTTTTTTTTTCAAAAGAATAAAAAGATTACTCCCAATTTATTATTTGCTTCATTTCTATCCACAAGATGAATAAAGCCAAATGAATACTATTTCTACAGCCTGAAGAAAGCACATTACAGAACCACATTGAATGGTAATTCAATATTCATAAAACTGATACTTTCTAAGTTAGAGAACATATTTAAACAGAGAAATAATGTTTTTTGCTAAACTTCCATTTTTTCTCAGTTTTTCAGAGACAGCATTAGGAGACTTGCTAGAAATGACCTTGTTTCACCATGCTAAAGTGCAACTGAAGTGTATACTACATGTTCACCACTATTCTGAGTAGGGTTAAATCCTCATTATTGGCAAATTCTGCATTCAAAGCAAGAGAAAAAGTTCTTGTAATCATTTTAAATAGATATGATTATTTTGCTGTCCAGTTACACTTGGCCATCTCAAGCATAATTTACAACAGAAATGTACTATAAAAGCTTCAAGTTCAATTTCCTCAAGAAATAATTTCTTCTTGGATTTGTAAATACCTTATCAAAGTTTCACCATGTCTCCCCTGTCTAACATTTAAAATATGGTCTAAATATTCAGATGTCAATATTAAAAAAATATTACACTCTGTAAACACCTTTTCAGTGTATGGGATCAATATACAAAGCTTAACCCACCGTTAAGATCCACCCACAGTGACAGATCTCCAAGTAAGAGTCCACAATCTTTTCACAAAAACTGATGTCCCTTTGCCTACCAGCAGCTCGTGTAAGCTACAAGTAGTTAAAATCTTGCTCTCTATGGCTGAGATTATTTGCTGATGCTCTAACACCAACCAAAACTTGCAGCCAGTGCGTATTTGCTGCCATAGAATGAATACTTAACTGCTAATACTTAATTTAAAACTAACACTTCCTTAAAATAAAACACATCTATATGCATTAAGTCCATATGCATTAACTATAGCACAGTCTCCAAGCTGTCATTTAGCAAAAAATTCTCAAACCTTGAACCCAACAACTTGGCTTCATGTGGGCACCACAAAGATTACTCACCAGAAGATAAAAAAGAAATAAATAAAAATTAACCCCAGAAACATCTTATAATTTATTTGTGCAAGCCAATGCCACTCCAGACCAAATGCAATACTGTTTTTCACAGGAAGAAATCTGTTTGAATGCATCTACACTGAAGTCAACAGGGTTGCACAGTGGGCCAGCACAATCTGCAGACCAGAGAGCTGCCCAGAGTGGGCCTGGGACAAGACTCATCTAAAGAATTTGTATTTCTGATGAAGAAGCACTGGCTGAAGGAAGGAAACCTGACTGTCTGACCTCAGAATCAGATTGCAGCAAGATAAAATATCACCCGACCAGCTGAAGAGAGGAGATGTCAAATGGAAGGAACTGCCAACATCACATTGGGTTTATGAACCTTTGTAACTGAAACTATATTCAATTTTCAGTGTTGGCATGTATTTCTAAAGCGAGTCTGAAAAAACTCTTAAGATTAAGTATTAAGGATAGCCTAAAACTTGACAGCAAAGCATCTTGAGCACACAGAGTGCGCTCTACAGCTTGAGCTTGCTCTGCCTCCTTCACCAGACTCATCCCCACCTCAGTCTGCTCAACACTGGAATCAGTGCAAAGCCTCAGCTCCACGTGGCACAGGTGGGAATCCGAGAAGTATTTGATGAAATTAGGAGAGAAGAGGTGCTTGTGCACACCCACCTCCTGCAACATGCTCCTGCCCCTCAGCAGAGGTGGCCCACACCACTGAAAAGCACCTTGGCTGTGCTGGTATTCCATACAGGAGCCATTGCAGTATTCAGCTTTTCATTTTAAAAAATGAATAACAGCCCAACACTAAAGAAAAATGACAGATTGCATCTTTTTATTGGCTTTCTTCAGCCCTTACATTAGGTTAGAGAGAGAAATACAGGTCAGTTCCATATACTTCAATGGCTTACTGTAAAGAAAGATCAGAATTATGAGAAAGAATTCTTTCTCTATTATGAGAAAGAATTATTCTCAAATTATACTCTTTGAAATATAAGAGTATTTAAGGTGATAAATCATTAAGGGAGAGAGAATTATTATTTTGAAATATACTATAAATAACTTAGTCAAATCCTCCTGTTGTGACCTAGACAAAAAAATGAATGCTGCCTCAACAGGAACTATTCCCTACTGCAAAATATGAGCAGCCTTGAACATTTACTGTGGATGTTCACATGCATATTTATGAGAAATATCACTTCCAGCTAGTTTGCCTATTGACTGGCATCAGTCAATCACAGGCAGAAAATGAAAGAAGAAGGTGAGCAGTGGCCACATGAGATATTTCTACAAAAGCCTTGGGAAGTTGAGACAGGACAGCAGCAACTGCCTCTTCAGAGCTAAAAACATCTTTAAGCAGCACAAGTGTGTTGCTGTGCCAGCAAATACACTTTAGAGATGCGAGTTTAGCAGATCCAGACATATCCCAAAACACTACCCTGAAACTGCAGGGGTAAGAGCTGCCCAATGTTTATTTTCTGCACATGCTCAGGCTTGGCAGGGAGGTTACATAGCTTCAGTATCAGTCAGAGGAAACAGGTCCATGCTATCAACAGTGTTAACTAATATATTCTCTAAAACATATTCTCCCTTAGCTTTAATCAGTGCTCCAACCCTCCCCCAAAACACCTGGTCCTTGAAAAGCCCTTCAACTGCAGTGGTACAGCACGAAATACAGTCAGGCAGATATTTTATATGTAAAAATGTAGTTTAGATTTCAGAAACGAGACCTTGCAAATAATGGATGAGGAAGCAGAACGCTGTACAAATGTCAGCTTTTGCTTTGCAGCATCCTCCTAGGTTTCTGTTACAGTCATACAGGCAGAATTGCAGCAGTTCATCAGGATTTGTCAAAATCTGGACTGTGGTCTCATTCTGCTAAGGATGGTACTCCTTAGCAGAAAAACATTTCTAGAAAATGTTAGAAAAACATTTCTATGCCTCTGTGGAATTAACTCACCCACTAGCTAAACCTCATCAAAAAATAAAACTGAAATAAAATAAGACAATACATTTTTGGCCTATTTCCAAAGTTTTGTTTTGCTCATGGTATAAAACTTCTGAGGTGTTGAATACTATTTGGAGTGTTTAAGTGCCTCTTTCCACACACAAATAAATAATAACCTCTGTAAAAATATTTTCCATGGATTTACTGCTCATTAAAAATAAAGAAACCTCCCTGTCAGCTCATGAAAATGACAAACCCTCCAGAAATATTTTTTCAATGAAAAAATCCATCCACATAAAGCTTGTAGGATAAAAAAAAAAAGAAAGAAAAAAAACCAAAAGTTCTTCCTGGCCAGGAGACCAAGCCAGATGCCATCATCCTCAGTCTGAATCCCAATCTTTTCTTCAGCATTATCTCCTTGCTCTCAATACAAACACCTAATTATTACCACGGAAAAGGGCACAAGGAAACTGCTGGAAAGTCCCCTTAAATTGCAAAGAAAAGCACAACTGGAATGGTAAGGCTGAATGGCTGCAGACTTCTTAGGAGATGATGCACAGAAAAGCAGGAGACAGTGTGGGGCCTTTAAAGGATTTCATTGCTTAGCTCGAGCTAAGCAGTCCAGACAAACATTAGCTGCATTTGATAAAGATCAAACACCCTCCACACCCATCCTTCCCAAAATACACAATAACAGTCCAGCATGACCATCTCCCTCAGACTCAGGTTGTCAGAGCAAAGGCCAAGACACTGCTTTAACCTTTTACACAGTCACCCGTTAATTGGAATTTAAGTGCTACAAGCAATTGCACTACTCAACCTCCCTGTATATTTGGGCATCCATTTTCTACTTCAACAAAGAGAACAGGATCAGAGGATGGTTTGGGTTGGAAGCAACCTTAATGATCTATATGCAGAAAATGTATTACAGCCTCCCACCCTGGCTAAGACACCAATTCTCAGAGTGTAACAATTAGTGGTCCACGCACAAGCAAGTAAAATAAATCCAGTCCTGCAATCCATACACATCACTTTATCACATGCACTTCTGTAAAACTGAGAACAGCTCTGAGACAAAACCACTGAGGACATAATTAGAGATGCAAATGGTAACTGGGAACTTTTAATACTAAACATTGCATTGCAAAATTAGCAAGACAAACTGAGTTAAGTGCAG
This sequence comes from Melospiza melodia melodia, assembly GCF_035770615.1. NCBI lineage: Eukaryota > Metazoa > Chordata > Aves > Passeriformes > Passerellidae > Melospiza > Melospiza melodia. Next base: position 29,774,586 of record NC_086198.1, read on the forward strand.
CAGAAAAAGCAGCTCCCAGCTACGCTTCTCACCCTGGTATACATGTGAAAAGAATGGAAGCCAACAGAAATTTTATTAATTAGAAGTGTTAAAATACAAGAAAGGCGAAGTACAAACCATCATTAACATGAATTCAAAAAAAACTCCAATCTCATTTAACTTCACTGAAACAAACAATAAAAGGTACCAATAGGTACCATATTAAAATTGTGGAACTCCTGCTAGAAGTGAAATGAAAAAAAAAGGCAAAATCAGTAAAATTTAAAAAAAATAGACAAAAAAGTAGACATACAAGAGATATGTTTTTGTTTAGTGATCAGTCAGTATTGGACAGTGGCTCTAAACATTTAACTCTTTCAGATGGTTAGGTCCAAGTAACTCGCAACAAAAAACACTCAAGTGATTTTATCTGAGTTATTAACACCCCTGTTCAGAAAGTCCTAGAATACCAGGGAAATTCCAAAAGCCTGGAAGAAAACTAGGATTGCTGCAATGCTTGAAACGATAATTGCAGAAAATAACTTTATGATAGCCTGTCATCTGAATACTGAGCCCATCAAAATAGTGAGAAGTTTGATTTAGGATTTTATTAATAAGACTTTAATTAATAAGCATCGAGTAATTAAAGCAATTAATATCAAACAAGTTCATGAAAAGTAAGTCCTGTCAAACTAATTAATTTTTTTGACAGAACTTCAGTTTTTTACTTGTTTTTAGCTGCAAAGACAATCATTGATGAGATATGCTACTCCCGCACAGAACCTGACTCAGTTCCACACATTTTGACTAAGGAAAGGGGAAGACTGCTAGTTTTTTGAGGCACTGTGCAAGAGCAAAGCATTTGTCTGGAAAACTCAATTAAAAAAACCCCCACAAACAACAAACCTGGAAATGAAAACAAAAGCTGAGGACAATTCTCTTTTGCTTGTGCAACCACATGTAATTGCCATTCTAATTTTCCCAAGATGCTCTTAACATAACTCAAAAGACAATTTTGACTGAATTAAGTGTTAAATACCCATAAAACTCATCAGACTAAAAAGCCTGGAAGCTTCCATCTTTGTGAAACCTGTCCTGCACTATTTCCATATGATGTGAGGAAACGGCCTCGAATTGCAACAGGGAAGGTTTAGATTGGACACTGGGAAAAATGTCTTAAGGGAAGGGGTTGCCCGACAACAACAGGCTGCCCAAGGAAGTGCAGGAATCACCATCCCTGGAAGGGGTCAGAAGAATGGCACTTGGGGCATGGCTTAGTGGTGGCAGAGCTGGGTTAACTGTTGGACCCACATCTTTTCCAACCTTAACCATTCTGTAATTCTGTGGTTCTAGCTTCCAACTGGCCTGTGCTTTTCAAGTGGCAAAATGGTGACTTTTAAGCCAGAAGATTAAAGACTCAAAACCAAAACTGTCAGAAGAGAAGCCAAAAGAAACTGAAAAACCAAACAGTCAGAAATAAGGCAGAAACAGCACTGCAAAATTCAAAAAAGCTTGAGGAACCCTTTATATGAAATTACTGCATAGGGGCTAAAACAAAGTAAATGAGACCCTCTGCAACTGCTTGAATATTCTGGTTTTCCAACTCTAAGCTTGGTACCTGGTGGATAAGTATATGTCTGTCTTTTTCCTGCATTTTTTGAGTTCCAGAAGTGTGACTAAATACCAACATAAATAGTACCAAATTATACATTGTCACAGCGTCTAAGCTGTATAATAGAACCCCTGCCAAAGCACAACCTCATCAGGCTTTTATGCTATTATGGTTCTTCAGTACACACATTTTTGAAGTTAAAGATCTCTGGAAATAGCAGAGCTGCTCTTAATACATATCAAACACACATTTTAGATATATGAGTAGCAGGTAAAGCAATAGAAAGGCTGCTATTCCCCAGACTGAATTTCACCAGGTCCACACAGGCTCACCTCTCCAGGTCCCTCTGGATGGCATCCCTTCCCTCCAGCACTCAGCTCCACCACACAGCTGGATATCAACTTAATTACTTTCTTTTTCTTACAGTGAACAGTATACAGCAAAGCCTACTCAACCTTTTCAGGGTTTTATTTCAAGGTGGAAGTGAAACTAAATTAGAATTCCAAAAATAATTACAATTTCACAGACCTTCGCCTAATGCACGGGTGCTACAGAAACCTATTGATATTACTACTTCAACAAAAGACTTTTCTGATATATTCTTAGAACATAACAAAAACACTAAGGATTCCTGTGGGAAATTCAACATGACGGACAAGAAAAAGAGATTTTTGGAGCTCTGATGTCAAAGCATATTAGTTGCTCCATCAAATAAAAAATTAACAATTCCTACAACGTTATAGGGAAGAAAAAGCCAAATAATCCCCCTCTTTCTGTATCTCAAAGCAATCAAAGATTTTTTTCCCTGGTTGTTTGTCTATTGGATGGCTATAATCTTGATCCAAACTAGATCTAGAGTAGAAAACAGTTCAAGAACTGTTTAGGTTTTAACAACAGCAAAAAATAATTCACTGCAGTTCTAAAAACAGTTAAAAAACAAATCATGTGATATATGTTGAAGATATTTATGAAAAAATTGCCATTCTACTTGTGAATCTAAATGCATAGCAACAGTGGATGGATCCATGAGGAGATCCATGCAAGAATATTTCACAAAAACATCACGAAAACTGAATGGATAAGAAAAAAATCTTTAAATATACAGCTTTAGCAACTCTGGGAATACAAACCCTATTCTAAACCATACCACTTAAAAAAAAAAAAAAAAAAAGAAAAAAAGAAAGTATGAAGTATGACCTAAATTTACTGTATTCAGGACTTACTACATTCTCTGTAAACATTCTTTAGCTAGAGGTTGACTGCAAACGAGCCCCTAGAAATTAGGACAGAACCAGAATAATACATTCTGCTACCAAAATATTTTATTAACACAAAACAAGCAGATGTCTTATTTAGACTGAGTCAGGAGATAAAATTCCAGCAATAGCAGAAATACAATCCCTCCTTCTGACTAGGTAAAAGCTTCCCATATGGAATAGCCTTTAAAAACCATAACAAAACAAAAGTGCCTGAAGCCAGGTGTCTCCACATCCATCTTTTTATCATTATAATACTGAAATTAAAGAAGATGAAGACCACTTCTTACTACCTTTGAAAGGATCCTAGAGTCTCCACCCTTCCTTGGGTTGCTGGGCCTTTTTAAGGTCTCTCTATCCGCACCTTCCCTTAATTTGCAAAATGAAACTGTCAAATGCACTATGCAAAGGCAAGAGCTCAGAAACAGAACCAAATTAACTCACATATACAACAAGAACATGGACATCAATAGCTGAAAGAATAAATGCAGGAGTAACGAGTCCAAGGAGGAAAAATTCTCTAAAGATGCAAAAATTAACAGTGATTAATTAATGAATGACCCAGCACAGATTTGAGGTAAGCTGTGAAGTGAATATTTGTTCATAAAAATGGGCTTTTCTTTGCTTTTTAATTTTGGATTAATAGGAACTAATCTCTCTCAGACAAAAAAAAAAAAAAAAAGAAAAAAAAAAAGAAAAAAAAAAAGAAGAAAAAAAAAGAAGAAAAAAAAAACCCCCAACAACAACCTATAACACCCAAAAAAGACCAAAATCCAAACCAAAACACTCCACCCAGCTGCCCCTTCAGAAGCTCAAACCTCCCAGGTTTTCCTTCAGGATAAGGCAGGAAAAAGCCACCCTTCTTCATAGCTTTTTGCTGAATAGATCTCACCCCTACAGGAGGTAAAGCCTTGGGAAAAGCAAATTGTCAGACCAAGAGGGAGCCACATGGACATGGAGTATTTTTATAAATCCCACTTTCATCTATTATAGCATCTTACTGCTATACTTTAAAAAGCTTGCTTAGGTCACTTATGAAGTAAGTAATGTTTGTTCTATAAGTAACAAACACTGATATGAATACTAATGCTAATACTGATATACTTTTAGCATGGTATTACCACAGTATTTTTAATAAACCAATCTAATCCTCTAGCACATCCTATTTCATAGCTTTCTATCCAACTCAATGGAGCTGCTACAAAATACCAATGATTTCAGAGATGTCACAACAAAACAACTTTCAGCAGAACAAGAAATGTAATTACATAAGTTTTTTAGTTTTTAATCCTCCTTTTTGCTTTGGCTTCAATGAAGACTGCTGATGGCCTGTCAAATTGAAAATAGAAGAAAAAAAAATCAATGCTGAATTTTCAACTAAATTTTCAATTTATGGGGCTTTAGCTTCCTTGGTGATATGCCTTCTACATGGCCCAAAAGCACAGTGCCATGCCTGCCTCTTGACCCAAGCACTATATAAGCATCCTTTCATGCCTCATGCCAGAATTCCTGCCTATACTTTCACTCCAGTCCCCCTAAGCATGGCAGAGAGAGTCAGACAAGGACTCAAGCTTTCACACAACTTTTTGCAAATAATGAATCAGGAACAGAATTAACTGCCCTTAGCAGAAAGGGTACAGCAAACAAATTTAATTTGCTTTTACTGTAGCTGCTTTTCCCACTGTTTTTGAAGTTGTACTTAAAACATAAAGAATCCCAGAAGCCCCAAATTCAACATCCTGAACCATTCAGAGATATTTCTTCAGATAGAAACTGAAAGGCTCCTCTATTTTCCTAAAAGAAAATGATAAAGGGGGCTTTTAATCCAGAAACACACACAATAAAGCTGGCCTCATCCCAGATGGTTTCCCAGGATGAAGTGGGCAACATCCTGCTCTCCCACCCTCCCAACAGACACAGGCCCCATCTGTGGAAACGCAGTCCCTGAATGCCACAAGCAGCACTTCCATGTCCAAGGGCCACTGCCAACAGTCCCAATCCAGATGCAGCAATCCAATCTCATTTAGCCAAGTTTTCACTTCGTTTGCAACGACATGGACTTTCCTGCTAGAAATCATTTTGGAGGCAGTGCCCAGCAGGGTGGGAAGGCTGCAATTCCCATCCCTGTGGAGGGGAAGCACTCAGTGCAGCACTCACCATGGGCCATGTCTACAAAGCCTTTATTTAAATATACCACCACCTTTGCTCAAAGTTGGGAAAGACCAAAAATCTCAATTAAATACCGTGTGATAACAAGTTACTGTGAATCAACGCCAAACACAGTAACTGCACATGCTGGCTCTTTAACTCAAGTGACCCTGCTTTTGCCAGGGGCGAATAATGCACATGCAATTACCATAAATAGCTGATGAACTGTAACTTGTTTGTGCATCTGGAATGGTGGGTGTTTCTGGAAATCCTATCATGTGCAGACTTACTTACTCGGGCACCTTAATTACTTTTTCAACCCTCCCTTGTAATGCCCACTTGTTTTTTTCCCCAGTCTTGGGCAGCAGCAGTAAGGTCCTGTGACCTGTGTTATGCCCATGAGCTCTACCACTCAGAGAAAAGCCCAGAAGCCCTACAAGGTGTCACAGCAGATGTGCATTGCCCTCAGCATGCTGCATAAGCCAAGCAGCCCAAAACTGCACTCATCCTGGAAAAGTTGTGTGAATGAGGGACATACTTCTGAAAGCAGAAGCTGAAACAGTAAGATACTACAAGTTTTATATGCCAACAGTCCCCAAAGTACTCCTTTGCATTTACACGTGGTTTTTCCACTACCAATTCTACAAAAACCTGCAGTAAGAGGAAAAACTTGAGCTGTTTAAAGAACTGACCTCCAGCCAGGAGGACAGGACTAAACACTCACCCAGACACAAGGCACATCACGTACAGCAACAGCAGCCGTGGCCAACTTGCCTTTAGATGTATTTGCAGTGATTTTAAACTCTGAATAGGTGTCACATACATTTAAGCCTGTCAGAATAAACGGTGTCAAGAGGCAAATGTCGCTTCAGGATTCCAGCCCTGGACTGTGTACAGGAAGCCTGGGCAGCAGCCGTGCTGGCACATCAGCCTTTCCCAGACGGACTCACAGGGACCGCCTGGATGGGCTGACTCACCCGCTCGGCTGCCTGGTATCATGAGCCAACTGCAATTCACCGGACAGATCACAAGTTGTAGGGAAACTAACAGATCAGGACTTTGCACCTTTGAGAAATGCTCTTCAGACAACAAAAAAAGGCCCAACAGTGAAGTTGCCAGTGCTGAGGTGTTTCACACCAGCAGAAGAGCACTGGCACTGCGTGCACGTGAAACCATTAACACGTAACATTCCAAACCGGGAATGTTATTAAGTGCAGCGATGTGCCCCAAAACCGCAGATGCCAACTGTTCGCACATTTTTTGCTTAGGGAGGACTTCTCAGATCCTCTGCAACGTAATATAAATCATATTTACAAACCAAAAGACGTGAGTAGTCTCATATGTCAAGCCACAGTGATTTACAGGCACTTACGTATTCTCACTTTTCAAAGTATGTCATCAGATGCCTCAGCACCGAATTAGAAATACAAAGAGAAGCAGATAACATCCCAAACAACTTATTTCTGTTTGCTTCCGTTTTAAGTTCTGGACATGCAGAGCAGATATTTTCATTCATCTACACTTTAGCACCTTTCTCTGGGTTTTCAATCTCTCCTCTTTCAACATGTTAGGGTGCAGGAAAATAATTAACAGATATAAATTACAGCTGCCTCAGGGATAGAAGTGATAATGTAGAAGAGAAGCTAAACATAGATGATACAAGCAGATTGAGCAATGTGAGCAATGTACTGAGATGCATTTCCATGTGTTTTTTGATTCACATCTTCTTGCATGAGGCCACATGCAAAGAGCACGATTCAGAAAACACAGGAAGCTATCAAGCAGCATCCCCAAACTGGCTCCACTGAAAGAAATTATACTTCCTGAAATAAGGAAAGAGAAGCAAGGGCTGTTTTGCAAACCAGCAACAGTATAGTGGACTCCATAAAAAACCAACTTGAAGAAGAATTTGCAGTCACTGGAGATACTGCCCTGAGGCTGCCTGCCCTCCTCAGGCAGCTCAGTTTGCAGCAACCTCCTCTAAATGAAACCATTTCAGACTCTTTTTGCTGAAACACCAGATCCCTACGGTAGATTCAGCCACGGCACAGGCTTTTTGCAGCAAGGCACTGTAACCAAGCTGAACACCATGAGCACATTTTTCTTTCAGAAAAAGGGAACAAAGTCCAGTGGGTGAGGGGAGACACTATTCTGGCACCAACGACTGTATTTAATCAATGCACCTATTGGAATATTATTTAAATTTAATCAAAATGCCCAAAAAATATTGTCACAGGTACAGGAAAAAAGGGCAGCGGTCTGTTGGTGGCTGCACGCAAGTGCAAAGGGGTAAAAAGAAAACAGAGGAAACACCTCATATCTTCAGAGAAGTCACATCTACACAAAAAGGAGTGGTGTAAGTTTGTTCTGGTTTACAAGGAGCGTCAGACCAAGACTTGCTGCAAATCTCTACAGTGAGGTGACACGGGCACGACTCCGCGGGATTGCCAGCAATGGCCAAGGCTGGCAGCCAAGACACGTCCCCAACACCCTGGGGCACCCTAGGTGCCAGCCTGATACTCCCATGTCCCTGCATATTGGCTATTTCTGCTATTCAGGACAGCTAAACTGAGCTAGCACAGGGTTGCACCCACGTGCCATAACAAAATACCGCCCTTTGCTGCTTAAATAAACATGTACGTTAGGGCAGCAGGAATAAAAGCAGAGATGAGACAGCAACAACAGCACCGGTGCTTACGAAGGCTGTGGGTAACCTGGTGTTAATCAGGAACAAAACCACAAAAAGCCGAAAAGGTAAGGTCAGTAACAATGACCTCCCAGGCCATGGCCCCTCACACGATTTCCCTCCATTCTGACTGGGAGATGAAGCAGCAGTGGCATTAAAACAGAGCAGGATACAGGGTAACATTTAACAATCTACCCCCTTAAAGGCATGGTTCTGCAGGTAATTTAATCAGAGTCCAAAAACCCTGAAGTGGTTTGGTGTAGCTTTTAATGGACAAAGTATCTCTATCACAGAAGAGCAGGCAAATCAGGTGGGCTTAACTCCAGCTTTCAGGAGGTTAACAGAAAACCTCTAAACCAAACTACAAGTCTGTCAGTGGAAAGGCTGGTAAAGAACCATCAAGGTTTTTTGTCAGGCTACCAGAATGCACTGACTTTCAACCATTATTTGGAATACAGTAGAGCCTGAGGCCCCCAGAACTATATTATGTCACATCTCATTTTGGACTTCTGTCTAAGAGCTTATTAAAAAAACCCAAACGAACAATTAAAAAAAAAAGGAAGAAAACCCAATAAAAACCACCACAACAATAAAAAATCTCGCAGATTCTCTGTCTTAAGCTTCCAACCAATATATGATGTTCATGTAAGAGAGGGTAAAGAAACAGAACACCGCTTGGCATGGCTGCACAAGAGCCATCCTCATACCATGATCCAGTCCTGCCATCCCAGGGGTCACTTCTTATCACCTTTACCTTCCTGGCACCACTTCCCAAGTCAATCAATACATCCGTATTTTTACCTTTTTTTAACTGCTGAAAGAACCTGGAAACGGGGAAGTTTCACTCTGCTGTATGAGGAGGGGAGCCGCCCACGCAGCCCAGCCAGCTTAGGGAAGACACCAGTCCCAGGCTGCTCCCCGGGCTCAGGAGCTGCTCTCCCATACAGGGACATGGCACTGCAGCCACCAAACCTCCACCATCCTCCCGACCTTCTTCTCACCAGAGGAATTGAGAGGGGAGAGTGACAGGAACAGACGCTCAGAGGCTGAAAGCCCAGAAGCTGCACACTCTGCGACCACGTCTGCAGCCCCCCAAATCGAAAGCACCATGCTTTGCACCAAGACTGGCATGGGGCATTCACCGCTTGGTCAAATCAGCTCTCGCTAACCTGACCCAGCCCAGAGAGACCCAGTCGGCTGCCGAACAACATTTTCAGGTCTTCCCACGGAGAGATTACTAAGCGGCCCATCCATCAGAGCTCAGGATAAGCAGCAGCACTGCCGCTGCCCCCGGCCCCGCAGGCTCCGTGGGGCGGAGGCCGCAGATCCAGGGGCCGCAGGTCCAGGGGCCGCAGGTCCCCCCAGCCGGTCCTGGTGCCGCTCAGCCCCGTCCTTGCCCATCTCCCGGCTCCCATGCAGAGCAGGGCGGCCGGCAGAGCCAGCCCACCCCGAGAGAGGGCAGCTCACTCCGTGCAAAGCAGCCTCGCAGCTGCCGAGCATCGCGAAAACTATCTGCGGTACCACCAGCTACAACGAAAAGTTTTTCTGGGAAAATTCATGCCAGCTGCGGAGAGCAAGCAGGGGAGCGTGAGACACCTGTGAGTTTGATCTTGGAGGGAAAAAAAAACCAACAACAGTGATTTGAAGAACACATGTTGCAATTACAAAATGTTAGAGATAAGTGATTTCATTATTTGCACAATTTTCTGTGGAGATGAAAAAGTCAGTAAGGCACTGCTAAGTGCCTTGACTAGGTTTAAATTCAATTATGAGTATGTTTTTACCACCTGAAAATTAGATTGGTACATTTTTCAACCAGCAGTAATCAGCTATTCTACACCTTTTTTTTTTTCTCCAGTCAATAGATACAAGACATTGACTGTCCAAGATTTGAAATGCAATTTGTCCTAATAAACTTATCTAGGGATTTAAAACACATTCACATTATGGAATCTGAATGACAGTTTTTTAAAATGAATTAATGGACTTTGAGATAACACATTTAACTTAACAAATACATTGAAAATACATTAGTGAATATGCAGATCTAAGAAAAAAAAAACTTCCAACAAACACAAATCTCTTCAGGTTTCATTTTAGAAAAAAGCTTGAAAGTTTATTTTAGATTTTTTTCAAATTACTCTAAATTTAAAACTAACTAAATAGAACTAGGTTTATTTACTTAATTCATTAGCAACTTGCTCCACCTACATCACCACTTGTGATCTTGTTATTTCCTGCCTCCATTCATATTATTTATTTCTTTTAACTTTGTCCTTCAGCCGCCATAAACTGGAACCTTAAGGACTGAATTTGTGTCCTTCCAGACCAAAACAATGTAACTGCTGTAATTCTATCACAGTGACACAGTTAATGTCTGAATCCTATTTATATTTAGTATCCTGGTTTTTTTTCAAAACCTCTTTTTGGCCCCCCTCCATCCTTCCTCTCCAATATTGTGTCCATCATCCCAATACTGCCCACTCATGCATTCCTCCCTGTCCCATCCTCCTGACCGTGCAGCTGGGGTTGCCCTTCAGCCTGTGTTGCCTCATCTGTCTGGAATTCCCTTTCTCCAGACTGATTCTTCTCCTTGGGTCTTACCTTTATGTGTGTACTCACACATTCATTTACAGCCATCCACTAAATCCCACGTGGTTTTTACTCTGCCCTCACCAAGGTCACAGCATACAACAAAAATACTCTGACCTTTCCTGCTTTTGCACTTCAGATGTATTTTCTTTTATTCCATTCATAATGTCTTTCATTCCCTTTTTGCCTGCAAAGTAGCCCATATGCACATCTCTGTAGCTTTACAGGTACATTCTACCCACATCCATATTTTGCCAGCACACATAAATGTATGCCTGCACCCTGCAGGAAAGAATTCTACACCATATACAGTAGTTCTGACACTGTATCACACTACAGGCAGGACAGTAATGTCTTTAATGATGACACTGATTGCTTCCTCTCCCTCTCATTCTTTTGCAGTCCAACTGAAATCGGGAACAAATTGAACATCACCAAATTTCTCTTTGGAGAAATCACCTTCACACACCTTTTTTTTTTTTTTTTCCTTTTTTTTTTTCTTTTTTTTGTCCCAAGAAAAAAATTACTTTAAATTTTGACCCAGGTCAGAAAGAAAGAAAGAAAGAGGTATTTTTTTTGTTAAACTTTTCCTCCTTATGCTAAACTTGCTCATCATGTAACACTTACAGCCTTTTCCAGAGCGCCTGTGCTAAGAGGTGAACCTTACCTGGCCACTTCTATGCTTATTATGAATTCTTTCTACATACAGCTCGTTGGACAGCATACTGAAAAACAAGGAACATCTCTGGAAAACTATGCATTTAGCAGTCTTGCCTCCTGTTTTATATAAACCAAGTCTGATGCCTTTTAAGTGTCCCCTCTAATATTAACAGAATATATCTGGATTTGCTTATTACCTTTTAAAATCAAACAGCCCTTCATCAGCATGTATTTCACTGGCACTTTAGAGTATAAAATTAATAAACTTCACACGTATTTATTCAGGCATACCTCCTAAATCTTTAGCATGCAAAGATGGCTATGTGCTTTTTTGGTCACTTTCCTCTCTTTTTTATTCTAGGTGACTCATGTAGCTGTGAACTTAATTGGCATCACTTAAAGTAGTCTGGGAAATTTCATACTTCTGAATGTGAATGTGTTACTATGTATCTGACTGAGATCTAAATAAATTCCACATTTGGCCCAAGGAAATAAGACACACAAGATTTCAACCTGTTCTTAGAGAGTAAGAAAAATGGCATTCTAGACTTCACTAAAGCACAAACAGATTCCCTTCCCTGCGACCCCTCCTTGCTGTAACTCTAGTAATACTGACACAACAGTAACTTCTGCCCAGTTAGCCACAAGATAACTAAATTCTCCTTCTCCATGAAATATTCTACTCATTAAGAAGATGTATAAGAGAACTGGAATTATGCGCCATGCTGTTACTAAAGCAGAAGAGCCTGGCTGTGAATGCTGTGAATTAAAATCAGCAACATGTAATTTCATTTTTTTTCTTTAGCATTTGCCTTTGTCTGGAACTCACAATGCAAAGAAAACAGAAAACATTGTTGGCCTTCCTCACGTGAAAACATTGTTACAGGGATGCATGGAAAGTGTCTTCACAATTTCACAGACAACGTTTCTGCAAATATGAACTCATACAACCTGGGACGTGATCCTACGAGTATGCTGGGTGCTTCATGTGTGTATCTACTGCTTTGTGTGCACTAAATCCACAACAAGAGAAAGCATTCAGACCCTTCAAAAGCCATTTGATATGATTTGGGGCAAATACACAATACAGAGATGAGGGCCCGGGGGGGGGGGACACACACTTAGGTACTGATGGCACACTTCACAAGCCAGCACTTCCTCTGCTGGAGGACTTGACAGAGGAAGCACAGAAAACAAACAACCAGCATCCATCTCTAAGGTGTAATTGTTGTATTTTAATCAAACAGGTAGCATTAACCTTTCAAGTGCTGCATATCATTTTCATTACTGCATTATTACCAATGGCAGGGAAGCCACAAAATTACAGAATGAGTATTATGAATTCAAAACATTAAATAACCGCACTGTTAGTTTAGACCTCAAAAGTGTGTTTTAAATACAAACATATTGTTGTCAGCAACAGATTCATCTTAATATTAAAATCAAAGATGTTCCATACACCTAGAGTGCCCTTATTTGTTCCTTTTATTACAAGAAATAACACTCACACACAGAAAATGCAGCACTGTCTGTTTATCAAAGTCCCAAAAGTGTTCAAGCTAATCTCCATTTGTGTTCGTGATTTTCAACCTGTAACATGTGAGCAAATTGGAACCCGCCTAGGAATAACCTGATCTACCTTATTTGCATGGGCACTTTCTTGTGCCAGTGGAAAACCGTACAAAAGACCTTGATCCCTCTCATTTGCATTCAAGTAACTAGCCAAGTTTTCAAAACATGCTTCTAAATATGTAAAGTTATTACACAGAGCTCATTGCAGGAAAAACCATAAGGCTTTGTGGCTATAAGAAGAAAAAAAATGACTTAACACCTCGCAACACAGTTTGCATGGCTTGAATTTCTCAATTCCATGATAACATTTCTTTCTGCATACATCTACCCACAGTGCATAGCAGGGGCACACAAGATCTAGTGAGGCTTTGTGAGTGCATATCAGGATAGAACTGGTCCAAAATATTTTAAATGGCTGCTATTATGATTGTTAATATTTGCATTTACTTGTTTTATAGTATGGAGTTTTAACTGGGCTGTAAGGTTGTAGAAGCGTGATTCATCTCCTATCCTAGCCAGTCCTCCTTAAATAATTTATTCAATGCCCCTGATGTTAGCAATTCTTTACATGTACTTGAGCTCTGACAATTAGACAAGAAATGTTAGATTAGGGACGCAACTAAGGAAAAGCTATTAAACAAGCCTTTGTTTTAAGACGGAGAAGGTAAAAGCATTCCTCGATGCAATAAAAAGTGAGTATTTACATGCTATGCCCTAATTAAGATTTTTTTTCTGTAATTCTACTGGCTGTCCTGGAAGAGCCATAAACATTTAGTAAAACAATCTCAATTTATACTGCTTTGTTCTATGCCTTCAAGTACCGTACATGGCTGTACTCCAGATCAAGTAGTTGTCCTCAAATGCCTTCCAACAAGCCCTGCCAGATTCTGTGGTTCAGAAGTAATTTAAAGGCAGAAAGCTGTAGCAAATGAGACCTAGTGGAAAACAGAGAATGCTTTAGTTCATCCTAACTGTTTGCAGAACAGAAACGGAAAACCACAAAGAAAGAAAGGAAAAAGACAAGGAAGTGCCAAAATGTCGTGTTTCTCTCTGAAGACAAAGTTAATGATTTACCAACATCATGACATGGCATGTGCAAGTGCCTTTTAACATTTGAGAAATTTATAATTAAAAAAAACAAAAACAAACAAAAAAAAAACCAGAAAAATACTGTCCTTGTGGAACCACAATTCTGTTTTAAAACAGCTTTTATCCACTTTTCTTTCTTCCCTTTCTTATTTCTGGTGCACTTTCAATCACCTGCACTGAACAAACTAATTCCTGCTCGTTAGGGCAGGGACCATCAACCACTGGCCATTAAACACAGCCAACTGTTCATAACTCCAGCAGATGGTTCTCTTCTGCTGGACAACAGGAACTTTATGGTCCTTTTCCTGATTTCTCTCAAGAGAGACTGAAATTCTTTATTTAGAAAGCAATCACTCCTGCAATATAATCTTGTCCCCTATGCAGCCTATTTCAGTTAGCCACACTGCTCTTCCACCCCTCCTCCCAAGGACACTGGAAGCATCAAACAGAAATGAGCTGACAGCAGAGCTGAGCTGAAGCCATCAGATGCCACAGGTTGTCCTCACATCTGTGTGTTTATCCTGGGCTTCTCTGCTTAAGCTTGATCAACAGCACAGGCAGCCCATGGTGTGTATTCCCACACCAGTTCTGGTGGCACCAGTGGGGTGCCCAGGGGTGCATGAAGGACATCAGTGTCCACAGGAACCCTGAGAGGGGAAATTCCCATGGAAATTAACATCAATTTCCTGACTGCAGAGCGTCTTAAAAGAGCGGCCTCAGAAAACATCCGAAAAACTTTAAAAAGGAGAAGAAAATCAAGGAACGCAAAGGCAACTGCTATAGATTTAATTATTCATGACCACAGGACTGCTAGATTTTCCTTGGATTCTTAGAAGGTTTTCCTATACAAGGATGTATGGCAGTACACAAAAGAAGAAATCCTTGTGATGAGGAAGTCTCCCCTCACAACTCACAGCCCAGAAGACGGTGCCATACGTCCATTCATGTTAAGTCCATGCCACACAAAATCCTTTTGTCAGTCCTGGCCCATTCTTAGGACTGGAGATCAAGATTGCTGTGGTGAGAGTTTATGCTACAAGTTTATCCTTCTACCTGGACCAAAGCTCTGTCACACCCACAGCTGTGCTTCATCCCATGTCCTCCCACCCCAGGAGGGTCAGAGACTTTGTTCTTTTAATCCTTGAAACTTTCAGTTACAACCATTAAGAACTCAAACTGATTTTTTTTTCACAGAATGCTTAAACACATTTTTCTAAACTTTCCCAAAATAATTCCTTTCTTGGGATGAATGCAAGCATTACAGTTTTCAAACTAAAAAGAATTCATATGGCAAAGTAGAGAGAAAAACAGTTACAAAGCTATTAAAAATACAGTTGAACTACAGCATATGCTACAAACACACCACACATACATTTTAGACAGAACTTAGAAACAAATTTTATTCTAGCAGAGCTATTTCTGCTTGCCAAATGAAACTTTAGTAGGATACTTTTTTACAACTTCTCATGACACAGTTTTTTGAGGATAGCTGTGAATCACTGCTTAGTCAAAGTTCTGGTGTAACATGCCCAGTTTGTGAGAATGTACTGTTTTGTTTTTAATACAAAACAGTTTTACATATCACAATTTAAACTATAGACATAAACTCTTCAAAACAGTAACTTTATGTTCAAATAAAACAGGTGCACCAAAGTGTAATGTTTCCAGTTATTTATTTCACTGTTGAATTTTCGGTAGTTTGCTACACCTTCTGTAAGCTTTCAGGCAATTAAGTATCTGTTACATGATTTCTATCTGCTCATTCATGGAAGAAGCTTGCAATCTCTCTGGGAGGGGGTAACCAAAATGCTTACAGAATCATTTTCTACAGCATGACAAAGATGCTGGATCTGGGGTCTAATGACTGAAAGATTCCAGCAGGCAAGACCAGTAGGCTAATGAACTCCAAACAGCTGAAAATTCTAGGATTCAAACCAACTTTCAAAGCTGGTGCTGGCTATTTCAGTAATTCTCAGTCCTGGACTCAGGATTTAACCCTGCTGCTCCTTCACATAACCAGAGGGTTCTGTCCAGGAGAAAGGTGTGCCCTACTTTCAACATGCTCAGTCTTCAAAAAGACAGCTACCAAAGCCATACACTTGGTTACCACAAATCCAAGAGGCTGAGAGGTAGAAGAAATGTATTTTGAAGAAAGCATGGAAAGCAAAGTTCAGCTCACTGAGCTCCTTCTCAACCTTACTGTGAGCCCAGTTTTCAGACCTGATGGGGGTAAGGCAGGAAAGCCCAGGTTCCCTCTGTGAAATTGGGGTTCTTCTGTCCCACCTTCTGCCTGAAAGGTTTTTAAAGAAGAGGGAAGGCAAAAACATTTGCACAACAGTCAGCTACAATTCAGTAGCCTGAAACACAAAGGTGTGCCGAAGGAGGAAAGATCTACAGCTTAACTGAGCTAAAAAGGGGGCTGTGAGAGACGCAAGTTACTGAGATGTTCAACAGTGCAGAAAGAACTAAAATACCTAAAGACACAACTCAAATTTGCCTAGGAATTACACAATCATGTATTTCCAAGAGTGAGTGCCAAAGAAGTGCTTTATTTAACTATGATTCTTTTCCATATTACCATATGAAAGCAATTGGTACTTCTAAACTATGTGACAGAGATCATAATTCAACAGACGACCACAGGAAATACAGTGTAGGCAGCAAACATGATTAGTCTGTAGACTGAGACCAAACTCCACTGTTAAGACATTTTATTTCTGTATTCCAATGTTATACAGACAGTCCTCTCACAAGTCCACAAAGAAGACTTCTGAGAAAAGGAACATGTGTCTGCTCATCCTTGTATAAAACACACCACAGAAATACATTCATTTTTCTATTTAAAATAAAATGAAATAAACCAGTCTTCCTGCAAACCCCACAAAATTTCTTAATTGGACAGCTCTTATTAGAATATTTCTCAAAGGGAGAAGCCCACTAAACAGTACAAGTCTTTAGTGTTTTAATCTTGCCACAGTCATTTTCTCTTTAAAGGGCTTATTTTTAAACTATCCATCAACTGCATCAATAGACTTCTAGTAATAGAGAAAAAATCCAAAGGAAATGCAGAAACACCACTGTAACTGTTATAACTGTTTATGAAATCCATCTAGTTTTTGGATCATGTGCTGCTGTGTTATAGGCAATTATTTCTGGCCAGCTGTGACTTTATTGGCAGAGAGACTAATGGAGGGGTGCAGGTCCCCTTGTCTTAGTGCTGCCAAAACACACAGCTGGCAACAGCTGCCCAGTACCCTCCTGGGGTCCCCCCTCCTGGGGTACTTTCACCCCATGCATCAAAACAAGAAACCCTTCATGTCATAAGGATTTTGTTAAATGCAACCTTTTGAAAGAAATACCCTTTCCTACATAAAGCACAAGTAGCATAAATTACCATTTTCTCCACTGAATACCTTTGCTTTATTTAAAAATGTCAGCAAGGTGGGTCTTTAAGACACCCAAAAGTGGTGGAGAAAACCAGGAAAATGTCTAATAATATCTGGTCGATTCTGACAGCTTTTACATTTAATTTTATTCAGTTAAGCACTTTTCTTAATGCACTGCAAATGTTGTGAACGCAATGCCACTCTGCAAAACAATGGTGTGGAAATCCTGCATTCCACCCAGTGTGTGTGATTTTCAGTACTCTGTCATTCTTGAATACACTTGTGGCTGAAGTACACACGC
The DNA here is from genome assembly GCF_035770615.1 of Melospiza melodia melodia. Taxonomy (NCBI): domain Eukaryota; kingdom Metazoa; phylum Chordata; class Aves; order Passeriformes; family Passerellidae; genus Melospiza; species Melospiza melodia. The sequence continues at coordinate 29,791,867 of NC_086198.1, forward strand.
ACTTAAAATGTTTATGAAGTTAATCACTTCAAGCCTAACTCACCCAGTCAGGTAGCACTGCTAAGTAAAAACATCACAGTGACACACAAACAACCTCTTTGAAGTGTGACAGCAGAGTTATATTTGCATGCTACAAATACACACAAACAACAGGCACCTTATTCATCAGTGGGCATGAACACAAAAAAGCCAACCCCAAAACAACAACAAAAAAAGGCCACTTCTTTACACTGTGGCTTATCAAACAAAAAGCGAATAGAGCAAGTATTGTTTCTGTGTGGTGAGATCTTCCACACTGCCACCATGTGCAGGGAAATTCCATTAGAGCAGTTTGCCACAAACTCCCTGACACACCAGGAAAACTGTATCAGCAGCAAAAATACAGCTTTGAGAGACACCAACAGCATCAAATGCAGCTGGTTGAAATGGTGGAAGGTCGTCATCTATCTGCTAATTAATTAATAATGTACTCTTCCTTGCTCTTCAAAAATATGATTATCACTTAATAAATGCAGAAGCTCTAGCTAAGCAACATGGGGGTGTTTACCTGGAATATTATCTTAATAATAACAATAATAATACTGTTAATAATAACAAAAACAACAACAAAACCAATAATATTAATAGCAATAACAACAGGCATAAGCAGTAATATCATATTCTAACATTTAATATTACTGAACTCTCATTAATAGCTTAACCACCTGATTCCATAAATTTTAAAATGTATTTATCAAATTCATTGACACAAATGTAAATAATACTTGTCTCAAGGGCCCCTAACGTGGTAATTCTTCCAATCACTCAGTGGAGATGCTAACAATAAAATTTGAATGGATTAGCACATCAGTACAAAACTCTACAAGGCTTTTTCAAACGCTGTTGCCACTTTGATTTCATTGTGCGATTGATAAAACATTGCTATCTGTACAGCACATCTCCTTTGAAATCCAACAAAAATAATGTTGCAGTTTTGGTAAGCTGCTTTTGAAGTTCACTCAGATTAATAATATTACAAGTTAACACCGCATGTTTATTTATATTTCTATGCTGCCAGGGAAGTATATTTAAATATTGCCTCAGAAACAGCTTACAATATGCAGTGCCTGCTGCAAACCAAACTCATTTGCAGAGCATTGATGTGGCAGACTGGAAACCACAAAACCACATTCGTTATTACTTACCAGTGCTGTTTTTCCAACTCTCTGTGTAAACCAATAGGTGAAAGACTTCAGAAAAGCTACAGAAAACTGGCATTTATCTTTTCCTGTAACAATAATATTAATTCTCAGGTGCTACAATAGTCTAACGTTTCTAGTTAGGGCAGGGATGAACTCTGGCACTCCGTAAAGCACACCCTTTAAATGAAGGTCCTAATCTCACAGTCTGTTTCAGGCAGGCAGAATCATGCACTCAAAGCTGCACTGAGAGCCATTAATTTAATTAGAACTATTCATATGCTTTAAGTTAAAGATGTGTTTAATTACATGCTGAATTAAGCCCAGACTGGGGTAAACTATGCCTCAAATCCTACAACAACTTGTGCTTTCCCAAGTAAATTCACCTTGTTGTTATAAAAATACATATCACATGGAGAGAGACTAATCTAGCCCATCTCCCAAAGCAAGACCAAACAGTTCAGAGGGTATGAAGACACTGCTCCCTGCTAAAAGTAAAATACGTAACAAATATTGGTTCAAAAGTTTAATGTGCTTCTATGTGGCCTCTAGGGCTGGATTTTCAAGTTTTTTCAGTACCTTAAAATGCATATATAGGGAATGAAAAAGTGTAAGTGGGCTAGAGACCTAACCACTCATAAGCCCATCTACTCTGTTTATGTACCTTAAAAAATTTGACCAGGACTGTTGTCATCTGCAAGTGTCTGGCTACCTTGGAAATCTAGATCCTAAGAGTCTATCCTGGGACTTTATCAACTGCAATAAAGACTGTTGCTGTGTCAACAAAAAAGTGAAGACCTGCCTGAGGTATGAGAACAACATAATCCTAAAACCATTAATGAATATAGGCTAGCATTAAGTTCATCCTTTTTTTCATTAATTCTCCTGAGAAATATGTGAAGAATGATTTTTTCACATGTTAACACTAGTAATACTTGCATAAGGCCAGGAATATTTCGTTTCTAATAGATACTTTAAAAGTATCTAATCAATACTTTGTAATGCCTGGACAGAAGAGGGAACTGTCCTACCTGAGATGAGCTCATCAGACAAGCTCAGTAAAATAAATCTGTGTGCAGAACTGATCATCTGCTCTTTCCATGAACACTGGGCTCCTCCTGCACCTTGGGCTCCTGCTGCATCTTGGGCTCTTGCAATAGGACCCTGCTGGGAAAGAAAGACCCCTTCTCCTTTGTAAGTTTTGGTTTTGGTTTGTAGAATTAGGAATGGCTACTAATTCCCTCGGATGGAGCTGCTCCATACACAAACAGTCCACTTGTGCAACCAATATATACTAGGGGATTATTTAACTTCTTGCTTTGGGGCAGCTCTCTGTATTTTTATTACATTGCATTACCTTTGCTGGCTCCAGAATGAGAATTCTGACTTTCAGGTAAGTGAGATCACAACATCTCTGGGAGCTCCCCCTCTGGCACAACAGCTGGGAGGCTCCTACTGAATGTGGTGTGGCAGCTGCTAACACATTAAATTTGGGAAAACTTCTTCCGGTGGCTTGATTTTCTGTGCTCCCTACAGCTGCTAAGCTACAGACACAGAGTGTAATGAATTACAATGTCCAGAAATTAAATGCAAAGAAATAAAGGAAAAATAACCCTTGTTTCAATACATAGTATAAGTATCAGGGCTTCAAGAGCACTACTCTGAACACACATTTTGCAGCTTTTGCAATGACAGTACTTTTTTGTCTAAATAGAAAAGACCTAATCTGAAAGTCAACAACTCAACCTACTGCAATACAGCCTCCTTCTCATTATTATTAGTCCAACATATTACTGTAAAACCCAGAATTAAGATATTTCAAAAGAAATTTTATAAAATTACTTTATTAATCAACCATCTGTTCTATTATCTCCTTTAAGCACTGAAAATAAATTTAGGAATGTGATTTTTGTATCCAAACCAGATCTTTATCCCTGAGGTCTGTGCTTCACAAAGTGACAAGGGGGCTCTTTTGCGTGTTCTCCTCTATCTGCTATTAAAGGCACTGGTATTATGTTCTGCCACTAAACCACAAATGTAATTATGAGGTGGAATTTCTTGGCCCAAGTTCCAACATTTAAACACATAGTTAACAATGCTTAAGGAAATGCAACTAACCCCCACCTACCTACCCCCCCCAAGCCTACAAAAACAAACAAACTTTACTAGCAGTTCTACATCACATCCCATGGGATCAGACACAGGAAACAGCATGAAAAATGAAAATACTCCAGTATTTACATTCCATTTTGAAAAGCACATTAGAAATACTACCAGCAAAACAGCAGTATCTGTATGCCTACATACATGTGGGGACCAAATAACGTGAAAACATTCTCTCAGTTGGTATTTTATCTCTGTGGCTTTTTGCAAGTGAAGTATTTAATGTCACCATAAAATACAATTAGTGGCTTTCTACATCTTTATACTGCCACGTAAGTTTTAAGAGGAGCTCCTAAGAAGCCAATCCTCTAAAAAATGTGTGTCTACTTCAAAAGGTTAAAAGACAAGTAACTAATCAGCTTACTTATGGGTTAGCTGTATTTTGAAAACTGACCTCCATTTTTTTCCCCCAAAGAGTTTAGATACGACTTAACAGCTGGGGCTCAGACTCTGGCCAAAGACTTCTCTAATTTTGCCAGCAAGTGTGGAAGCATATTGAGCTTTTATGTGTTTCATCAGTCAGTAAGTAAGAGCGAATATGACTTAGAAGAGACAAGACTTGGCTACAGCAAAACCTGAACTCAAAACGAAACAATATACCCTGAAACATCTCATACAGAACCCAAGAATATTTGTTGGTCATCATTTTTTCAAACATGTATTTCAACTTTAGCTTTTGCCATGAAAAATTAATTCAATCTCCAAGTATATCCTAAGCTCCCTTTGCTATGAGAAAGGAAAAAAAAGAAGTTGGATTCTGTTAAAAAGCTTTTACCGAAGTGATAAGGAGCAAAGCTGCATTTTTATTCAGATGAAGTTCAAGATTAATCTTCAGTTATTTTTTTCTCATATCAAAGGGTATCTTTTTTCATATCAAAGGGTATCTTTATTATATAAAGAGCATTATGAACTAACATTTTATCCATAATCTCATTAACCCTTATGTGATACTCTTTTATTGGTAAAAACTTTCATCGTTCCTGCATTCACTGTTAAGCATTTTAATGAAAAATATTATATTAGCAACTGCAGTACAATGACTCAGATAGTATGTTTTCATCTTTTTGGGTAAAAGGGTGATGTTTGGCAAGTGGAGAATGCAAATATTTTCTTAGTTTACCCAAACAGAAATATTTCCTACCATTTTGACAGTGTGCTTTCTTAATACATTTGCATTTTATACTTTTAAATATAATATTTAGTGGAATAAAGAATGGGTATTACAAACTACACAAATGCATTCCATTTCAAGATCAATATTTCAGTAAGTACTATGAGCTTTTCTTTGTAAAACTTCTTTGACATTCTACTTAAATCAAAACATTGCAAATGCGACTTGGAAATTTTAAGATATCTTACATACACAGCAGTATCACATCATATATTCTCCCTTTACTTGACAAATACAACTGTTTATTCACTACTCTTAAATGTAATACTGTTTTAAATAATTTGAATTTTTATTTAATTTGAAATGTGTCTTTATCTTTTATTTATGAAATTATCTAAATTACTATAAAATATATATGAATGTATAAGTATACACATAACAAAAACAAACAAAGTGGCACCTAGGAGCACTCAAAATATTTTATTTTTTTATTTCAAGACAAAATTCAGCTCCTAATTGATCCCTGTATATGAAATAAGGAGTGAATGTGTGAGCTATAATAAACTGATTAATAAAATCAAAGCCCCTTAAGGTCAGTAACAAAGCTTCCATTTGAGGGGTATATCACTATTATAGCAGAAGCACCATTTTTCCCCATTGAGATTTATATCTGAATTAAGCACAGCAAACCTAAAAACACTTCTAAGGAACTTTCAATGACCTGTAAGAGAAGAAAATCCAGGAGCAAATACAAATCCTTGGAAAATAAATAAGATAGAATAGTTTATGTTAAAAGTCTCAAACTCTATGTTATTTAAACAAGGTGCAGAAAAGCTTTATTTCTACTGGCTATTAGCTGGCTCAGATATTATTTAGCACTTCAGTGCTCCTCCTCTGCACTGGCAAATCTTTCTTGACTGAGTATTTATTGGGACTGTGAGTTACAGACTAATGTAAGTAGATTATGTGGATAATTAAATGGCAAATGACCTTTACAAATATTTGGAAAAATAATTTTCCCCCATAAAACCATGAAAATCATTTTATTATATCAAGTGTGTATTAATATTGAGCAGACAGGGAATAGTGGAAAAACTTCAATTATTTTTCTGCAAAAGAAGAACTCCCTTTCAGAGGCCCTCTCTGTTGACAACACAAACCTTCCTCACACAGGCAGGTCAGCTTTCTCCTCTAGCCAGAAACAGAAAATAAAAGACTGGGAGAGACCTTTCAAGCAACCAAGCACAGTTCCCTGCTACCAGAGGTAACCCTGTGTTGCCACCCCTTTTATAAAATCTGATAAAAATCCATTGTCAAAATTATAAAGCTTTCTGTTCCTCTGCCTATCAAAGGGCTACATGAAAACCTCATCAGCTGCAAGGCAAGAGGCAAACTTTTGCACTTCCATTATGGCATAATCATTCCCACCCCTGGTACTGAGATCTAGGAAGAGAAATCACAGTTCTTCATCCAAGAGCTGAATAATTTCCTTATGGCTGGTTCCTGTGCCTGATGCACTGACTGTATTACGAGAGATGAGGCCTCTCACACTGCTCAATTTTCACATAATTGTAAATAATTACAGAAATGTAATCACTCAGAAGCACAAGCAGCGTAAGGAGAGAATTACTCCACCCTTGCATCTCTCAATTAATTGGGAGTATGTCTAGGTGGGGGGTGACTTCAAAGGGCAGGCTAAACTCATCTGCTAATTTAGCTAAAACAAATATAAGTAGTGTATGGGCAACAAGGTAAAAACAGGCAATCTGCTGTATCCCAACAGTCCAGCACTTGGTTTCCAATGAAGGACTGAAGCAGCATTGAGGATGTAGTGCCTGATATGGACCAACAACTCAGTTCTCAAACAATCTTTCTGTGTTCTGTCGCCCTGCTCTTCCAACAACACCTTAAACCATATCATAGCCTCCACAGTCGGATCTGAAAGCCCCACGGGCCACCACCAGACTTGACACTTGATGACAGCAAGGCTATTTGCAAACTCCTTTAATGTATTTTCAATATTCCTTTTTAGAAAGAGCAGCAAAGTTCAAGAAGTCCAGTCCCTCTACAAATGTTACGTGGCCCGGTTTGTAGAGCATGCTGCAAACAAAGCAATCAGCAACATACAATTAGTAGAGACATCTTTCCTGAATATTACAATTTCACAACTAATGCAAGGGCAAAATTGCTTGGAAGTTAACATCTCTCTCTATACTGGCACCTTCTGGGAGTTTGTATTATATCAGTGTTTAAATTTCCAAGTGCCATATGCTACTGAAATTATTTATTGATGATAAAAAGCCACCTAATTGCTCTTCCAAACCTCTGTATGGATGAAATCTGCACAGTCAGAAAGTGGTTTGCAATCAAATTTTTCCATCAGTAGCCAGAAAGCAGGGAAAGACAAACTTCACAAAGTGTATTTGCTAGCACATCTGAATCTACTTCACATCTTGAGTGAAGGAGCTTTGTGTGGAAACAAATTTGGCACTTAGTTTTCAAGGAGCAACAGCAGAATTCAAGACTCAGTTCATTAGTACATGACAGAGATGCAAAAATGAAGCTCTGCTGGTTGTAGATACAAAACAGAGCAAGATGCCAACCTGACAGTCATATTATCAAAGCTCTAACAAGAAAAAACAACAGTATGAGAACAGCATCCTACACAGACTAGGCTGTGACTGAGCAAGCCTCTCTGGAGGTAGGATGCCAAACCCCACTGCTGAAAAGATGACAGCACTTCAGAATTAGAAAAGAAGGGAAGATATTTGCTCTCCTCTTCATTATCTGTGCTCTGAGAACAGAAACAAAGGCACCTGCAAATCACCCTCTGGCAGCACCCCCTGCTTCTATGGATTACAGATGCAGACCACAGCAGCTGCATTGCGAACTTGGATGCCTCAGTCAAAAATCCACCCCAGTATGAATGCAGACCTTTAATATACCTAAAAGTCCACATATCACATGCAGAGTTAAATCAATTTGATCCAATCATCTCCAGAAAAATAAACATGAGCAAAAAAAAAAAAAAAAAACCAAAAGTACCTGAAAACTCTGGTTTTATAAACATTGATTTCAAAAATCCGTGTACTGTGGCTCCCACACAAGGAGGAATGTCCTTGTTTTGCAGCAATGATGAAAAGCAATGTCATATGGGATCCTTCTTTACTAAAATATTAGTTTTATGAAACATGCCATACAGCACTTTTAGTGCACTTAGAGGCTCTGCATATTCAGATGTAAACTCTGCTCAGAAAAAATCCTTTTTTTACCTCATCAAACACTATGTCTGGTCTTCACTACTCAAGAATTTTCTAAAGCCATGGAGGGAACAAGGGAGGTATATCAATACCGTAGAAATCAGAAAAATAATCTACCTTAAAAAGGTACAAGAAAATTCTTTCAAGTAATATAAAGTCCCATTTGATTCATTATTAAATTCACCCCATGCTTGAGATGAAAACTTTTGAAGTATCAAGAAATACTCTAGGTAAGTGAGTATTCATTATGAGCAGTGATTAGCAAAAAAATGTAGAGTCTGGCAGGCTGAAAGATGAGATCATCAGCTCAAGTCCTTCAGCTCATTATCTCAGCCACTAGCCAAACCATTACATCACAACTGGAAATATATACCATTCATAATATAAAGGAGTGACACTTGAGGTTACTTGAAAATGACAGACAAGAGAAAAGGAATGGCTCTGTGGAACATACACTCACAGCTGAGTTACAACTATGGGACAACTAAAAATGAAACAAAAATCCCACAGTGACTTGAATGTTCTGGCCACGACAGAACCACATGCAGTATTAAAAATATATTAAAGCAGAAAAGCAATTCTGACTTCAGCTCAGCATGACAGCCAACACCAACCAGATCATGCCAAGGACCAGGCGCAATATCCTTTTGCTCTCCTAATGAAACGTGCAAATAATTAACCATTGACACTGACACAGTGCAGAAATTACCTATTAACTAAACCAAAATTAAAATGTTAAATTGATTTCTGAGACTTCAAATAGCCATGCATATCTGCAAGCACCTCCTGAAGGACCAGCACTTCTCTTGTCTAGGTTGATAAGTGCATTCATGCCTCATGCCCATTGCACAAACACCTTCCTAATAAGTACCTGCCAAGATCCTTGGTCTGCAACCTGCAACTCCACTTTCTCCAACTGTTGCCTTGTGTCCAATCCTCATAAATTCTAGTAGTCTTGGTGAAGTTAACCTTAGTTCTTGCACAGCCTCTGACCTTCAAAGATTTCAGTCTCAAAGCCAGTCTTCAACTGATCCTCTGCCTCATTCTTCAGCTATAGGTTTGTCACAAACCTCTCCACTTCCAGGTTCTTCTGCCCTGTCAGCTGTGTTAGTGAAGAGCAATACAACTCAAATTCCCATCATGCAGATTCCCAATAAGCCTCCTCTAAATGAACCAGCTGAAAACAAAACCAAAAATGCGCTTCAAACCTATTTATTTGCCCTCCCTTTTTGTTCATGCCTATTGTTTTAACACACAGAGCGCATTAAGGGATCTCATATCCTAACTTCCTGCAGTGTATGATCTCTAACTTATTAGCATAGTTTGAAATGACCTTGTGTATAACAGAGCAGCACATTTTCACCTGGTCCCCTTGACAAAGCTCCACAGTTACATGTAAGTCACCTGCTGTCTCCCCAGAGATAATTTTGACCTCTCTCAAGACATGCCCACACCCTTGTCTTCCAGAGTATTTGAAGTACCCACCCTTTCCTCAACCTTCAGGTCTTCTTGGACAATTATTCATAATCCAAACACCTTTATTCTCCTCTTCATTCTCCCTTGCTTATAGGGAGTTTTTTTTACAGAGAATCTCAGCAAAGTCACTAAATATTACCGGAAACAAAATCAAGCATGTTAACCTTGGGGTAGGACTCAGAAGTCTGCATTCACTCCCATGTTCCATAAGCTTCATACACAAAATACAGTAAATCACTTAAACTTCTTGCACTAAATTCTTAACCAAAAAATTTATGTTCCCCACAACTTCCCAGGAGCATCATTAGGATAAAAATGATCACGTTTTGCCAGACTCTTAGTTCTTAATGTAGGTCACAAAGTACATAAATAAGAATTGATTATGAAAGGCAGGAAGTTAAAACAGTCCATATGTGGCCAATATTGCTACTGAAACCTAAACTTCTGCATTTCCTGCCATTGTGACTTTAATTATGAAATCATAAAGTTGCACTAAGATTACTGACATGTTTAGTTTCCTAGCTGTCTTTAGGGGAAATATTAAAGAGAATTAAAACAAAACAAAACCAAGAAAACTACCCCAAAAAAACACCAAAAAAAAAAAAACCCCAAACAACTCATTCAAAACAGCAATGAATAACAAAAAAATGCCCACACAACTCAAAAGTTTATCAAGTTTCTCCAAGTCACCAGTGCATCACTGAAGGAGGTTCACTCAGGGACTTAGGCTTGAGTTCTGCACTGGTCCCTTCTTGCTGCCTGGGGTTAAAGGGAACAGAAAGCTAATGGATTGTCCCAGTGAAAAGAGTATCCCTTCTGCCTCTGGGTAATGTAACCTATCTCTGTCTGAAAAGAAACCCTGGCGCAGATCTGCCTATAAATCTACATAGAGCTAAATAGGCTGAAGAAGAAATAGGATTAAACCAAATGAAGAAAACCACAAACAACAACAAAACTAAAAGATGTCTTCCCTCTGTGCTTGCTATGGAAGAAGTTAGGTAGACGATCCCCTGACTGGAGTAGGGTTTTTTGTCTCTGGGTTGAGAATCAGCCTGAAATTTAAGCATCAGTGATAGAGGTCAGCAGAGAAATACAGCCAAACCAAACGGTAACAGAGCACAAGTGTGAGATGGTGCTCCCTCTACTTCAGCAGGAACTCACGTACACACAGCTGAGCTATTACTGCTCATGTTAATCTTATTTAGACCAACTCTGTACCAGAGAAGTGTGAGATAGCAAACACATTGCCAAGCTCCTAACAGGCCTCTCAGGAGGATCCAGAAAACTACAAAACAATTAATTTGACATCGCATTGAGCAAATTGATAGGAACTGTTACAAAGAACAGAGAGCTAGCTACCACGTGCTGGGGAAGAGTCCATATGGCATTTGAACAATTGCCTCATAAATCCACCAGCATTGCTGGAGAATCCTTGTATGTGAGGACAAACATGACCAGATGACTCCACTCATTTGATCTCCAAAGACATAAGTTGTTAAAGGATGGGAAAGAAAAGATGGCATTAAACATTCAGTTTCTCTATGAAAATAGGTCGCTATCAGTGTTCCACAGGAGTTTTGTAGGACACAGCTGGATAAAAATGTTGAAGAAGAGGGAAGAATGGTGTGCAGAAAGAGTACCCTACTGATACCAAGTCGCTCACAGCAATACAAATGGAGGCTTACTGAGAGAACTGCAACTGATCTCACATAGCAAAAGACTAAATTGTAAAATGGAAGACAAAACTCAGTGTTGGCAGGTATAAAGAATTGTAGGGAGTGGTGGGGAGTAAAACAACCCCAACCCGATGAGTACAGTATGGGCTCTGGGTTAGCTGTTACCACTGCAGGGAAAGATCTTGTGTTCAACGGGGACATTTAAAAACACTGATGGATTACTTTCAGCAGTCAAATAAAAAAGCAAATACTGTTAAAAATTATGGGAAATGTAGACCGCCACAGAACACACCCTCAAGCCAGCATTTAAACAACAGACACTGCACAATGAATACATTTTCTAGCTTGCATGAAGTCCTCCAGTCTCAGAAACACAAAACAGAGCAAGGAAAGGCAGAGAGGAGAACAAGGATGATCAAAGGTATCAAATGGGTTCTGATCAAGGAACTAAATAGACATGGATTTTTCCAGCCTGGAAGACAAACAATCAAGGTAGTATCAAAGAGATCCGTGATAAATGGAGCACCATAAAGGCAGTGGATAAGGAATCATTTGTCTCTTACAAGATAAGAACAAAGGAGCATCAAATGAAATGTTCAGGTAATAAATTCAAAATAAACAAAAAGAAGGTACTTCTCAACACATACATTGTTCTACCTTAGGACTCATTGCACAGGATATTGTGGATGATAAAAACGCACACTGTTTACAAAACAATAAGACAAACTAATGGAAGAAAAATCTATCACAGGCTATTAAACCAAAGATACCATCTCTGCTTCAGGAAGTTTGTGAGATTCAGATTGCTGAAAGCTGGGAAAATATATTGGGAAAGCACTACTCTGTGCTTGCACTTTTACTGTCTTCCCTAGGCACCTGCTGTTAGTCCCTGGCCGAGACAGGGACAGTGACAGCAGTTGGGCTGTGACAACAGCCAGTAGCACGGCTCCTCAGGGCTTGATCTCGAGCACAAGTGTCCACACTTCCATCAGATGGTTTCACTTTCAGCTAGAACCAGACTGGCCCTGCTGACTGAGTGGGTATTCCCAGGTGGGAACATCTTCTGGCTTAGCAGCACCCAAAATGAAACCGCCCACGCGCTCTGCTCGGCAAGGCGCGCACGTCGGCAGGAAGCGGGGACAATGAGCGGACTTGCTTCAGGAGAACACTCCTAACCCACACCAGAACGCTCATGCAGATACACCTGTGCCCCATGGAACACACCCTTGCCCGGCAAGTCTGACCACTCTCCTGAACCAGTGACCCTCCTGCAGGCAGCAGCTGCCCTTGAGGACATGCCATGCCCAAAGGGTGACCGAGACTGAGCCAGGCGTTGCTACAGGATTGCTCCGCAAGCAGCTTCTCAGCTACATCCCACTCTGCTCAGTGCTCTCTGGGCACAACTACAGAATTAGGCCTTTAGACATTAGGCTGTAGACATGAGGAAACTGTCACCTGCACATTTCTAAGGAATTTTTAAATCTTGGTTATTTTTCATGCAACAAACAGCTACTTTTAACCTCACAAATATATATATATATATATGTTGATCTGTGATGACCAATATACCAGCTTTTAACCATCTCTACACTAAGAAAACACAACTGGTACCTTTGTTATAACGAGAAACCTATAATTATATTCATTTTTTGAAAATTATTAAAGACACAGTTCTAAGCCTAATTTCAAGAAGACAACCAGTATTTAATTCCAACTGACAAATGCCAAATAAGGTTATAGACTTGCAAAATAAATTTTAATATTAGAAACTTTATTGAAATTTTCTCATCACAACAGCTTGGCTCTTACAAAGTAGTTAAAAATACCATGACATTGCATTTCTCTTCATGCAAAACACTATTTTAATGATATTATATTGTCCTTACTACAAAGGCACCTTTTAAGTAAGATGAGAAGTTGATTTTCCAGTTTACAAGACAGATCCAATATTTACCTGAAGCATATTCTCCTCGGAAGAGGAATACACTTTAAAAACAAACAAACCTTCAAAATGTGTCTGATCTTGTCTTCTGTTACTTAATTTTGCATTTGCCTTATCATGAAAAGGAGAAAGCAGCTTAGTATTAAATGGAATGTCTTCACATTTACAAAAAGCCTTTTGATTTATCTTGAATTTCTGATACTACCAATTTAATCTTTTGTATAGGACTCTTCCAAAGGAGACTACTGCTTCCTTAAACAAAAAAAAAGGTTATGAGATAATTTTTGAAGAACAGTGATACTTTTGACCTTGACATAAAGTATACAATTGATGGGAAAAGTCACTGAAGAAACTTCCACCACTAACATGACTAAGCTGAACCTTTATCTGCAACCTAATTAAAAAGGAAGGTTCCCACCCCAAAAAGTCTTGACAAGGGTGCTTGTCATGAAGAATTACAGAGTTCTGCATAAGAGGGCTCAAGGGCATTCAAAATTACTGAAAAAAAAAATTTCCTTATTCAAAATTAACAATACAGAATCTTCTCTTCAGAAAGCCAAAGAAAAATTGCTAAGGCATTTTTAAAGATCTGTAAGTACAGATCAGTCTTCTTTCATTTACACCGAACCTGGGAAAGCAAGAGAGAGAAATACAATTTTTTTTTCTTGTCTTGGTCTGTCTTGTACAGACTAAAATAAAATCAATTGCCCTGTGGAAAAGCCTTGTAAAGAAAACTCATAAATCCTATTTATTTATCTATTTTTTCATCATGTAGAGCAACACAAGATTGGGTATTCTTGTCACAGAGCCAGATGGTAAAAGAGCCATAACAATCGCTGTTCTTCAACCCCAGGGACCACAGTCACTGTTCTAAAGATAAAATGATACTTAACAATTCACAAAATTATTTGACCCTTTGATTATCTCAGTTAAACAGTATTAAATTCCATCAACAGGCATTCACAGACAAAAAATTATGCACTTATTCTTCCTAAGCAACATACAAGGAAAACAGAAACTTCAGGGCAAGACCCCTCCCAAAACTGTCAAGCTAACTGGAAAGCTTTTTACATTTGCTATAAGAAAAAAAAATGCTGGAAACAGGTCTTAAATCCTTCCCATATCTGGCAATTAAAGGTTATCTTAGCAGTACATCCTTTCACTTAAGGTTCACATTTTATCCAATAGCTAATGCATGTCGAGTCTATGAATGCCTTAAAGCAAAGGCAGCGGCTGGACCTCAGACCTCAGTGATGGGCAGCAGGTATTACTGCAGCACATCCATCTATCCAAAACATTGATATTCCTTCCTCTGATCATTTTTCCAAAGATACCAAAAGGCTCTCCCGTATATTTGTTTAGAATCCAATAGCACAGGCATGATGATATATTAGGAAAAAAATCTTTGTGCTGAGTATGGTGAGGCACTGGCACAGGTTGCCCAGAGAGTTGTGAATGCCCAGTCCATGCAGTGTTCATGGCCAGGTTGGATGGGGCTTTGAGCAACCTGGTCAGTGAAAAGTGTCCCTGCCCATGGCAGGGGACTAGATGACCTTTAAAGTTGACTCCAACACAAACCATTCTATGCGTGACTCCATGACTGAGCAATTCTTCCCCCAAAAGTATCCCGCAGTCAGAGCTAAAACAGGGATATTCACACCAAAAGACACAGACCACGTCACTTCTATTTACTGTCATCTGGAATTTGGCAAGAGGCAACCTGCTGGTCTAAACTAGCAGGTCTCACTTTTCTACTTATACAGGCAAATCTTACTTGTACCTCACCTAAAAATCCTATTTTGTTTACTATTTTCCCAAGCTAGGCTTAGCTCTTCCAACTTTTCCAATGACATTTCAGCAGAGCTCCATTTAGGATCTGAAGGATGGTAAAATATTTTCTTTTCTTCATTTTGAATATGGCCCAGCTGAAGGTGGCTCACGTGCAACAGGTACTCAAAGCTCAAGCAGTATCAGTGTGCCACAGATGAGACATTTTATAGATACTTAAATCAGGCCATGCCTCTAATAAAGACAATAATTAACTATCCTCCCTGGCACCAAGGTGTTGCACAGTGAACTTCACATCAAAGAAAAGAGCCTTTAAGTTATTTAAAGATTTTGAAGTGTTGTGACGAGATGCTGGAGATGCTGCTCATTCACGTAGGGAAAGAATTTGTTAACTGGTCTGCACTGCAGACAAATATCAACAAACTTTGATAGATTTCCTTTGCCTATGTGTCTGCCAACATTTTTTTTTAATAGATTTTGTGGTTGTCCTCCAGAAGTTGAAATGTTATTTTGCACTAAGCACACCAAAACATTTTTTATGAACATTATTACCACAAGCATAAAACTTCTGTTTCTGTGTGAAAGTTTGTTAAAAAGGGTTTCACAACCATAAGGAAACTCAATTAATTGTATTTTTGAATTTCCCACTGCCAGATGGGATGTTACTCAAGACTGGCATAATGATTCAAATACCAGCAGTAGGTCCAGCCACCTAGAATTAAGAAGATGGGCCCATGGGTAGAGAGAACAGTTTCCCTCAAAATGGCTCTAATGAAGATGAATTTGCTCAAACTAAAACAAATTCTACACAGCCATGGCAGGATTTGCTGAGACACTGGGTCACAGGAGGCTAATGGCACTGTGACACACCTACTAAATCTTCTCTCTGCAAGCTTAATGCAATAAAGAAAATCCCTTTGTGGCCGATACTGCCGCAGGTGCCGCAGCGGAGATGAGACGGCCATGGAGGTCACGGGGCTGCAAGTGTCGCTCTGCCCAGCAGCCCCCAGCTCTGGAAAGGGAATGAGGAGCTGGCCAGGACTGGGGCTCTTCTAAGCCCTGCTCAAGAGGAGAAAATCAAACGTGACTTGGCAAAGGAAAGAGTGAATGCAGCAAGTGGTATATGGCCTCATCAGAGGGATAAAATAGGGAGCAGCTTATGCCGTGACCTGCTGAGAGACGATCAGTGGGACATCCTTCCTCCGGTTTAAGGAGCTGGGGAAAAAAACATGGACAAACACGAAGTTACTGAAGTGAAGGAGGAAGACACACTTTTTCCTCCTCCTCAAACTTATTCTCTTGGTTTTACTTGGACAAATCCAAAGTGGTCTGGTTAGGATGAGAGAAAGAGCGAGACGCAAGCAGCTTATTTTTGTCCAGGAGCGTCAGACATTTAAATTACCAGTCTTGCTACCGATTTTGGACACCAGCCATGGCTGGGGATTTTACCCGTAATTCTCACTGACATTAATTCACAGACTGGCTCCCTGACCAGAAAAGGTCTTGCTCTGGCCTGACCCATAACAAGGAACCAGGAGTGGAGGGTTCATCTGACTCATGGTAATTGCCTTACCGGCATATCGGATAAAAGACAGTTTCTGAGGTATCAAGTCTACGGACAGACACAGGATCTGCAATCTCCTGGCACACACTGCAACACTGCAACAGCCAAGGAAAATTGTTACTGTAAGAACCGAGTATGTCAGTAGGAAGCAAGTGATAAAACAATTTTCTGGTTCTTCCAAATATATAGTTAAAGGAGCACAAACCCCGAGCTTTTGAGGTCCACAAGAGAACTATCCAAACATGGCAAGAGTAACTCTGAAATGCTACTGCAGTGCACTGGTTTTTATTAAATAAAGTCATTTAATAGTTATATCAAGCACTTAATCCTGCATTTTAAAAAATATACAGAAATCTGCTAGTTATTGAAGACAATCTGCTCCCAGTATCAAAGGAGAATTATGTATTAGTAGACTCCTCTCAAGTCACACGGCCACATTATAACTCCAAAAGTATCTGAGAAGATACTTTTTTATTTTCCCTCAATATAGATAACAAAACGGGGATAAACTAATGCCACTTACACTTAAAATAAACAACCCTGTTTATAAAAAAAAAGACTGCAAAACGTAAGTGAAAGTAGAGTTGTTACCTATTTACTTCTCCCTTTAAGGTCGAGGATCCTTGAAGATTGAATTTGTATTTTCCCTGTAGCTTGCTACACTGAAAAGGCAGCAAAACCGAAACTATATTCAAGATAATTATGCATCTTATCCAACACCCCTAAAATAGTAACAAGTTTGTGATAGTTCTACCTGTCATTTTGCAAGAAAACTTTCCTACATGTCTTGAACGAGCTCAAAATATAGATTCAAAAGAAAAAGGAGAATGGAGGGGAGATTTCTGATGGCTATAACTGAGACAGGATATTTTCTGATCTGTGCTTTTGCAGGAGCGAGTTGGGTTTTTTAAATAATTGCTTGGAAAAATTGCTCTCATTTCTTTGGATCATCTCTCATACTGAATCATCCTTAAATAGTTTATTTACTCATTAATTTTTGTGTCAGATCACCTGCACAAATATCCATAAAAATATGCCTATTCCTTTTATATTCAAATAGAATTTACTTCAGAAATCCAGACTTTTCCAGCAGAGTCTGAAAAAAAATTTCTTTCTAGCTAAAGGAAGGAAGGAACCAAAGGAAGGAAACTTGTAAACTACTAAATTTCCTGAATAAATATTTCTTGTGTCCCTCATTTGGGCACTGCAGATTGGAAACTAAGCCTCTGCCTCTGGGACAGCAGACTCCCAAGTTTCAAGTTAATGCAGTTTTTCAATCATTCTTTAACATGAATCATTAATGTGAATACTTATGCTGAGCCCATTAAGTGTTACTGCTTTGTCCCACAAACATTCATTAATTTATCCATAGCATACTGCCATCTGGTAAGGGAACAGGATTATCTCCATTTTACAGATGAAGAATTCAGAGGGAAAAGAAACCAACCAAACAAAAGAAAACCCCCCAAAACAATTAATGACTTAAACAAGTTATTTCAAGAAATCTGCCAGATCAAGTCCAGATTTCTTCAGTCACAGTCCACTGCTTTTAAAGCAGAACTATTCCTTATCACTTCCAGAAACCTTAATTTCCAATTAGCTATGAAGTATAAAAAGAAACAAAACATGAATCCATGTTTTCTTTCAACAATGCCTTTAATAAAGCTGTGCATACGTGACCTATATAGCAGGTTCATCAAGTCAGCAACAGATATACATTGATATTATTAAATGTTTAATATGTTTTAAGCAAGATTGACCTCTGAATGAACCACAGTATGCTTTGGGATTTAAAACAATCTGTTGTAGGCTAATTTTTCACATTAGGTCTGTATTTAACAGCAACAGTAATTTTTAAATTTAATTTGGCCTCCTGCATCATGCACATAGAAATACATTTCTCTCAAGATAAATCACTCAAATGTGCCCAATATCAATACCAACATTATATTTTTTACTTGGGGATAATTTTGCCAATAATTTAGCGACACAACCATGAGGAAAGCAGCAACGCCGATTCCCTTTCTAGCGTGAAAGCAAAGTAGCTTGCAAGGCATGCCTTGGATTTGAGAAGCAGCAGAAGGAACTCCACACCCCTCTACCACTTTTAAATATAACAGCAAAACAAAAAACTCAGCAGCTATTTCAGGAAGCTTAGTTGTTCAAATAAGAAAATACTTACAAGCAGAGGCTGGGGGCAGACTCTACAAAAAAGCCTTTTCTAGAGACAGAGTACTCATTATTAACACAAGTTTTGAAGAAAATCGGGAGGAAGTACATCTAAGGATCAAATCAGAAGCAGTCTTGCAGATTATTTTAAACTATGCATGATGGATGCATTCTGCTCTGTCCTCATTTCAAACTGCACAGACTTTTCCCTGTGATAATCTATTCCAGATGAAGCAACTGATATTTCCAGTTTCAACCAAAGAGAAATGGAAAAAAGGGGGCAAATACCCCCCCCCGAACTGATAACTCTTTGCTATTTAATGATTAATCAGTATGAAACCTTCACTCAACATTTAACTTTCTCTTATTTACTGAGCTCTTTAATACAGAAGGGAAAGTAAATAAAAGGAAGAACGGCAATTCTTGATTTCTTGCCAGTTTACAGTATTAAAAAAAGAATCTGCGCCACGGGTTGGCAGGCAGCCACACTTACAGTAAGCTATCTACTGTTTCACCCCGCAGGAAGGACAAAGGATTCAGTGTGGGGCTGCTGGGTTTCTCTCTGTCAAATGCACCCTTCAAAACAGATCCCAGGAATATTAAAAACTGTGTGCAATTAAGAGAATGTTTTTCGTGATCTTTCCTGCTTTTGGGAGATGTTTTTAAAAACCCTGGAGCGTCGTTGCTGTCGAGAAGGCAGGGAAAGGAAATAGCAGTGCTACAGCCACAGCACTGACATTTTAACTTACTAAATCAAGTTACTCCAGCAGAAGTATAAGGTGCTGGGTTAAGCAGTTTGGTTCATGTTTCTGTTTCCTCATGACACGAGTGTACATTACTGCTTCATTCCCTCTCCAGCTGCACAGCACCCGCTTCCTGAAGGGCTTCCACAGGATTGTGACACAGGGAAGCCCATCTTCTGAGGGCTTATTCCTAAGGCTTCCTGGTGTACAGAGGTAGATATTTGCCAGCAGTGGGGAAATCTAAAGAAGCACTGACTTCTGGGGATAACTGCTCCATTCCACATGCATCATGCAATATTCCCACATCTTGGTCACTCAAAACCATCTGAACCATTGGCAGGAGGCAGGAAGGAAGGAGGAACAGAATGATGGGAGGAATTAAGGGCTGGGGAGAAAAGGAAAGACAGGGTAAAAAGCAGCAACAAGCGGGAATCAGAACAGGGTAGAGTTAATAGAAAGAGCCAAAAGGAAGTGAATGAAAGCATGACTGAAGAGGAAACAAGTTGTTAAAGGACAAAGAAAATCGCTACTCCGCATTATGAGGGAGAGCACATGTGTAAATACAGAGAATATGGATGAGAGTTAAGGATCAACAATTATAAATAAGCACAGCCTGAGTGCTCCTTCCACTCTTAAAACAGAAATAAAAGGAGCACTGGTTCCCCCTATGAGAAGTGAACATCCATGTGACCTGCCTTTGTTTCATTATGTAGCTTTTAAACTTTCAGCGAATTTCCAACTATTCCACTGCTACCGTACCCATATTATCTCTGGAGATATTCTAAATATCCCCATAAGCATTAGTACATTTTCCAAAAATTCCTGCTTTCAGAATAGTGTTCTCTTCTCCCAACTTCAGCAGTTTTAGCTGGTTCTCATACTTCTGTGCCCGATTCCCAAAAATTAAGTGTTTTATTTTTTTTAATATCTGAATTTAATGGTATTCAATCTTTAAACTTTGGTATCATGATCTCTCTAGCCTAAAAATGAATTTGCAACTTAAGCAGGAGAGAATGGAGGAATTTTTAGAGTACAAAAAAGAGACAGCTTTTGCTTGCAGTCCTGGAAGGGCTGGAAAGAGTGATTTTCAAATCCTTGACAGTCTTCCCCATCATCACCCCCACCCCAGCCCTCCTAGCTAAGAATGTAAAATTGCTCAGAGTACTGCAAGTCAGCAACAGCCCTGTTTAAATGAGCTTTGCGTCTCACTAAATGTCTCAGGTTAGATCCCAGTTCTGAAAGATACCAGAAAAGATCTGAAAATCACTGTCTGACGTGCATCTTGCTGTGACAAGTATTAGATTTTTGGCAAGTTCAGGACAAGTACTAACTTACTTTTCACACCAAAAATCAGGGATGCTGATAGCAGAAGTGCAGACACAGAGATACAATCTGACAGATAGATACAGAGCTGGCAATCCCCTTTCTGTCTCCAGCCTGCAGGTCACCCCTGGATGGTTTTAGGAAAACCACTTCCCTGTGTCTCCATTTCTGCATTCACAGAACTGATTTGCTTTTGCTCCTTTGCTCTCACGGACTTTTCCACGCAGGTCTCATAGGAGGCAGCCATCACTATTTTGTTTCCAGGCTGGTTTTGCTTTCACAGACACAGTATCTACTACACATACATTAGAGCTGCTGCAGCTCCCCGGCAGCAAGAGCACCACACACAGTGTCAAACAAAGTGCAAATTTGGTTAGCATGGAAACAAAACTGAAGCAGCTTCCACAGCAGCAAAAATACTTGCTCTTGTACCAAATTCAAGGAAACCATTTTTGCTGGAAGTAGCATGCTTTTCAGAGTTCCATAATGGTTGTGAAGCACAACTTAGAAGGTTTTCAGCTCTCTAATCTTCATCTACATCATAACCTACAGCACAAATTTTGATGTGTTTACCTGCTCTTTTTATCTTTGGAAGAACTAAGAAGAATGACCAGCTTTAAAGAACAACTTATCCTCCCAAATGAAGTTATTGACAAGAAAACAGTAACTTTACATATAAAAAATCTTAGTTTAAAGGTAGTAATTGGCAAAAAAATTCAATCACTACAGCTAGTTAATGCTTTCCTACTGTACCACACAAATATTTTAACTTAAGGTATAAAATGAAGCAAGTGCTGGTGAGTTTCATAACAACATAGTCGAGGAACAAAAAAACCCGAAATTAAACAAAAAAAAATCTCTATGCATTAAAAAACATTTACTAATTTATTGATTTTTAAGCTTGATGGAAATGTTTTTGTATTTCAGTTCGAAAAGAGATAGTGGAGAGTAGGAGAGAAAGACAAAAGAAGAAATAAATTATACCCTCAAGATCAACACTTCCTACTTAAAAAAATATTTTAAACATAAATGAATCCTTTGATTAAAAGTTTTGATTATTCTTAAAAAAATCCTCAAAAACTCAAATTTGCTTACATAAAGCTGAGAACTTGCAAATACTAGCTCCAATTCTGCAAAACACAAAAACTCCCACTGACTTCAAGGAATGCAGACTTAGACTCACTATTTGCAAAAACACATTAACTTCAGCATTGGAACTACTTAGCCTCCCTAATCTGATTCCCCTCCCCAACAATTACAGAGCAATTACATGAGATAAGAACACATTTCTCGGCACCATTTTTACATATTTTGATAACCATGTCCAATTACAAATTTCCCTCAATGCCTATATTAAAAAAAATAAATTTGAAAATATTTTTTTTCTTTTTGGAATTATTCTGACACATTGCTGAATGTCTCCTCTAAGGAACAAAGGAATTCACCTGAGTTCAGCTCCAAAACAGACTGAAAGTTATCAGCCTACTTCCAGTTGACTTCAGCCCGCCTCCCATCAGGCTGCCCGAGAACTGACCTGGGTAGAACTGACCTTTGAGAAAGGAACTGCACTTCAATCCATGGAAATGCATGAAATCCATGATTTTTTTACTCTTGTTGGTCTTCTCAAGGTTTAAGACTCTTTGAAATGCCATCAGCTATAGCAACAGATTCTTGTTTATACAAACAAATGACCTACAAAGTACACACTTAATCTTACCAGCATGCAATTTTCATTCTCCTGTACCTCTCTTTCACCCCAGTCCTTTGTCAACTGCATAAAAGTGAAACAGTTTTTTAAACAAACAAGAATGTTTCTGTTCTGTCAAATTTCAAGTTGTCAGTGTTCCCCCATGAACCCAGCTTTTATTCCTTAAAGAAATCCCACTTATACTGTGCCTAAAACATGGAAATTTTTATTTGTATTTCTTGTATTTGCAAAACTTTGTGGGGAAAAAAAAGATTTTTTTAAAATCCAGTAATCACTTTTTCAGTTTTCAGAATTCCCTACAGATAGAAATGTTACAATTAATGAAAAAAAATACGAGCTGGAAAAACTGGAAAAACCTAAATTATTCTGCATTATTATTTTAGACAATTAGGCAATAACATGTATTTTGCTATTAAAGAATAGGTGTAGTAATAGTCTACAGAAATAATTATGAAACATGAGAAATGTTTTTGAAAATATTGACACTTCTAACTACGCTACTAATTATTTCAATTAGATATTTTATGAAATGCCATTGATTTCACCCCAGGCAATGAATGAGTAAAAATGTTCACATCTTTAGTTAAAAAATGCTCACTAGGTTCTGTCCCTCATTTGTTCTGTGATATGCATGACTATGTTGCACAGAGGCTGCAGCAGTTTTCCCAAAATATTTAAAACCTATTAAAAATCAGTAGGTTATCACCATTTTAAAGCAATAACTTATTAATACCTGACTGACCCACTTTTTTTTTTTTCCAGCATTAAAACCATAAATTCAATGATCTGCTCCTTTACAACTGAAAGGTGAAACTCACACAGCAATAATTAGGGGTTGGATGATCATGCCCCTGGCAGCAAGAAATGAGTGCAGAAGAGGGAAGCTGCACAAACCTCTGGATCTGCTGCAGCAGAAGACCCTACTGCCTTCCCAGGAACCCCAGCTCCTGGCAGCGCTGCCTTCTCTGCTCTCACCTGAATCCTGCTTCCTGCCAGCATCCACATGCAGAAGCAGAAAATAAGAAAGGGAAAAAAGAAAGACAAAATAGAAGAAAAAAAAAAGGAAAATCAGCATTGAAAGCATCAACTTCCAGCAACATTTTCAAAGCTTGCAGAGGAAGGGTGCCAAGCGCACAGGCCAGACACTCAGCTCTATTGCTGGCAGGGGGAACCTTGAAAACTGTTTGCAGCCACTTATTGACACTAATCCTTGCTTCTCCTTTCTGCCTCAGCACAACTTCCAGAGCAGCATCTCCCTGGGCCTGCCACAGCTCCCTGCAGCTGCGGGGCTCACAGGGGCTGCACAGCTCCCCGGGCCTGCAGCCATGTGCTGCATTTCTCTGGAAGGGCCCCTAAGAAAACACTGCCCTGAGCCACACTCCTGCCCGACTGTCTTTGGCACAGAGAGCAAAGCGTGCTATAAATGCATTCCTGCCCGAGCCCAGGCCAAGTGGCCGCTGTCCTGAGGAGGCTGAGCCGCTCTGACAGCTGCTGCCTGTCACTGACACCGGCAGGGACACAGGTGACAGCCAGACAGCACAGTGCCACGGGGGGACAGCTCCTCCCGGATGCCAAGCGGGCCAGGCACCACAAACCCAGTGGGCACCATTTTCAGTCAGCACAGCAGAGAAGGGGGGGACAACAGCTCCATCTTTCACTGGGATGTGGCGCTCTGTGCCAAGGGATGGCGGGCTCTCCTCAGGTACACAGGCCATCTCCCAAGGGCAGGACAATGGCAGACACACGAGAACTCTGCCCACGGCCTGAAGCTTCTCCTGCTCCAGGAGGGCCGTGCTGGCCCAGCACAGACTGCCCAGCACCCAGCAAAGGAGGTCAGCTGAGGTACGGATGGGACTAAGCAAGTGAAAAAAAAATAAGTTATCCAGTATCACAGGGCTGCCTCAAGCACCCCTGCTGCCAAGAGAGATGTATTTCATCTTGGCCTTAAGCCAGCCTTGAGACATCCCGTTTCAGTTCCTGATACTTCAGGCATTTGCTCTCCCTACACCCACTTTACAGATATAAACACAGGCAGGGAAAGAAAAAAAAAAGGCATTCAGCTTGTGCAAACACCCAAAGCTCAAAATAAGAGAAATGCAAGAAATTGCTTCAGCTGGGAACCAGGGATGACGTGAAGCCTTTGCTGCACAGGCCACTCAGATGCTGAAGGAATTCAAGCACATGCACTACACACTCCAAAGGGACAGCAGCTCCTCCCTTGCCACACAGCATTTTGTCTCTGATTTAATAGAAGAAAGAGCTATTGGATCACACAAACTGGGGGCTAATATATGTAATTCAAGCTGTTGAAAAAAAGTTTTGAATGCTGCAGTATACATACATGCATCTATCCTCACACAGAAACACTGGATAGATACATATGGATATGTATGTGTTTATGTAAATACTAGGATAGCTCATTTCACTTTATAAACACAAATAGTAAACTACTTGCCAAAAGAGATAAAAGGTGATCATCATTACATCCTTCAATACATTTCTAGTCCCTCATTAGACTGCAGGTACAAGTTAAGTTGGCCCATCATTAAATGAACAGGGGGGATAAAGAGGGAGGCCCCAAGGTTGCAAGACAAATACAAGTGATAACTCCCCTACAACACCATAGGCAGAGAAAATCGTATTTAGCAAACCAGACACTATTTAACAGGTCCAGTAAACACACAATTGGCAAATTTCTTCCCTTCCTCTGAAAGGCATAATGCAAATTAATTGCAGCATGCAAAATCACAGTTCTAATTTAGCAGCATTCTTTGCAGTGCTTGAGAAATAAATGCAAAAAACAGTAGGGATTGTCAGTGGGCTAACCGAACAATTTCACAAGTAAAGGGAATATTTTACATGTCAATGGGACACTTTTACAGCTGCTGACTGTTTCCTGAAGGAGTCTCAGATCTTGTGTGTCATTTATGGCATTTTGAGTTTGATTTTTTAAAGTGATTTTTAGTTTCACCTGTGAATAAATTCAGCAACAACACAGAAGTTCATTGCTATGAACTGTGCTTCAAGTTAAGCAACAAATACAGGCATCTTAACTCTCTACCACATAAGAATCTATGTCAAATAATTGTCTTCATGCTCCTGGATTTTTGCAGTAGTGTATTTCCTGCAAGTAATAAAATGCCTATGAGTGTTTTTGAATTCCCCGTTCAAGTGCAAGTTGATTAACAGCGCTTCCTCTTAAGGAGTTAACACTATTTTTAATCCAGTGATAGATTTGATAATAATTTCCATTACTTCTAATCTGCTGTTTTGCAGGGTGTATAACATGGTTAAATGATGCCTAATTTTGCTCAGGCTCTGAGACTGCATTCCTGATAGCTCCTTCGGTTCCTCACCATTATGCATGCTGCACCGAGCAGCCCTTTCCCTCGCTGACTTGAGAAAGCATGTCTCCAGAATATGTTATTCAAATCCTGAATCATTTGGGTTCAAAATCACAACTTTCTCCAAAGTCAGCATTTGGCTTCTTTTGAGGTGATTGTTCCAAACAGAACGTTTTGGGATGGCCTCAGACATTCTTGTTTGAACTTAATAACGCATATCAGATTTATATCAGGAATGCAAACCTGCTGAAGACAAAAACAAGAAAACCCTTGGAAGGTATGACAAGTAACATATACCAACAAACAGCAATGTAAGTCTTCAGGGCATGTTAATTCCCAGTTCTTACTTTTGTCCTCTGCTACAGCCACTTGCTAAGTCAAAAATGCATGAGAGCAGATGGAGGGTCGGCTGAACACCCTGCAGCCCCAAGCCACAGCCAGCTATTAATGCTACTTCACCACCATTTTACATCTCTGCTTTTTCACCAGTGCTACAGTGCCAATGGGGCTAGAAAACATTCAGTAAGGACCAGTTATTGCACTCCAACACAACCCTTTGTGGTGGTTTCCTCTCCAGCCAACCTTGAGGGAAGGGGTCTGGAGTCCACAGTCAGCTCCATCACCCAGCTTTTCCTATCTCCAGCCTCTGTGGAAATGGGACATCCTGAGAAGAGCAGGGAGGCTGCACGGCCTCCACTGTGCACCATGTTCATCACTCCTTTCTCAGCAGATACTGGCACTGTTGCAGGCATTAATGCCTCCCTTGCCAGAGATCTGTAATAGACAAGGCTCATTTTCAATAGCAGTACCTCCCCTTCTAATGTTGTCAGTAACTTTGACAAACCTACAGCTTCTAGTCTTTATTCTCATCAGTAACGAGATAGATAAATATCTATTTAATCTTTCTGAGTTACATTTAAGTGGGAAATCTCTGAAAATAAACCAAAGGTACCCAAACACCACCATTTATATGTTCATATCAACTTACTTCACTGCTGCACACCTCTGAGCACTGAAAAACTCTACTTTCATTTAATGTGCAGCTGAATAAGGGGCAACACCAGGAAAAACAGAAACAGGGATAAGTGCTCATTCTGGGGCCCCTCCTTGATTTAGAAGGACCCAACCCTGAAAGCTGGCGCAGGCGTGCCAAAACTCAAACTGTGGAGGTGCATTTCCTGCAGGGAAACCAGAGCACACCGTGCCTGAGGCTGGAACAACCCGAGCACACAGCTGGGATCCCTCTTCCCTCCCTTTCTGGTAGAGAGGAAAGCCAGCCACTGCACCACCCTCTTCCCAGAGAGTCCCTGGAACAGGGCAGGGACAGGGATGGAGCTGAGGAGGAGCAGGCTGCATTTCTGCCATTCATCCCTTATCCTGCCCAGACATCTCAGGACAACCTACCCCACTCCAGAGAGACCCCCTGCTTGGCCAGAGCCTCCCAGCCGGCCTCTCTAACCCAACACTGCTCCCATGCTCTCCCCACAGTACAGAGAGCTGGCCCTGGCCACCCTTAACTATCCATCCAAGCGTGGGCTCTGCTGGCAGCCCTTCCTCCCCTCCTGCCAGCTCTTCCTCAGGAACAGGCTGGACCCAAGCATCCTTGCTGCAGGCAGCTGCCTGCAGATGGATGACCTGCAAGCCAGAGCCCTCTGCCCCAGGCCCACGTATCACCAGGCTTTCCCCTTTAGATTCTAAGCAGTACCAAGGTAAATTTTATGCTAAGAATTATTTATAGACTTCCTGCAAGTGACTGCCCACAGCTTTGATGAACACAAGACAATAGCTCTGTTCATCTTCCATCCGTAACCGTGCAAGCAATAAATGTTTCTATCAACAAACGTTTGAGCAAACAACTGATTCAGTTTGTTCCAAGCACCTCAGGCTAGAAAAATAATATTGAAAAGAGTTTATATGCTAGCTTGCTCCTCCCCACTGCCGTTTCCCTCTGAGCAAGCATTTCTGATGAAAAAAAAAAAAATTAAACATTTACTTGTAGAGAATTTAAACTAAAATTTGTCAACATAAATCCAAGACCATTTGGTGTTTGCACAATACATATTTTTAGTGCTTACCTATGCAAACATTGAAATAGTAAAAACAGTTACAGTATAAAACTAGCAAAATTTGGTAACACTTAATTCCTTGCACATGGGCCCTGGAGCCTCAGATGCCAGAGAGGTTTGCTTCAGCATGGGAAAAACCTGCAGGCTGCTATGTGGATGCTTTCATGAACCCAGCAAAGGAGAAGAGTTGCTATTTGTTTTTGGAATATACAAATATCATTAAGAGCCAAAAAACCATGCTGATACTTTAGAGTAATATCTTTTTATTACAACTTAAAAGCCGTCACAAAAATCTTGCCAGAGAAACTGGTGGTGTTTGCTTTCATCCTACCTAGGATCACCGTCCTGCACGGTTACAGTAAAACTGCTCTTTTAAGATATGATCCCAAATATCACTAAATATGGAGAACAAATTCCTGAGAAAACAAACCCTTACCACATCAGCATTCTATAATATTAGGAAACTATTTGCATCATGCGGCTTGTGCTAAAATACTTAATGATCTCATCCTTACCATAACAAATTATCTGCCAGAAAAAGACCTTGAAGGTCAACACTGGCAACAATTAAAAAGTAATGAAAAACATTCATCCCTTAGGCAGAGTTACAATTTCTGAGTTTGAAGCAATGTGCTGTATATTTTATTAGCTATCACTTGTTTAATTATTCATTGGAGCTCCTCTTATGCTCCATAGAGCAACCTCACATTGCTAAGATTTCCATTTGAATGCTATTACCAATTCAAGGACAAATCTCGTTTAAACTTTAGCTTTTGTTTTTATTTTCCAAAACATAAATTATGTTCAAAAATTAATGGGTCTGTCATACTTGCTATTTTTAATTCTGTTCACATTAGCTTCAACCTCGGACTCTACACATCATCTCTCCAATGACGGTATTTTGAGTGTCCGCATTCATCTGCTCCAGTACTCCTACAAAACCACACAAGTTTTCAACCAACTGCATCCCTTCCTTGGCCAGCAGGAGTAATTTTTATTCCTGTCTCATTTGCAGCAGCAGCTCACTCAAGCACAGTATTTCAGTATTTTCTTAAAGAAACTCCCCGAGTTCAAGCAAGGCGATAGCGCCATGAAATAACTTCTGTGCTTTAATTGCCATTTAATTACACTTCCTGGACTTCCTAGCAAGTAAATAAAATCTTTCTCAAGGTCTACGGGAGAAATAAGGAGCTGTACAAACAGGGCAGACTAAGATTGGTATTATCTGCAGTTCTTAATTTATCCTTCATTGTGGCCATACACATTTATGCCCTGCTGGGGATTCACAACACACACAAAGGAAATTAGCTAGAAGAGTTTTCTGAATAAGGGAGGAAAAGCCCCTTCACTGTTCTGTGATCAGCAACTTGAGATACGTTCCCCATTTAAAATTTCATTAGTAGAAATATGTACGTGTACTGTACTGAAATGGTGAAAGGAAAAAGGCAATAAAGTAGAACAGAACAACAGACCTGCAATAGTTTGATACATGCTTTATATAAAATCATTCTGCTAGAATAAAGAAATGAAAATTGATCTTAACCCTTTTTTGCCTCTCCCCTTCTTCTTACAAAAATATACCCACTTCATGAGCTGAATTTACAAATAATACCATGGTTTATAAAAATTGAAAAAGGGCTGCCATTATGGGGGAGAAGGAGCAATAATACAATAAAGAAAAGGCTAAGTACTAAAATACATACTCATCTTAAACTACTTCAAATTCCACATAAATAAAAATAACAGTGAGAATGTACTTCCATACAGTGAATAGTCAAACTTTATCTAATGCTCTAAAAAAGTATCTGTTTGTTTAAATAATTCAATTTGGTATAATTAAACCAAAAAAGACAACACTGCTCTCTAATACTCCTTGGTAAGAGTATACTTTGAGCAGCAAAAAGAACTGAAATTTGTTGTGCAAGACAAACTTTCCCCTACCCCCTCAGGCTTGGTTTCATGACACTGTCAGTATCACCAGGAAAGTGAGTTGTTTACATAATGGGGAAAGTTATTTACAAGCATTACTACATTCGTATTATATAAATAAAGGTGGCAGCAAAACCCACCTTAACCCACTCCAAGCCAATTCCAAAAATCAGATAAATTTTAATTTTATGAAATCGTAAAATTTGTCTTAGATGGAAAACAGAAGTTGCACTTAAAACTTCATTTGCTGAGTTCAGGGGAGTGAAGCGGCAGGAAGGAGGTGCACTGCCCCTGAGCCCTTGTGAGGAATGGGCCACACAGAGGCTGCAACCTCATCTCACTCCTGCCAGGAAGACAGACAGAAATATTTTTTAAACATACACACACACCTCAATATAGAATCTCACATGTAAATAATCACATTTTTCTATCCAAAATTTCCTCTTGATTACAAAGACAGAGAAACTTCTGACCTATGATCAGCAGGAAACTTCTGTACATATATTTTGCTTTATCAGAGGGGAATATACTTCTGCAGTGTGTTTCAGATCCAGGTCAAGTGGAAATTCTGCAGAGAAAGTCTCTTAAAGCCTTTCTGATGAGACCAGAAAATCTGGACAGACCAGTTCCTTGTTGGTCTAATTAAAAGGCCATTAGGACATTGATCCAGAAGTGAAGTCTGAAGGAACACATAGAGTCTTAACTGAAGGTGACAATAAGGGACACCATTCACCAAGGTCATATTTGCCCAAGAGTCCTCTTACATTCCTCCCTCATATGGTGCAGGATACAGGCTCCTCCTGAGGGCAACTCAGCCACCAGTGAACAGGAAAAAGGAGAAAGACTGAAATCCATAGACAGGGACAGGAACAAAAGGAAAATTTCTGGGAAACAGAACACAAAATAAATATGGATTCCGCTTCAGCATCCTTTATCCTGAGCTACCTGGAGTCCTTAGCAACCTCCTATATCTCTTCTGCCCAGTTCAATCAAACCATGCTTGACTCCATCATAAAAAAGGAACATGGACCTTTATTCAGATATAAACAACACCTCACGTGCCCAAACCACACACCCCTTCTTTGTCTCTAGAACTTCTACCTCTTCCAGAAGTGAGCACCAGAAATACCTCCAGCCTTTTCAGACATTTTCAAGCACCTCCCACACATCTGCAGAAGTCAGTAAGGCCCAAGAGCAACATCTGCTCCACGAACCCAAGCCCACCAGCAGAGCTGATATCCCCATGGGCAGCAAGGATAAGGAGGGTTGGTCATGACTGCTGCCCAAACACCTTCAGCATGTCATTGGGAATTCCCAGTACCAACCTGCTACCAAGAAAATAAAACAATTCACTTCTAGATTTCCCTACAACAATGTTAAGCAGAGCCAGATGAAAATGGAAGCAGGAAACTGCTATCCATTATGACACATTTCTAACACGTCTGCCTTCTTTCTCTAAACAGATCCATCAGATTTATAGAACCCTAGAATGTTAAGGGTTGGAATGGACCTTAAAGATCATCTAGTCCCAACTCCCCATGCCATGGGACACCTCCCACTACACCAGGCTGCTCAAAGCCTCATCCAGTCTGGCTTTGAACAATGCCAGGGTTGGAGGTACCCACAATGTTCCTGGGCAACCTGTTCCAGCACCTCATCAGCCTCAGAGTGAAGAATTTCTTCCTAACACCTAACCTAAATTTCTCCTCTTTCAGTTTGTACCCATTACTCCTCATGCTATCACTATGGTTCCTGACAAAAATTCCTCTTTAGAACACATGCTAAGGATGCTATCTCAAGCTCCTGGGATAAAGCATCACTTGACAGCAGCCAAAACTTCCTTTTTTTCATCCAATCTGCCTAATTTTCCTAATATGTCAGTGTGAGCCATTTAACACTCCAAGGCTGGTCATCAAACCAAGGAAAATACCTACCAGCTCAGGTGCACAGGAACACTAATGCCAAGAAGGCTACCGACAAGAAACATATTTCTGTTTTTAAGCAACTTATAAACAATACACTTTTAATTTCTTGTCAGGCTTAGCTGCTGAGTATTTAAGTTACATTTGCATGCCAGGCAATAGTACTTTGTGAGAAAGAGACATGTTCTATGAGTCTGTGTATTAACCACAGTTCTAAACAAACTCTGAAAAATGACAGACTAGATATGTAGAATATGTCCATCTTAAAACTGCTTAAAAACTTATAATGGAGATTCCACAAAACTGTATGAACATGGAGAAAACCCGCTGTCACCTGCAGAAGCCAGTAGTAAGAGCTTTTCATAATGAGACTTTCAGAAATGAAGTGAGGAGTTGATTTTATCTGGTACACCACAGTAATTTGCTGTGCAGCTTCATGAAACTGCTACAAATAGCATTACAGCCAAAACCCAATTGTTGCTGAAATGCATTCAGTAAAATGGAAAATACAGAGAAATACAACACAGTAATTGTCTCTCAACCCACATTACATATTGTGTTTCTAAATTATATAGTATTATATTTTCAAGTTTTTAATATAGTTTCCCACTGAGGAATTGATAACACAGGAGACATTCTTTGACCTTTTCCCTCTGAATATCCAAATAATATACCACATAGGTTTATAAACCAAATAACTCTCCAGCCTTTTATTAGATCCCAAGGGATAAAATCTGTTTTAAAAAAACACCACATGTAGCAATGCACAAAAGAGCTAATGCAAAGCGTTCTCCTTGCTGTGCTATTTCTCACCTGCATCACAATTTCTCCTGTACAGTAGCTATTGCAGCTTATGAGTTTACATGTATTAGAAAGACAAAAATTGGACTTCTAGCACTTGGAAATCTGCACTGAACACCCAAATGCAATCACAAACCACGATCCTGCTCACCCACCAATTCCTGCTTAATGGATTCAACACAGCAATGCCATCTCTTTAAAGGCTTGACCCAAGCAATGGACGAAATAACTTATCAAGCTTTTCTATTCCCCAGATATTGCAGAAAGTATTTAATGGACGTGTTCCAAATTTAGCAGGATGTTAAAAACCACACAGCCACCAGATAAGTAATTTGTGGGGCAGCTCAATCAAAAAGCTAGGCTGATCCTTTAAAAGAGGCCTTTCGGGTATTTTGATTTGATAATGTTTGCATCTCTACAATTAATCACAAAATAATGAAGGATTCAAGCCATCACAGTCAGGCATTGGGAGTGTGAAAAGATGCATGCTGTGCATGACAAGAACCAAAGTGCCAGAACAACTCAGGAAAAAAGCATAATCTAAAACAGCTGATGTAAGTTAGAGACACCAGAATCTTTCAACCTGCAGCAGCCTTTTTTATGTGGCCAGTCCCACTGATTTTAATGGGGCCACTGCTGCAAGCAAAAAAATTCCATGCAGGAGCCCGTCTGCCAGACCATGCATCAAGCAACGTGTCAGGAGAAGCTGTCAGGACTCTAACTGATGCGAGATCAAATCCTCCCTCTAAAGACACAATTCTGCCTGCTTCTGAAACTTTGAGCAGATGCTATTTCAGAAAATATGAATTCTAATTCCCCATTAAATCCAGAGTTGTTTTGACTTTTGGAGGGGTCTTGGGGCTTCGTTTGGGTTTTGGTTGGGTTTTCTCTGTATGCAACATACATCTTAAAGGTACTGCTCTGGGAAGAGGCAAAACATCCGCTGATCTATTTACAAGCTTAGTTTTAGAACTCTATTCCAGTTTCATTCCAGATCAGTTTATCAGACTGGTTTGCAAAATCCAAATTAACAAGTGGCACAATGAACAGTTAATGTCAATTCTGAGCTGCTTCTTCTAACAAGACCAATATTTCAATGAAGTTTCCAAACACATGACAGAACTTTATCCCAAAAAGAAATAAAATATTAATGTGTTGTTTATCTTCTGTTTCCAATTTCTCAGTTTTTGAAAAATGGAATTGCAAGCTGAAATATTCCTGAAGCCTGTCCAATACAGATAGCTGATACTGTTAGGTCTTCACAAATTTAGTGCATTATTGCAAATTAAATCTACCTTGGCCATACACAGAATGATTTTCCCCTCCTCCCTCCACAGACAAGTTGTTTCTCAGCATTTCTTCAAGGCAAAATTCATGGTCACAATGAATTAGGAGTTTTAATTCCCACAGCCATCATCTGGTATAGTACTGGCCCTATGGAAAGTGAATGGGAATGGTCATCAACTCCCACAAGGGCAGGTTTCAATCTCCTGATAGATTTTCCTCCCTGTAATTCAAATGGTAAGGAGTTCTTTGGTTTTTTTTGGTTTTTTTTTTTTTAGGGAGCTGTTTTCCCACATGCCAATGAGATAAAAAAATATAGTTCTTTACCTTTTTACCCAATCATCTTCAAGAACTATCAAAATCAAAGTATTTATCAACAACCTTTCCTCAACAACAAAATACCTTATTCTGTTTGTCCAATGAAACTTTTACCTATACATGTCCATTTAACTCAACAACATCTAAAATGGTTCTACTGCTATTATCATTTAAATAATCAAAAAGGCTTAGTAAGAGAGCTCAGAAAGTCATTAAGTGCAAGATTTTATGCCAGAAAACACAGAGAAACTGAGGCACCTACTGATGCAGAGCTAAAATTGCTTTATTATAAGTTTTATGATTTTTACAAACACAAAGATGAAAAAAAATGCATTCATTAAAAAAATAAAAAAAAAGAAGAAACCAAGTTAAATATGGGTAGGACCTTCTTATCTAATATTGAAGAAAATCTGGAAGCAGCAAACATCTTACTGGAACATGACATGAATGGACATCAAGGGAGCATGCACCTATGGGGAAACACTGACACTGCTCTATCCCTTCTCCTCCTGCCATAAACGTTAAACACAACCCCTTTCTCCAATTCCTGAAAAATGACAAAGGAAAAAACGAGTTGCCAGCAAAGCCTGAGCAGCAAAATCATTGTCATGAACATTTTTACTTTCAACGTGAG
This sequence comes from Melospiza melodia melodia, assembly GCF_035770615.1. Lineage (NCBI taxonomy): Eukaryota > Metazoa > Chordata > Aves > Passeriformes > Passerellidae > Melospiza > Melospiza melodia. Next base: position 29,826,266 of record NC_086198.1, read on the forward strand.
CACAGACTTTTCTGGGATTAATTCAGCACTGGAAAAGCTCATTTACTGCTCAGATAATTTCAGCTCTATGAACCCTGACATGTGAATAAACGCTCCCCTGAGAACTCTGGTTCAGCTTACCTACATAATGCTGTTTATTTGACCAAAGCTACTTTTTCCTCTTACAATATGAACCATCTTCTCTGGTTACAGGGCTGGGGGCAGGGAGGGTAGAGGGACTTTTGCTAGAAGGTTATCTATTACTGTTACTAAAGCACTTTCTAAAAATACTGTATTTTTAACATTTACATGCTATTTATACTCTAGCTGTACATTATGTTTGAATCTCAATTCAGAATATTTTTCAAGTGTGTCATTTACATTTCCTAGAAAGCATATCAACTGTTTGCAAAGCTCATCATGGCACCCTTAAATGTCTATTTCTGGTATCATAACATACTTCAACTACTTTGCACTCTAAAGTATCAGCGACACCTTTCTATGTCTATTTGAAAAAGTCACAGTTTACAAAGTAACTTAATTTTATTAGCTGAAAATTCAGCTTTTGGTTTCATTTCTCCATTTTCCTTTACATAATGCATCTAACCCAGAGAGAGGGCAGGCTGCTCAGGCTCACCACTGCAGCATGGAATGAGGATAATATGCTGCTTCCTTGTACTTCCGTGCTAATTCCTGCTATTGGGCTTTAGCTCTGGCTTCTGAACTATGAACCCTGGTGGGTTGGACCGGCCTGTTGGGCTTGGCTAACTCAGAAACTCACAGCAGCACACAGAGAGAGCCACTCTGCAGAGCATCCAGCACTGAGAGAAGCTGCAGAAAAATAAACTGAAGCCCAAATACAGCATCTTCCAATTTCTCAATTTCATTGGTGTCTGTTGGTAGATTTTCAATAGGCTTCCTATCATCCTTTTTTTTTTTTTTCCTTCCCCTCCTCATTCTGGGATCACAGCCAATCCCCAGCACAGCAGCTGACTTTCCCCAGAACTAACTAGAAATATTCCGATAGACTCTATTTATAGACTCAAAAACTTAGGACTGGAAGCAGCCAACCAAATTTTTCCACTCCTTATTCCCCTCCGTTATCTATCTGTCTATCTATCTACCCTGGGCTAACCTAAATTCCAGCTTCCTGTGTTTCTCAAGGGGGAACTATCCCACCCCCAACAGGCACACCACAGGCACATCCACCTCTTACACATCCCAAGGCACCTATAGAGAGAGCATGCATAACAGGAAAACTCTACTTCTATGTCACTCTACAAAGTATTTGGGCTGATCTGCTCTCCTGTCACCAGCACTAGAAATCAAAGCTGAAGAAAAATCGAGATTTCTGCAAGAGATTCTACTGCCTGTACCTCAGACCTGTGCAAACTCATGAGACCAATTGGGACACACATGACTCCTTGGTTTACTATTAAAAAAAAAACAATAAATAAGAACATTTTTTTAGCAGACATAAACATTGCCTTTATTATTGTATTTTTAAAACACACACACACATATCTATAGCTAATACTTGCAGAAGCCAAGTAAGATTAGTCTTCATTAGTGTAAGTACAATAAAAATACACAGCAAAAGAAAAACTGCGTCCCAAAGTGGGAAAAATGTTGCAGCTGGACATATTGGACATATGATTCTGCAAAATTATCTATTTACAATAATATCAGATCCTGTTCAGCATTTCATACTGCAGATAATGTACTGAAAGTGTAAGTGTTGAAATAGAAAGGCTAGTGTGCTCTGGAAGCAACACCTGGCAAGTTTGATTTTTACTTAACCTTACAAATGTTGCTAGGAAACCCTACTCAATATTTACTTCAAGTCTTTAAAGAAACAGACTCATTCATACTGAGCTACTGGTGGGAGCATTGGGGACTTGGCGGAGAAGTCCCACTCTAAATTTACCCTTGACATCTCACTTTCCTAATCCACAGACCTGATGCAATACAGAAATATAATTAAGAGTTGGGTACGTAGTTACCTTATGAGACCCGTAACAGCATTGGTATTTCGGACACTGCAAGTAGTGCAACAAAGTTATTTTCCTTGGTTTTATGCAAAATTAAATTCTAAAAAAGCTACAATGTTAATGCAGAGTCTTCTAAAAATGGTATATTATTTTTACATTTTCGTGAACACTGGATAATTTAACAATTTTCACCATCAGTTCTCATGTCTAGTACAGAGATATATGGTACTTTCATCTGCCCATATGAAACATCACAAAAAGTGTAGATTGTACCAAAACCAACACATGGGAAACTTGTGTATTTACTGCTGCCTTTCAAACTGATTCCATGAAATATATCTGTGTAAATCAGTCAAAGCTATTTCTTGTAATCCTAAGTGATAAGATGCTGAATATTCTTAATTTTTAGTCATGTCAGACAAAAGCACAAGCTGTCCTAGTACCTGGGGCACTACACTGAGCTTCTATCCTCTCACATCAATACCTGCTATTTTCCTTGCTCCTATCATCCTCTTCTTTCCCATTAGATCATATTTCTTACTGCCCTGCATTCCTGATCCCAAGCTCAGTCCTATTTGGTCCTGATTTTTTTTTTTTTTTCACTGAGCATGAAAATTGCATTCCCTTGTATTAAATTACTGATTTAAGTCACGCCAACATCAATATCACCTCTGAGTTTGGGGCACGCCGCGTGATGGAAAAAAGCCAAAACATATCCCAACCAGTAGCAACTCTCCCTATGGAGTCAGACCCAAGCTCCAAGCCTCAAATACCTCAGGCAAAATGTGGAAAGAACTGTAAGTGTCCATGCTGCTGGCACTGGGGCAAAGAAGCCCCCATGAACACCTACTGACCCCTGCAGCTGCCAAAGCCATGGCTGGGGCTGCCACCCCCTTGTGCCTTGAAGCATTCCAGCTTGGAACAGCAGCTTGGCAGAGGGAGGAACAGGCTTCTGTGCAGCAACATGGACCTTGCTACAACCTTCGTAGGACTTTCTTTTAATAAGCACAATATCAGGTGTTTGTGCTGAAGCAAGCAGAACCTGAAGAATCTTGAGATCATGGAAAGGGCTAATACAGGTGGAAGGACATGGAACAATTAGTGGAGGACATGGAGTATCTTGTTTATCACAGTATGGAGGGTATGAAGATAAGAAAAGCATGAAGCTCCTCTTGTGAGTTCAGAAATCATCTGGATCTGGTATTACAATGCTGATTTATTAGAAATTAAGAGAGGTTTCTAACTCTTTTTTTTCCCGTGGCTACCTTATAAATAGACTTAATGACTCAAAGTCATTTACAACCATTGATACATCACCTAGTCAACTCAGTTAGCCTCATATTAAAATTAATTTACCAGACATCCACAATATCCAATTAGCTGCAAATCAATAGGTTTACTTTACAAGAATTTATTGATCCACAAAGTAGGTTTTTTTCCTGAAATGAAAATTATAAGTCCTTAAATTAGTTTGTCTAAGTTACAGCTGCTTGTAAATACTTAAGGCAGCTGCCTATAATCAAAACATTTCTGTTTGCCTTTACAGATTAGTATTATAATAAATATCAGAATATTCCTTTCTAGCTGAAAAGAAGTGAAATTCACTTAATGAAAAAAAAAAAAAAAGATACAGCCTATTTGTCACTTCAGTTTCATTTCCTATTTCCAGGATTTAATTCAGCTTTTTTTTTAGAATTTCTAGATTGTGGTGAAGGGTGAGTAAGTAGGTACTTTTCTCATTCTGGTCACAACTTATGAACAAACACATCTGCTGAAAACAGTGCCTCTGATTCTTCTGTGCAACAATTTCCTCTGACTGTAACTCTGAATCTTTTCTCAATTACAGATGCCTGAGCTCACAGGTGAAAATGCAATTACATACCAGCAGCACTTATATTACAGGCATAAAAGGGATCTATGGAGAGGAGTGGTCAGTCCTGAGGATCCAGTTATAGATGTCACAAGGGTTGTGCTTCAGGCCAGCTCCAGTGGGGTCCCATGGACAGAAGTTGAGGCTGGAATGCTCTGGGTATCCCTTGGAGTGCTTTTTTCATTCCCTTCTGGCTCAGAAATATCTGATTGCTCCCCCTCAGCTGCCCAGTGATGTGAACCACAGGGCAGAAGATGGTGGCAACTGGAAGATTTGCTTCAAAAGCACATTTTTGATCCAAATAAAATGTAAACAAAACCTACAAACTCTGTTATTAGCCTTCTGCACCCAGTTAACTCCTGTTTATGTTAGAAAAGAAATGCAGGACAATTTGCAGACCCATAATAGATACATTTCAATTCCAGAAATTTAAAAAAAAAGTAAATCAGCAACTCACTTTTTAAATTTCTATTTCTATACTCATTAGCTCCTCTGAATTTTCTCCCTTTTTAAAATAACATGTCCATCCAAAGGACACTCATCCTCTTTGCTTCTTCCACCAAATGGGTTTAATGTGAAGTGAGTAACCATTCTTTATCTCATTATCTGCATGTGCAGTTTGAAGTTGTCATTACTGCATATTTAATCACTCAGTTTTCAATGCCCAATCTCCTTTTATTTACTGTCACATCTCCAGAAACATAAATTCCAAGCAGTCCCAAGAATTGGAAAGGTTAGTTGGGAAACAAATGCAAATCAAATGCATTGTTTCACTGCAACATTATCTTATGTCATTAGTTGGCAGCAGCCATAAAGCTCTGGACCACTTCCAACATTTACTTCCATACACTGAGCAGAAGCTGACATGTCTAACCCCCCACACTTTGTTCATCTTCCAGCTACTTTATATGGATCCAGATTAAAAATAAGGATTTAAAAATCCAAATTGTATCAACTGGAATTATTCTCTTTTACCACTGCGTATCTGAAGGAAGAGTAGGGTAAAGCAGGGTTTGTAGAGGTAATTCTGCAGCAATGTGGGTTTATTTGATGGATTTTCCAGCAAGGCAGTCTGCAACAAAGGTTCAATGCAGAACTTCAACAAGCCAGTCATGTTTAGTAACTTTTTCTAATCCTTAAAGATATTTATTGGCTAATATTTGTTTTTAATTATTAACGTTAGAAAGCCTTAGTGCCCAAAACTGAACAAATCTAAAATGGAAATAACAAAACAAACCCATGGTGTACACTAAATCCAAGCAAGTGGGCTACGAGCTAGGGGGCAATCCTTAGGAAATGGGGAAAAATGACCTCCACTGCAGCATCCCTGAGTATTCTCTCCCTGCTGGGCTCAGGGTGCTCAGGGAGCTGCAGGAGTGCAGTGGTCCAGAAGCATGCATCCTCTGGCCAGAAACGACAACGTGTTCAATTTCTACCAAACTATAAAAAAATAACAGACCTTGATCCTTAGAAACGCCAAACATTAAATTATATTGTCTTCAAATGGAATTCCTGAGTTTTAACAGGGAGTTTTCCCATAGAGCAGGACCCACACCTGTGCAAGATAGTTGTTTTGTATTATTTTAATTTATCCACGTGAGTTTGGAAGTTAACACAGTTATACCTAGCAAAGTAGCTCTGAAGCTACCATTAGAGGAAGAGCTTTCTAACCGCTCCAGCATACTGCACTCTCTAGCACAAATCTAATTTAGTTCAAAATAATGAAGCTGACAGCTCAGATAGTCTGCCTGGAAACTGTGCAAATTTCCCACCCACCTTCATTTGCAAGGTCCCTGGCACTCCAGTCTTCAAAAACGCTGAAGTGCATGACAGTTTTCTAGAGACAAGTCTTCAGCAATGCTAAAAGTGAGATCTCCGACCTTTTGGAGAAGCTCATATTTGAACTCGTGCCTCCTGAGGGAATAGAAAGGTTGCTCTCATGATGCCTCCACCTTAAGGCACTTCCAGAAGTAATCCCTTTCCCAGTCTGAGGGCAGTGACTTTGATGAAACTTGACTATAAGACCACGTCCCACCTCCAGCGCTGCTCCTGTCAGACGAGAGGCACTGTTTGAGTGGGGAAAGCGGTGAGTCACCTGCAAAAGCTGGAAAGGGACTTTTTACAAGGGCACACGGCAATAGGACAATGGGTAATGGCTGTAACTGAAGGAGTTATATTAGGAACACCTAATTTAGATTAGGTATTTGGAAAAATTCTCTACTTCGAAGGGTGGTGAGGCACTGGCACAGGTTGCCCAGAGCAGCTGTGGATGCCCCAACCCTGGAAGCATTTAAGACCAGGCTGGATGGGGCTCTCAGCAGCCTTGTCTAGCTGAAGGTGGGGTTGGAACCTGACGATCTCGGATGTTGCTTCCCAAGCCAACTCACTCTATAACAGCAAGCAGAGTCCCTTCCCCACTCTCTTCCCTGCAGCAGCACTAAGGGAGAGCTAAAGACACAAACACAATTGATTTTCCAAGGTGAGACGCTGCCAGAGTAAACCGGGGCTGCCTGGTTGCGAAACCACACTGGCACAGGGCTGGGGGAGCGCGGCTCTGGCCGGGGACGGGGCGGGTGAGGTGACGCGCTCCCTGCCGGGGCACTCGCACTCGGCTCCTTGCGCAAGCCGCCCGCGGGGTGCGGGATAGGGGATGCAGGGAGCGGGCACCCTGCGCCCTGCTCCCACCAGCCACGCTCAGCACCTGCCCCTTCCCTGCAGCTCCCAGAGAGAGGCAGAGCTCGAGTTAAAGTGCATGCAGCAGAGCACTGCCTTGCTCAGGACTGCTCCCATCTCCACGGGGCACTCTCGAGCCAAGACTGGGACAGCTCCCGTGCGCCATCCTGACCCTCCGAGCCAGGTACAAGAAAGGAGCTGGTGGGCTAAAGAAAGTCACTATAAAGGGATTTCAAACCCTGAAAACAAAGGGTTTTGCAGGACTGTACAACGATCTTAGTACAACACAGGATTCAGAAAAGCATTGCCAAAAATGCTGGCAAGACCCTACAGCTCTCAGCAAAATCCTGGTCAGGACAAACTCCTGAATTCCCCATTCTGCCCTCTGATTAAAAGTTCTCAGACCACTGATAGATTACACTACCCAAAATAAACCTCTAAAATACTGCTTTGTTTTGGAGACTTAAGACTGAGCATGCACCCAAAAGGGTCATACACACACAAAAATAAGGAATTAAGATATTCTCACAAATCCAAAAGATTCAGAAGGCATTATTAAAGCTGATATGAAGATTTTTATTTCTTTTTTGTTTGTTTGTTTGTTTGTTTTTCCAAAGATCTAACTGCTATGGAATAAGTTTATAAAGCTGCCACTCTTTGGGGTAACACCCCTCAAGGGCAGATATGCAATGAAAAGCACAATAGAAATGAGTCATGTACTCAGCAGAAATTTTAGCCTGAAAGCTCATTCAAAAAAGTTATTTCACCTCCAGATGCAAGTAGAAAGTATTGTTTAGGAGAGAGGATGGAAATGAGCAAAGTGATAGAAAAATTGTCAGAAACATTCAGTAATTAGTCTGAAATTTGCTTTTTAACCTTAGGGCTGTAACTCTTTGATCTATTATTATCACTAACCACAATCAGCAGCATTTTCATGCATCTTAGAAGGAACATACAAATTCCTATAAGCCATTATCCACAAATACTGGATTTTGTTCCTGCTCAGAGATTCTAACCAAAATCTACTTTTATTTTTCTCCTTTTCAAAAAATAGCATTACATATTAACTCCAACTAACCCTACCTCCAAATATGAAATTTAAGCTATCAGCTTGTTCATGAAGCCAATATGCAGCTTAGAGATCACAGATTTGGAGAAATTTAATTTAGCAACCAACTAATAAGAAACTGTAATGTAATTGCAGGTGCTTAATTCACTGTTTAAGATAAAAAATAAAATTCTAGTTATTTCGTAATCTACCACAGCAGTGTGGGAACTTCTGCAATAATAGAACTCAGTAAAGAAATGGCATCTTGCAAAAATACTTATTCACATACAAACAGTGTTACTTATACCTTTCAGAATCCAGAATGAACAGCATGGATTTGGTTTTCTGCACTTTTTTTGTTGTTTTGGGAGAGGGTTTCAGGAGATTGGGGTGGGATTGGGGGACGGGGGGCGCAGCGTTGTTTGATGTGTTTTGAACCTTTCAGCACTGATTTCAGCAAAATAAGGAAAGAGAACCCCCCTAAATCACCTCCTTTCAGAAAACACACTGTTAAGCTCTGATAAACCACATTAACAAACCGCACTGAAAAACAAAACAAAAACAAACCAAAAAAAAACCCAACTCCAAACAAGGTCACAAAGTCTCCCATTTAAAGAGACCGTTTATTTGAAAATTTTGCCCTGAAAGCAAACCAGCCCTCAAGGTTTTTGTAAAATCCCGGGGTCTCTGAAGGGAAAGCCATGGATGCACAGAAATCCCATCTCCAAGTCCGAGGAGGGAGTGCCTCCTCCCACACAAGCCCTGCAGAGAGGGGGAGATGCTGCCGCTCCTCTTGCCGGCAGTGGTACCGGAGCAGGGAACTGCACTGGGAACTGCTGCCATGGATAAACAGGCACTTCCTGACCTGGGAGCCCTTCCCCTGCAGCCCAAGCCAAAAACGTGTGCCTCCCTCCAAGGTCAGCAAAGCCGAGGTGGCTGCAGCAGGAGAGGCTGTGGGATCGCCCCCCAGCCGGTGACCTTGTGCTGCGGGTGACACAGGCAGGGCAGCGAGCAGCCACACCGCGCCATGGTCTATTTAGGGTGCATTCAGACGTGCCCAATAACGCGGCGAGAACCTGGTCCACTGCACCCAATGGAAACACTGCTGCTTTTTTCTTCCTCTCCACAGATCTCTCACTCAGAGGAGACTGCAACCGAAGTAATTCATATGCTGAGCACCAGGCACTGTGTAGCAACCAGCTGCATGTGAAAAACTGATAAAAGTACTAAACTTAGATGGATTTAATACCTGTTTTTCACACACTCTTTTTAGTTTCCTCGTTGGACCATTTTTATCGCTCTTAGACAGCCATATTTTAAGACACATTTGCCAGAGAACAAGTTATGGTTCTATATTCATCCTTAACTGTGGTATTTTCTGACCTCTGAGATCTTAAATCTCAAATCACAGCAATCCATTGTTCTCCAAGAAGTTTTGGTGAAAACAAGTCCATTATTAATTCCATCTCCTACAAGTCTGTTCAAAGACTCAATACATACAATTAAAATAGAGAAAACACCTTAAAACTACGTCCTGAAAATTTGAGTGTTGGGATTATGGCTGCACAATACATTAACTTTTAGCAGAAAGGTGCACTTGGGATATTTCACAGGCTCCATTCCCTTTCCATCCCTTCAGTTTGTTCTCATGTCCATATCACATCACACTGCCCACCAAGTTTCACCGTCCTGTCGGTTCTTTGGAGCTTCAGAGTGGACCAGATGAGGAACGCAATCCTGCTCTTACATACAACAAGCCCAACCAGAGGGCAAAGCCAGAATCAGAGCAGACAAGGCATGGCCCAACAGAGTATTTTCCCCACTGCAAATAATATATTGTTCTGCTACAAGTGACACCCAACGGCAGCCAGTGCTCCAGCCTGGGATCAGCAGAGCACCAATAAGTACCTGGCAATCTGATTCAGCCAGGCAGAGCACTCCACAGCAGGTTGTAGCTCCATTAATGTTAAGTGCTGGTTGAGTAAGGCCAGGTTATTGGACCACAACTTAACAATTTACTCCCTCTGCAGACAACACGAGTACTGCACGAGCACTGAATCTGCTGCAGAAGTCTCTGTGCTTGCCTGCCTTGCTGCAACACACATCACCTAAAACAGGACAGGAACATTTTTTATACAGTTCATAATTTTCTGTCTTCCAGTTCTCATGAAAATGGACTGATCCGTACTGTCAGAAAATGCACCATCAAAATTTCTTCTGCTTGTTATAAAATCTGTGCATTGAAGGTGATCCCACCTTCCTGTTTTTCAGAAAACCATCAAAATAAGATTACCATAGTGAGATTCCACATCACCAAAAGTGATACAAAAACTAGGCAACAACTATTAGCTACTATCAGAATTAAACATGGCAAACTGATTTCCAACAGCCAAGTACTGGAAAGTTTAGTGGTATCAACCTGAAACATTTTGGAAATGCTCAACTATATTTACTGCTGCACAAAGCAACAACCAAGCCCTAGCTCCTGCCACCCAGCTTGACAACAGAGCTCTTATTTCCCCAGATGGGGAAGATCCACCCAGCTCTGGAACACAATTTTCCATTAATGTGGACTTCCCTACGCCACAGCACAGGAGGCAATGGATATATATAATTTTAAGGGAAAGTAAGCCATTATTTGCATACATATTTTAAGGGAAAATACTTTATACAGACTTTGAACTTCTCAATAAAGAGCGATACAAAAACCCAGCACTCTCACCAAAATAACAACAAAGAAAGCTGTAGAAAGTAAAAAGCTGTTCAATGCATGCTGGTATGCCCAAGGGAACCTTTCAGCCTCCTGGGCTGACATATTAATACAGACTTCTAATTTCTTTAGCGAGAAATAAAGAATATGCAGAGGTCTCAGCTTTGTCAAGACTATACCCAAAGCTGCATTAAATACTGATACAAAATTATACAAGAACCTACAAAAACAAGTATACATTCTCAAACTGAAATAAAGGAAAAATATAGATTTGAGGCTATTTCAGAATCATTTCTGAAAAAGGTTGGCACAGTAAATTTTTGGGAAGATAAAAGGGAACACAGTCCTGCCAAGCATGGAGAATATTTTAACAGCAAAGTCCTTTTCTCATAAAGTCCATCAGCAAACAGAGGTCAAGGCCATTCATAAATTCTAAAAATAATATTTACCAGACCTTTATCTTTCTGGCAGGTATAATTCTGATAAGTGACTATTCTAGATAATATTTAACATAAAAGTTTATTTACAAAAATACTTGCAATAGCCTGAAATCAGATTTTAACCAGAATCAATTCAAGCCAGTAATGGCTACAGATAAATCAGGATCATGCTGTTGGGTTGCCTTCTGGTTTTAGGGTGGGTGGGATGGCTTTTTTGGGGAGGCTTTTTCAAGTAGTGTCTAAGAAATAAATCCTGACATATGTGAATGGCTCAGGAACAGACAGGTATAAGGCATCCCTAAAATACTATCAATGTCTGATCAAAAATTTATTGAAACACTATTACAGATAAACATATGCAATTCATATTAAAACACTAAACTTTCTGAATAGCACATCAAACTTTGTGAATTCCTCCCACACTGGACTATGCCAGTGGAATTGCCAGGAAGAAATGACAGTAGGAGGGAGTATCAGCCCTCTGTTTCCACCACAAGCACTGAGAAAAGCAATTACATGTGTGTACATACATGAGTTAATATGGAAATTAGAGGGAAAAGGCACATTTGCACAACAAGCTTTAGGTAAGAGCGAATGCAGCAGAAAGGTCATTCTCCTCAATTTTTACTGTTGTTTTAAGCAGCCATGGCATTTTCATAGGCCATTTTGAAAATCACAAAATTGGCACAATCATGGGGCTTAGGGTAGTACCCTGATTCAGACAAGCACTGATCACCCTATAGTGAAATCTTATCTGGATTCTTTGTGCAGGTTTTCATCAATGACATCACACAATTGCACATACCTTCTTTTTCAAGCCCATTTAGTTATTATTTAGTTTAGAAACCAGTATTTCTTAGAAATGCCATTTGTGGAAGGAGGAATCTATACATGCAGCTAGACAAGTATGATTCATCCTTTATTAAAAATTACAAATGTAAAATCTTTCAAAAACAAAGACATGTTCTGCATGCATATTAGCAGAAGAAAAATATTTAAAAGAGAATAAGGCAATTTGGTTTTCCTTAAGAGGCTCTCATTCCCCAAACACCACAATCTGCAATGTTATAAAAAAGTTACTATCAACTAACTTAAAAAGAACCACAACTGTGCACATCTAATAAAAGTAACTGGAGGAAAAAAAGAGAAATGTTCTAGTTGGCAGTGGGTGATTGGCGCAGTCAACAAGGTAGGCAAGGCATTTTAAATGCCTCAACTATGGTTATTAGGCACTACCACTGATTCAAGAAAGGGAACACTCTAATATGATTTTTTTTAACAGTAATATTCTTAAGATTCATTATAAATATGAAAAGTCAAAGTCATGTTCTTTTGGCCATCCACTCCCTTTCACCATGTAAGCTGCAAGTCTGAGGCAGTTCAGAAAGGGTATGACATCAGGGTTCAGAAAATAATGCTGCTAAAACAAGACATATTCCATGCTGGTCATCTACTGGCTTTAGAGAACCATGCAGCCTATTTTTTCCTTCACCTATTCTTTGCTTGCAGCCCTTTATATTGCAAGCCAAAAAAAAAAACACCAAGACTTAGACTACCAGAAACTTCAAAATATTGCAAACTTTGAAGGGTTAATCACGTGCTGTAAAAGTCTGCAAAATGTGTGATGCCTGATATGACTGACACATCAGAAAAAAATCTGGAAATAGCAAGGATCTGGTTTAGATATCAAGGACAGAGGTGTGATGCTGCTGTTCTGATGACACGAAAGAAGAGGCATTTTGCAATCCCCATGCCACATGGATATGGGACAGCTGAAACCAACCCTGCTTGGGATGTTGGGTCTGGCATGGTTTTAAGCTATGCATGTTTTATTACAACACCTCAGAGCACCAACTAATCTGAGCATGATTTCCTCTGTTCTAGCTGCAAGACAGCACAGAAACGAAGAGAAAAAATAAAGATCAGTCTGAGGTTCAATAGCAAGGCTGAGCTTTTACATGTGTGACATCTTATATGGAGGCTTTATGACTTGTCTCACCAGCAGACAAATATCTCAGCAGGCACTTCTGCACTCAAATCTGCACTGCCAAAAAGATCTCTGCACGAATTTACCTTGAAAATTTTAAGGGCTTTGCACAGGTCCCTGGCTGCACTGTTGGCATAGAGCCATCACCAGCCAGATTAAGAGCAACATTTGGTTAAATAATGGGGTTGGTTCTGAGATTTGAAATGATGACACATGTCCTAATCTGGAGTACAGATCAGGATGCCTGGAGTGTCGCAACCCCGCAGATCTCCATCACCTGAACAAAATTCCACACGTAACAGCTCTGAGCACTAAACATTTCAGAATTCCAATCCTGCAGAGTGGCAGCTACATTCACCTGCAAATCCTACAGAGATACAGCTTGGATAAACAAAGACAGGAAAGTGCACCAAGCCTCTGTCATCATCAAACCTGATTACATGTACTGATCTAGAGCTACATTGGACTAATGTCAGATCAGGAGACTCCTTTAAAAGCCTTATAAGAAACTGTCACTCCAAACACAACTATTGATGGCAACCTTGTTCCTTCCTGCATTATTTCCTTGTTTATTGTCCTTGCAATGGATGACAGCCTTGACTCAGTGCAAGCATTAAGTCACACCAGAGTTCTCACAGCTGGCAGGAGCTACCTGTCCAAGCAACAGTGCTCAACCACAAAGGCAGTAAAATATTGGGTCTTTGTATTCAGCCATTCCATCAGTCTTCTGGTGAACTTTTCTCACTATATAAATAATGCAATTTATGAAAATTTCATCAGGTAAAATAACTAAGGAACAGTGACTCCATCTTCCTTAATCTAAGAAAGTACATTTAAGCCAAGACTGGATGGTAACAAATATCCAGCCACATGCAAAGTTCAGCATGATGGTAGGACACAGCCCTTTCAAGCTGAGTATATTAAAAAGTGCATTCTTTTTCAAAACCATATTAGAAATGGCCAAAGAAAAAGTGAAGTATGGCCTACAAAATGATAGAGAGATTGCAGCACTGCTGGACAGAACTGACAGTAACATGAAAACAGGTTTGGTTTTTTTTCCCTCCTTATAGGTAGATGGGCTGATTTCCCTCCTGAAAAGCACCAGTATTTTAGATATTATATTTTTCACTGCAACACTATTTTCAGAAATCTGTAGCATCATACAAATATGGAAAACACCACGCATCCTCCTAACCCCACGCCAAGAATAAGGCAGATGCTTCATTCACTGAGGGCAGCTGCATAGCTCGTGATGAGCAAGAAAAACCACTTGAGAAAGGTAAATGCCAATCTGTCACTGGTTATTTGAGCTTTGGCACAAGCCTTGGGTCAGCCTGCTGGGTACATGGGTGTGCTGTGCAACCATTTGAACTCAGGCATGCTGTCAGAGGCGCTTCAGAACATGCACTATTGACTCTGCAACTAGGTGGTTTAGGAAAGTAGGCATCCCTCACACAACTCAAGGACACCTGCTAGAAGAAGGACATGCTGCCACAGATCAGCCAAGAAAGCCAAATTCAGATGACACTTGCTCATTTCTCTTCCACCAAAAGTGAGGAGATCAGTTTATCCATTTCTCCCTTTCAAATGCATCAAGTTTTAACAGCTCTCCTCCTTCTGGAGGCATTTTTCTATATATATAAACCAAATGTTCCTACAGTTAAAATACAGAAATAATATGTTGCCACAGGCTTGCAAAGTTGTTTTTTAAACTTAACCAGTTAAAGTCCACTGCAAACACAGAACCATGCTTCTTCACAAAAACAGATTACTGACACTACCATTTTCTTATCCTCATCTCAACATTTCATCTGAGGTACAACACATTCAAGCACTAGCTAAGAAAAAAATAACCATTATAGGACACAAGAGAGCAATTTTACTAAGCTCTCATTATAGGAAAAACAACATTTGTAGTAGTAAGAGCTCATAAACATACTAAAGCCATACCTTCAAACCTAATAACAACAGAATACAATATGTTCTTCTTAAATATTAAAGCCAGCACTTCGCTTTCATTAAAGGCAGAGTAAAATACAGCAAGATAGCCACAAATCTAATAATAATGGAAACTCAAACAAAGAATTATGCATCAGACTGAGGAATACCACCCTGGTCCTCATTATAATTCACGCGTTGTTTGTTTAATGCAGGGGAAGAAAGAAAAAAATAAGGAGATTTAAAAAAAAAAAAGTGGCAATTTGCCAGCTCACCTGGACACATTTTCTGGAATGTACTCTAGAACTGGATACCCATCACCTCTTCTGGATGCCAACTCCGAATGCGACTTCCAGGTCTCCACGAGCGTGCTGACAGCAGGGAAGGAGCTCAAGTGCTGAAATGTCTGCTCTCGAGCCACTGGCCGCGACAAGGATATCGTGCCCTGGGCACCGATCCTGTAGTGAAATGACTGTCCACCTGAATTTACCCCCACAATGGCAGAGGATGGTATACTGTTCTCTTGGTAATAGCTGCCATCGTCAGGCTCCTGCTTAATCCCCACACGTAGGCCTGGATTTGGAAAACCACTACCTTCACAATTTCCATCGAATGAAGAAACAGGTGGTCCTAAAATCCCAGAAAGAGAGTAATAGTCTTTGTCATCCATAAAAGAAAAATACGAGCCATCTGTAAATGGGAAAGGATTTACTGTTTGATTCCCTTTAAAGGAGGCACCAGAACAAGGATGTTTGGCCGACTCTTGCTTCACTGGTACTGGAAAGGGGGAATCTGAGTTTATTTTGCTGCTGCCGCTGTCGCCAATGCAAGCGCTGCCAAAGGACCCGTCTGGCTCGGGCTTTATGAACTGAACAAGGTTCATCTGGCTGTTGTTGGAGATGGCGTTCTCCATTTCCTCCATCTTAGGAAACGTGAGTTCTTGAGCACCCTTGTCTTTTGTTTCTGGACTGGGAACGGTGTCTTGGCTTCTGCTAGGCCCCACTGGTGTGCCAGAAGGCGGGAACCCTATGGAGTTGTTAACGGGGCTACAGATGGATGATCCCACAGTGCTAACCGCTGGACTAGAACGCGTGGACCTGTTATTGGCATTGGAAGGGCTGGCAATGGAGCTCCTGGAGTTCAGGTTTGCAGGACTGGACACAGAAGATCGCATAGTGATATTGTTGGGACTCGAGACGGGAGATTTCACGCTGCAGTGGCTGGGAGGGCTGGAGATCGGCGACTTCATGCTACTGATAGGGCTGGAAAGCGGAGAGCCGACATTGCTGACGTGCGCGGGGCTGTGCAGCATGGAGCCGCGGCTCTCAACGTTGGGCGAGCGCGACAGAGGGGTGCCCTGCCCCATGGGGCTGTGCATGGCAAAGTTCCCAAAGCCAGCGGTGGTTGAGGACATGGAGTTAACTCCCGCAGGACTACACACTGAAGAGGCCATGTTCTGAGGGCTGCAGCCTGAGGGGCTTTTCTCTTGACACATGATGGGGCTTTTGACAATCGTGTGCATGGCACCGCCGTTCACAGCGCTCCCAGAGTCTGACATCAGAGACCTCAAGGGCCTGCTGGCGCTGTGGAGGGGAGAGGAGCAATGGCCATTCTCCTTGTAGAGCTTCACCAGCTGCTCCACGTTCTGGTATATCTTTCCTGGGCTCCCCTGGTTCTGCTGATCGTAGTGGTAATCGGCGTCTCGTATCGAATCCATGTACAAACCCATGGATTCGGCCACCGTTGCCGACAGCTCCTTGGACTCTGTTTCGGTTTTGATGTCAGAGCGCAGGAGGCCAGGCTGGCTGTTGTCTTGCTGCAGGCAGGAGAGTAGCTCAGGTTTTTCTTTGCCGTTTCCTTGAGCGCTGCTGTTTGCGAAAGTGCCGGCGGCGCAGCTGACGTTTACAATCTCCATGTAGTTACTGTCATCAGTCTGCTCTCCAGCACCTATGGAAGAATACTCCACAGACTGAGAAACTTGACCCCACCGTCTCTCCATATCTAAGCCTTCTGGGTAGCTGTGGTATCCTTTTGTCTCCATAACTAGCAAAGACATATATAAAAAAGTAAAATTAATGACAGGACAGTGTGACTTCCTAAGGAAATTTCCTAATTTCCTAAGGAAACAAGGCGTATCCGCTTTCTCTGTCTATCCTCCTCTCTCGCTCTGCCTGCCAGTCCCATTTCCCTGCCCCATCCATCATCTCTCAACCATTTGTCCAATTTCAATCAAACCGAGGGAAAGGTCTCATGGATATGACAGCCCTATGGGCTCAGGGAGAAAACAGCTCAGCAGTTGGGGAACACCCAAATTATTGCTCCCAGCCCTGCCCAAAAGGAATGGCTTGGCAATGTCAGCAAACCGCCCACCCTCGCTGGCCCTAGCCCCACGGACAGGGCCAGCTGTACCAGGGGCCGTCCCTCACCTAAAAAAGAGAAAGGGGAGTAAGGAAGGAGGGGATCCAGAGAGGTCCTGAAAGGACATGCTGGTGGCAGGCAGGATGAAAACTCAGTGGAAATTGCTCATTACAGAGCTTGGAGGAGCTCTGCTCCTCCAAGGACCTTCCACTGCCATGTTACAGGGACAACAAAGCAAGGGAGACTGCTGTTTTAAAGAGATTTCATCATCCTCACTATTCAGCCTAACCCAGGATGCTTTAGAAGGAAGCAGTGGTTCTGAGGGGCTGGGAGCTGACTCGCCCCTTCCCAGCCACACAAACTTCTCGTGCAACCTCCCAAGGAGACATGAAGGTGTGGAGAGACAAGGAGGACAGCAGATCAGTAGGAAACATTCCTGCCACAGAGGAAGGGGATCAGACTAGGTGGGAATGCATGGCTGTTAAATGGATCCATAACTCTGCCAATTCTGCAAACTTCCATGGCAGCCAGTAAGAGGAATATATAAAGCAAAGCAAACCTTGCTCTAAAATGGACCCTAAAAAAACCCCTCCCATCCCACATGCCACTTTCACAATGTAAGGAGCATAATCATGACCCCGTCTCTAACAATCTGAAAACCAACATATAAGTAACAACAATTATTTTTTAAGGATTTGGCTCATAGTATCATTAGAACTGCAGAAACTCAACTGCCAACAGTTACAATATCAATATTATGCAAATATTTTTTTCTTTTCAGAATGTATTCATTTTCCAATATTTAATTTAGTGTTCTACCCCTTTACTTAACACTTCTTAACTAAGCTATTTTGAGCAAAATAACAAAAACAAAACAAAAAAAAAAACCTGCAAACTGAATGACTTGAATACTTCTTTGCCCTTACTTAATTGGAACTATAGCCCAATGCTTACATTTCCCTCAAGCACAAATTGTATTAGAACCCAGAATTATGTCTCACATCATCATGTACATTAAATCACATTCCTATAGTATAAAATTTTCAGACAGAAGTGCCTAATTCCACATAAAGTCGCTCCCAGATAATCACCTACCCTTGATTTAAGTGCTGAGCAAGCCTAAATCCTAGAGAAATCAATTGCAGCTGTGAGTGACCCGCATTTCTGAAAACCAGGAAACTTAGTTAAGGCTTAAAATTAGGATGTAAGTTAATTTTAACTCTCAGAAATACCAGCAGAACCACTGCATGCCAGGAAATCTCTGTTGCAGGCCTAACATTACAACAGTGTTTGAGCATTGTAGGGACTTCTCCCACAGCAGTAAAATCCAAACTTCATGTACAATCAATAGCCGAACATACTCTTAAACTTCAGCAAATAAAAATCTGAGTCACACAAAGGAAAAGCAGAAAATGCCCTGATCCTGCACTTGCAAAGGCTGGTGAATATATCTGAGAGGATCAAAAAGCAGCAGAGATTATCTGTGGCCTAATACAAGTTCAGTTTAAAACGAGAGCTATGAACTAGGGAGAGTGCAGTAGCAAACAGAATTTCTGCAAGTGATGGTTTCTGTCACCTCCAAGTGCCTCGGTGGATACCAGAACCAAATTAATAATCTCGGGGGTTACTGGTAGCATTAGGGTTTGGTTTTGTTCTTTTGGGCAGAACTTATTACAACTTGACTAGCACATCTATCCACGGAATCCACACTTCACCGACTGCACACACATGCCTTTTTACTAACTTTCACTAAACAAATCTGACTGGGGGCTACAACATCCACGGACACCCACAACTAAAGTTCAGCACAGTTACATACTGGAACCAAGATCATCTCTACCTGACACTTTACAAAAGCAAGAGACATTGTGAGCACAGCAGCATATCCAGACTCCCTCTCTGAAGAACTACCGAGACATTGCTAGTTGTATATTTCACTCCAAACATACCTAGTTGTATATTTCACCCCAAAAACATCTAGTTGTATATTTCACCCTAAACACATCTAGTTGTACATTTCACCCCAAACATATCAACAAACGCAGCCCTTCGCAGCACAAATCTCCGATCAATTAGGCATGAAACTAGTCTCGCAGCAACAGCCAAATAAAAAATAAAATGGTACCTGGTATCCCTGCAACCAAAAGGTCACCTAGATACGGGGAAATCTGAAGTAAGCCCAGCTTCACAAAAAAAAAAATAAAAATAAACTGGTGGTTCAAGCAGCCACCCACTTCTTAATTCTCGGTGTTTGTAAACCAAATTTCCTTAAAGTTTCACTGTCTGACAGCCACCGCCGCTGACACAAGACTGCCCGGGGGACCTGAGTTTCGCGGCTGGGCTGTGGTTTCCCCCCTTTCTCCCGGGTACGGGAGCGGCGCGGGGAGCCCCGGCACGGCCGCCCCCGGACCCAGCGGAGCCGGGCGCGGGCCCCCCCCGTCCCCGCGCGTTAACATCCGCGCAGGCAGCGCTCATTTCCCCATTCACCCTCCGCTGCGAGGAGCATCCCCGCAGCTCCCAGCGAGCAGCCACCGCTCTGCACCCCTGTCCCCCCCCGCCAGCCTAGCCGGCCTTCCCGCAGGTGCAGCCCGGGCTGTCACGCGTGGGGGGGCCCGGCAGTGTCCGGAAGCTCGCTCCCTCCCTTCCCTCCCTCCCAGGAGCCCGCGGGGGAGGGGGATCCACAGCCCAAACCCGCTTTCGGCCCCCTCCTGCCGCCCGCCCCCCGAGCGATGCAGAACAGCGCTTCCTCCCGTGCAGACGCCGCTCCCCGCCCTTCACGGCGGCAGGGTCCGGGCCCCGCTGCCGAACCCCCCGGCTC
The DNA here is from genome assembly GCF_035770615.1 of Melospiza melodia melodia. NCBI lineage: Eukaryota > Metazoa > Chordata > Aves > Passeriformes > Passerellidae > Melospiza > Melospiza melodia. Next base: position 29,846,078 of record NC_086198.1, read on the forward strand.
ACCCGGCCAGCAGCACCTCCCGCCGCGGTGCGGGGCGCGGAGCGGTGTCCCGGCCGGCCCGGCCCCGCTACCTGTTGCGGCGGGGCGAGCCCGGGGCGCGGGGCGCGGAGCGGAGCGCAGGGCGGCGCGGAGCGCAGGGCGGGCGGCGCGGCTCCCCCGCCCCTCCCCCGCCTGCCCGCCCGCCCGAGGCGCGCCGCGCCGCCCGGTGACACGGAGCGGCACCCGGGAGGGGACGGCAAAAGGTGCCAAGTCCTTTAAAAACATGTCACATGCCCACATAAAGTTCAAGTTTACGTCCCGCCCGCCGCCCGCCGCGATTGGCGGGCGCGGCCCGGAGCGCGGCGCGGCCGGGGCCAGGCGGGCGCGCCATTGGCTGCGCGGCGCCGTCACTCACCCGCCGGGCGACATGACTGATACAAAGTTGCTGCGACACAGCCTGGGAAACGCATCTCCTTAAAGCCGCAGGGACCGGCGGCCCCGCGCTCCGCCCGCGGCTCCCCGCGCACCGCCCCGCGCCCCCGGCCGGGCGGCGGCCCCGGCACCGTGCGCACAGGTGAGGTGCGCGGGGCGCGGCCGCCCCCGCCCGGTGCCCGCGCCGCGCCGGCGGCAGGGCCGGGCATCGCCTCTCCGCCGGCCCGGGGTTTCCGCCTGTCAGCGGCGCATGAATGCGCACCGTGCCGATGCAGCGGCGATTTAACCAGGGAAATTTTTAAAAATTAATGTAATTAGGTGGAAGGGGGAAAAAGAAAGAAGAAAAACGTACGGGGGTAAAAAAAAAATAAGGAGCGGAGGAGCGACGGCGGCGGAGCGCAGGAGGGTTCAAGGACTCGTCCTCCGCTCCCCGCCGGGCTGGCTCCGCTCCGCGGCAGCCGCGCATCCCGCCGGGCGCCCCGCCCGCTGCCTCCCGCCAGCCAGAGGAGCCGCCGGAACGACCCCTGGCCCCGGGGTTGCTGCCACCTCCTATTCCCCAGTGTCCCCCTGGGTGCCTGCGTCCCAGCTGCAGGAATACCCCTTTCCCAGACAAGCCTTTAAAAAAAAAAAAAAAAAGAAAGAAAGAAAGGGAAAAAAGCCGCCGAGCAAACTTTCAGGCGATGCGCTTCCAACTCGCTCGCTAAATACCGCCCCCAGCCCCCGGTCAGCGGCCCCTGAGAGCCCCGCTCCCGGCCCCAGGTGCGCCCCACGGCCCGGCGGGGACAGCTCCCGGCCCCGCGGGGTGACAGCGGTGCCCCAGGAGCGGGGCCGGGGGCTGAGCCCGCCGGGCAGCGGCAGCGCCGGGCACCGCGCACCTTCTCCCGCAATCGCCCGTGCGCGCCCGCAGGGACCCCGCGTGTGCTGCTGCGGGTTGGTATTCCAGAGTCACGGCGAAAGCGCCAACATCCCCAGGATTTGGGCTGTCACGTGCCCCTCTCGTTTTCCTATTCTGCCAAATATCGACCCACACTCACGGGCCGAGGCGGCGGCTCCCAGCGCCCGCGGCGCGACCCGCGGAGCAGCAGCCGCCACCCCCGCCGCGCTTCCCCGCGGGCGCTGGCGAGCAATGGACGTGTCCTTCCCGCGAAGTTTTCACGGATGGTGACGGGACTAGCCGTGACCTGGATACGCCGGCCGGTGTGTCGGACACCCGCCCCGCTGCCCCCCGCGCCGCTGCTCGCCCCGCGCAAGGCTCCGCGCTGCACTCACTCACCTCCCCTAGGACATGGTGGCGCGGCGGGGGGAGGAGACGCGGCCCCCGGCTACTGGCAGCGAACCATCCGGGAGCCCGCACCGCCACCCAGGGTAGAGAGGAAAAAAAAAAAAAAAAAAAGTACGCGGAGGAAGCACCGGGAGCGCGGCCGGGCGGCGGGAGGGAGGGAGCTGCGGCGGCAGGCGGCGGGGTGCCCGCGGCGCGGCTCGGCTCGGCTCGGCTCGGCGGACAGCTCCCACCATGGACGCCTAGGTGGGTGGGTGTTCCCGCGGGTCACACCCTCGCCCGCCGGCGGAGGGGAACGGGGGGTGGATCCAGCACCGGTGGAGGAGGAAGGGGTTTTTTGGGGGTGGGGGGGAAAAGAAGAGGGGGCGGAGAGGGAAGGCGGGAGAGAGACACCCTCCAAAAAAAAAAAAAAAAAAAACCAAAAAACAAACCCGAAAAAAAAAAATCAAACTTATGTCATTCCAGGTAAAACTCCCATCTGCGCCACCAAGGAAGAGGAGGGAGGAGAGTGGCGAGGGTGTAAACTTTTTCCTCCCCCCCGCCCCCTCCGGTGCCGCCCGGCCCCTCGCAGCGCCCGGCGGCCGCGGCGCCCCCGCCGCCCCTCCCGCGCCGCCCGCCGCGGCGGCTCCCGGCGGCTCCCGGCGCCGCGGGGTTTCTCACGCACGGAGCCCGCCGCCGCCGCGGTTCCTGGTTCGCGGAGCCGCCGGAGGAAGGGAAGGAGGGCGGGCGGCGGGGGAGGAGGAGTGTCTCCCCGTGCCCTTCCCCAGGCGGAGCGTCTCTCCCGGCCCTGGCGGCGGCGGAACACCCCTCCCCTCCGCTCCGCTCCGCGCTCCGACCGCCCCGCTCGGCCCCCGGGCGGGCTGCGGGGAGCGGAGCGCCCCTGGACGGGATGGCGGGAGGAGGCTGCGCTCCCCCCCGCCGGGCCTGCGCCTTCCATCCCCCCGTCCCCGCCGCTGCCGGGCGGGGGGAGCCGGTCCCCGCTGCCCCCCAGCGTGCCCTTGTGTCCCGGGATACGGGCAAGCCGCGGGAGCATCCGCGCCGCACTCGCGGGGCTGCGCTGGGGCAAGCCCGCCCCGGTTCCGCACACTAACAGGAAAATCGGTGCTAACAGCGATGCTGGTTTTGAAATAATATTTCACTTGTGGCTAAGGTCTTTTAGAACTGATTATGTTTGAGTTCGGGGCATTAAATGTCTCTGCATTTAAACATCATAGGGAAAAAAACCTAGGTATTGGAGGAAGGAAAGTCTTGGCCCTATTTTAGTAGTCTCGATGCAAGTCTTTAAACGTGGGAAAGGGCTGCTCGCCGGGAATTTTACCTGTGCCGAAGTCTGTAGGATCGGGGCCTTGGAAAGGGCAATATTTTATCAGCTGTTGTTTGCATCCGTCAAAGTTTGTGGGTAACTTGATAAATGTTAAACAGGGAAGCAGAAAGTGCTGGTGAGGCCAGACTCGGAGATAACAGCACATTCAATAGCTTAATTTCACAATTAGTTTACTGTATTATTGGAAGCAAATCATATTTCACTGTGCCTACACTAGTGCTCTATTTTTAGCCATAATCTAGCTAAAAAGGAGGAACCTACTGAGATGTATTATAACATCGAATGTGAACAATTCTGTTCTCTCTCTTTTTACTCATTTTGTGTCATACATCTGGTTTGGAATACAGCTCATTTATTAATTGAACAGAACTACCGTGGATGGGCTGGAGGCTGCAATTCCAAAGCAAAGTTCCACGCAACTCTGCAAGGAACCCGGCGAGTCACAGCCATGCAAAAAGCATCCAAGCACACTGTCATCTCTCCCAATAACTGGCATAGCCAGAACAAAAATTTTTTATTAATTAAGAATTACAGCGTATTTGGCTCTTTGATTGCACTTTTTTTGTTTTACTTTTCTTGATTTTTTTGGGGGGGGGCAAAGTTGTAAATGAAAAAGGCATTTTAAATGTTTGGATGTAGCCTCAGTCTTTGTGTTGCATCATTTTTTTTTATTGTATTTTTAAGAGCAAAATGGAGATAGAAAATAAAATTGAGGGACTATACCAATCTACTGCCTTAGTACCAAATATTTGATCCCCTCCCTTTCCCCTGTGATGCAGACAGAGATGGCTGCTGGAAGAATAAAGTACCTTTCACGGTATGTGCAAGATGCTCACAGTTTTTCCACAAATTCAGTAGAAACCTCATTTGTTTTCTGTTTGTGGTTCACAGGAGCACTTAGCTTTTTAGTGGTTGACACTATATCTATTTTTAGCAGCATTTTAACAGCTGTCACTAACAAATACGATCCCATCTTGAACGAGAAGGGGAGTTTATCTGTTTTATTTTAAAAAATCAGACTACATAGTTGTCAGATTACAAAATGCAATTTGGATCTTTATCTGCGAAGAGAAAAGGCTATATTTTCTCATTATGCCAATTCCATGGGGGAAAGAAAAAGGGGCATGTGTAGGGGGCTTGATAAAGTAACAGGGCTTTGGAAGTAATGTTATTCAAAGGCATACAAATGTATATATAGCACATTTCAGATCTGGTTAAAAGTGGTCCTGTTTTGCTGCCTTCTGCAGCTGTGTGCGATGGGGGAAGCCGCAAAGAGTCGAGTCATAGTTTTCCAAGTAGGTCAAGAGGAGCAGCACGGACACCTCCAATGAGCAGTTCTCTTCCCTGCTATTAGATTTTCTGTGAGGTTAACTCATGTCACACACATGACACTGAAAGCAGCAGACAGACAAGTGTTAGGGCACTCTTGCAGCAGATGTCATCTCTGTTCCTAAAGATAGGGGCAAATTTGCTATGGATAATGCATTACAAAACAAGATAACGCTGGGACTCGGCAAGCGTCAAATTGTACCTCCTCCAGTGCTTGGACAAGTGAGTGAATTGGTATTAGGGGCTGCAGGAGCAGCGATGTGGTGTAAAAGCAGCCTACTGTACTGTCTCACTTAGAGGTCATGTGCCCTATTTTGAGAACTGAACCAAAGCGGATGAAGTTTTGAGCCGGTTCCAACTAAGGCAGCTGGGCATTTCCCACTTCTCTCCAGCTCCAGCCCAGGAATGCAGGCAATCACATGGTCACACATATTATTCCTTTACCCGACATTACTCACCGTAGATTTAATTTTTGTGCCATTTGGCTCATGTGGGTTTGATTACTGGAGATTTGCAGCTGGTCTGAAGTAGTTTGGGAAGACACTGGGAAAACATTGGGGATGGCAGGTGAGAGTTTACTTTCCCTGACCAACAGACATGAGCCTTCCAAGAGAGGAGTCCACAGTCTTCTCTGACTTGCCAGTTAATTGTGTTAAAGCTAGTTTCCCAAGCCATGCTGAAAATCTTTAGAATTTTTTACAAGACTGTTGTAAGTAAGCATGTTTTCTGTATGGTATGTTTATGTTCTCCAAGATATCAATATTTTACCTCTTTAGTCTAATTTTGAACAATTTTGTTTTCTAATTATAGAGAAAACGTTTAGATGAGCAACAGAACATGTTCCCTTTTAACCTGTATTTTTTCTTTTCTACTTTTTTTTCCTCTTTTTTTTAATGCTCTTTAATAGCCCTGTTGTAACTGTGGTTGAACCACATCTAAGTATAGTACAAGTGCATTTCTAATGCACATTGGCATTAGCAACCACTTGCTTGTGCAAAGGGCCAAGACGTGCATTTAAAAACGTCTATTTCCAATACATTTCAAATCACAGTTTTTATTGACTATTAGCACCAATAGTTTCATCTGCTTCAAAATAAAAACATCCCACAGGGAGTTGCTTGCTGTGGATAATAGGTCTTGTAGACAGTGGCAGGACAAAGAAAGCATAAAGAATAACACATGGGCAGTACTTTGTATTTTTTGGAGCTTTAATATTGCCACGTGCTTACATTGTTTATAGTCAGCTTCTCTCTTACACTATTTCTTGTAAGACTATGTAACTTTTAAAAATAATTGTCATTGCCACAGAAAGGAGCCTTATCTCAATATTAATGAATTCCCAAGCAATAAAAGGTCATGGCAGCTAATTGTGTCTTAATATTTATCTACTACCTACTGGCATTTTTGCAGTATCAAATGGTAACTCACGCTGTAATCTGATAAAAATTTTGTAGTAACCATAATAGTACTGCACCTGTGCCAAAAACCCAGACACAGTGTTTAACAGCAGTAAAAAGAGCAAATAGCACCCTCCAGCACTTCATAAACATATCAAATGCAAATTGGAGGAAATTATTTAATCAGTCTATAGGCTAGTTAATTTTGATGATTATTCACAGTTCTAGTAGCAATACTTAAAGTGTGGAATAAGTTAGTACCAAAATTGTCATGACACCAAGGTCATAAGCAGAATTTGAAACTTGCTGCATAGAAGAAATTATCTTCCTGATTGAATGAAGGTGTGGCTTTAAATCTCCTACAGCAAAAGGAGAATTCTTATGTAATTTTCCAGATTCTTCTATAATCCTGAAATTGCCTGCTCTCAGATATTATGCAATGTTAGATTGTTTCATATCAACCTGCATGATCAAATTTATATTGAGACTTGAAGAACCTTTGTTGTCTGCATTTCTTGAAATCTGTATTTCCTGGAGAAGAGAGATTTTGGCTGGACTCTTCCCAAAGCGTACAGTGAAGAAAAGACTGAGAGGAGCAATGCTGTGAAGCTAAGAGAATGAGGAAGAAACATGTGCAAGACAGAAAAGGGGAAAAAAATCTATTGATTTAGGTGGAAGATGCACAGCTTTCCTAAAGCTTCCCTGGATGTATTTTGTTGGTTTTGTTCATATATTGAACTGTCTCTTCCTTTGTAGGCTATGATCCAGCTCCAGGAGCTCATTCAGTGTGTCCCCTGGGCCCACCTGGGCCGTTGATCTTGCACAACATGGAGAGTTGGTCCTTGCCAGATGCATGCTGATTTACACAGGTTTGGTTAAAAAAGGAACCATAAGTCAGTGTTCTGAGAACTTGTCCTGGCTTTGGAGATCAGGGTCACACCAGAATTTTTCTGCCCTAGACTAAATATCTGGTAATGAAAAGTCATGCATTCCAGCATTTTCCCACTGAACTCACCAGCACTTGGCTCACAGGCCAGGAGAGACAGAAATTTTGGCACATTGGGTTGGTTTGTCCCTAGTAACTCACAGGTGAGAGCTGTATTCTCGTCAACCCTATTGTCTGGCTGTGGTTCATTCTCTTCTGGTTTAAACCAACTCAGCTTGGTTTCCACAAAGGCTGCTCTCTCTATCAGTGCTTGTGCAATCCTGGCACCTGCAGCATCCAAGTACCACACAGACCCGTTTCTTCTGAGTTCTAGAAAAAGGAGCAGCATTATCAGCATTTTATAGGCAGGGAGTGGAGGAACAAAGAGATTGCAGGGATTATCTCAGGCCACCAAGAAGGTTACAAAGTACAAAGATTGTTACTTCCCAAATCACAGATCACCGCCTTCCATTGCAGGACCAGGGTTCCTTTTCAGCCAGGGCCTTCCCAGGAATGCTGCCTGAGCACAAGTGACGTAGAGTTACAACACTTTTGGTTGTTGTCTGGGAAGGAAAACGCTCCATGCTCTGTTTGAATGGATTCATTATTGGAATGAGTTTAGAAACCCCATACTGTTGGGGCTTTTACCTTATGGATTAGCAGCAGCCACTGAAGATTGACGTTACCTTCCCTGCCTGCTCAAACCTGGTCAGAAGAGTCACATTCCATGAATGTGCAAGAATTTCTTGTATGAGTTCTTGTAACATGCATATTTTCATTTTGGCTTCTGTGCATGTTGTTCATGCCCTCACGACTTTGAACTCTGCTTTTCATGAGGAATTCTGACCAAAAAAAAAATCCTTCTTTCATATAGATAAAGTAAACACATAAGAGGCTAAATGAAGGTAATTTCATAAATTTTTTTGTTATTTATTAATTTTGTATTCTATTCTCAGCCCTGGCTAGACACTCATGGAGTAGAAATTATGTGCCTCCTCAAGATTTTCAAAGGAAGATCAGCCAGGACTCAAAGGAAATGTTGTTTCAGAGTCAAAGTTGTTCCAGGGCAGGACTTATAGAGGGTTTAGCAAACAAGAATTTCTCTTGGCATGGTTCATTTATGTCCTCTACGTGTGACTTAAAATTGAAAACATGAGCCTATCAGAAATCTTTTGTGTTCAACAGATGCATGGAAGACATGACTACTTCCAAATGTAAGAGCAGGTACTGATCCTTTTAATCTGGTTGCTGTAGTCCTGCTCTAGGCAGAAGACACCTGTCACTGTGGTGCTAGTCTTGCAGGACTTTTCAAGTCTTAACCATTACTCTTTTCTGTAAGAAAAGGAAAACTGAAAGGAAACACAGAACAGTTAAGCAACTGGAGGTGCTGGGTTGTATTTGCATTATTTATACTACTTTTATATAACCACAACAATAGTGATTGTAACATGTTCTACACTATCAGGAGAGAAAGAATTAGACCTTCTTTTAGTGGGTATCATTGAAAAAATGAATGCATGAAGTAGACAGTACACTCTGCCTGCACATTTTTATTTCAGAGCTTGAACTGAAGGGTGTCTAAGCAAGTGCTTCCTTGTAAATCCATTGCGGAGAGCAAATGAATCCCAGGGACTGTCGCTCCTTGTTGATCATCAGTGGGCGTAGATGCAGTAGATGTAAAGGTCTATGACTCACTGAGCTAGCTAAGGTGAAACCAGATGAGAGGAGATAATTGCACCATTATAAAAAGAATTATCATAGTTTGATTACAGAAAAAAAAAAATCTTCTAATGGCGCCGTAACTCTTGGGAACTAAAATATGAGATGGGACTGAAAAGTGAGGAGTTCATGTCAAGGAATAGCAAAATGTCCTTTTTAATTGATCCATTTTAATCAGACATGCCAAAAAGATGATTTCAAGGATTGAAGGTATAATTGGTCAAAACAGCCTAAGGTGCTTCCCCATGCCAGTTCTGATTACAATAAAAAAGAAGACTAATCAAAGAGACAAATTGACAAGGGCAAGAAATTTATTAATCCAGAGATTACTGGAATACTTCATGAAAGAGATGATGCAACCTCCTGCTTTGTGTATTGTGGGGGCCTGAGTTAACTTATGTATTGTAAATATATGTATGGCAGTGAAAGATCTTTGTATTGTATTAGTGACCCTGCCCTGATTCTAGTTATTGTAAATGGGCTGCAGCTGTGATGTCCTTGATTGGGCAGCAGCTGTAGCCCATGGAGGTAGCTGAGATAAAAGGGGGCGGGGTGGTCAGGGAGAGCCTGGGAGAGGAGCCCTGACCGAGAAGCAACAACACCACTGCTGTGAAGATCTGCCATGAGAAAACCACCAAGAAGCTATGAGACTCAGGAAATATAATTATACAACAATAGAAATACAACATCTGGTGACCCTGACGTGATAAAGATCTGCAGCCACAACGAACATCTAAAGAAGGTATGGAATCCCCCGGACAGCCGAGAGCTGGGACAGAAGATAGGACAGCCGAGAGCTGTGGCAGCCAGAGAGCTGGGACAGAAGATAGGACAGCCGAGAACTGTGGCAGCCAGAGAGCTGGGACTCTAGAAGAAAGGACAGCCGAGAGCTGTGGCAGCCTGAGAGCTGGGACTCTAGAAGAAAGGACAGCCGAGAGCTGTGGCAGCCTGAGAGCTGGGACTCTAGAAAGGACAGCCGAGAGCTGTGGCAGCCTGAGAGCTGGGACTCTAGAAGAAAGGACAGCCGAGAGCTGTGGCAGCCTGAGAGCTGGGACTCTAGAAGAAAGGACAGCCGAGAGCTGTGGCAGCCTGAGAGCTGGGACTCTAGAAGAAAGGACAGCCGAGAGCTGGGGCAGCCTGAGAGCTGGGACTCTAGAAGAAAGGACAGCCGAGAGCTGTGGCAGCCTGAGAGCTGGGACTCTAGAAGATAGGACAGCCGAGAGCTGGGGCAGCCTGAGAGCTGGGACTCTAGAAGAAAGGACAGCCGAGAGCTGTGGCAGCCTGAGAGCTGGGACTCTAGAAGATAGGACAGCCGAGAGCTGGGGCAGCCTGAGAGCTGGGACTCTAGAAGATAGGACAGCCGAGAGCTGGGGCAGCCTGAGAGCTGGGACTCTAGAAGTAAGGACAGCTGCGAGCTGTGGCAGCCTGAGAGCTGGGACTATAAAGGTAAAGACAGCTGCGAGCTGTGGCAGCCTGAGAGCTGGGACAGATATGTGTGTGTGGCAGCCTGAGAGCTGGGACAGATATGTGTATGGCAGCCTGAGAGTTGGGACAGATATGTGTATTGTAGTTGTAGGGTTGCTAGAAGTAAAAGGAAAAAAAAAAAAAAAAAGAAGAAAAAAAAAAAAAAAAGAAAAAAAAAAAAAAAAAGAAAAAAAAGAGAAAAAAAAAAAAGAAAAAAAAGGAGGATATGTATATATTCTATGTATGAGCTGTGGCAGCCAGAGAGCTGGGACTAGACAGCTGCGAGCTGTGGCAGCCTGAGAGCTGGGACAAAAATGTCTATGGTAATTGTAAAATTGGTAAAAGTAAAGGGGGAAATGTGGGGGCCTGAGTTAACTTATGTATTGTAAATATATGTATGGCAGTGAAAGATCTTTGTATTGTATTAGTGACCCTGCCCTGATTCTAGTTATTGTAAATGGGCTGCAGCTGTGATGTCCTTGATTGGGCAGCAGCTGTAGCCCATGGAGGTAGCTGAGATAAAAGGGGGCGGGGTGGTCAGGGAGAGCCTGGGAGAGGAGCCCTGACCGAGAAGCAACAACACCACTGCTGTGAAGATCTGCCATGAGAAAGCCACCCAGAAGGTATGAGGCTCTGGAAATATAATTGTACAGCAATATGAATACAACACCACTGCTGTGAAGATCTGCCGTGAGAAGACCATTGAGAGAAGGTATGAGACTCAGGAAATATAATTATGCAACAATATGAATACAACAGTGTATGAAAATAGATACTGTGCTAAAAAATTTCCCATCTAGTTTGATGATCCATAAATTGAAGAGTGAAAGGGAAAGTTTGCAGGTAATCCAGACTGATCTGAGAAATTCTAATACTTACAGCAATAGGGAGAATGCATTTCCTTTTGACAGACAGTGAAGATTAGGTGTCACAAAGTCCAGAAAACATGTATATAAAATGCACAAAGTATTTGGGCAATTAAGAACAAAAAGGAAATGTGGTGTAAATTAATGGGCATCTTTATAGAGTACATGGAATACTTGTCAGGATGGTTTTCATACCAGTAATGACATTATAAGCTGACTACAATTTAAGCTGAAAAAGCAGAATGAAGAAGACAATAAACATTTGAAGCACCCAAACAAAAGCCTGTCATTTTCTCTTTCCATCTGTGTCTGGGTGGAGGTTTTAGTAGTGGTGTATGCTAAGGTGAATATACTTGGGGAAGTACAAAGATTTGAGGCATCCCTTTGATAATTTCCTTCTAGCTCGGTCTGAGTCCTCAGCTTCAGGGGTGCAGATTGGCAGGAGGAAACTGGAAGCAGTTTTTCAGTGTCACCTTAACAGAGGGGAAACAGTCACAACTGTTATCCCAAAAGTTTATTTCCATTAAGGTGATTCAGAATTGGCGAAGACATATCAGTTCTCAGGTGGGAGGTAACTTTATATGGCTCAGGTGAAGTGAGAAAGGTGTTTCTTCTAAGGTTCCTTCACAGCCAGCATTTGCTTTGAGGCTCTCCAACACTATGTCCCAGCAGCCTTGGTGAAGAATAAGACATGGTGCTCCACTGTTGTTATGAATCAGTAGGGAGAGCAGTTCAAAGAATCCTCAGTTGGAGGTGACAGATAAGAGAGTCCATCAAATTCAGTCCATCCTCCTGTGCCTCTGCTTCCCAGCTCCCTGCACCTCTGTAAGAGCTGAAAGGAAGAGGGAGACTCAGACTTGCATGTTGCAAATCTTATCCAAAGCACATCTGTAAATGACAGCCTCTGCCTTCAAGTGTGTTACTCCTTGTTCACTGCAGTATTAGCCATACAATGATGTTTCTTCAGGGCTTGGTAGAGCGTAATATTAAATATGATTCCAGATATTGATGTGCACCCTCACTATTTTTATTTGTTGGATTTAAAGTTAATAATATTCTGGCGAGGCCCTGGTTCAGGCGAATGGATATCTTTTTTTTATGAGTTTTCCATAAGAAAACAACCAGGAGATTTTTCCCACAGAGCTAATGCTCACAGATGGACATGAGCACTGTTCAAAATGCTGCTCACCACAGGAAAGCATTGATAAGGCATTGATAGAGGCAATCAAATGCATCACAGAAGTTTCTGTCAGGCAACAACACATTCTCACAGAGCAAGGAAGTTTGTGCATTGATGCCATTGGGGCTTTCTGCTTTCAGGGCAGTGCCACATCTGGAAACAAGGAGCTGCACCTCATTAGGATGATGAAAAAGGGGAATTTTGGGATTGTGAGAAGTCTGATGGGGTTTTAGTTAGATTTAAGCTATAAGGTAAATCCCAGTGTTTTGGTGGGATAGCTTTTGGGGTGCATTAGGAGGACAGGGAGTGACCAGACAAATGGGTGGCCCAGAGGATTAGGAGACAGCACTTCTCTGGGTTTTCCCCTTAATATCAGTGTTAGTCCATTTGCATTCACTGTGAGTACTCATTTCTGAGCAGCCTATGCACAGTCGTGTTGTGGATCCTCAACTTTGATTTGGGGATGATGCATTTCAGTGTCTCACTCTCACCCTCCGTGGTGTGACTGGTAAGTTCTGTCTGCTGAAGTGCTCCAGCCAAAAGCCATGGCTCTAGGAAGGGGGCTGCAGTGGTTTTAGCCCTTCCCCACATTACCATGGGTTAAGAGCTTCTCTGGCATGGCATGAAGAGGTTTCACTCAGCTCTCAGGTTGCTGGTGGCTCTGGGTGTTTGGTGGCAGGCTGGCAGGATTTCCTGAGCGGTGCAGGGGATTTCTGCTTTACAGAATGTTTGGCTGATTATGTGTTTGCAGCTTCTTTGGGAATGTCCCCTCGTGTGAGTGTCTCAGGCCCAAGAGGCTGCAAATCTTGCCCTAGCTCAGTGCTTGGCAGGTTTTCTTTGTGGTTTTCTGCCTTGTCTTTAATAATACAGTCAAGTGAAACAACCATGCACAAATATGTATATAAATATATATGTATACTTTATGCACATCTGGACTGTAGCCACTCTAAAAGCAAGTAAAACAAGTTAGAGTACATACATTACAGAAATGCATATCAGTTTATTTTGCAGGCTATGTTAACTCCTGAGGAACCGCACATTGGTCCTTCTCCTGGAGGAAACTTGTCTCTACATTGCTCTTTTTCATGCAACATGCATATGCAAAATTTGCTGTCTTTGTTGTAAGGATATTCTGTTAGGATCAAGAAGAGGAAAAAAGGGTTTGAAAGACTGCTGTCATTTGCAATGTAGGCAGGGAAATAGTTTTAAGCCAACAATTAACACAGATGCAATACCTGACCCAGGGCTGCGTAATGTGCATTGTTTCTGAAATAAAGCCCAAAGTTCCCCAGAAGAAACCAAAGAACTATACAGAAATCTCCTGGGTTTTCCCACAGCTCTAAGAAGCTGAAATAGGTGATAAATAATGATTTGTTAAGAGCTTCAGATTGCAAGATAGAGAAATCTCACAAAAACCAAACCCTGACATCCTATGAACCTACAGGGACAGAAGGATGTAGGCTCTAATTTTTCCATCAGTTATATGTCTGATCAGTAAGCAAAAAACTATACATACATAGCTAAGCAGAAAGTACACATGCAGACATGTCTAGGTGCTTACTTTACTGAAATCATTGTACAGATATGTAGTGCTATGCAGACATGCAACAAAGTATGTGGAGTTAAGAGTGGGGACAGAAAATCCAACCCAGAGTATGTGTTTGTTTTAGATAAACAATTTTTTTTGCTTTGGGTTCCATATTCTAACAATCATGGTAGTGCTTTGACATGTCATAGCATAGATTAGTAATTGAAAAAAATAGTTATTTTGTAAATCATTAGAATTTTCCTTTTCTCCTGCTGATTTTAGCCTTTTTTTTTTTTTTTTGCACATCATTCTATGTTTGGTAAAAGTTTAGGATATCTGTATAAATACAGATATATATAAGGTCAATACTAATTTTTAAATTAGTATTACATAAACATAAGATATATATATCTGTGTAAATATCTTAAATAAATATAAGATATATATCTGTATAAATACAGATATATACAGATAAATACTAATTTTTAATACTTTGAATAATACATTTTGTCAAGGTTCCCTCTTTAGAAGAAGAATTTGTTTCTTTGAGAGGCAGTGCCAATAGCATGTGGCAGATTATTTTAATAAAACAAAGTGATATCAATATCATGGAGGCAGGATTAAATAACTTTAAGAAGATGCTTGCATCATAACCCTTTGTATGTGGCTTCATATTTTGAAGTGGAGAGATAAATAAAGGAGAATCACAGAATATGATTCCCCTATTCACTTGTATCCAGGGAGGTAAAGATTGCTTGAAGTATGTCTGATGAAGGTGGGTTTTTCATAAAATAAAGTAGAAGAGATTATTCAGTGAGCCCAAGAAAGCAGTCTTCCTGAAGGAGACGACCAAGAGGCTGCAGGTGAGGTAAACAGATTATATTTCTTGGAGATTAAAGTGAGGTTTCTGACATTTGAGAGACTCTATTAAAAAATGCACTGTGCTCACTGTCATCTGTGGACAGTATTGATTGCTCAGCTGTTTACTTGTAAAAGGAATTCTTTCTGGTCAAGTGATGCAGTTTTAGGAAAGGAATGACCGCTGCAGGACGAGGGGGTGCACAATTATAAATCATACCAAATGTGATTGAAACTCTCCCACTGGCAAGAGAAAAAATCAAATTAAAGCAAATATTGTATTAAAGAAGTTTCAGTGGATGCCTTGGAGAGCTCTGACTTTCATGTAAATGTTCATTTAGACTGAAGTTTACTGCCTCCTCACAATAATGGTGAAGAAAAGAAAAGCATATTTAATTGGAAAGGAAGGGAATGCCAAGGAAACAGATGAATTGCAAGTCCCTTTCTAGATCTTTTCCTGCAGATCTAGTGGCTATGATAGCTCAGTGTCTTAAATTGTTCAAAGGAAAACAGTAATTGAACTTCAATCCATATAATTCGGGAAATCTTTCTTTTCTTTCTTTTTTTTTAATTTTTTAAAAATATTTTTCACATCTTCTAGATTATTGCAGCTTTAACTAATTTTCCTGTCAGGTCCTTTTGCATGTCCTTGTGGGAATTGCCGAGTGATTGACAGCTTTGATCTGGAAATTGTTGCAGCTAAACTGCTACAATTCGTATGGAGAGAACTGCCAAATAATTTGACAGATAGGTGCCAAGAAATGACGTATGAGGATCTGTCAGACAAAGTCTTTTAGAGGAACCATCCTTTGAGTTTTGCTTCTGGTGGACTACAAAGAGCTGGCAGCATCCTGTTCTGCAGAGGCAGAGTGCTGGGATGGGCTATGGCTGCTGTAAGTAAATCCCTACAAAATCATCATCAGAAATCAGGAATTAAGGATTTTTCAGTGATGGCACCAGCTCACAGGCTAACACTTTTGCGCCTGAAAGAGTGTGAACTTGATGTAAAATATTTCCTGAAATGGAATGTTCAATAAGAAATCCAGGAGTAAATAGGGTTGTTTTATCTGAACACTGTCCAAATCTAAGAAAAATCAAACATACTCTATTGCTGCTTTCTTTTTTCTTTCTTTTTTTTTTTTGGTATTTGAACAAAAAAAAAAAAAAAAAAAAAAAAAAAAAAAAAAAAAACCCAAAAAAAACCAGCCTAAAAGTTATAGAGATTTACCCTAACTGTAAGAATCAACACAAATATAAATGTCATGGTAGGCTATCAGGCAACTGAGGCAACACATGTTCAAACCTAACTGAGTAAACATATTTTATTTGCATTCAAGCTAATGCCTTGAAACTGGAGTTAACCTTGTAGTGCTGAATGCAGGGCAGGTGCAAGGCTGTTTCCCTAATCCAACAAATTGAGATGTCAACAGTGTGGCCTGAACTATTCCATTCCTAAACCTTTGTTGCTTTTCTCTGTGTACATGGAGGTTTAACACAGCAGGGTATTGAAAATCTCATCAAGTTCAACAGAATAAAAGGGCTTTTCATCATTAAACATTTCCATACTTTGTAATATGCAAGGTAACGTGATCATACTTTGAGGAGGATTTAAGCAGGAGAAAGTGTCGTGGTGCCTGAAGCTGGCAATGTGCTAATTAAAGATGCACAGAAGCAAGTTTAAGGGAGAAGGATTTGGGAGGCAGGGAAGGAAGGAGGCCATCCCGTACAGAGAGATGTGACGCTCCAGTGCCGAGCCCAATCGCCGCGGAGCAGGAGTGCATAAACAGGAAGAGGCAGGAGAGAAGAAGTCACTTAATTGTGGGCTAGGGAAGAAAAACGTCTCCCAGGAGGTTTGTTCTGGATGGATTATGGGAGCAGGAAGATGTCACTGAGAGCTCTCTGGGTTGTGCCTGTCCTGGAGTAAGTTAGAGGCACCACTCAGACCGAAGGGTGGGATGGTGTAGCAGCAAGGGAGACTAAGCACATTCATCAACATTTTAATAATATTTCCTGCGGTGTTATCCTCTCATAACTTTTTCAATTATCCTCCCATATCCTCCCAAATTTCTTGTTCTAAGCCAGCCCACAATAGATTTTTCTAGGGTGCCCAGCTGAAACTGGAGGCGTATTTGACAGTCTGGAGCACAAGGAGCCTCAGCTGAGCTGTGGGATCTGGTTCTGGTTTGGCTCTGCCAAAGAGTCCCATTAGGACATTGCGTAGTTACTTAAACCAATTTTTTCACAGGTTATCCTTAATTTAGTCTTTTACAGACATTTGGCCATGAATTCTGGTTTTCAGACATATGAGCAGCTACATCTGTAATGAACTCTGAATGCCTGAAACATTATGTAGTGGTAAATGCTCTGAGAAAAACAAATAATGACTCAGAACAGACACCAAGAATAGTAGAAACTTTGGAACTATTCCCCACGTTTTAGATTTTTTTTTCAAAATGTTGTTAATAGTGTCACCTCAGTTTCCAGCATGCTGTGAAAATGAAATCATTGATGTTTGCAAAGCACTCAGAACTGGTAGTGGTGAGTGCCATTAGCAAATTTCTCTGCCTGCTTTGTCTTTTCCACCTCATTCCTGTCCTCATGTTTCATCTCTTGCTGTTGGCCCCTTGCACTCTGCCCACCTGGCTGGTCCAAGGCGTGGAACCAAGGGACTTGGGAGCAGGGACTGGTGGAGGGTCACCTCCTGTCTTGCTCGTGCCCAAATGCCACCCTGATGCACAGCTGGCTTCTGCTCTCCTGAAAAGCAGAGAGCTTCAGACGTGCTCCATGCAGTGTCTGTTCAAGGCTATAGCAAGTCCACACTGAGTGGATTCCATCACAATTTTTACAAAGCTCATCCTTTGACCAAATGTGGGTGGACCTGCACAGAAAGTGCACAGAGAAGCTGTTCTTTGACAGAGCTTCTTGTCCTTGCCCTGAAGTTATGGGAGGGTACTGGGTTTTTCAGCAGGAATCTTGTTCCTGCGTCTGCTGCTTAGAAACAGCTCAGCTAATTCAGATGAAATTTGTATTTTAAAGTGAAAGCAAAGAGAAGAATTGACTCACTGTGGAGATGTTTTGTAGTGTTTGGAAATGTCACACACAATTGGAAGTGGGCTCTTCAAAGCGGTTGGCAGCCCTATTAATATGTAAAACTACTGCTGTGCTGATATTAGCAGCGCAGGTAGGAGTGACACATCTAACTGCACCCAAACTGGGTTCTTCTGGATATATGCTGAACAGAGAGATGCATTTTACCTCTGGGAGGTTTGGAGAGCAAGGGAAGAAAGCAAAATTTGCTTACTTGAGATCCTGAGGTGCCTGACTAGACCTTAAGGTTAGTCCTGCCTTGAGGAGGAGATCAGTTCCTGAAGTCCCTTCCAGCCAAAAGTTTTCCATCATATTTTCATAATCCAAACTTCTGAGTGTTTAATATTCTAGTTGTCAGGATGGTTATATTTCCAGTAATGGACCACTGCTGTCTATCTAAAATGTTGCTTTTGAAGACCAGCTATGACACATATTTTTAATTGATTGATCTTGGATAGGAGAGTTGAGAAACTCAAGGTAAGTTTCTTAAAGTGTACTACATGGAAGAGGGGTTATTTGTGGGCTATCTTCGCCTCAAAATTGTTTAGCCATGCTGTGCATTCTTCCCGTGATTTAAACTGCTCTGTATGAAGTTTGGATACATCATGATTCTAGCAATAAGAGCAATCACAATAGTAATAGTCTGCCATTTCTAAAACCTACAGAGTAAACCCTAATAAATAACAGGCTAGGTCTCAAAGCAATAAACATACCATGGTATGAAAATCATCTCTTTTTTCATAGATATAAAAGTTAAGTGTGATTTAACGTTTCATACCTTCATTGTATCAGTACCATCCTCCCAGCAATCATCCATGATAAATTGTTACACTATTTCAAACTGTGTATAATATTTAGTGTTCAGGAAGCAATGCATTTGAGAACAGTCAGGCTGAAAATCTGTTCACAACAAGATTTTTCAAGTATCTGTATTCCTTGTATGTGTGTATATATATTTATATATGTGTGTGTATGTGTGTATATATTGATTTTTGTATCAAATTTAGAACCACTTGGGTTCTAAAAACGTCAAGTACCAACGTGCCCTCAGCTCTGGTGGCAAAACACTGAGAAAATGGAGGTTACAGGTATGTTGTGAGTCCTGCGTATGAAGAATGTGGTAAAAGTAAGAGAATGCAGACTGTGAGGGCCTGCTGCAAATCTCTGAATACACCCTGAAAAACTAAAGTACGCCAGAAATGTCTGGTTGCTGGTACAACTGGTTGCACAACATTGACTCCCCTTTGGTCTGGCAGAGCTGTAGACCTGGACAATCTTTTTTAGTCTGAGCAGAGAAGTTACAAAAAGGACCTTTTAAGTAAAAGCCTGAGAATAGGGAGAGATTTTCTTAGTGTGCTTCTTCATAATTTTATAAATCTGTGTCTGTGCTGTAAAAAAAATCCTGCAAAAAATTATGCAGAGTAGTCCTTTGGGAATGTATGTTGGTCTGAGCAAAGGGGCTTGTCCCCAGCATTCAGATGATCCCAAGAACCTGAACCCCAAACCAGCCTTTCTGATTTGCCTGGTGACAAACACATTCCCTTTCTTCCCCTTTCCTTCTGCACACTTGGTGCGGGGGGATATGGTGCCCAAGACTTTGTACCACAGAATTAGCACCTCCGGAGCAGAATCAGTGACAACAAAAATGTACGTGGTATTTCCTAACTACCTTCCCAGTCAAGCTGTAATGAGGCTTCTTAGTGAGCAACAATTAGGTCTGATTGTGTTGGGAATCAGAGCAGATAAGTTATTAGCAAAACAGTTATACTAGGAGAATCAAATGATCTTTTTTTAATCACAATAGTCTGTTTTCCCAGGCAGGATTTTTTTTCTGTCTCTTCGTAGGCAGTGGATAAAGAAGCAACATGGTTTCCTGTGTGCTCATTAAGATATACTATGGGGTAATAAACCTGAATAATATTCATTTCCATTTGTTATAATGATTGTAATAAATCTACAAGGCACAGATGAAAGCAGTTGTACTAGCCTTACATCTCACAGAGGATAAAAAAGCTTCTCAAAAGGACAGAATGGAGTGTTTATTATGCCTTCTTAATTTTAAGTACATTTAAAAGAATTGCCATTTCCTTCTGTTGCCTCATTTACAAGCACCAAGTTAGGTAGTAATTATAAGATAATTCAGTAACACTCTAAAATAATGATTCAGCTAATTAATGCTGAATTACAGAGGCAGTCCTACACAGATACTTATAACACCCCCATTAACACTGACAGAGTTCATCATGATTATTCCAGCAAGCACTGAAGGAACTGAATGTGATTAGACCTTATCTTGAAAGCATTTTTTTTTCTTTTTAATAAAACTGTGGCCTTTTATAGAGTTCTCTCTGGCACGGGTGTCTTAGGGAGGAAATGGGGCAAAGCAACCTTCCTCCTACATGCATCAGTCACCTCCTGCAATCTTCATGAGGTCTGTAGAGCCTAAACTGAAATACCAGTGGAACCATGGCCACAAAAGGGTGTAGCCTTTTGGCCACAAGCTGTGGACGAGAGTAATTTTGTCATCTGTGGTATCTTTGAATTTGACTGAGGTTGATGTAGGGCAGAAGACAGGAAGGACTTCTGACCAAGGTCAGGTTTTGTTGCTACTCACTTATGGTCAGCCTCAGAATCACAGGGCTCAGCATCCTTCTCTTTTATTTTCTCCATTTTCTTTGGAGAGTCAGAAATTCTGGATCACTGTCTTATGTTTGCTGGAGCTTTGTGTTTTGTAAATGCTGTCACGTTTGTATATGCTGCATTTGTGCCTCTCTGTGGGAAATGGAAAGGAGGCTATATGAAGGCTCTTAAAATAGACTCCTCACTTTTTTTTTTTTTTTTAATGGGCAAGAATGTTATATATGCAAAAAGTAGGTTTAGTAATTTTATTTGCATGGAGAGAAGCACAGGTCAGGGTAACACAATGTATCACAAGGATTTCAAGACAACATGTTCAAATGTCATAGAGTCATGAAAGAGTGGGTTGGAAGGGATGTTTAAGACCATCTCGTTTCAATGCCCCTGGGTAGGAATGGGTAGGAATACTTTCCACTAGCCCAGCTTCTTCAAAGTCCCATCCAGCCTGGCCTTGAACACTTCCAGGGCAGTTCCAAGCAAATTTTGTTGGTTTTACTGCCTGCAAGTTGATGCTGACTTTTTGAATGGAGCATAACTCATTGCTGGCAGAGAGGACTCTGGAAATGACAGGAACCTACCCCTTTATGCCAGCTGCCTGGACATCAACTCCCCCGCGTGCTCTCTTTGACAGGCAATATTTACAAGACTTTTATAAAGTCACAGCGCTATTCTGCCATACGGATCCGCACCCCCAAATGTTCTATGTGGGCTCGAGAAGAAAGAAGCTAGAAATTGCACCTAAATATACTGCTGGGAAATCGAATAGAAGCTCTTCCAATTACGGGGTCTTGGCGAATACTTTTTGCCCCAAAGTTGTGATTTTTTTGTTTCTAAGTGGGAGTTGTGCAGAGGCTAATGTGTGAAAACTCCCGCGGCGGGGCCCACGGGGCTTCCGCTCCCGCCAGCGGAGAGCAGGCTCTCAGCGGAGGCAGGCCGGGAGAAGCACAGCGTGAGGTGGCAGCAGAGCTGCTTCAGCCTCCTGCTTCTGGCTGCAAGATGGGAATAGTCTGGCGATGGTCCTCGCTTCCCCACGGGGGGCAGTGGGTGATGGATCCGCGTGCTGGCGCCGCGTCCGCAGCCCAATGATCTCCAGCTGGCCGAGATGGCAGCCGGCTGCGCTGCAGCCAGCTCTGAGCTGGCCTTCATGGTTTCTTTGGGTTACCAAAACCCCTTTCATGCTGGCCTGAGGATCTTAAAAAATGCAGCGCTATGGATACAGAGGCAAATTCAGGCTTGGCAGAAGAGAGTTGCTTTCACTTATGTAAGGGCTGAATCTGCCTCCCGTTGTTTTAGTGGCCGCTTACTTCCCCTCTCTTCAGTGTGAAAGTATTGCTGTCCCAGGCAGATAGAGGTATAAAGGCTAGAGCACATTCATCCAGCCCTTTGGAATCAGTAAAAGCTGGAATGGGTTCAGGTGGAAAATTACAGGATCAAAATCAGGATCGAGGATCAGGGTACCAAACTTGAGGCACTGAGGCTCTGCTTGTGACTGTGCTGCAATCTGTGAGGCAACAACCTAATTTTCCCAATTTCTCTCTTGTCCATCTGCCAAAAGGGATGATAATATTTTGTTTATCTATTTTACCTATTAGTATAGAATATACACTAAAATGTAAGTAACAATAACAGAAAATTAAGCAAAAGGGCCTGGGAATTTAGACATTACAGAGATGAGTAGAAAGAATCAAACCAAGTATCTTGAGAAAGAGAGTAGAAATTCCAAATGCAGATTGGAAAACTGCAGTGAAAGTCCTTGCTTAGAGACATAGCTGAGGGCAGGTTTTGGGTAGCACTTTCCTTTTCCTTGCCTATAAAAGCAAGGGGGAGATTGGGGAAGAGCTGACTCCTGTCCAAGAGCTAGAGGGACAGAGCTTTTGTGTGCTGTTGGTGGCAGATGTTTTGCTAAAAGGGGAAACCCTGCATGCACACAGGATAGGGTTGCTGTGACACCTGGAAATCCAAGGTAGCTGAGGTATTAAAAATGCCTTTGGAAATTCAGTGAGTGGTAACTAATTTCCCAACAAAGGGATAAATTTATTCCCCGATGAATGAACCATGGTCAGCCAAAGGAGAATTTTAGAGATCGTGTATCTGTTGCAGAGACTAGTGAAAGAGTGGAAGAAATGGGCCAATCTGGCCCATGTAAAGATAAACAGTGATTAGAGAAAGGAAACAATCCAAGGAACAAGCTGGATTTGGCAAGAATACATCAACACTATGTTTTCCAACTCTGCAAGTTTACAGCCCTTAGGCAAGACCAACTCTAGTGGAAAGCTTCAGCCAGCAAACTGCAAGCACTTTAAAAAACTGATGATAGGCTCTTTGGGAGCCTCTTTGGGAGGAAGATTCTTGTCTGGCAAAATGACTTGCATACTTCTGGCACTAAACAAACCATGTCTAACTATGGTGCTTCTGTGGTCACTCATTGCCACACTATTTTTGTGCCTCTCTGCCCCAACCCGCACCAAGCACGCAGGCCCCATGGCAGAGCAGGCAGCTCTCCCCAGCTTGCCCACAGAAGGCAGAACTTTAAATCTGGGCTCGAGGAAGGATTCTTGATGAAATCTAGAATCACAAACCAAAGCCCTCTCTTGAAATTAGCTGTACGAGTCAGCAGGGAAGACTTTTATGTCAGTGATGCTGGGCAGCATCACTGCTGCAGCAAGGGATGAACATGATTTTGGGACATGGCAGCAGTCTGTGACACAGGAGCAGCTCCCCGTGTTCCCAGAACCCCCAAATGCAGCAGCCACTGCTTTCCCCACCCACACTGGCTGTGCCCATCAAGCACTGAAGGCAGCAGCCAACCCTGCTTGTCTTCCAGCACTCCTCTGCCACCAGCCACAATTGGCCAAGCAGCCAGCCCCTGCCCCCTGGCACCCCTTTGTCACCCAGCCCCATGCAGACAGAAGTCCCAGCTCCTGCTCCTCACCTGGAGGTCAGCTCTTCCCTTTTGGGTGGGAAAGAAACTCAGTGTCTTTGGGTGCCCCTCTTCCTTTATGAGGAAGGTTTGGCCTCCCATGAGCCAATGCTTCATGGGGCTGGAATCTCCAGCCTTGGAAAGATGGAGAAGGATTTTTCACAGGAGCGAGTAGTGATAGAATGAGGGGGAATGGCTTTAAACTGGAAGAAAGTAGGTTTAGATTAGATATTTGGGAAAAATTCTTTACTGTGAGGATGGTGAGGCGCTGGCAACCGTTGCCCAAAGAAACTTTGGATGCCCCATCCCTGGAAATGTTCAAGGCCAGGTTGGATGGAGCTTTGAGCAACCTGGCCTAGTGGAAGGTGTCCCTGCCCATGGCAGGGGGTTGAAACTAGATGATCCTTAAGGTCTCTTCCAACCCAAACCCTTGTATGGATCTGTGGATCTCTAGGGTCTGGGGAAGGTTGTATTCCCCGTGGCCTTTGCTGAAGGAATGAAGTGCAGAGACAATAATATTCAATGTCAGTGAGGCTGGCTCTGAAGTCTGCTGTTTATGGCATCCCTGGGTGGGAAGGAAATTGTCATTTCGCTTGATCTCTCTTTTCAGAGAACTATTAAAATGTGAAATGTATCTAATTGGGTTGTCAGAGGAGCTGAGGTTGCGCGACATGTAAGAGTGATATCAGCACTGCTGCAAGAGTCTGGGATGGCACAGAAATCGTGCCTAAAGGACAGTGAGGCAGGGTTTCAGGGATACAGGCATCTGGGACAGTCCTGCTCCCTGGTTCTGTGAGACAGGGGTGTCATTTGCCTGAGAATTCATAGGCAGTCTGTGAGGAAGGTAATGCACCAGGTTTGAAGTTTGTTTCACTGGTACCTCCCAGATTATAATATTTGTGTCACAGTGTCCACTATACACCTCTTGTGTTTGCCCTGAATACAACGTGATTTCTACCTTTGGATATGCACACGTTAATGATAAAAATAAAAAAAAAATCCATCCTTCCTCTTTCCAATATGGCAAGGAGGAGTGACTTCCTGGGGACCACAGGCGCCAGCAGAGAGAGATGGAGGCAGGAGAAGCATGGGATGGGATCAGTGCCTACCATGACTTCTGTGAAATGAAACCTACCCTTCAAGCAGCTCTATGGATTCCCATTGTGAAATAATTAGATTTTTTTTTCCCTCTCCACATTAGACTCCCATTGTACACCAACTTTTTGCTGAGCAACTCATACTGAGCTTGAGCCAGGTCTGGGTCCTCACAGTGTGTGTTTGGAACCCACTAAATATGTGACCATCTTACCAAATCAACCCTTGTGTGGTTTCTGAACACCTCCTTAGGCCAACACACAGGCAGTGCCTGCTTTTGTCATGTGTACAGATTTTGTGCCTCTGTGCTGCCACATGCTTTTTACAGATTCACTGGGAACTCCAAAGTGGTGACTTGTAGCTCGGTGTGATTTACCCCGTTGTTTTCTGCTGTGCAAAACTGTTTGTCAGTGGAGCTGCGATTTCAGGAGGATGTTTGCACAGAAATATAATGAGGCTTGGCTAGTCCTTGGGAGCAGGAGTGATTTTGAATGGCTGCTGACCTCACGGGGAATCTGGGCTACACTCAGGCAGAAACCACTGAGCTGGAAACAAAAACCTGGGGAAACTAATGCAGCCTCTCCATCTTCTGCTATGAGTTAGTAAAGAGATAGTTTGTCCAAAAGTCAGCAGCAAATGCTAGAAGATGCATTCATAGTTCTACCTTTGAAAATTATTTTCAGTTGTAATACCAGGTTTTGAAATGGGTCTGCACTTCTCGGTGTTTGTGTAACCTGTTCACTTGCAAATGAGCTGGCCTTCTCTTCGGGTCTGTTCTGATGGCTAGCTTTGAGTTTGCTCTTTCTCCTTGGTGTGGGTTGGACCCCTGCACAGGCTCTGCAAAGCAGAGGGTACTTTAACACTCCTGGAACTAGAGAGAGAAAGATTTTTTTTTTTTTATAGTCAGGTTTATTAGCTCCCATTTTGTTATTGACTAATAGCAATGACTTTCTGATTTCCACTGTCACACAATACATACAACTACAGGAAAAATATATGTAGAAATTGTTTTTGAATCAGAAGCATGATAAAACTTGTGGTTTTGTCCAATTGTACTTTTTCTGGCCTTTTTTAGCAGTTAGCTATCCTGTTTTCCATTATGAGGATATAAAGGCTTGAACAAAAAGGCTACGGGTTACAGAATTGTTCCTCACAGGGTTGCTCTGCCCTCTTTCCAACACGTTCCCTCTTGAAAATGAAGGGTTTACTTACACTTGAAAAAAAAAAGAAAAAAAAGGGTTGCCTTTGGCCAGAGATCAATCATGGAAAATTTCAGCCCCATCAGAGAATGTTTTGGAAACAGAGAGGCTGTAAGCAGATGATGTGATCCCGATGCCACTTAGCTCACAGCTGTTTGGTCCTGCAGCAGCAGCAGCAGGAGTGCCGTGGGTTTAACAATGGTTTGCCCCCACGAGCTGGATCGAGCTTGGGCTGTGGGTGCTCAGCAGCCTCGGCATGGCACACTGAAAGAGACAGTGGAAGGTGCTGTCACAGCCCTTGCTCTGCTGGGCAGCTGTGCTGAATGGGACTATTCATGTGCTCAAGACCAGGACCCACCTAGCTGTGCTATAAATAGTGAGCTGCAGACCTCAGAAGATAAAGTGCTTTAATTCAGGTGGAAATTCTAGCTTTCAGGTGCTTATCTTGACCAGCTGTATTTGGCCTGCCAAATGCATTTTGGTTTGGTGTTTTAGCACTTCAGGCACTGGGCTGAACTGCTATGAAGGGCAAATATTGATTAAAATGATATTTATCTGCTCTGTCTAAATCATCCACCCCTTCTTACATGCATAAGGTTTTCCTAAGGATTGAAGGCTCTTTTAGAAGCTGGTGTTTGGAATATGTTGACCATTGGCACAAGTCTTCTGCCCAACTCACCAACACTCCCAAGAACTGTCCAGTTTTTGGCTGTCCAGTGGTTTCGTGCCTCTGTGCCTGCTGCTGGCACCAGGAGTAGCAGCGCCTTGCACTCTCTGCAGTTTTATTTCCTGTCCAAAACAGCCTGGAGAATCATTCTTTCAAGGAGAGAGGAGAAACTGCCTCATCATACTGTCATTATCTTATGCCCTGGAAGTGAATAAAATATGATAAATGGTTTGGTGAAGCTGTTTTTTTAAAAAATATCATGTGACCCTTTCAACCTCTAACAATACATCTATACTTACTTTAAATTTCTTGGGGTACAGCATTGAAAATGTCGTGTCTTGTGTATTTCTCATGAATGTTCCTGAGAAAAAGAGGATCCCTAAACTTGCTGCTCCAATACT
Source organism: Melospiza melodia melodia (assembly GCF_035770615.1). Lineage (NCBI taxonomy): Eukaryota > Metazoa > Chordata > Aves > Passeriformes > Passerellidae > Melospiza > Melospiza melodia. Next base: position 29,872,364 of record NC_086198.1, read on the forward strand.
TATGGAAATTCAGGAGCTAGTCTTATCAGCCAAATTAGCACATCTTTATTCTGGAGCTGTTGCTTGTTCTGCACGTCCATGGGCACTCCCAGAGCAGCTGTCAGTGGCAGGACATTGGGTGAAACAGCCTTGGTCTCACCTGCTGAAAATGCTTGTATGCCCCAGTTTTTATAGGTGCAGTACGCAGCACAGATATCCAATATAATCTTTTCCCTTTCTCGGCCAACCTGTGCCATACAATACACTCATGTCATTTGAACTACAAAATTAAATTCCAGTCTTGGATTTCATATACTCTGAAAAGAGCACCCTGTCAACAACTCTGGTGCACTTGTGCTGCAATTTGGGCAGATACTGGCTCCACCTGTTGTTTCATTTCCCCCATTAGTTATTTAGATGCCAGCACCCTTGGAGACACCTCCTTCTGTTATAAATAAAACTTGAAATGAAAGACTATTGTGAAACTGTAGAAGACACCCAATTCATGCCAGGTCTTGGTGACCCAGCTTGGAAGGCTGCATGGGTGGCTTCCAACATGCTCAAGATGTTACTTTCATCATGTAAATAGATGTGTCTGGAAATGTTTGTTGAAAAAATTTTGTTAAAGCATGGCAAAAACGTTGCTGGTATCTAAGGAAGGAGGACTATTTAGCTATTGTTCCTAGTCACAGGGTATACTCAGTTTTCCTTCAAAAATTATCCACCTGCCAGGAGACATTTGCCTTTTTTATTATTAATTTTGCCAATGTGCTGCTTGAAGCAGGTGTCTGATCTGATTTTCAGTTGTCAAAACAAACACCAATGTCAATGGGAAAAGTGCAGGCCCTGATGGAAATAAAAATGTAGAACTTCTTAA